>NC_090921.1:393165892-393780816 GCF_040938575.1 Ambystoma mexicanum | reverse complement strand
TCTCGTGTGGGTTTTGTTCTGGCTGTGGCTGTTTTAGGCGTGTTTTCTTCCAATGGGGTTGTTTCTTGTGGGTTCTGTCGGTGTTGTGTGTTCGTGTCTCGTGTTGCACGATCATGTTCTCTTTCTCGGCGTCCTTTTCTGGTACAGGCCATTTTCCAGTCTAGGTGCAGGCGTGGTATGGTAGTTGGTCCTCTATGCTGTGCTGTGCGGTGGCAGTGAGCTCGGTTTTCCTTCTCTGGATACGCTGGGGTTTTCTCTAGCTTAGTGTTGTTTTCTGTCGGTGGGTGGGGTATGTTTCCTAAGGGTGCACTGTCGGGGGTGGGGGGTTAGGGTGTTAACGGTCTGCTGGTGTGAGATTTAGTTGGGTTAGGTAGTGGTGGGTTTCCGGGATTGGTAGAGTACTGAGCTAAGCGCAGTTAGATTATTTGAGGGATCTGTATGGTGGGTGAGAGTCCTATCAGTGCAATCTAAACATCACACAGTGCCGTTCGGGGGCAAGGCCCCTGCTAAGTTTGAGATACCTGCACAGTGGGAGAGACGTCCACCAGCGCAATCTAAGCACCACACAGTGCAGTTTGGAGACGCAGCCCCTGGTGGACTTGAGAGACCCGCACAGTGGGAGAGATGCCTATAAGTGCAATCTAAACATCCTACACTGCAATGTCCAAATGCCTAATTCCTAGATGCTGGAGGTCCTCTGAGAATCCGCCGCTCTGAACGGGCGGTCCATTGTCTGTGCACACTTCATCAGGGAGCCCATGAGTAGCAAAGATCTTCTCGAGACCCAGTAACATATCTTCAGGTGAGGTGGACTCTACAAACTCCACCTCCGGGTACCGTGACCACTGATCTACAAACACCATGAAATGATTGTCCCAGCAGGTGAGTCCAAAGTCCACATGCACTGTTCCCCAGGAAATGTTTCTCCTGTCCATGGATTCAATGTAGGGCTCCCTTTGGCATGACAGTGCCGCTTGACACCACAACACAGGCTCAGACAAACTCTTCCACCTTTTCTTTAAGACCTGGAAACCAGACCTTCATTCAAAGCCAGGCTTTGGACCATAGATGGCACTCCAATAATTGTTAAAAAAGGGAGAGAAAAGGCAGAATAGAAAAATCACACAGTACCAACACTTTCAAAGCATCAGAGGAAGTCAGGAAAGGCAGGGTCTACTGTAGAGCAAAAAGTTCATAGGCCAGGCCCACTCTTGGAGAGAGCAAGGTGGAATGTGCCCACGATCACACAGTGGAAATGTACTAAAAGTCTTTGCAGGAAAGTCAAAAAGAGGTTGGATCAAGTTAGAAAGGTAATGTTAACAGGTCCGAGGTCACCCCAGGATAGAGAGTCAAGGATTTACGGGACACCTTGGACAGTCTGTTGCAAGGGAGACCAGGCGGGACACAGTACCTGCAATGGTGAGAAAGCTCCAGCGGGGGCAGTTGTTCCTGGCAGCGGGTGCAAGTCGGTACTTCGCCCAGGGGAAGAGAAGATCACGACGTGGAAGAAAGCTGGAGGTCGTTGCACTGCCAGGGAAGAAACCAGCCGCAGAGTTTCCCGGTTAAAAGGTACTATCCTTTTATTCGCGGTAGTAGTGAAGCGTGGCTATCCGGCCGCCAGGGTGCTTGGCATGGGCGATTCGACCATGAGACGATCCGGAAGGCGAAAAAGGCGAACTGATTGGTCCCACCAGCTCAAAGGGAAGAAGACTCTCCTGGAAGAAGATCTTCTCTGTCGTCGGGAAAGTGGTGAGTTTCATACAGCAGGGCTCCACCGGTGGTGTCGTCGTTGTAGATGGCTCAGCTTCTCCCCTCTTCGGATTCTTTAGGTCCTGTGGCAACCTCTGAAGTTCCAGTCCCCAAAGCCCTGCTTTTATGCAGCAAAACCCCCATTCATCAGCCTAGCTGTCAATCAAACATGCTAAGTGGTGAGCCGGGCGGCTCACCACTGGGCCAATCACACAAGAGTGCGACTTGAGTTGCCAAGGCAACTCAGTCCAGGGTGCCTATTCCCCCCTCCCACACATCCTGTAGACCCAGACAGAGTGGCACCACTTTTGGAGGCTTCTGTGCAGAAGCCCGCCAAAAGTGGAACAAAGGACTCGACTTGGGTTGGAGTTACAGAGGCGAACACAAACGCCATTTTAAAACCGAGTCCTGGCAAAAAGACACAACCGGGGAATAAATATTAACTAAATAACCCGGCGGTATCTTTAACATTGCACCAAAAAAAGGGGTGCGTTTAAAATGAATGGGAAAATCCCATAGGAAATATTCTGGTGGAATATTTCGCGTGGTAACCACTGCCACCAGTCAGAAACTCGACAAGGAGCCCTCTCTGCGAAAGCACTGGAATGTCCTTATCAGCGTGTGGGCAAGGCCGTACCAGGCCTTATCAGGGAAACAGGATTTGTTTACGAAGCCATGCAGGGCTACAGTTAGAAAGGCAGAATATTCTAAGAGAAGCCGAGATGAATTAATCCCATGTGAGCAAGCTCTAAAAGGCATGCACTCATAGCTTAGTGTTCATAGCGCTTAAGGTGCCATAATGCTCCAAACACTCCAATAATGTCTCTATTAGCTACAGAACTGGGGACTCCGCCCTATCCTGTCTATCTACAATGCATAATGTGACCTGCCACCCCTACTAGGCCTGCATATTCCTTGTAGCTCACTACTGCGTAATGGAGGTGCTACAACAGACTACTGTCAGCATTTAGCACATACTTTGAATAAACTATTGGCTTTCAGCGGCTAATGCTGTCATCTAAAGCCCTGATTGGCAAATTTGCATTTTGTGCATCACGAGATTCCACCCCTATTCAAAGTGTGGGCGACAATGCTGGCTAATACCCATCAACATAGTATGTAGTGCAGTGATAAATGAGGTGGTGAAAGACCTTGGGGCTTTGCAAGAGGTTTAAGCAAACTATCTTCTAGCGGTTAGTCAGCGTGGCATGCAAGGTTAGTAAAAACACTACCTAAACAAAAATGTACACAAAGTGAACATGGATATTTACTCTAGCCAAAACCTGGCCTACACACACAAAAAAAAATACCTACATAATTATTGTATAACTGATTGTCAGTTAAAAAGCAGCATGCAGTTAGAATACCAAGGCAATCCGGTGTAGTCTAATCTACAATGCTCTATTGCATTTATGCATGGTTACTAACTCTAAACCTGGCATCCTTCCACTCTAAGGGCCTACACCCCCCCCCCCGATCCCAGGGCATTCAAACGTGACTATGGGCTGTGTGATTAGACACTTCCCCCATGTATGTGGAACCCAACCAGAAACCATCTAATTTCATGAGCAAGGTGAACCCATGGGCACCAGGTTATCTAAATAAAAACAATTCTACTAATTTGCATCAAAGCATGGCATGTGTTATTCATGCAATCAAAAGCAAGCGGTTTAATCCATATGTTTGCTGGTAACTGTAGCTCTGTGTGCCAGTGGGTTGAGGATAGTCGCCCCCACCTGGAGCGAAAAGCCAACACCTGCTGATTTAACAATGTTTGCCATAAAATGCATCGTGTGTATTTAGCAGTCTTGTTGACCTGCCCTATGGCAGAAAAAATGTCTTTATACCTAAAGTTTTGCCATCTGAAGTGGTGGCCAATACTTGTAGCAGTGTTGGGCGTATCAATGGGCCCCACTAGGCCAGAAGTTTTATAGCAGAGCTGGCATCAGAACCCATAGTGGCTAGCTTATTGTGCACAGTTTCTATGTCAAAACCATTTAAAGCTCCTGTTACCCCCCGCTGCTCCCGCAATTAATGAATCTAGCTCCCTAGCTACGCGCACTTTGGTGATGGGCCATAGAAATTGACTCCATTTGTAGCAGCTTGGTAGTACTAAGGAAACATTGCCTTGTGATAAATCTATGTCTAAGTGTATCATTGTAATAATAGAGGTGTGCATTACCAGCCTACAATTTAAATGTTGCCTTACTACTGGAAAATCTAGCATGTTCACAGTTTCTACCTTGTGTGACTTGGAGAATACCCTTCTCCAAATGGGATGCCTAGCATATACAATATTAGTTTTAGATACAAACACCATACTACCATCCGGCAGTGGCTGTTTCATCGTACAATTGTGTGAAATGCATTTAGTCAAGTTATAGTCCATAAAATCTTGGCGAGAACACTCGCTGCAGTTCTTGGTCAGAAAAAACATAAAACATCAAACACATTGTTGGATCCATTCACTGAAACATTTGGGCCTAGGATTTCATAAGCACCAGTCATATGAGTCAGTGACAAAAGATGCCCGACAATGTGCCAGGCCAGTACGTTAGCAATTCCATGTGGATACTCATTTGTAGCGCTTTTCCAATTAATTATTCTAAATGTCTACAATCAAAAGGGGACTCTTTGCATCAGTGTGCTGGAGACAGCCGTCCCCATAAAAACATGAAACTGGTTGGTTTAACACAAACCGTGTCACACACTGTGTCATAAAATCAAATATCAAGTCAGTCTTGGTTTCATTTACCCGCCTTAAGGCTGGCTGTAAAAGTATCCAGTGTTTCAAAGGTTACCATCTCAAATTCGAACTCACACACTTGGCAGCATTACTACAAATTAAGAACCTTAACCTACACACAACTAACTTTGGTGTGCGCACTCATTTTATCTCAAAATATATTACGCTCCTGCTTGCATAATCCTGCTGCCCCAACAATTCATAAATCATTTTCCTGCCTACGTGCAACGTAGTCGTTTTTTTTTGTTTGTTTGTTTGTTTTTTAAAAGCAAAGCATATCTCGTTAAAGCAATTCAGTTGGAAGAGCAAAATATTTCGTTTTTTCAGATTCATCTCAAAAAGTGCATTTAAAAAAAACATTTTTTCAATGTGTTAGCATTCAAGTGCTGTGTCACACAGCTGTTTGTGGTGCATGATGTCACAGTCCACAACCCATTGTCCACAGTCCTTTAAACAAGAAAGGCAAAACATATCAACCAGGTTATTCCCAGCAACTGAATCATTTGAATGTGCAGCATCAAATGTTTGATAACTAGCCAAGTCTGCACCGTGCCAGTTCAGCAAAAGTTATTACTTTGTTGGACACTTCTCGCAGGTTGCAGAACAAATGTCCTCATACGTCATGCATGTTAGCAGCATTGAGTGCGGTGCAGGACAGGTTCAAAGTTCACATATCATCTCGCAGTGACCCGCTTTCTCTGAGAATGCGTCTGCTTGACTGATCAGTGTCACCCGCAAATTGCACACATCTACCCTAATCATGGCACGCAACTGTCTTGGTTTTTTGCCTAGGCAAAATACAAACAGAAATGTTAGGATTTCATCAAAGGTACAATGTCATTGTTATCCACATTAGGATGTCATCAACACTACAATATCAGCGTTATCCACCCCTTCCCTTAACACCACCCCCACTTTCAGAAGTCTCATCAGGTAACTACACACTTTATCATTGCTACTGCAATTATTTGTCACCCTTCTGTGTGTTACTGGGGGATTATTTACACTCAACCATACGTGGTGTAATTGCCTTGTCACAAACTCATTTGTGCAATGCGATCATAGTTGGTCAATGGTCCTTCAGACTGATCTGTGATTTTACAAAAGCCATATAATAAGTACCCAGGTCGCACTTCTCAATGGATGAATGCTTTTCTTTGTCACCAAAGCGATCACGAATGCCAGGCGCCAACTTGCTTCCAGTGTTTCATGATCTTGATTTAGGTTGCCCTGCTGGCACCACTCCATTTTTCAAAGGTAAAGTCCTCCAGTCCAATACCGCCTGCAGTTGCACAAGCAGCTTTGTTTATTTTTCTGCATACAGCTAGTGTCTTTCAAGCCTCTGGTTTTCCACTTGTCATTTTCCCAAAGGGTGTCTGCTGATTTCTTGGGCCACCCCTTTGAGCGCGATAGTCTAAGTCAGTTTCTTTATTTGCTTCAACAAATCATTCATTCTTGCACTAAGCCGTGAGGCTTCTGGATCATGGCTAATGTTCAGTGTTCATGTTATACTCAGTTCTGCATGTTGTTTCTTGCAAAACGGCTACCTTTGTCAGTTTTGCTTCAATCTGGAATACCATAATGTCTTTGTCAGTTACTCCAGCCCTGGCAATGTAGCTTGCATTTTTGCCAGCTGTGTATTTTCACTCAAAGTGCCTAGAGGTTTCTTCACCAGTGCACAGCGCTTTACTTCAGTTCACATCACATGGAGTACTGGGATGCAGCTTGTACGGCAATGTCTCTTCACTTCACATGGGGCATGGGGATGCAGCTTGCACGGCAATGTCTCTTGACATGGGCAGCTGTGTTTTCTTAGCCCATTCACAGATGCACAGGTTCCCCAAATGTTCAGATGCGCGATGCGCCCAGTCTGCCATCTGCATGCAGCATTTCTTTTCCTTGCAGTGTTGATACTGGGCAAATTCTTTACTTCTGATCAGCTCTCTTATTGCATGCCAGTGTCAGAAAGCATGCGTACATCAGCATGTGTAAGGTAGATTGCGCTCTTTTTCATCTTCTCACTCACAGCAATTATTGATTAGTTTTGTTTCAGCATTCTGTCTTTGCACCCCCCTCCTCAGTCTTTGCTCACACTGACGGTATCTCTCACAGGGGATGGAATGCAGGAATGTCATTGTTTATCTTTCCTGTGCACATGGCAGCGCCATACACACGCAGCAAGCTTATCTCTTTCCCTATAACTCAAACTGGGGCACTCGTTTCAGACAGTTCACCCAGATTAACTGTTTTCTGCACCTCTTCAGCAACTCAGAAAAGCTCCCATATCTGCCAGCTTCTATAAACACCATTTTACTGAACAGGAGCACAGCATTCTGCTTGCCTGCCTTCCTCCAACAGTTATTTTTTTTTTTTTCACCACCTCGTCCAAGACAGTGCAAGTTATCTTCAAGGCACAAGCTCTGCACAGCAAGACTCTTATTTTCAAAAGAGACTTTTCCTGTCATCAGATTCAACTCCATGTAATTTTGCAAATCGGCAAAGCGTCTTTTAGCCTGTTTAAACTGATCAATGTCCCATGTAAAATCATGTTTCTTTCTGGCGACTTTGTAGTTTGGCTTCACAAACTCACTCCAATGCAATGTGCGATCTTTCAAAAGAACCCGCAACCCACTAAATCTTTGTGCTGTCTTATCACACACAGATTTTCCATTCTGTTGTACCATTGCCAAATTAAAACCAATTATTTCAGTGCATTTAAAACATGTCATGTGTAGTGCAGCTCCCTGCACGTTTTCTGCAAGAGCAACCCACACTCTATATTGCTTGTGGGCTGTTAATGTGTCAACAACATTTTTCACCATGTATCACAGTCAACAGGTCACTATTTCCAAAACATACATCACTTAATAGCAGCAGTACTTTAATCCATGGCATAGCGGGGGAACAGTCACATACTCTAGGGGCAATTTAGAAAATATAAATTGTCTTTTCCCCCAAACCATTGCAAACTGATTCTGCAATTCCAAATCAATACACAAAAATCGAAAATCCAAATACCATTCACTCACTTTCTTTTTTAAGTGAGTCTCTCACCCATTGTAAGCATGGCACAGCTAAAATGCAATGTAGCCATTTTAGTGTGTTTCCTTAAACAGAATGCACCACCAGCACATGGAATTTACAGTTGCCAAAAACAAACCCTTTAGGTTTTCAACACAGATGTTACTCTTTCTCCTAAACTCCGCTCATTCCCACGTTATCTTCAGGAATGTCAACACTTCAAAAGCATAAATTTAAAAAGCGAACCTTCGCCTCCTTACATTACAGCCCCCCACTTGCTAGCACAGTGGGGCTGGATCTCAATGTTTAAATCACTATTCACAATTTGCATGTCAAATCCTCGCAACTATTTTCCTGCCCTCATGACAGAATAGAGTGAGAACTCCGTCTCACTTTGCATTCCAAATTACAACTTTAACTGGGGAAACCGCATGAAAAAATTATTTCCTAATTGAACATAAATCTTTCTTCACCATTCATCGGAGCGCTTTAAACATAGCCATTTTCCCGCTTGTTTATCGCCTTGTGCTCCCTGGCTCCGTTCCCAAGCAGTAAGTCAGCCACGACTGATTTACTGAAGGGGAAAGTCTTAACTACACAAGCTATCGGCCGCGGCAAGCCGAAACAAAAAATGCTCTCTATTTGACGTCTCAGAGCTGCAGTGAGACCACCAAGGAAATGCGACAGCCTGCTCCTCATTCTGCACTGTGTTCTCTCACACAATTTGTCATTTCACAGCAAGGCACTGCTCTGCACAAATCCCCAAGCTGCCACCAAATGTCTTGAAATGGGGAAAATCTTCCTCGGGACCAGCCCTTGAGAGCAAAAATTACCCAATTCAGCCCAAAATACAGGTTCTATTGTGCCGAGCAGTGAACTCATGCTAGTGACAAATGGCACCTTCAAAATGTTTAGCATTTATTAGAAACAGTAAAATTTAGCAGCATCTTGGGGTTCAAGTTAGAGAAGATTATAAAACACAAAACTTAGAGAAATACAAAATATAGAGAGACATAGAACTTAGAGAAACATAGAGAAACACAGTCTTACGCCCCTTCAATCAGCACTGGGAGACCCTGGCCCTCATAAACTAGCTGTTGCCAGCCCCGCTCAGAGGACAGCGCTGCAGGGTGCCGACAGAGCATCAGGTTCCGGACACTCGATCTTGCTCGAACCAAGTCCACGGATCGATCTCCCACCTGATCCATGTGGGCATGCATTTTTGTAATCTCGTGCTGTCAGTCCATGACGCACAGTTCCAGAATTTTCCCTGTGCAAAATATAGGCTTGCTCATGGAAAAACCCAACTCTGTGATGCTCCCTGCTTGCTCCTACCCCTCCCTTGGAGCCCTCTCTGCGAAAGCACTGGAATGTCCTTATCAGCGTGTGGGCAAGGCCGTACCAGGCCTTCTCAGGGAAACAGGATTTGTTTACGAAGCCATGCAGGGCTACAGTTAGAAAGGCAGAATATTCTAAGAGAAGCCGAGATGAATTAACCCCATGTGAGCAAGCTCTAAAAGGCATGCACTCATAGCTTAGTGTTCATAGCGCTTAAGATTGGCTATCTAAGCGCTATATAGGTGCCATAATGCTCCAAACACTCCAATAATGTCTCCATTAGCTACATAACTGGGGCCTTCGCCCTTGCTTGTCTATCTACAATGCATAATGTGACCAACCACGCCTACTAGGCCTGCATATTCCTTGTAGCTCACTCCTGCGTAATGGAGGTGCTACAACAGACTACTGTCAGCATTTAGCACATACTTTGAATAAACTATTGGCTTTCAGCGGCTAATGCTGTCATCGAAAGCCCTGATTGGCAAATTTACATTTTGTGTATCACAACATTGGGTGTAGTGGCTGATAGCAGGGTAAGCAGGAACTCTTCCGTCTCCCTCTCTTCGTCGTCCCTCCCGCCTCCTTTGCCTCTGCTGGGTGCCGGGAGAGGTAATTGGCAGCAGTGGCATTCCCGGGGGCCATACACCAGTTCCAGGTCATACTCTTGCAGCGCAAGCAACCACCTCTCGATCCGAGCAGGGGGTTTGTAGGAAAAGCCAACCATGATCGGGAGAAGTGACTTGTGGTCGGTGACCACCGTCACACACTTGCCGTACACGTATAAGTGAAAATGTTTGTCACCAAGGAGCACGGCTAGAGCTTCAGGTTCTATCTGTGAATACCTCTACTGCGTAGCAGACAGGGCTCGGCTCGCAAATGCCATTGGACGGGCATTCCCCTGGTCGTCAGGTTGTGTCAGCACTGCCCCCAGGCCAAATGGGCTGGCATCCACAATACTCTCCACCTTCTTGTTGGGGTTAAAGAACCCCATTGTGTCTTCTGCTTTAAGCACGTTCATTTCCACGAATGCTCTTTGCTCGAGGGCGGTCCACCTCCAGCCATGGGTTCCGACAAAGTGGCCAGGTTACGTATGAATCTCCCGCAGTATGTGACCATACCAAGAAAGCTATGTACTTCTGAGGTACTGGAAGGGGGGCCTGCCACCTGGATGTCCCTTACATTTGGGGTGTCTGGGGAAATCCCATCTTCTTGGAACACAAATCCAAAGAATTCTATCTTCCTTTGCATGAACGTGCATTTGTCTTTGTGCAGCCTGAGTCCCAGCTGCTGAATGCATGTCCAAGTGTTCTCGTTTTGAGCTGGAGTAGACAATTATGTCATCACTGATGTTGATAGCTCCCTTCAGTCCAGCTAGTGCACAGCAGATCGTGTTCTGGAACACTTCAGCGGCTGAAGAGATTCCGAAGTTGAGGTGCTTGTACCGATAGAACCCCCAATGAACGTTGTGATGTATCTGGAAGCGGGGTCCAGCACCAATTGATGATAACCTGATCTCAGGTCCAGCTTTGATAAGAATGTTGCCCTTTGAATGTCCACTAGGATGTCGTCAAGCGTCAGGTTTGTGTGTCTTTCCCTTTTGATAGTTCTGTTCAGTAGCCACATGTCTACTCAAATTCGAATGGAGTCTGGTTGTTTGGGTTTGTTGGCGATCACTATCAGAGAAACCCACAGGGTAGGCCCTTCGACTTCTTCGATAATGTCCATGCGTACCAGGTTTCCGAGTTCCTTCTCAACCATCGCCTTCAAGTGAATTGGCACCTGCCTGTGTTTTGTTTTATTGATTTTTACATACAAAAAACAATTCTCTCGTATTCGAGAGTAATCGAACAATGAGTGTTCATACATGCTTATCTGTGCATCAAAAATGACAAAGAAACGAGAAATGAAGAATTAAACAGTGAGAGAACAGGAAAATATTGTCCCTAATGGTACCATAACATAGTTTCATGCTTTCACAGTTCAATCTAGCAATTGAGTTTGACAGAACACAACGCGTTACTTCTCTCGTTTCCCTTCTGTCAGTTCCCCCGCCCCACTCCCCTTCTCTCCCCCCTACCCCCCGGGCTAGGTCTGTAACTCACTGTAGTGGCGTGGGTCTGCGCATTCATTCTTGATTCTATATGTCAACGGGTTCGTACTTGTTGTTTTTGTTTATCTGGGATCTCCTATGTATGGGTGCGCTCCTATGTCTTTCATTCAATTTCTTTGGTCTTTCTCTGAATCATCCAGTATGTATTGTTTTGGTCTGAGAAGATGTTATTACGTCACTGTGAGTGTATGTATTTTATACTAAGCTTGGGTAATGTCTTCCCCATGCGCTACGTCGGGTGCGTATTTGTTCAGGAAATCTGCCCATAGAGTATCGCATTGTGTCGATTTACCATGTAATGATGCCGTATTTTCTCCATGGTGCACATATTCATTGCCACGTTGACCCATTCCTTTTTTGGAAGGGATTGCGGCGGATTTCCATTTTATTGTTAGGAGCGCTCGGGCAGCAAGCAAAAGGTGTGGGGCCAAGCCTTGTACTTTCCTCCATTCATCCTCTTCTTTTTCAAACCCAAACAAGACAAGGCGAGGATCAACGAGTCTCTGGACACCATCTATGTCTCTGATCCATCACAGGACTTCGTCCCAGTAGACCCTGGTTCGTGGACATTCCCACCACATATGCCAATAGTCGGTGATTGCTCCACATTCACGCCAACAAAGGGGGTTAGTTGTTTGATACATTCTGGATAGCCTACTTGGGTCATATTGCCACCTATGTAGAAGCTTAACGGCATGTATTTTATATTGAGATGATATCGATGTTTTGAATGTTGCACGGCACATTTTGTCCCATGTGTCTTCATCAATGTCTGTCCCCAGGTCCCTCTCCCATTTTACTCTGAGATGTTCTGTATTACCTTTTGTCGCTTCTATTAATGTTTTGTACATGACGAATATTAGGCCCTTCATGCTTGGTCTGGAATCGAGTAACTTCTCAAAGGGGGTAAGTTCCCTGCTCAATTTATCCTTCCATTCTTGTTTGGTCAGTACTCCTTTTATCTGTAAAAAGTGGAATGTGGACAGTACTCCTATTCCTAGTGCTTCTGTCAGCTCCGGTAACATTATGAAGGATTCGCTTCGCACAAGCTGACCTACTCTTTCCAGCCCCGCCTCGTACCAGGTCTGGAATCTCTCAACATTGGGGATATGATTGTTTATACCCGGGGACCATAAGTGGCTTAGTGGTGATGGCCATGTGGTAATCTTTCTCGTCTCTGTGCCTTCTTTCCATATGTCTCAAATAGTCGCCAGGATTGGATTCGCCTTGGACCTAGTCAGAATTCTCTTTCTTGGGGCCCATAACCACTCCGAGACCGTTGCCGAGTGGAAATAATGGTTATCCATTGCGATCCATTGTGGTTCACTCTGGTTTCGTAGGTGGGGGATGAGTACCCGTAATTGGGCTGCTTCATAGTATCGTTTGAGGTCCGGGAGGCCTACCCCCCCCTTTAGTGTTAGTGTGTCATATGCTATTCTAGCCTTCTTCCCTTGCCACAGGAATTGCAGGATTGCACTCTTAACCTCCAGGAAATAGCCATTTGGGATTGTAATGGGTAACATTTGAAAGGGGTACAGAAATCTAGGGAGGCAGACCATTTTTATCGCGTTGAGGCGCCCTAACCAGGAAATTGTCAATTTGCTCCATCTAGCCAGGTCTGCATGGAAGTTTTCAAGGAGTTTAGGGAAGTTGGCCTCGTATAAGGTTTCTATACGCTTTGTAATTTGTATCCTAAAGTATTGTAACTTGTTATGCTCCATACATAGGCCAAGGGAGGAATATTTGGTTTTGTTTTCTTCTGGGACCCTTTCAGAGGGAACAAGATTGACTTGGTTCGGTTAATCTTGAAACCGGAAATGCGGCCATATTCTTCAAGGAGGGATATGGCTCTGCTGACGGACGTTTCTGGATTAGTCAGGTGGAGGAGAATATCATCAACATAAAGTGCCACTTTGTATTCTGCCTGACCCAAGTGCATTCCCTCTATCTGTGTATCTCTTCTCATCCTCTGCGCCAGTGGCTCAAGTGAAAGAGTAAACAGAATGGCTGACAGGGGGGCATCCCTGCCTGGTACCTCGCTTTAGTTTGAACCACCTGGAGTATTCTCCATTGACGGATACCGAGGCTCTAGGTGTTGTATATACTGCCTAGACTCCCTTCCTGAGTCTGGGTCCTATGCCGCTCTTGCATAGGAGGTACATTAGGTAGTCCCAGTTGACCCTGTCAAAGGCCTTTTCTGCATCGATGGAGAGCAAGGCTGGATCTCTGTTCATGTTCGCAGAGGCATGTATTAGGTGTAGGGTCTTGCGAATAGTGTCGGCTCTCTGTCTGCCTAATATGAAGCCCACTTGATCAGGATGGATAAGATGAGGCATATATGATTCAATTCTGGCAGCAAGGACTCCTGTGTAGATTTTGGCGTCTACGATTAGTAAGGATATGGGGCGATAAGATCCACATTTTTTAGGGTCCTTTCCTTCCTTTGGAATCACTGTAATAAGGGCTCTAACGAAGGAGTCTGGTGGTTTTCCTGTTTCCAGGATTTCATTAAATAGCACAATCGGGAATGAGGTGAGTTGGGTACTGAATGACTTGTAAAAGCCGGCCGTGTATCCATACTCTCTTGGGGATTTACCTAGAGTTAATCTTTTTATCGCCTTTTGTATCTCCTCTCCTGTTATGGCGGTTTCCAGGGAGGCCGACTCAGTGGGGGTTATTTTGGGCATTGCAATATTATCTAAATATGACTCAATGTCGCGCGGGTCTGGGACTGTCTCCGGGGTGTATAACGCTTCATAGAAATCTGCAAAAGCTTCTGGGATAGTAGTTTCACTTATATTTGTAACAGGTCCCCCGTCTACTATCTCTTGGACTCTGCGTTCTGCTTGCTGTTCCCTCAATCTGGCCGCCAATATTGCGTCCGCTTTATCTCCTTTCTCATATAACCTTTGTTTTAATAACAAGAGTTTGCGGGTTATTTGGTCGTGCTCTACGAGGCGGAGCTCTTCTCTTTTTTTCCTTGCCTCATCTGTCTTGACAAGGTCTGGGGGTCTCCTTCTCTTGCCTCTTTATCTAGCTGGTGGATTTCTTGCCTAATTCTGTTTTCGATCAGGGTTCTCTCCCTCTTTTTCCGAGCTCCCTCTCTTATGAGAATCCCCCTCCAAGTTGCCTTTCCCGCATCCCAGACTCCCTGCTTGGAGACCTCTCCCGTATTATTAATTCTAAAGTATTCAGTTATTTCAGTTTCCATCTCCGTCTTAAAGACGGGGTCTTTCCACAGAGTCTCGTTACACCTCCATTTCCCACTTTTGCGCGGTAAGTGCTCCCATTGGACATCGGTGATGACCATGTCATGGTCAGACCCTGTGATTGGAGTGATCTCTGAGTGTGTTGATTGGTTGTGTATTTCTTTAGTTAGATAAATGTAATCAATACGGGTAAAGGTGTTATGTGGAGCTGAGAAGAACGTATAGGCTTTCTCATAGGGGTGCATTCGTCTCCATACATCATTCATTCCATACAAGTCCATCATTTCCACAAAACCAATGTGTGTGCTTCTCTGGTGTTGTCTCGTGTTGTAGGATTGGCAGTTGTGCGGTCTAGTGTGGGGTCGGCCCATATATTGAAATCCCCTCCTAGGATGACATGGCCGGAAGATTCTAGTATGGTTTTAGGGATTGTTTTGGAGAGGAATCTCATCTGATTCACATTGGGGGCGTAGATTGTGGCAATTGTGATTGGCACATTTCCAATGGATCCCGTCACTAGTAAGGCTCGAACTTCCATGTCTGACCAGGTCTTAGTATTTTATAAGTCAATTCCTTTCCTAATAAGGATTCCCACT
Organism: Ambystoma mexicanum; assembly: GCF_040938575.1. Taxonomy (NCBI): domain Eukaryota; kingdom Metazoa; phylum Chordata; class Amphibia; order Caudata; family Ambystomatidae; genus Ambystoma; species Ambystoma mexicanum. The sequence goes on along the minus strand of NC_090921.1, from coordinate 393,766,044 downwards.
CCTCCATTTCTTAGTGGGCCTGAGCCCCAGAACTCTATTCGTGTCCCCAATATGGGCCTCTCATCACCTCTCATGTACTTAGTCTCTTGTAAAAGAAGAATGTCAATTTTGGTGCGACGGAATTGTCTATACACTAGCAATCTCTTGGTTGGTGAATTAAGACCCTTGACATTAAGCCATCCCAGACTTATGGAGCCCCTGCTACGGGATTCAGTGGTCGCCATCATCATGTGATCTGAGGTTATTCACATCATTCATTTGTTTCGGCCGGTTTGTTCTAATTTCAAGTAACCACGTTTTTGTTCATCCGGTATTCTGCACTACCCCATTCTTTGACTTTTCCCCTAGCCCGTGTCCCCCTCCCCCATCTCCTTCCCTCCCTCCCTGTGGCGGCGTTCGATCGGGTTCAGTTGATGGGACTGTCCCAGTATCGAACCACGAGTGGGAACCGTTACCTCACGGTACCTGTACAAAAATAATACATCAAATTACTAAATGAGCCCCCACTAGTCCTTCTTTGGAATCGCAATGGAGTTTCAGTTCGAGCATCAGTCATTGAGCTCTTACCTCAGACAATGTTCGTGTTCGTTATTGTCAGGCAGCATAAATGTTAAGAATACCATGATTGTCGAAGATTAGTTGTCGCCATCTGGTGATACGTTGCCTCTGCGATATTTCCTCAAACCTTTCACCTTTTTACGCCTTGGGCCTTGAATATGCCTTGAATATGCCATGACCTCCCTCCCCTTGCGGGTTCCTGTCGATCTTCTCCATGATCCTGTGTTCCAAGCAAGTCCGATATGCATGCTTTGATGTCTTTCTCTGAGTTCAGTCTGATCCTTGTGCCGTCGTGTTCAAAGGAGAGGGAGAAGGGGTATCCCCATCTGTATCGGGTATCTCGTTCTTTGAGCCACTTTGTGAGGGGTCTACATAGTTTCCTGAGCGCTAAAGTCAAGGAGGAGAGATCCTGATATATCGCTATTTGTGCTCCCCTAGGGTGATGGTACCTCCACTCCTTGCCTTCTCCAATATTCTGGTCTTATCTTGATATCGGTGGAATCGCGCAAGGACTGTCCTCGGGCCCCCAGGCGGGCCGCCTGCTCTGTGGATGCGCTCCGTTTTGGGTTCATCAATGGCGTTGTCTGCTACGAGGAGTTTGATGATATTATGAAGTGTTGCTTTGAGGTCCTCCTTCATCTCCCCTTCTCGCTCTGGAATTCCGAAAATGCGCAAGTTGTTTCTTCTCTTCTGATTTTCCAAGTCATCCATCTTATGTTTGACCTCCTCTTTTCTCTCTCTCCTCCAGACTCGTTATTCTATGGGCCAACTGTGTTTCTAAGGTGTCTATTGAGGCCTGGTTATTCTCCACTCCTTCGACCCTGTCTTCTATGTTATTCAGCCGTTGCGTGAGTTTGTCGATTTTGCAGCCAATACTGGCACTCATGTTTTTCATCTCTGTCAATAGTGCCACTATATCCCCTTTTTTGGCAGCAGTTTCCGCACTCGGAGTCAGTGCAAATGACCTCTTGGGGTCGGCGGAGGGTGGAGTAGTTGGATTGTATGCGTATGTGGCCAGTTTCTGTTGCGCATTCATGCACCTGATTCAAGGCGTCTGGTGCCGTCTTCCGAATTTTGGTTTGAGGTGGCACCACCACCGAGAGAGTATGTGAAGAGGCACACGCCCCAGGTATGGGGGCCCAACCCTCAGTCTTGACGATGTGTCCTATGTTGTTGTCTTCACGGAGGTGCCTCCGGCGTCTCACTGAGTAGTGGCCTTTTGGGGAGAGCACTTTAATAAGGGGCCCACCTTTGTTTTAAGACTTTTCTGTGTCCCTGTCAGATCATTGGCAGTGGATGGTTCAGTTTATAGCCCGTTTTGTTTCTGCATCATGTCGGGGGGTCGTTCACCTATATCCTGGTCTGCTCCCCTCCTGTCGTATCTCCTCACCTCTGATTGTCCTGAGATAAGCACCTCAGGATTAAGAGTAGTGGCTTCTAGGGCACGGGGAGCGATTGCCCACTTTGTTTCTTCTGATGTGTCCCCTTCTCCTTTCCCTGTTTTCCCTAGGCTCCATAGAGTGTCACTTTTTATGGATGGGTTCAGCCCAGTTACTCGTGACTATAACTGTCGTTTGGTTTTCGAATTTGTTCGGGGTCCCTTTACCCGGACATGCCTCCCTTCTTTCGTCTCTGACTGATGTAGGGGGTCCGCAGTGTACTTATTACGTATCTTGCACCTCTTACCTTATGTTCTATGTGTTCCTGCGTATGGGGTCTCTTTTTTCCATACAGGCATAAGGCTCGGCAAATAATGGAGTGAAACGTTCTTTATATTGGGTATGAAGGCTTTGGCTGGGCCAGGAGTGCGTGTGACCGGAGTGGATATTTTCCACGGGATACACGTTGGCTTCTCGCACTGGTTCTCCCGTCCGATTCTACTCACCCTGTGATGAGGAAGTCTCTCCCACTCTGCGCAGCCCAGGCCCGGGGGCGCCGTCTCTCGGTCTCCGTGGCTGCCTCGTTCATGTTGCTCCCGCTTGGGAGTTACTCCCGGCGCCCGCGGGACAGGGCGCTTATTCCAGCACTGGGCACGGTCGAGCGCTGCGGGCTCTCCGAGCAGGGGCGCCGGATGTATTTGACCGGCCCTGCTGGGTGGTCTGGGGCTTAGGTGGCCGGGGCTGCGGGTCGTTTCGGTCTTGGGCTGAGTGCGACTCACCGCTTAGGCACGCTGAGACTTGCGTGCCGTCGGTCGCTTGTGATTGTCCGTCTGAGATCAGCCCTGGTGCTTCTGACAATGCGTTCGATGCCCTCCCTCCACGGCGTATCTCGGCTCTCCTTCGAGCTGTTCCTGACTCTGTGCGGGTTACCAGTCACCTCAGGTGTCACTGAACTTCACGTGTGTGTTACGCGGCTGGGTACATCAGTGTTTCTCCACGATTCCTTGCCCGATTTTTGTTGGGTTTTTCTTCATGTCAGGCTAGACATCATCCCCTTCCATATTCCGTCGAGTTTACTTGAGGGGGGGGCCTGAAATGGGGGCTCAATCCATTTTTCCAGGACCTCAGGACAGAGCTCACACAGAGGAGTTATTCATCTGTGCGCCCCCTGGTGGCCAACCACCTGCCTGTGTTTTAATGCTGTCGGCTGTACCATCAGATCAATGTGCAGATGGACTGACTCTCCTGTAAACATCCCTATCCGTGTTAACACTTTCGCATATTTAGTCAATAAGGATTTAACATCTTGAATGTATACTCCAAACGCAAAGTTCACGATGTGCAGGGCTTCTGCTGCGGCGCATCCTAGCAGGGTAACCTTGCTCACTGTGGTGACAAAGAAACTTGCTCTAATGATGGTGTCCTCGAAATGAACCGGCGCAACGAAGACACCTTCCAGTGGTAGTGGGGATTTTCCCCAAACGTATAGATTCGTACTTGCGTCTCCCTCATCGATGGAGCCTACCAGTCCACAATAGTGTTCGTCAGCCATAACACGCAAGGGCGCCCCGGTATCGATCATCACTGGAAACTGGGAGTTGCAAATGTTGACTGTGAATTTTGGTTGGCCGCATTTTGAGGCCTTCAATTCGGTCATGCTGGAGATGAGGAATATATCTTCTTCATCGGTTTCCTCTTCTACCGTCTGTACTTCCTCAAGGGAATTTTCTGGAGGTGATTGTTCGAACAGCACGACCTTCCGCGTCTGTTTTAGGTATTGTTGTCTTGAGCCTGCTTGTCCCCGCAGGTGGATGGAAGGTTTATTTGTTTGTTTGTTTATTAATTTGTATTGCGCTCCAGACCCGTAGGTATCAGGGGGCAAGTGTTACAAGGAAATTCAAAGCTTAGTTACACAGTAGAGTGGCATATACACATTGCATTATATTCTATACATTACATATTTACAAACTGGAACAGCAGACGTGCATTACAAATATATACAAGAGATGGGCAGGGGAGAATAGGTAACAACAGATATTTTACAGATTATATGTTAAAGGAGGGATACATAGAGTAAAGCATTTTAAGAATCAATGGAGTTGGGATCGATTAGTGGTCAGTTGATTTGAGCCATTTAATGCAATTAGATATGATTGGTCTTCGTGAATAGAAGGTGGTAGGGAGTTCCAGAGCTGGGCTGCTTTGATCAGGAAGCTACTGCCTCCTATCTTTGAGAGTTTAAACCTGGGGACGTGGAGGCAGTTGGTGTAAGCTAGTCTGGAGCGTCTAGTGGAGATCCTTCTATGGAATCTCTCTATTAGATAGCTGGGTGCGGCATGATTCAGGGATTTATAGGTAAGTGAAGAAATTTTCAACTTGATTTTGTCATTTGTGGAGAGCTAATTATTCTGTTGTCTAATTTCAGCGATATGGTCTCTCCTGGCTACTCCAAGGGCCGCAATATGGGCATTGTTTTGAAGTATTTGGATTTTTTTAATGATTGATTTGTTGGTGCCAAAGTAGAGGACATTACAATAGTCCAAACTCGACAGAATGAGGGCTCTGGCTAGGATAATACAGCTATTGTTAGAGAGGAAGGGCTTGCCAGTTTTTATAAGTTTGCACGTATAAGCAGTGGTAGAAGCCAGGGTGTGTGTTTGTTTGGTGAAGGTGGAGGGTTGAGTTGAGGTAAAATCCAAGAGTCTTTACCTCATTGGCCACTTTGATAAGGTTGCCATCAATTATAAAGGAGGCGTATGTGGGAAGCAGTGTGTCTGGTGTTACTGTTGGAAGGCTCCTACCTGACATTCTGCTGAAGCACTGTTTGGCTGGATCACAAGTGCATAATTAAACTAGACACCGGCTATTGTATTATTATTATTTTTTTTTTTGCCAGCTGAAGTCCTGAAGTCCTCTTTTACTGTTCAACTGGGAGGAAACCTGGAACAGGAAGCAGCATATATTCACAACACCGGCACGGAGCGCGGTGTGAGAAGCAGTGTGTCTGGTGTCCGGTGCTTCGGGCTGAGGGGAGAGAGGAGGCTGAACTTACTACTTCTGATCCAGCAATAAACAAAAGGTGAGTGGCAATTGACTATAGAGTTTCTCATCTCATAAGCCATGAGACACTAATTCTGTTGACTGCCACGTTATTAAGACCACTACAGTCACGGCAGAGAAATACCTATTTGAACAATAAACAAAATACCTTGTGTATCGCTCTACTGTGACTGTGGAGCATGACTCTGAACAGTCGAGCGCACCTGCATACCACAACAAACTAAACGACTACGCATGTGGGGGATAAACTGCTGAACACCTGCCTACTTAAACTGCTCGACTGCGACTGCGGGGCTAGACCCTTTGAGCAGTCAAGCGAACCCTCGTGCTACAGTAACTTGTAAACGATGTGCTGGTTGGATAATACCTGGCGAACCTCTACTTGATCACATTGAGCTCCACTTGACTGTGCCTGTGGGGAAGTACCCTTTGAGCAGTCGAGTGTATCTCTACCTGTTGGTCAATTTATACAAACCTGCCGGTTGGGTTTACGTGTATCCAACTTCTTGCTGCCTTCAGAGATCTTTGGAATAATAAATAGTGCTTAAGACTTATACACTGAAAACCGATATGCCCCCCACTGTAAAAACATCCAGCAGGTCTCTTACGCTAAAGTCCACCCCACTACATCGTCCAGTGATGAGTGCTTCGAAACGGAAGATGGTGGACTCTCTGCTTGATGGTGGAGAAAAAAAAAACGCGTGTTGTTGACAAACAAGACTTCTGTAAACCAATGAGTGTGAGTTCTTTTGACCCAAAAGCTGTCGCTGTGTTGCATGCAGCACCAATTGATGGTGCTCCTGCAATAGTGTCTAACAGCATCTCAATTAAAGACACACAATTGCATTGCTAGAAGTAGAAGCAATACCAAGATTGCCAACACAAAGTCACCCAGAAGTGGTGCCCTCGGTGGAATCGCGAGTTGCAAATGAGGCAGCTGCCAACAGCTCTTCCGTCGACAGTGAAGATTGCCCAGGAAGTCTTGAATCTATTAAAGACACAGAGACGAGCATTATGCTTTATCTCCTTTAATCTGCTTAGCAACAGCTTTTTAAATCTTAATTTTTAGTATTTTTTTTTTTTACACAAGCCCAACTGGCTTGAAAAACAAAGAAACAAACAAAATGACATGACTGAAGATGGAGCTGATCCTACATCTCCCATGATCCTCCTCCTGACTAGTAGTCCAAGCCTCAATCCTGTGCACCAATGAGGACTCCTTTCCTAGTATAAGTCTCTGTCAGCCTAGGTGCTTTCCTCTTCTTTTGTCTGTCTTTGAACTGCTAACTTTAGAAACAGAACAGTCTATATCACAGTCTCATAATGAACTTGTTGCCTTCTCTACTCTGGCAGCTTCCTTGGTCTTCCCTGTCGCTCTGCTAGAAGCTCATTCTCGAGAATACCTCTGCTCCTCTCCTATATGGAAAGAGATCAACAGTGTAAGGGAGGGGAATTCATTACAACTCATCTATCATACAGTATTCTTTAATAACCAATTTCTGTTAGCATAACATATCATCTCTTATATACTCAAATTCCCAAGGGTGGAATAATGCTCGCCTCTGTCTCTTTAATAGAATCAAGACTTCCTGCGCTGAGCGCTTGGGCAATCTTCATTCTATTACAAGACCGAAGGCGAGCATTATGCTTGTTCAAAGCTTTGTATGACTGCTGATGCAATATTAGGGACTGGCTTGAAATAAAAAGTTCTAAACACTGAATCGCTGGACCAGTCTGCCACTTTCATGATCTCCTGCAGGGGAACTCTAGCTGCAAAAGCTCTGGAAGGCATTGCTCCTCTGGCCGAGTGGTCTCCAAACACTGAAATATCAATCCCTGCTAGCTCCATTACCTCCTTCACCCACCTAGCTATAGTAGCTGGTGCTACTGCTTTATAAGGTCTCCTGCACGCTATCAGTAACTGAGTTACCCCTGTTGGTCTCAGATCCGCTGTCGCTGCTTCATACGCTTTTATGCATTGAGCTACGCAAAGCTATCAGGGAAGTAAGGGTAGGTAATAACCTTGGAATTGGTCTTAGTACGCTGCGCAATATTAAATGCCACTGCCTCATGATAAAAGATCTTTCTGTTAGTCTCGAGCGCTTTGACATCTGACACTCTTCTGCAAGATACTAAGCATAGCAATGTGGCTAGTTTCCCTGACAGCTGTCTACGTGATAACAAGTTGTTTCTTGGCCACTGCTCGAATAGATGGAGGATCGTAATGACATCCCAGAGTGATGAATACTTTGGTAGCGGAGGATTGCTCACCTTTACTCCTTTAAGTAATCTTACTACGGCTGGATGCTCTCCCACTGGGGCACCATCTACCAGCTCGTGTCCGGCTGAGATAGCCGACCTGTATACTCCTACTCTCCTAAAGGCTTTTCCCCCTGCGGTCAGTGATGCTAGAAGGTTTAAGACCTGAACTATAGGAGCTGAAATGGGAGAAATACTCCTCCTCCTGCACCACAATTCCCAGGCCTGCCAAGCGGAATTATAGCTCTTGATTGTGGACGGACCCATGAGACCCTGATAAGATCTGTAGCCTCTTCTGAAAGGCCCGGCAAGCACCATCTACGCCTGAAATTCTGCAGGCCAAGAGAGTCAAAGTCTGATCCTGGATTATAGGGTGGGGATCTCCTGCTGGATCCGAGAGGAGATCCGGCCTGTGTGAAATCCTCTGGGGGAAATCTGTAGAAAGTTCCATCAGAACTGGAAACCATGCTTGCGATTTCCATTCCTGTGTCACTATCACAAGGTCCGCTTTGTCCCTGCGCACCTTTTCTAGTGCCCTCGCCAGTATCGCGAAGGGGTGAAAGGCGTAATTTGTGCGTTCTCCCCAGTAGTGCAGGAACACGTCTGTCACAGCAGCGTCCGGGTTCAGCCTCCAGCTGAGGTATCTTGGCAGCTGCGCATTCAGTGTCGATGCAAAGAGATCTGTATGCAAAGGGCCCCATCTCTGTCGAAGGCTGACCTGTGTAGCTTCCAGTCGCTCAAGTCTACCAGGTATCAGGAATTCCAGTCTGCTACTGAATTCTTTGCTCCTAGTAAATATTCCACCCTGACTGTTATTTCTCTTTCTAGACAGGAATACCAGAAATCCTTGGCTAGCTCTGCTAACATCTTGGACTTCGTGCCTCCCAGCTTGTTGATATACCTCACAGCGGATATGTTGTCCATCCTTAAAAGGATGCAACACTGCACTCTGTCCTTGGTGAAGGCTCTGACTGCGAAGGAACCCGCCAGGAGTTCCAGGCAATTGATGTGCAGTGTTAGTTCCTCTTGAGACCACTTTCCTCCGGTTTCTGTGTGACCGCACCTGGCTCCCCAACCTGATCTGCTGGCGTCCTATTCTATGGTCAGCTCTGTACAAATCTCTGAAGATTGCCCGGCCGTTCCAGGCCTCCATGTTGTGAAGCCACCAAAGTAGCTCGGTCTTGCTGTCCTCGTCTAAAGTCACTAGCCGGTGGTATCTTCATCCCTTCTGTAAGTATCTGATCTTGAGCCTATGGAGTGCTCGATAATGTAGGGGGCCTGGGAAGATTACATGGATGGAAGCTGCTAGAAGACCCACTATCCTGGCTAGATTCCGAAGCAATATAACCGGCTTCTTCAGGGCCGTCCTTAGATCCTTCTTGATCGCCCTTATCTTGCATGGAGGGAGCTCCAAGGTGGCTTTTTTGGTATCTATTGTAAAACCTAGGCAATCCAACCTCTTGGATGGCTTCAGCGAGGATTTCTCGGTGCTGATGAGAAATCCCAACCCCGAGATCAGCGACACTGCCCATTGGACCTGTCTGTGCAACCTTTCCTTGTTTTCTGACATAAATAGGATGTCGTTGTTAGGGAGAATTCTCTGTTTAGGCTGAATTTCCCTACCTAGTGAGTCCCCCAGCAGCTTTGCTGGATTTCTGGGGTTTCTTTTTTTCTCCTGCCAAGAGTGAGACTCTTTTACCCTCACTCTTGGACATGTGAAGTGTGTTTTCTTGGTTAAACCTTGTGTTGAATGGGCTATGGGGTCCATAGGGCCTCATGTATTTTTGTGATGTGGGTTACACAGCACCCTCTGTGCCGTGACCCAGGGGTGTCCTAGGGACTCCCCAACATAGACTCCATACCCTGGGACTGACTACTGTCTCCCAGGGCATGTAAAGTCACCAAAGACTTTGCTAGTCTTGAATCCTGAACAGAACCAGTACAAACCATCATATTGTGGACGTACTGGCTGGGGCAATTCGATTGCCCCAGGGTCTGTTAGTCGAGGGGGCACGTCTCCGTCCCCCCTGATCGAGTTTTGGCTGGTGGCAGTGGAAACTACTTTTTATATTCGACCGCGAATATTTCCCTATGGGATTTCCCATTGTTTTAGGCTAACACATTTAATTATTTATTTACGGTAGCCTTAAACATACCGCCGGTTTATATATTTATTATTATAACTCCGGTTGGGACTTTTTGCCAAAACTTGATTCTAAAATGGCGTTGGCGTTCGCCTCTGTAACTCTGACCCAAAGTGGAGCCCTTTGTTCCACTTTTGGCGGGCTTCTCCACAGAAGCCCTCCAAAGTGGTGCCACTCTGTCTGGGGTACTTAGGAGGGGTGGAGGGGGATTTAGGCACCCTGGACTGAGTTACCTTGGTAACTCAAGTCGCACTCCGTCCTGATTGGCCCAAGTGGTGAGCCGGCCGGCTCACCACTTAGCATGTTTGAGTGACAGCTAGGCTGGGTGAATGGGGGTTTGCTGCATAAAAGCAGGGCTTTGGGGACTGGAACTTTAGAAGTCGCCACAGGACCAAGAATCCGACGAGGGAAGAGCTGAGCCGACCTGCTTCGACGACACCACCCGGTGGAGCCCTGCTGAACCGTCTCACCACTTTTCCCGACGACCGAGGAGAACTCTTAACGGAGTGGCTCCTTCCCTTGACTGGTGGGGACAACCGGTTTTCACCTTCTTTCCGCTTCTCGAGGTATCTCGTGGCCGCCTTGCCAGTGCCAAGCACCCCGGCAACCGGAACCCCACCACTTTTACCCCAACCACGAAAGTCGGTACAACCCTTTAACCGGAGGACTCCGCGGCTGGTTTCTTCCCGGGCAGTGCAACGACCCTCTTCTTCTGCTCTTCAGCGAGAACTTCTTCTCCCCTGACCGACGTCGAGCCTTGCTACCACTGCCTGGAACAACTGCCACCGCTGGAGGATCCTTTCCGCTTAAGGTACCGTGTTCCGCCTGGCTTCCCTTGCCACCGACTGTACGGGGTAGATTTAGCCCCCGGCTTTTGAACCTGGGAGTGCCTGGAACACCCTGGCTAAACTTTCTAAGCCACTCTAAATTCTTTCTAACTCTTTGCAAGACTTTGAATCCCTAATAACAGTGTGATCTTGGGCACATTTTCGCTCCGGCTACTCTAAGAGTGGGCCCTGCCTAGTGACTTTTGCTCACCTGTGACTTTGTGCTTCTTTGAGCCTATTGCAAGTGTTCTGGACCTTAGAGTGGTGTGTTTAACCCATTTCTGTTTCGTTTTACCCCTTTCTTGAACCTACTAGAGTGTCAGCTAACGTTAAGCGCTCACCTCTGTTTTAATTATGTGGTGTTAACCTAGAGTTGTCTAGATAGGAGTAAGGGTTGAAACTGCTTTCATTATAACTGTGTTTGAAGTGTTTTTACTATATTTTGCTAGAGTGATTTCAACTTATGTGTGTTTAATAAATAAATAACTATATACTTTTGAAACCAAGCTCTGGTCAGTGTTTGCTTGTGCTATTGTATTTGAGTACCTATTGTGTATACTTTGCATACTGCCTAACTCTTCTTGAGGGAAGTCTGACTGCTCAGCCACAGCTACCAGGTAAATCTGGGTGGTGCAGACTGCTACCAAGTGGGTTTACTGCTATACCTGTAGTCCTAAATCTTTTGCAGTGGTCCCCAAGGGAACTGCACAGGTTTCTGCCTAACAGTCGTCTAAATAGACGATCATCCGAATTCCTTGATCTCGTAGAGCTGTTGCTAGGGGCCTCAGAAGCTTGGTAAAGGCCCATGGGGCTGAGGGTAGGCCAAACAGCAGAGTCTTGAACTGCCATATTTCCTCCCTCCATCTGAATTGCAAGAAGTGTCTGAATTGAGGCGCTACGGGAATTGTAAGATAGGCGTCTTTTAAATCTAGACGCGCCAACCAATCGTTCTTCCGTAGAAGGTCTGCTAGGAGATGGATTCCCTCCATCTTGAAATAGATTGATAACTGGTCGAGCTTTGCCTTTGCGGTGAACCAGAAACATGTTGCTGAGGACACCTGTTGAATGTGGTTGGGCTCTCTCTATTGCTTGCTTGCTTGCCAGCGCCTGAATCTTCAAGTGTAATACCTGTCTCTATGCTTGCGAAGTGTACATGCGCTGTGGTGGGACTATCTGCTGAGGGGCTTCTATAAACTCTAGGTGGAATCCCTGCGCTGTCTGCAATACCCACGCGTCTGACGAAAGCTTGTGCCAATTGTGCATAAAAAGCAAGGTTATCCCTCCTACTGGGGGGTATGCTGCTGAATGCTCTCTCACCTGAGGTGTTGCTATGTTTCCTGAAGTATCCTCTGCCTCAACGACCTCTGAAGCCTCCGCTCCTATTGGGGAAAAAGGCGTCTTGCTGCCGTGACTCAAGGTACTGGGCCCTCAGACCTTGAGGTCTTCTATTCAAATTGTATCGGCCGGTCGATCAACCTCTGTAGTGACCGGCCCCTGCAAAAACTCATCCGGGGAATACTTTTCTTAATGAGGCTTGCGCCTTCTCTAGTGCTGTGTAGGTACCCACAAATGTGTTCATCTCTTTGACGAACGTCTCGCCAAAGAGGAGACCTTGCGCCCCTTCGCCTGCCTCATAGGATGCCAGGTCCCCCAATTTATTATCTATCTTTAGAAGCATAGATCTTCATCTCTCGGCCAGAATTGCACTGTTAGCGTTTCCGAGCAGATACACAGCCCGTTGAGCCCAGCCTGCTAAGATAAAGGGGTCTACTGGCTCTCTCGTGTCCTTGGATCACTCAGCTAGGTCCATGATCTTGGCGATGGGGCCTGTGAGATCCAGGATCTTATCTTGACAGGACCGCCATGCTCGGTCCATTCCCTTTCGGGCATCCTTGTTGGCCTTCGTGACAAATGTGAGCATCTTCGGATCAAGTTCCGGGGTATCTGCCACCTTACCGGTCAGCTCTGGTCTGGGGCATTCGGCTCAGAGTCTAAACCTGGTTTCCTTCTCTAATGGTTTTCTTATCTTCTGGGACATATAAATCGTGACTCTCGGAGACGGGGTCCATTCTGTGGACCTAGGGTGCCTAATGGACTCTGGTTCAAACATATCAGATGTGTCCTCATCTTGGGGACCCTCCACTAGGCTGGCTTTGGCATTTAGCTCTTTAATGCTCTCTTTATCAAGGCTAAACACATCCTCCTCCTGACCCTCTTCCTGTCTGAATTCGTCAGAGGATGACAGAGCTTCCCCTATATTATCTGCCCCTGGGGTAGGGGGTAAGAGGCTGGGCACGGCTGATGCTTTTGCTAAAAAGGCATTCTTGAGTCTGTTGAAGGCATCAGCTGCCTCCTGGGGCTTCTCCGTTTCCCCCATGTTAGAGCCCGGGGGGTAGAAGAGTGCTTCCTCTTCCAGGCAACCTTACTCGCCCTTGGATTGTTCTCTAGAGGCTGTGTAGTGGAGGTCCCCTCACCTGGATCATCTTGCAAGCCAGCTCTGATGCCCAAAATGTCTTCCAAGACCATTAGTCTGTCTTGGATGGGCTGAACCCCCTGTGCCACTGCTTTCACCAGAGACTCTCCCAAAACTTTCTTGAAGCTTAGGGATAAGTCCATCTCTTCCTCCTGCATTTCTGCTTCCTGGTCACTGTAATCGTACCAGTATTCCTCTAGTCTGTCAGAGGCCATGGTTAAATGAATTGATGGGGGGTGCTACAGCCACAGGCTCTAAGGCTCTGTTAAAGTGACCTGCTCCAAGCACAGCAGTCCGAGGTCACTCGTTCCCGAATTGTAATAATAACATTTTTTTTGTAATTTTTTTAAATGAGCATTAAAATGCCTTTAGCCTCTCTTTATTAACAGGAACGCTGGAAAGTATTGATAAAACGAGCTAGCGTAAGCGCTTGCAGCTCTGTGGCAATCCGAAATGCTCTCCGTGTTAAACAGAGCGTTGGAGGTCCTTCATGGTCATGCGCATGCACGCTCATGGATAGTGCGTCATTCGTTCTACAAATCGCACATCCCCTCAGGCCTCAGAATCTTGGCGCGAAGACAACGCGCGTAACATTAAAATGAAACGAAAGCTGCCCTGAGTGCGACCAAGATCGCTCACGGGCCGCATTGTAAAGGATTGATTTTATAATAAAGGTAGCTCGCGCGCGGCTACAGTAACGCAAAATAATTCATTCATGCACTTTCATTACTTGCGCTGGGCATATAATGCTGCGCATTGCCTAATCCTTATTAATGCTCCGAAATCACAAAATTACGCTATATGCATAGGCTGTGACCTGATTAAAGATTTGGTAATTAAACGGTACTTAGCTGTCAAAAAGCAGCAAAAAAGAAGAGGAAAGCACCTAGGCTGACAGAGACTTATACTAGGGAAGGAGCCCTCATTGGTGCACAGGATTGAGGGTTGGACTACTAATCAGGAGGAGGATCATGGGAGATGTAGGACATACTTGCCAACCCTACCGATTTAGGCGGTAGGATACCGCTTTTTAAGCAGTCCTACCACCTACCGATTTATTGGCACCAAATACCGATTAAAAAAAAAAATTATAATAATATATATTTTTTTTCTTTACATTTTATTTCTGCCCACACCAGCTCGGGGGAGTCTTTCAAGGGCTCCCCTGAGCTGGCGTTGCGGGAGAAGGCACGGCATGCAGGCTTTTGATGTTAAAGGCACCCATGGGGGTGGGCTAAATGCGCCCCTCCGCTGCGGGTGCCTTTGACAAAAGGCACCATTAGCCCCCCACCACGCCAGCTCGGGGGAGTCTTTCAAGGGCTTCCTCGAGCTGGCATAGCGGGAGAAGGCGCAGCATGCAGGCTTTTGATGTAAAAGGCACCTACGGCGGTGGGCTAAGGGCGCCCCTCCGCCGCGGGTACCTTTCACAAAAGGAGCCATTAGCCCCCCACCACGCCAACTCGGGGGAGTCTTTCAAGGGCTCCCCCGAGCTGGTGTGGTGCAGAAGGCGTGGCAGGTGCATCATTGTCATTGAATGCACCCGCGGCGGCAGGCTCATTCAATGACAATGGGCTGCTGACGCGCCCTATTCCTATCATTACCTCCTCGCCTGACTATTTTTGAAACTTTAAGATTCCTACAGATATTTGGTCACAGAATGTTGGCATGTATGTGTAGGATCAGCTCCATCTTCAGTCATGTCATTTTGTTTGTCTTTGTTTTTCAAGCCAGTTGGGCTTGTGTAAAAAGAAAAATACTTTATTCAAAAATATGAAGATTAAAAAAGCTGTTGTTACGCAGATTAAAGGAAATAAAGCATAATGCTCGTCTCCGGTCCTGTAATAGACTCTAACATCGAATCTTGGTGGCCGTGCTGATGTGCTGGCTCCCATTTGATGTTCCAATGCCTCGTCTAAGTCACTTGCTGTTACTCCTGCTATTTGTCTAGATCATTGTGGTATTTGTATTGGTGACATCTCAATAATCGCTTCCCCTTCCTCTATAAGTACTCGCAATAACAGTTTTTCTATCAATCTCCAACCTTATTTGACAACTCTATTCAAACAGATCATTTGCCAATCGCGCCATCTCGCATGGCAGATCAAACATCAAGGGGCCTATGTGATCCAACTACCCCGAGTCGATTGTTCTCAAGGCCTCTATCCTCAAATGCGTATGAAATAACTATGCAGGCTCTTAACATGACAATCAATACCTTGGTGAAACTGTTTGAAACCTTAGATTACAAAATATCAGCGCAAGCAAAACAGGTTGATTTAATTGTGAGCTGGATGACTGACAACTTGAAACGAGACGTGAATCATTTAACCAAAAATACAGTATTGTCATGTAACAGGGAACATGTGAAAGTTTATGGAGATCTCGCACAAATGTCTATCGAAGTTGCACCTGGAAATGAGAGACAAATCTGGGGAGTGTGACAAACTGAGGGGTATCAGTAGTAATAACTACAAGGATGTGACTGTTGACACTATGAATGTGAATCCAAACAAGTCAATTATTAATCTTGTAACTCAACCTATAACTGGATTTGACTCCCAAATAGAGCCAGCTGATAACTCCATCACTTGCCATGAACCTCGAGACTCAATAATGCAACAAAGTCAGAAGTTACAGGCTGACTCAGGTGGGCCTCTTGATAACAACAAACAGATACCATATAGGCTCTTTCAAACCAAGGCAGGGTTGATGCGCAGGAGTGGAAATTTAGGCATAACTAAGAAACCGAAGAATCAATCGATGCCCCCTTCACACTCCAGAGCCAATCTTAAACAACTTTTAAAACGACTAATACCGGAAGGTAACACTAGGACGGTATCAAAAACAACCGCTAGCCATCAAGTACTTTTACCAACGACAAACAAAGCTCAGACTGATCTCGCTGTGGTTATAATTGAAGATTACCAACCATTGAATGAACTTATTATGTCCGTCTGTGATGCGAAATCCACCCCGATCGGCACTTCAGTTGCCACAAAAGACAATATTGCTGAGCCTCCAGCTACCTAAAAATAAGCCCTGTTGAGACTCTGAATGCTGCATTGGTTGGCACTGATGAAATGCGAAGGTAGTGGAAGTAGGTACCTCGGTGTCTCAAATTGGTGGCCCGTTATCCAACCTACACCAAAAGTCTGTGCCTTTGTCAGCCCTTGAAGGTAGTAATAGCTTTGTCTTAACAGATATTCAACAACAAATTGAATGTTTCATTCAGAAATACATTGATTTCCAACGCACATATTCAAACACAAAAACCAAACAACCTTCAATACCTGTGATAAATCAGGATTCCTGCTCATTGGGCAAAACCGCACTGACAGCAAATGGGGAATCATCGGGTATGGTTATTACCACTACACCCGTGGCAACTCAATTGCCTTATCTACTTGTTAAAAGTTTACAAACAACAAATGTCGACTCTTTGGGTGTTCCAGCCATCTCATCCATCACAGAAGAGGTGACCCACTCTTCTGCGGTACACTACAACCAAGAAGTTGACACTTTAATTCCAATGTATGCATTGTCTCATGACCAGGTGGCAAGAGAAATACACAGACCTGTGGCTAACCTTTGTATGCCACAAGGTCAGGTGGACTTGCCTACGGTAAGCAGAAGAGAGAGCATTTTGAAGTTTCAACCTCCCCCTTCACAATGTCCCGTTTCCACGTATTCTGAATGGGCCCCAAAGTCTGCACCTCACGACAGCCACTTTCATGTGGGCCAGCAGATTGAAAATCAAATTGCCAAAGCGGTTCAAAATTACTTTAAATACAATCAAGCCCAGTTGAATCCTGTGACTCTGGTCCTACCACTGGAAAAAAAAACAACTGTCCAAACTGCCCCTCAGATCCAACCCTGCCTCCCAAAATCCTAGCTCCACTATAACAGGCCCTCAGACTCCTAGAACAGCACAAAACAGGCCAGAACCAACACTGTCAATAAAAAACATGCTAATTTCTATCGTCTGATCCTCAAGTGCCGCCCCGCACCTTTCACTGTCTACACTATGAACAGAATGAGCATTTAAGCCATCTTTGACAAGATCAGTACATTGAAAGGAATAACATCAGCGGACATCGATCAAGTCGATTTTGTTAAGAGCAATGACACCTCGATTGCAAGAATCTGGTTGCAATCACATTACATAAGAAACGTCCTGTGGCAGGCAAGGATGGAGATGTTTGCCCTGGGGTTTGTCTTAGCAATTGACCCGTTCATTTTGGATTCGGAGGGCAACCTAATCTTTCCAAGCCAAACCACAAGTTCTCAGAGAGCTACAACTCAGAATAACATTTACAGAGTGAACCAGCTTAATAACAAAAAGTCACCTCACCACTCTCTTTCTGACAAGTCAAATTTGAATTGGCAATCATAACCAAGAATCACACCAAGTAAACATGAAATTCTAACAATTAGTTGGAATACATGTGGTAATTCACATCTTTTTGGTGCAAGTGCGGCCGTCCTATCCAAGTACGATATAATTCTCTTACAAGAGACTTGGCTTAAGGAAAAACCTGTTTGGCATGATCACTCAATTGTGTTTCATCCAGCAAAAACCTTGGCCCAGGGCCGGCCGTCATCTGGCATGCTAATTGCAATTAAAAATCACAGAGTGGCAACTTGACTGGTGGGCTGCCCCTAATCCCTACCTACTTCTTGCTAAACTTACCCTTTCTAGAGGAATACTGGCAATTTTGAACATCTACCACAATCCATTGGGAATATCAGACGAAGATTTCTTTTGTGATCTTGAATCTTTATTAAATGAAATCGCTGAATCCCCTGACATTACCAATATCATTCTCATGGGTGACATAAACTTGCAAATTCTCCCAGAAAATAACCCAAAATTCAATCTGGTCTGCCTACGATGGCTTTTGATGATAAAAAATAGAGGTTTACATATGTCCAACGGTGCGCTACCTGGAGATATAAATCCACGAACTACATGGCAGAGAAGAGAGTATACATTGATTCTTGATTTACGCTTTTGTCGACACACACATTTGAGGAGGCTATGAGTTTTAATATCATATCACAGGTTTTTAGTGACCACAAAATGTTAGTACTTGCATGGTCGGTTAACTTGGGATCTTCTAATGATAACAAATCCTGCTTCCCCCAGAAGATGATAGTCAACAATGCAAGGTCACGTTTAAGCCGGAATCCTCGATCCTTGTTGGCCTTTCATAATCAGCTCGGCAATTGTAATTATACTACCACAGCGACTAATAGTGACTACACCACCTACATACACTGTTTTCACGAGAAGATAATCTCTGGCTCACAAGTACAATTTCATCTGCGGTACAAGTTTGACCCTGTGGTCCAAGCCAAGAAAGCGCTGTTACGCAAAAACAAAAAGCTTGTAGTCTCCTCCAACTGTGTGAACAAACAGATACAGCTTCGTGCTTTGCACTGTTAGTATCGCAATTGGATGCGCAGCCATCAAATACAGTTGTTACAAACCAACAGTGAAAATATGTTGAGAAGCGTTCTATCCAAAAACTCTGCTCAAAGTTGGCCAATGCTAAATGCAGCAAATAATCTAACCCAAAAATCAGTCTAGATTAATGATGTGAGCGAGTCAGATTGGATAGCGCACTTCTCTGCTTTGTACCAAAAGCCTGCAGGGTGGGAACTCTATGCTCATATTGAGAATTCCAGCTACAATGGTCTTATTATCGATGAGGGGGACATTATCATAGAGATCAAAAAACTAAATAACTCTTGTCCTCCCGGCCCGGATGGGCTAAGTAATTTTGTTTTCAAACAAAATGATGAACTATGGGCAGAAATTCTTAAGAAAATCTTCAACCAGATTTTACCTGTGAACAAGATCCCCTCCTCTTGGTTGTCTGCTACAATTGTGCTGATTTTCAAAAAGGGAGATCGATCGCTGGCTAACAACTACAGGCCGATCTCTCTTTTGGATGCACCGGGCAAGCCTTTTGCCAAATTCATATTAAGAGACTTTAACAACTGGACTTGTGCGGAAGGTATTAGAGATCCCTTTCAAACGGGCTTCGTCTCCGGGATGGGCACCTGTGTCAATCTTTCACATTATCATCTATCATTCACAGCCATCACATCAGAAAACAAGCGTTTTACACGGCTTTTACAGATTTAAAAGCAGCTTTTGATTCAATTCCCAGAGAACTGCTTATACACAAACTAATACAACGAAGGTGCCCCCACTACTTAATCTCCCTTATTAAAGACCTGCATCACAACAACATGATGCATGTGAGATTGTCTTCTGACGGAAAACTGTCGGCACCAATCAATGTTCAACGTGGAGTACGACAGGGCTGCACTCTTGCATCCGCTATTTTCAACTTTTTCATTTCCGATATATCTAAGGCCTTTCTAAATATTCTCACTTATCCACCAAAACTGCCCCAAGAAAGAAATTCCATTTTTAATGTATGCGGATGACCTGGTCATAATATCCAAAACACCCAGTGGACTCCAAAATGCACTGGATGCACTTGCTGAATACACTCAAAAAATCTAAGATCATGAAATTTAATGTGTCCAGCAAGTGTGCATCAAAGAGCAAAATGTGGACCCTTAGAGAGCAAAGCCTGCAAGTGGTTCCTCTTTATACCTACCTGGGAGTTCAGATAGCTAGCCAAGGGGCAACTGAAATCTATAAACAGCTTCTTGTTGATAAGGTCAATACAGCCAAGTATCAAACTAATATCATTCAAAGAAAATGTGGGAAATTTTCAGCCATACCGGCATTGACCTATTATCAACAGAAAGTTACGTCCATTTTGTTATATGCCGCTGAAACAAGACCCATTCTGTCCAAGGAGTTTTGGTCCCTCTTGGAGGGGAAGCATTGGCAAAGAGTTTTAAATTTTCCAAACTGTACACCGCTCCCCCTAATAAGATATAAATTGGGTCTTATGTCCTTGTTTGCTAGATACACGTTACACGTGATTGCACTGTTTAGAAAGTTCATCAAGGCCATTGAGACCAGCTCAGTATTGGGAGTTTTAGCTGAGTATGTGTTCACAACCTCGGATTTGTTTATAGGCAAATGGAGATCCCATGTGATTCAGACCATGGCTAACATAGACATATCTCTTACCACTCTTCTCCAAAATCCCATGCAAGTTAAGACCAGACTATATGCAATGGACTGGGCTACCAATTGTGAGATATGTTCAAAATATCATGACTGTGATTCAGATGCCCATCGGTATAAAAAACATAGCACACCAGAAGCATATCTAGTCCAATCGCCGTCTTCGGCTCATAGACAAGACTTCTTACGTCTAAGATTAAACCTATGGCCAACTAGACAAATCTTAAAACTCCGAAAGGTTATTAATGAAACCATGAACATTTGTTGCTTTTGTCAAGAGAACTCCAAAAGAGAAGATCTACAGCACCTAATGCCTGAGTGCAAAGCACTCTTACTGAAGCGCCAGCATCACTTCAAAACAATTGTTGACCTATACGAAGTCAAAACTTCTACTACTCTGTGGCACATGATTTATTGTGGCTATTCTGTTAAAATGAGAATCCGTGCTATAACATTCCTGCACGAACTTAAACTGCAAGACAATACTGGGGCTGTAGGTATTGGACTTTAAAATTGGCAGTAAAGATTGTGTATCCTATGTCCTGTACATATGTATCTACAGATGTGCAATCTATCGTCGCATTCTTCTCTTTTGAGATTTCTCAGATTTCTGAGTCTCCTGAGACTTTTTTTTGTTTTTCTCATTTTTGCTTTTTATGTTTGAAAATGTTTGATGTTTTATATGTTTTAAAGTTGATATTGTTCAGCTATAACAATAACAAAAAAAAACAAAAAAAGGAGGCGTATTCTGTTCCTAGTTTCATGAGGTTATGGGGGTGCCAGGATGATGATCTCTGTTTTGTCATCATTCAGGCATAGACCATGAGTAGCCATCAATGCCTGGATGATGGAATACACATGTTAGGGAACATTCTCCAGAATGGCTAATTTCCCTTACCTACTGAGTCCCTCAGCAGCTTTGCTGGATTTATAGGATTTATTTTCTCACCTGGTAAGAGTGTCTCACCTGAAAGATAAGATGCTTTTCATATACTAGATATGTTTTCTGTATATTTGCTTTAGGACTTAGTTTGTTACAGGTCCACAAGACCGCCACATTTTTGATGCTTATGATTTCCATATGATTCCCTTCCGGGTTTTTGATGTATGTTTGAAGATTATTATGCATTGCACACTGTTTTAATTCTTGACATCACAATATGTCTTGGTTTATAACGTTGAAATCTCTTTATATGTAAGTTTTCACAAGTGTTCTTTTTTGTTTTTGTTCTAATACAAACAATGCATATTCACAGCCCCTGATGTGTGTGAGTTTCTTTTTCCCTTCTGGACAATCTAATGGGTTATGAATTTAGGGATTTATTCCATTAGTAAAAGCGGGAAAGGTTCCCCGATATATTAAATATGTTTTGTTTCATTCATTGACAAAAAATGATGTGAACCCTCAGGAGTAGCATTTCTACTTTCTTTTTGATTTTGTGGTGACTGTCCCGGCAGGAAAGCCACCCCGCTGTGTGATTGACAGCCAGGCTGTGTGAATGGGTGAAAACTGCATAAAAAGCTAGTCTCTGGGTGTGGACCGGCAGAGTCGCCACTGGAACAAAAGAACCGACGAGGAGCTGACAGAAGAGGACCCCTACCACGATTGAACCACCTAGTGAAGCCCTGCTGCATGTCCGAATTCTCGAACTCCAACGACAGAGAAGATACTCCAGGAAACTTCTTCCCTTGAGTTGGTGGGACCAACCAGTTCGCCCAAACTTCAAGGCAAGACCCCTCCTCTGGTCGAATTTGCTGTACAAAGCTACAGTTGGCCAGATAGCCAGGAAGGCCGGTCCCTGCTTGGGTTTTAAGGAGCACACCTTTTATTCGTTGCTTTGCTCTGCTGCTGGTTTCTTCCCTGGGTAGTGCAGAACCCTCCAGTCTTCCTACTTCTTGTCAGTCCGACAGTCACTTCAGGAACCGTGAGCCTGCAGGAACTACCAGGAACGTCCACCTCAACTACAGCTTCCTCTCCGTTTTAAGGTACTGTGCAAATCCGGTTGTTCGTTTCGTTCAACCGCGGTGAAAGGGTTTGAAATCTTTCTCCAAACCGAGGGCTTGTCCTTCTCTTCGAGCTAACTTTTCTGCCAACCAACCTCGTCCAGAATCCGTGGCACGAACTTTACCGCGAACTACCCTGAACCGTGTGATCTTGAGCAAAAGACTTTTGACCCATTGACTTTGGCCCTAAGCCTTTTCTACCTGATTCTATCACTGTAGTTCCTCTTGCTCAATTGCCCTGAGTACTTACCTGTTGGTGTGGTTCAATTTCTATTAACTTTGTCTTTCCCTCCCTTTTAAATTGCTTAAGTGCCATTTTGCTCCCCACTTCATTTTGTGACCTTAACTTGTCTGGTACTTATTGGAAGTGGTGTGGTGTATTGAACGTGATTTTAAACTGCTTATAATAGTGTAATGTTATACAACTGAAGAGTAAAATAAATGTACATCCTTTTACTTGAAAACCATGAGTCAGTGTTTGCCTGAATCATAGTAATTGCTGTGCTTTGTGTAACTATTTGATACTGCTCACTTACTCCTGAGATAAGTCTGGCTGCTCAGCCATCGCTACCACTTTAACTGTGTAGTACAGGCTTGTAACAAAGGCGAATGTGTACTGTCACTTGTAGTCTTAATTGTGTGTGGTGTTCCCAAAGGGTACTGCATATAATTCTGCCTAACAGACAGCAACAAGTGTTGCAACACAAGGAGCACATTTTCATGGGCAAAGGTGGTACACACAAGTTACAATACAGACACAATTGTTCACATCACCTTCAAGAAGTGCACAGCGATCTGAGAAATCGATCAAGTCCCAGGCCAGGGGAGGTCAGCTCTAACCAATCACAGTTCAGAAACCCAGGGGTTGATGGCAAGGGGCATGAACCAATGATAAACCCGCTACTCTGCAACAATGTAATAGTTTCTTGTGGGTGGGACAGGCCAGCCACCTGACATGTAAGGACCAGTAGAATAACACCTATAGGTAGTAATACTCTCAGTACCCAATCCCTCGTGCTTTTTTGGGGAAGACCCCAAGTGATGACGACAGAGTCACACAAAACTCTTTTCTTGTATTGATCCATGTTGGTTTTATTTGCAAAAAACTGCAGCATTACTTTCCATTGGCTGAGCCCTCAGTTTGTCCTGGGGAGGGTGTTGGGCCCTCGAGTCGGCGGACCCACAGCCATACTATGGCATGCCTGGGAGTCCCTCCCAACAAGTTGGTAGCAGAGTTGATGGTTAACTGCACCACCCTGGCACAAAGTTGACTCCTCTGCCACAGAAACGGAGAGGCTGCAGGACCCTCGAATATTTCGAGAAAGACAGGGAACGTGTACCCGTGGAAAGGCTGTCAGGAGCCAGCTTAGAAAATATCCTGCCTGAGGTCAGCGAGGCATCCAGCATACCAGGACAGGGAAGTGGCAGCTTTGGGGGGGGACGCAGCAGCCGAGCAGCGTCAGCAGACCACGGAATGTAAGTATTGACCCAGTCACACGCCAACTGTGAGGGAGGGTATTGAGTATTGTGGAGTATCGTTGAATTCTGCCGAGTATTGTCAAAGTATTGTTTAGCATCGTCAAACTAAGTACGGACAGGAGCAGAGGTAGATGTCATATGAGGTTAGGGCATATTTGGTTCAGAGGTAAACGGTTCTGGTGAATAACCTATACTATTGAATCGAAGGCAAGGATGAAAGGAGTATGTAAATAGTGGCTTCCTGTGGGTTGGACGTTTTAGCTCGGGTCATAGATGATGGTATCCCCATAAGGTTTAGCAAGGGAGCTAACCTAGATTGTGGAAGGTGATTCGGCTGGTTAAGTCACCAGGAGGCGTATTTGCCAGGCGACACGGCAGGTACAGATCGAACACAAGAGAATATTGATATACTCTGCTTAGAGGCAGGAAGACAGCTGTGGTGTTTGTGTTGGGGTTGTGTGTATTGTGGGGTAACGGGCTATAACTTTGTGCGTGCGATATTTGAATTCTCAACACTACCTTGTTTAGTAAAGTGGTGCCGTCACCCATAGGTATACATTGGACACAGAGAGCACGAGACAGTGAGGAGCTAGCATTGGAAAATTGAGATTGCGAGGTGGACCAGTGGCAGTGCGCGGAAGGCGCATGCGCAAGATTGTGGGAGTGCCTGAGGAGGCAGCGACTGGGAGGGTGGTGCGTGGAGCACACCTGACAGGTTATAGAGCCAGAGAGGCTCATAGTAAATTAAAAGCATTGTGATTACATTTCATTCCTTCCTTAACAGCGGACTATCGAAACACTCAATTTGAGGTCAGGTAAGCGCAAGAGCAATGTATCAAGGGAATTGCGGGGGTGACACGCTCCTACAGCACCTGTGTGAGATGCTTCCGCCATGTAAGGATAAGATATGCAGGTATAGCATAGTATGGTCTAAAGGCAGTTTCTCCAAAGATGTGCAGCAATCACTACTGACACACATACAGGGTACCTATAAAGGGAAGAAGCTAGTAAGCCGCATGGCCATATTTGAGCTCTGGAGAATGTTCCAAGAGGGCGAGGAGGAAACAATAAGGCACCAGTGGATGCTGAACCAGAAGGAGGGGCAGGGGCCATACCTCCTCTCCCCCACACGTCCCTCCGAGCGTGGTCTCCGTGATGACACAGACAATGAGCAGGGGATGTACCCATTAAGAGCAGCAGAAGGGTATTCAAGTCCGACATATAACCACCATATACTAGCGAAGAAGGGCAGAGAGGCGCAGGACATCTGACCACCGGGCGAGGAGCAAACAGCGAAGCACAGAAGGATGCAAAGGAGGGGCTAGGGAGCATAGCCATGAACGAGTGGATAGGGGGACAGATCCTTCTGAAGCTGGAAGGGAAGACAGATGGGGAGACGGAGGGATCAACAAAGGCAATGGCAGGCTTGAGGGGAAGCCGCAAAGCTGCGGAATGGGCTGAGATAATGGAGCAAACTGACAGGAAAGAGAGGAGAGGTTGGAGAGAGAGGACAGGGAGAAGAGAAAAGAGGAAGAGAAGGAGCAGGTGCAGAAAGAAAGAGAAGAGAGGATAGAAAGAGAAGAGAGGATAGAAAGGGAGCACAGAGAGAGAAAGAGAGGAGCAGGAACAGCGGGACAGGAGGTTAAGGGAACTAGAGGAGATCGAGAGGAGGTGGTGGGCCAGTGGAGCAGGAATAATGCCAGTCAATAGAGAGGTAACAGAGAACATAGCAGGTATAGAGACTGGCAAGGGAACGCACACACAAGGAGGATGATGAGTGCGCAATAAGGGACTTAGAAGGCTGAGCTTCGTAGATGACTTTTGCAGCAACATGGGCTCGGAGGCCAACAATGAGGGATGAAACAGTGGGGACGGGAGGGGGAGAGAAACGTAGGCCTCAATCAACAGGGACATGGACAGACAAAAGGGTGACATGGGAGAGGGACTGGTGCAGGAGGAGCAGGAGACAGCAAGGACTAGCGGACACCACGGTCGGTAGATGAGTTATGCAATGACCTAGTACCATACGCACAAAGACTTCGAGACCTCCCAGGACAAAGAAAGGGGGAGACAGCTATAGTATGTTCAAGAGAAAGGTTAATGGGGGAGCCGGACGACAGTGTTCGAATACCCATACAGAACCAATAGACGTGTACACCGACATTAGAGATGCAGACAGACAGGTCAGACTGACTAGAAGCGCAAATGGGGAAGTAGGGTTCACACAGATGCCCCTACTGGAAAAGGAAGGGGGAGCAACCTCAGTTTATACCATGGAAGCACATCGACAAGGAAAACGTGAGATATAGCTTACCGTCATTGTCAGCGGGGCCTAGGAAATGGATATATGAGATGGAAACAATGGCAGTAGGCCATAGGTTAGCAGTGGGGGACATAAAAGGATTTCTAGTGGCGATCCTCGGGGAAGCGGCTGATAATGTATGGAAAAGGGCGGGGTCCCCCGGAGTGACTACCCAGAACACGGTGCAGAATGGTTCGCCGTTTGCAAATTGCAGGACTGCCGTATGGCAAGCCTTAAGGACACAATACCCGGACACATCAGACATCGGAGCAATTATGTCTCGCAAAACAGAGAAAGCCGAAGACCCCCTACACTACATTCAGGCGATCCAAGAGCTTTGGCGCCTTGAAACTCGAGAACCATGGGACAAAACAGTAGCAGTATTTTACCACATATCATGTCAGGAGTTCCCAGAACCCGTTCAGAAGCAGCTAAGGAAGTTGATAGGCATGGAAGCAAAATCTTGGCCAGAAATACAGCTCACGATCGTTCATCATTGCAGGCTATTGCAAGAGAAGCTAAAAAAGAAAGCTGAGGAAAGGAAGTTAGAGGAAGCGGAACTAGTGCAGAAAAAACTATCAAAGTACACCATGGAAGGGGCGGTGCTGACAAACGCAAGCACATAGGGAGCACAGCTACAGCAGTGTACACAGCCGCCCGTGGGGGAAGGATTCATGGGGCAGCCATTGAGAGGTCACGCGTACGACCGCAGATGCACCACAACCAAGGGTTTTTTCCAGGGGGGTCCGGGGATATCGGCCGCAGGTGCAGCAGGGTCCAGGGGGACTACACAGGGTTTCCAGGGGCAAGGGATAGAGCCACCATTGTGCTGGCCATGTGGGCACTTTTTGGGAGCTTGCAGGAACAGAGGGATGCAGCAGAATTGGGGAGCACAGTACCAGTAGACATATCAGGGGGACCAGGAGGACTATTACCCACAGGCCCAACCACAGTAACAGCAGGGACAGACACAGAGTTCACACCCGCAGGTACACCAGCCCATGCCACAGATACCACAGATGCAAGCACCTGTGCCACAATATTTGCAAGCACTGCAGATTCGTGGGAGCACACAGCAGGTGCCACAGATACAGCACAATGTGAAGCAAACCGACAGCAGTGTCATACATGGACTACATGGCAACAGTCCCAGTTAGAAAACTGGTACGGCTCACCATGGTAGGGAACAACCCATTTACAGGGAACGGGATATCCTTATACTCTCAATAGGACAGCCCACAGACAGACTTGATGTGTTCCATCCTGTCGATCACACCCAATCCGTCCGGAGGAACCTCACATAGGGGTGCTGATAGGTGGCAAAGCCTTTTCCTTTCTTGTAGACACAAGGGTGAATAGGTCCTGCATTAGAAAGGGAAAACCTAGATTGTCAGGCGATGCCATGAATACGCAAGGATTTTTCTGGGGTTCGAGAAGTGGTTCCTTTCGCAGACAATATTCCCCTTTCTATAGGTGAGCACAATTTATCTCCATCTCTACTTTATACCAGATAGACACTTGTAAACATACTAGGATGAGACATGAGCAGACTAAACATGGCAATCTCATTCACAGACAAAGGGAGAGTGTGCTCTACACCAGGAATACACATGCTCAGTGTAAGGGAGATCATTCAAACCTGTTGTGGATGGAAAGTACAGAGTGGGGTGCCAGTAAACAAAGAGCGGTACCAATACGGACTGAGATTACAATTGCATGGCTCCCAGGCATTTAGGGGAAGATGTGGCGCGTTCCAAAAGAGAATTTGTTGAGACCAGAGATACCACGGGATGAGGCAGAAGGGGCAATAGTGCCAATAGAAATTGAGGCAGTGGTTGTGGGAGACGAACGGAAAGCAGTAGATGGGATAGACTACACAGGACTATCATGGTGAGCAGTGATTGCGGTGGCAGAAGGGTACAGACTAACCACAGTGACAGACGAAGAACTATTCAGGGACGAACGGTCAGAGCACCAGATGGTGTTCGAGATGAGTGCGACTTATTGGTTGAGAATACACTACAGAGAGGTACCACAGAGGATGGGAATGGTGCTGGAAGCACCACCACCCTTCGAGGAGGATCAAGCCAAGGTACCCAGCATTTTATGGACCACAAATCTCTATGATGTAGGGCTTCTGAAAGGAGTGGGGGGAGTAAAGATAAAGCTGAAACCAGGAGCAATTCTACCCAGAGTAAAACAGTATCCACTTTCAAAGGAGGCAGATGAGGTCATTTATGAAACAATTGCAGCATTAGTGGAGCGAGGCATTCGAGTACTGTTAGAGTCCCCATGTAAATCGGCAGTGTGCCCAGTTAAGAAAGCAAAAGAGGGGTTGTGGCATTTCATCCAGGACTTAGGCTCCCTAAATCATATCATATAAGCAGTGTATCCTCTGGTTCCAAATCAAGCAACACTTTTGGGCAGCATTCCGGCGTAAGATGCCTGCTGTACCGTCATAGACGTGAAGAATACATTTTTCTCAGTTCCACTACACCCAGACTCACAAGACTTGACTTCCAGAAGTGGAAAAATACAAGACTTCCCCAAGGGTACTGCAAGTCACCCTCCATATTCAACAGGGTCCTCCAGATGGACCTAGGCAATGTACAGATGGAAAGCACAGTCCTGCAGTACATAGACATTTTGATTTGTAAAAAGGATGCAGTGCATATGCTGACAGTGTTAGCTGACAAGGTTTACAAGATGGACAAAGCCAAACTACAATAAGTCAGAAAGAAGTTGGACAGACAATTTCCCAGAATGGCCGACAGATCACACCAGAAAGGGCGGAGACAATACGCAAGACAGCCAAACCCACAACAATGAGGGAAATGCAGCAGTTCTTGGGGTTGTGCAATTACAGCAGAGCATGGGATGTTGACTACAGCAGGTACACCAGGCCTTTATTGGGGGCACTGAAGGAAGAACAAGAGGGACACAAGACAATAACATGGACGACCGAGATGACGGAGGCCTTTGGGAGCTGAAAGAAGCAATATGCACAGCTCCAGTGTTAGATATCCCAGACTATAAGAAATAATTGTTCCTGTGCTCAAACACTGATAGAGTAATAATGAAGGCAGTAGTGACATAGAAGACAAGTTTGGGGGCAAAAACCCACAGCCTACCACAGTGGAAAACTTGACCCAGTAATGAAAGGAAACTACCACTGCGAACAAGCCTTGGCTGCTGCTGCATTTGCAGTTGAGAAATCAGCAGGGACTACCATGGGGTGCTCCACCACTTTACGTGGAGCATACCCTCTTTGCGATACTGCAGAAGTCAAAGAGCACACTGACAACACCGAGCATCAGGATACAAGGTGTTGCTATCAAATGCATCACTAAAGATAGTGAAGAGCAGACTTGTTAATCCAGCAATATTCCTTGCAGATGTCCTACAGGAAGGTGACTACGCACACGACTGTGCTGAAAACATACAGGAATTCAGTTACACCCGCACAGTACACGAGGACGCACTTTATGGGGGTGAGAGATGTTATACATTGACAGGTCTTCAACAATTGACCAGACAGATGGGGTTAGGCATACAGGAACTTCAGTAGTGAGGTTGAGGGAAGATGGAACAAGTGAGGTAGTATCAAGTGAGTGATTGCCATGACATTATTCAGCACAAGCAGCAGAATTAGTGGCCCTAATACTAAGCATTGGAGCAAAGGAAAGGAAGTGACAGTGTACTGAGACTCCACTTATGCAACGTCAACAGTACACTCAGGACTGGCACGATGGATGAGGAGAGGGTTTGGGAGAGCTGATGGGAACCCAGTAAAGCATGTACTGTTGTTGGGCAGACTAAAAGAAGTTATACAAAATACAGCACAGATGGCAATCGTGAAATGCCAGGCACACACGCAAGGGGAAGATCCTGTCTCAAGGGGAAACAAAGCAGCAGACTCTGAAGCAAAATGTGCAGCATATTTTGGGGAGCAACTAGAATTTGAGACAGCATTGCATGCACAAGATTATACCAGAACAATGGTGCTAAAGGAAGGGTACAATATATTGCCAGAAACACAGGTTATGGAATTGCAGGGAGCTGCACCCATGGAGGAGGAGGAAGAGTTGTGGACAAGGAGGGGAGGAACAGTTTCTCCCACAGACGCCATATGGCGACAGAATAACACAGGAAAAGTGGTAATGCCACTAGCATTATTGAACACGGCATTGACGCAATTACATTATCCAACACACACAGGAAAGGTGGTCATTACTGCTCATATTGGAGAAACATGGTTCTGTCCTAATTTGGCAGCACATTTGGCTGAATGTAAGTAATAGTTTGACATGCAAGCAGTTTGCTACAGGACATACATTGAGAGTTGTGAGAGAAGCAACACCTCGCCCAACTGGCCCATTCCAGCATCTACATGTCGACTATGTTGACATAATCCAAGTGTGTCAAGGATAACGCTACATGATAGTGATTGTGTGCTCATTTTCTCGGTGGATTGAGGCAGGCCCCTGCTCACACCCAGACGCTCTCAGAGCAGCAAAATTCCTGGTCCGGGAAGTATTCCCAAGATGGGGCATGTATGAAATCCTGCAGTCTGACAACTGCCCTCACTTCGTCAATGAGATGATCAAGCACTACGTTGCTGGGCACTCAACATATGTTCTCTTGAGCTTATCAAGTGCAAGCAAATGGGTGTGTGAATGCCTGAACAGCCTTTTGAAGGAGACAATAGCTAAGACAAAACAGAGCACAAAAAAGAACTGGCTCCATTGCTTGCCACTTGCACTACTTATTGCATTGTGCAATAAGCCCGGATCCGACCACCATTTAACGCCCCATGAGGTGGTGACCGGACGGCGCATACAACTTCCACTGGCTCCTCCCACTAGGACATTGAAGAACGCTGTGAGTAGTGCAGAGGTGTTAGGCCAGTGTTACGCTCACCTGGTCTCTGCAGGGGTGTTGGGGCACAGTTGGAGCCCTCCCTCGACTTGGCTTCCCCTGGATAGACTCTCTCCCCCAGCTGCTGCTGAGCATGCTGTTCTGGATGCTGGTATTGCCCTTGAGAGAAGATGAGAGGCAATGAGAATGGTGTGGTGGTGTCGTGAATTCCCTCGATCCTCTCGTGCCAAAATGAAGTGCGCAAGCGTTTTCCCATGCAAGCTCACCTGTGGTTTTGTAACGTTGAGCTCCCCGTCCTGCTTCTTGTAGCAGGGGCGCATAGAGTGGACCTAGTTCCTTCACTAGTCCGTGGAAGTGGTGATCCAGACCGGCTGCGACCAATCCACTTAGAAGGTAAGTCTTTTGGTTATGATTAATGTTCGTTATATTAGAAGGTCTTTTGCCTTGATTATTAATAGTAATTCTTGCAATGTCTTATCTCCTCCCAATAGGTGTGAAGATGGTAGATCGGAGTCGTGGAATTAGCTGGTAAATTGGCCTTTATAATGGAACTCTAGACTCAGGTATGGCACGGCCAAGCGTTCGTCATTTATATGGTTTCTAACCTGTTGTGTTCTTTTTCCCTTGCAGGAGAAGACTGGCGGTGTAGAGCGGAGTCTGGATGCTCGGGAGCAGCTCCGCGGCTGCAGGATGAAGGTACCGCAAAGATGAAGAAAATAAGTGGAGCTCCAGCGTTGATGGATGCCCGGATCAGGTGAGGAAAGGCTCCGACTCCAATAGCTATGGGATGCAGGTAAGATGCACGCACAGGGATGGAGGGGCTGGAATCAGGTAAGGTGCGCCTTCAACAATGGCGTAGCTGGATTCAGGTAAGAGGCGCCTTCCACGATGAAGTAGCGGGATCCAGGTAAGATGGTCTTCAGCGATGGAGCAGCTGGAATCAAGTGGATGCACGATGAGATGAAGAACACTTAAGGACAGCGGTAAGCGTTACGCTGCTGAAAGCAGAATAACGCGAAGCGGAGGCATGTGGGTGGGTTGGCCTTAAATAGGCTGGCCCTGGGCCTTCCCTTTGGCCCTGCCTTGCCCCTCCAAGGGACTCTTGCACATGCCTTCCAATGAAGTTCTATGGCCACGCATGTGCCCTAGGCACAGAGTGTGCAAAGCACATTTTTCCATGAGCCTGGCGCCAGAGGCACCAGGACTGGGTCCATTTAGACCTTGGGGGTGAGGAAGGCCTGGACCCTTGTCCAATGGCCATGACAGCCAGGAAATGCTTGATTACATTACTTCGATTGCTAGTGCCTAGTTTATCTCTCGCCAGGTATGACACTGAGGAGGCCCAGAAAACAGCAGAGCAAGCAAAAGTGACAGCGAACTCAAAAACTGTGCGCCGGAAAGCTGTGTTAGCATTGGGGACACCGTTTTAATGAGGAACTTTGTTCGACGGTGGGACGCACCTAGATTTGTTGGTCCCTGCACTGCGGAAAAAGTGGCAGATCGAGTAGTAAAGCTTGAGGGGAAAGACAGCGTGGAACCATCTAGCGGGCGTCAAGCCCTACCAAGCAGAGGCTTTGCCTGGCAACGCGATGAACAAAGCCAATGATCAGCAGCAAGAGGAGCAAAACAATGATACAAAATTATACCGCCGAGTGGAGCACACCCAATGGTTACTCGCTCAAGGGCAGCAGAGATAGGGAACGGACTACATACATACATACATAGAGCGAGGATATACTGTCTGTTATTTTATTCTCTACATATATTCTTCGAGAAAGCCAACTGTGATAATTGATGATTGTTTATGTTAACAGCTCACTACCACCCTGATACTTTCTCAAACCAATTCGTCCACAATGTGAGAAGGTCCAGCAGATTTCGAGCCAGCTCGCCTAGAGTATACTATCTTGCCTTTGTAGCATATCTGGCACAAGCATACCCACAACTCAGACAAGGAAACCCTTCTGTTCCCACCATTCTGAGAGACAAAGGAATTAGAGACCTGTGGGAGCAGCTATTCATTTTTGCCTTTAACGATTACGTGGTTCACAGGGCTTAAAATAGTAACTTAACACTAACATAATAATGCTCATGTTTGCGCATTTCAGGCGGGCAACTATATCGTCAGGCTGCACAAGGATCAAGCAGCACAGGTATAGATGGGCTATTGTGTCTCTTTATTCCAAGTGGAGTATTTGTATTCATATTTTGGAGAATTTCATCGGTTGCTAGTGAATCCCCTGTATCCTCTACTAACATTATACCAAACCCAGCAGGTGGACCGACCATGTCAGGTAGACAGGAGAGCACTGCGAGCATGGTAAGGACAGCTAAGCACATTGTTGACACAGACATGAAGGGTGTAGATCTCGATCTCACCGACACTGCTCAAGTGTCTAATGACATGTGATACAAGCACATGACAAAAGTAGGTAAGGAAACCACCGGGAAGAGCTGTTATGTCTGCTCCTTAATCCCCTATGACATGAGTGTCTCCAGAACGTTTAGCAACTGAACTACCAGCA
This sequence comes from Ambystoma mexicanum, assembly GCF_040938575.1. Classification (NCBI taxonomy): domain Eukaryota; kingdom Metazoa; phylum Chordata; class Amphibia; order Caudata; family Ambystomatidae; genus Ambystoma; species Ambystoma mexicanum. The sequence goes on along the minus strand of NC_090921.1, from coordinate 393,733,039 downwards.
GCAAGAGCCCAATGCCTGATGTGCTTATCGATGGTAACAACTAGAGGGAGATTTCAAGGGAAAACATTCAGATGGATGTCTCAAGCGACGTTCCCATATGAGGACAATTACATAAAGACTCAACATGATGAACAATTACTGACAGTTAGACAAAGCCATACAGTATATAACTGATGGGCCACAGAAAGGAGACACAGACTATAACGTTGAAACAATTGCGTGCCCTGCCCATGAACAAGAGTGAAGGAAACAGAAGTAGAACCTGGGTGCTGGGAGAGACCACAAATGATCATGTATGGCCAAGTATATACAGAAGATGGATGGAAGTATGCAGTGGTGGGAAGCAAGGCGCTCACCCGAGCACAATCACCAGTGAATATGGTACAAGAAGAAAATGACAAATGTCTGAAGGAGTGGGATGCGAGTGCAAAATTGCTCACTTGGGTGGAGAATGAAGTTGGGCCAATGCCTATAATAGCCCTGAAAACGCCAGCACTGCATTACCAAAATGACGGTGAGGTAGAAGTTGGGGAGAATACAAGGTGCCAAAGCATAGAAAAGTATCCAGCGAGGAAGGCGGGCACCGCAGTACTGATGGACCACTACTGGGCATGCAGATCTAAGGCATACGAGAAGCTGCAACCCAACTAGGGAGGAGTTTGCTTGTTGGTGCACATCAATATGCCATCAATGGTCGTGCCACAAAACGATGTAAAGCTTGATGATATCCCAAAGATGGACACTAACAAGAGGAAGAAAAGGTCTGTGGAAGAATAACAAGTGAGCAAAGGGGAAAGGTTGGTGAAAATAAGTAAAGAGAAGAAACTATTTCTCACTGAAATCAGAAGCAGCTCTGGATGAGTTGCCAGCAGAACACAGGTTGTTCAGCAGAACGCAAATGTTCATTGCATCAGTAGTTCCATCACGCCAGACGTATACAAATGCGAAGTGGCTGCAGATTACCTGTTGGGAGCTGATGATGATGATAAACGCTACAGTGAATGGGTTCAACGCAATAAAGGAAGAGCTCCGAGCAGTAACGTTGACGGCGCTCCAGAATAGATATGTTCTGGATCTGCTCTCATACCTGCCAACGAGGAAGATAACGGCACACTGACGGAAGCGGTAACCCAGCTATCTCAGATGTATGCAAAGGAAGAAGCCAAGGGGACTGGAAAAGACCAGAGCTGGATAGCATACCTGTGGTCATGGATGCCGTCAGTCTATCAGACGGATCAAAGGTAATTACGGAATAAATACTCATAATTGTAAGCTGAAGAGCTCGATTTTGTGGTTCCTAAACATGTGGTACAGCCGAACGAGACAATGGATAGTTATCCGTGGTGGGAAAGAGGAGCCGATCCCAGCAGGTCAGACGGACTGCAACAAGTGTTGCAACGTGAGGAGCACATTTTCATGGGCAAAGATGGTACACACAAGTTACAATACAGACACAATCATTCACATCACCTTAAAGAGGTGCACAGCGAGCTGTGAACTCGATCGAGTCCCAGGCCCAGGGAGATCAGCTGTAACCCATCACAGTCTAGAAACCATGGGGTGGATGGCAATGGGCATGAACCAATGGTAAGCCCACTACTCTGCAACAATGTAATAGATTGTTTCTTGGGGATGGGATAGGCCAGCCACCTGCCATGCAAGGACCAGTAGAATAACACCTTTAGGGTTCCCTATAGGTAGTAATATTTTCAAGACCCAATCCCTCTTGCTGGTTTTTGGGGATGGGCCCAAGTGATGATGACAGAGTAACACAAAACTATGCTGCACGCCATGGAAAGCTGAGACGTCCCAGAGACCTCTTGTTTTTCTTGTATTGATCCATGTTGGTTTTCTTTGCAATAGACCACAGTATTACTTGTCGTTGGCCGAGTCCTCTGTTTGTTCTGGGGAGGGTGTTGGGCCCTTGAGTCGGCAGACCTCCAGCCATACTCTGGCATACCTGGGAGTCCCTCCAAACAATGGCGAACCCCATTCTTTGTTCACCATTTTTGATTTCACTTTGTGGCCAGACAATGTTGATCAGATATCACGTTTTGGGGAGGAAGAGTATGAAAAACGTATTCAATACTATTGAAAGACCTTGTCAGATGAGGAAATTCAATATGCTCCGGGAGAGTGGCTTGATTTCAAAGTGCATATGTTTCATCATAGAACACACAAGCCTGTGTCTCCATTTACTCAATTGTTGAAGGACTGCCCAGAAGAAATGAAACACGTTCTTCCAATTTTGGAAATAATGCTCTATATCAGCCGAAAAACAGCAACCTGTGAGCAAGGATTTAGCAGCATGAACAAGTTAATTACCTGCGTACCTGTCTAAAGTCAGATACTTTATCTGCACTAATGAGGATTCAAGTGGATGGCCAAAATATTGATGGATTTGAGCTGAACCAAGCAGTACAGCATTGGCTCACCTCAAACCCAGGAGAAAGTCACATTGTGGGCCATAAGCCACCAGGGCCAAGAAGCAAAAAAGCAGTTGACGTAGTGACGTCAGAAGACAGCAAATAGTTGTTTGAAATGTTATGTAATGTTAATAACTTTAAACAAATTTAAACCTGCCACGTTTTCCCCATCGTTAAGAAAAACTGAAGGCATATATTAGGCAGACAGCGCTGGCCAATGTTTAATTGTGTCACCATTTCTTTTCAAGAAAAAGTTATTGCAATTATATTCAAATTAGTTGGGATAAAAAAGTAAGCTGCTACTTGTTCTTATGCTTATGGAAAGGCAGATAGACAGCACTGTTAACGTTGGTCACCCGTCACAATGTTTTTTCAAATAAAAATAATTGTCTGGGTCGAGTGCATTTCTCTTAGGTAGAGTAGATAACATAAGTTACTCGACCTGCAGGTCTGGTGGATTTTTTTTTCTTTCAAATTTGTCTTTATTTGTTTTCAAACATGAAGGGTTCACAAGTTAAAGTTGGCATTCGGGTTATTTTACAACTAAAGATGTCTTTCCATCTTTTGCCCTGCCTGAAAAACATGTTAAACATTTGCAACCTTCCAAAAGTCCACAATCCACCCCACAGGACAGGAATCCATCATTTCAAATCACTTTCTGTCATGTTATCGTGAATATGCTATACTAGGTTCACTTCCATAGATTAACCATTTAGTAACAAGAGAAAAGGCAGAGAAACACTGTAACCAGACGTCTTGGCTACGATGGTAGTTGAGTTCGCAGGTTACCGGACAAGCTTCTCTCTCTATTGATACATTACTGTCCTCCGGTGGACCTCCCGTTAAGGGCCTTTATGGCGCACCCCACCTAGAGTTCGGGGCGTATTCATTTGCAAAATCGCCCCACAATGTTTCGTTCTGGGCAGCTCTTCCGTGGAGTGCTGCAGTGATCTTTTCCATGATGTAAATGTTTGTGGAAACTCCAATCCACTCTTTCTTGGTGGGGAGTTGGTCCGCTTTCCACTTGATCACCAAGGAGGCACGTGCAGCTAGGAGTAGGGGTGCTACTAGACCATTCACTCTGACCACACCGTCATCAGTTTTTTCCAAACCAAACAGTATCAGTAAAGGTGTGATCGTCGGGATATCCAGTCTACTCGTTTGATCCAACCCAGCACTTCGGTCCAGAATACTTGCACCCTAGGACAGCCCCACCACATGTGCCAGTAAGTAGCTTGCTCCCTGCATGAACGCCAGCATAAAGGGCTTGTGGTCTGAAACCTTTTTGAGAGCCTGTATGGGTCATATTGCCACCTGTGGAACAACTTGATAGCGTGTAGCTTATATTGAGCTGCGATTGAGACCTCCGCGGCTCCTTTACAGATCCTTTCCCATGAGGTTTCATCAAGTTCCCTGCTGAGGTCTCGTTCCCACCTGTGTTTGAGTTTTGTAGTAGATCTCGTCCCATCGAGTAATAATGCCCTATACATGTTTGAGATCATTGCCTTGTTTTCAGTCATTGTGTCTAGCATCTTCTCAAAATGCGTGAGTTCCCTTTGTATTTTCGTTCGCCATTCTTTTCTCGAGAGAACGCCCTTAAGCCTAAGGTAGAGGAAGATCGGGATTGGGTGAATTCCCAGCGCCTCTTCGAGATCTGGAATCGTGAGAAAAACCCTGTTTCGCCACAGCTGTCCCACCCTTTCCAAGCCCGCATCGTACCATGGTTGGTATGGAGCATGGTCCGGTATCTTTTCACAGACCCCTGGGGCTCCGTTGTGACTTAAAGGGGAGGGCCAAGTGGTGATTCCCTTCATGTCCACCCCTTCTCTCCATATATCCCATATCGTACTAAGAATGGGGTGGTCTCGAAGTCGGCAGAGGTGTTTCGGTCTGGGGACCCACAGCCATTCCGAGACGGTGGCAGGGGCCAGATTCTAATTGTCGAGGTGACCCCATTGTGGATCCCTCCTACCTCTCAGATGGGGAATCAGTACCCTTAGTTGCGTCACTCAGTAATACAACTTCAGATTGGGGAGTCCCACTCCTCCCTTGTCTTTGGGCATAGTGAGTACGTCATATGGTATTCTCGCCTTCTTCACCTGCCATAGGCCCTTGACTTCTCTGAAGAATGCCTCCGGTAGTCTCAAAGGAAGGCCACCATTTTGACTGCGTTAAGCCTCCCCATCCATGAGATTGCGAGCTTTCGCCATTTCGCCAGATCTGCATGAAACGAGGTGACAATGTGTGGGAAGTTAGCATTGTACATATCTTCCATGTTCCTTGCCAAGTTTATACCCAGGTAATGCAGGGTGGATCCTCCCATTTGAAGGCCAAGCCGAGAGAGTGCAGCAGATTTCTCGGGAGTTAACGTCTGCAGTGGATATAGGATTGATTTAGATATGTTGATCTTAAAGCCAGAGAGCCTCCCGTAGGCTATCTGTCTACGCAAGCTTGACAGATAATTCTTAATTTACTATCATTGAATTGTGTTATTCCAGATTATTAGGCTGGATAGAACTTGTAATATTGCACGTAGCACTTTTACATTTCTAATTTCTGTCAAAAAGGTTTATTTAGAACTCATTGAATTACCTCATTTCTATCAAAGATTTGAATCTTGTATTTTGTATGCACTAATATATTAGGGCGATTATTGGAATACATTCAGGGACTTATCCATGATATAGTCCTTTTCCCCTTTTTCCTCTTTTTGAACAAGCAGTGGACACTTTCTATGCTGTTCTTACTCCCAACTGCAGTGGGGGTGATTGGCTTTCATGCACTTTATTTCTGTATATTCAATATAAATTGTATATTTATATGCTGTTTTACTATGTATTTTGCACTATTTGTTATGCGGTTTGATATGTGATTAATAAAGATATGCTATTTTTATACTATCCTTGACCTGGCCTATCCCCTTCTTGGTCCCTTTTACTGATGTCCAATTATCTTGCTTTAACTGATTTAGCGAGTTGTACTGTGTGACCCACCCTTTCCTTGTAGTTTCCTGCAGTCCATACAACTGCATCATCTCGATTACCTCAGTTCGGCCACCATCAATCGGTGTAGATGCCCCGGAGTTACCCGCCTGCCTGTCAAGGGTAGGATCTGCCCATACGTTAAAATCCCTGCCTAGAATGATCTGTCGCAGCTTTAAGCATGATTTTTGGAATCACTCGTTGGAGGAACCAGAATTTGGGCAGTATTGGGGGCATAAAGTGTCGCGAGTGTGAGGGTGGTGTTGTGCATTCTACCAACCAACACGATGGTCCTTCCTTCCATGTTGGACCGTGTCTTGGTGACCTCAAAGTTGAGTCCCTTTCGCAATAGTATACCCACCCCAGTTTTTCGTAGGGGGCCCGAGCTCCAGTATTCAGATCCCATCCTCGAATAGATGACTCTCCGCTCATCACCTCTTGCATACTTAGTTTCTTGTAGAGAGAGCGCATCTAGATTCGCCCTCTTAAATTCTCTCGCAACTAGTGATCGTTTATTGGGGGAGTTAAGTCCCTTGACATTAAGGGTGCCAGTCCTTAAAAGTCTGGATTTATCCAGCCAAGAGTCCGTAGCCATAGCCTATCGTATTACGCTTTTGTGCATATCGTGAACTCGTACAGCATCTACCTGAGACAGTTATGATAGTTTTGAATATAACTTTAGTAGGATCTGTCACCTTCCTTCCCCTTTCTCAGTTTTTCTCCCTGCCCTCCTCCCCCCTTGCTCCCTCCCCCACCCTTCCCTCTCGGTGTACGATCCCATCGGGTCAACTGCACCAGGCTGGTCTCAGACCACCAGTGGGGACCGCACTTCTCGCACCCCCATCACATAATATACCACTTAACCTTGAGCCCCAACCCCCCCACCCTTAAAAAACTTATAACGAATCAAGTTAGTTGGAGATTACTCCGTCTTGAATGTTATGGGATGTGCCCTGGACGGGGTCATCACTTGTCAGGGACCGCCACCTCTCAACGGCGTCTCAGAGAGGTGCTCATTTCTTTTAGTAAGTTTTGTTTAACTGTGGAGACTAGTACTTTGGCACTCCAGGAGCACCACCTCCAGAGTCTCCTGTCTGCCTCCAAAGGTCGCCCGCTAATCTGTCAACATGGGTCCATGTGCGCAAGTTCTTACCTCCAGGGCACACCTATTGTTGCCCAGTTAATGTTCTATGTCCGGGGATGCATTCATCCTCCCGAACTTCCTCAACCCAGGTATCCTTCTTTGTTTTTGGACCTTTTATCCAGCATTCTCTGTCGTCTGCTCTTCTTTCTTCACTGTTAGGCTCCTCTCCCTGCGTGCCCATTAAATCGGTTGTGCAGCTCTGGATGTATCTCTGATTTGAGTTTAATCGTGCTCCCTTCCAATTCAAATGTTAACAAGAAGGGATATCAGACACCCTTTTCTTTCAACCATTTAGTGAGCAATGTGCATTTTCTCCTCATTGCCAGTGTGACAAATCTTGATAAATTGATACCCTTGCTGCGTCCAAAGAGACCTGTCCGCTACGCCTGGCCTTTTCCAGAACCCTGGCTTTATCTGCATAATTGTGGAACCTCGCCAAGACTGTATTCGGTCCTCCCGCAGAGCCATCAGATCTGTGTATGCGATCTATTTTGGGCTCATCGATGGAGTAGTCTTCAAACAGGAGCTTCATTAGTGTATGCAATGTCGTTTTTAGGTCCAGATCTGTTTCACCTTCCCGTTCCGGGATACCAAAAATGCATCTATTATTACACTGCTCGCGGTTCTCTAAATCGTCCATCTTCAGGCGAAATTCCTCTTCCCTTGCTTCAATGTCTGCGATCACCTGGTCCATTTGGGATTCTAGTGTGCTAAGAGACGATTGGTTATGTTCGACCTCTTCAAGTCTCTTTTCCATCTTGTCTATCCTTTGAGTTATTTTATCGACTTTTCCACCTATGTCAGCTCTCATGCTCTTCATCTCATTCAATAGGTCTGCGACATTCGCTTTAGTCGCGCCCGCTTCCGCTCCCAGAGTTGCCATTTCGATATTCGCGGAACCAATAGAGTCGGAGCTGTGTGGGGAAAATCTGTATGGTGCGAGTTCCTCCTTGATGTTCCTATGACCGCATCACCCGGCAGTTGGACTGAGTAGTCTCGTTGTGGTGGGCCGTTTGTCCAGGTCATGCGTCGTCTAGAGAGATAAGTTGTTTCCCCTGGTGGAGAAGAGGGCACACGCCCCAAGTAGTAGTGAAAAGGAATTGGGGGCCCAACCTTCTCGTTGATGTGGCTTAGAGTTTGTGTGAGGCACTTCAGGTTACCCCAGGTTCCAAGTCTGTGTCTGCTGTGTCAGCATCTTCGTGAGGAGGGCACACGCCCTGCTACGTAGGGGACCAACCCTCTAACACTTTTTGGTAAGTCTAGTTTGAGTTGAGTGTGTTCAGCAACTAGGTTCTTGCTATTATTCCGTGATGTTCTGTTTCTTTTCTGTAAGGCCTGCCACTTTCATTAGGTCCCAACCCTAGACTTTGGGGACAGGTTGCACCTACTTCAGGTGTGTCTGTGGGTGGTTTACACCTTGTGGCAGTATCGGATGAGCTGATACAATTCTGGGGAACGTACCGTTGTCGCTCCGTGTGCTGCCTCTGTGTAAGTAGGCCTGGCCGTGAGGTTCCGCTGCTTTTTTGCACTTTTCTCTACGTCAACAAACAGCATCTTAGTGCATAAGGGGCGCCGCTATTTGGTACGCCGCATCACAAGGTGCCTTCTGAATGATTCCAGGGGTTAAGACAGTTGCAAGACATTTTAATAAAATGTGGCACAGCTTATGTGGGGGTCGCTGTATGCACTGTCCCCTAATATAGGCATTGTAGCGCCATCTCGATCCATTGTGTGCACCTGGACCTCGTTCACCTGCATGTATTGTCATCTGCTTGCTGTGGGGGGCAGATTGCACCCATTGCGGTTATCAGTCACATTAGGGTGGGGACGCACCACAGCTATCATGGGGCAAGGTGTATCCTTGGGGTGGATGTGTGGTTAAAAGTGTTCTCCTCAGCCCGAGTACCTTGCTCCTCGTTGGTGCTGCCTATCTGATGTCCGCCTCTGACATTCTTTGGAGGCTAGTGTGTGATGGCAGGATCTGGTATCCGGGACATTAGGGTGTGGAATTGCTCCTCTTAATGGGCTCGCAGGAGCTTTGCTGTTGTTAACCCCTTCCCTGGGGGTAGCGGGGTCCGGACACCGATGGACACTGCTGCCGCAATTGTGAGCGGGTGCCTGCTGTAATGCCTTGTACGGTCTCTGTGTTCGGGGGGTGCGGGGGGGGGCGCACAACGTGTTATCCAGGTGGAGGTTCGTGGGGGTATACCAGAGGGAGTCGAGGGAAGACTCTCTCACCGCTGGAGTCGGGGGCCGGGTGCTAGTCTTTGGCCTGCCCGTCTGGAGATCACATTACACGGAGCCATGCGCTAGGGGTTCCCTCATCTTCCAGGCCGGCTTCAGTCGCGGAAAGGTCTGCTGTTCTCATCGGTTTCAGCGGGGCACCGACCTGCAGCTGGGGCGCTATCGCAGCGTTGAAGCAGTCCTGGTGTCTCACAGGCAGTGGCGGTTCAGTTCTGGTTCGACTGGGGCCTGGGATTTCCTCGCGTTGTTGCGCAGTCTGCCGCCGAGAAACGAGATGTAGGTTTCTCAGTGAATTCTAATCCAATTTTTCCCAGGTTTTCTTTCAAGTGCTGGGGGGCACCTTCAGATGTCGAGATCCCTAGATCACAAAACGGGGGGGATCCCTCAGCGTGGGCGCAAGCCACTTTTGGGTGGCTGCAGAACAGAGCTCACACGGAAGGAATATTAATCCGTTCACCCCCTGGTTGCCAGTATCTGGTCTTGTGGAATTTTAAAGATTTTGCCAGCTCTACAGAGGCAACGTCGAACTACCCCTGGTGCCAAACAGAAGGAGCTGATCTGATTCATATGCTCTTGCAGTGCTCTAGGGTGGGCAATTTCCCAAGTGAAGCAATCTTGTAAAGCAGCTGGAATCCTAAAATATACTTGGAGCCCACTTGAATGCCTTCTGGGTGCATACCACAGACCAAGTAAATATCAGCATGTTACAAAATGTATAGACCTTGCATGTGTTCTGGCTAAAAGACGCATAGCCAAAGAGCCAAGCTCAAACAGTGTCCCCAATATAAAATATGGCATAAAAGACTTTGAACGCTGGTGCTTGGCTGAAACAGCAGCCCGGCTCCGCTCTTATTGATGCCTGTGGGACATCTGATAACTTTGAAGCTTGGCAAGCTCATTCTCACAATGTTACATCCATGATATGCCACCGTGAACACTACAACCCACTGTTGTCCGATTGCAGTATTAAACTCGTAAAAGTCCCTTATCCTGAATAGACGATCTTGGCCCGGACCAGGCATGAAGTGTTTACATGATATTTGGTTTATACGACACTGGAGTTCAGCTTAGTTATGTGCCTGCCCTCAAACTATATACACTGACCAAACCAGTTTACTCCCTTTAGAGTTGTTAATGTTAGATTTTTGTTTGTGTTGTGTCGTTGACCTTACAGTAATGCTAAGACAATTATAACAATGGAGTGAATGAAAGGAGGTCTAAGTACCAAAACTGTCTCGGCCCTGCAGTGTCCACTTATATCAGTTTGCAACAACACTGTCCGAAGGTGTGTGGGACTCGAGGCACCAGAGGAATGGGGCGTGACGCATAAAGAAAGTTCCCCTCCCATGAAATTGTAAAGGCATCCCCCAAGCTCTCTGGATGGGGAAAGCGTCTGGCAGCATCTGTTCTCGTGGGTGGCAAAGAGGTCGATCTCCAGAGTGCCCCACATCTGAAACAGGTGTAACTGGTTGTTGTGCAGTTACCACTCGTGGCAGGAGAGTAACTCCCTGCTGAGGGAGTCTGCCAGAGTGTTCTGAATCCCCAGCAGATGGAGGGGAATGAGAAACATTCCCTGCTGTAGGGCCCAGTGGCATAGGCTTGGGCCTCCTTGGAAAGCAGTGGGGACCTTGTTCCTCCTTGCTTGCGGACATAAAACAGACGTTGTGTTGTCGGTTTAAATGCACACCACCTTCCCCTTCAAGGGGGGAGAAAGATGTCAGGGCATAGAAGATTGCTAGTAGCTCCAGCAGATTGATATGCTGGCTCTTTTTCTCTTCTGACCAGAGCCCTCTGGTGTGTTGGCCTTGACAGGGGCACCCCAGCACTCCAGTGGCGGATCCGTCGTGACGGTTGCCTGATGGTCTGGCAGTCTGAAGGGGGAGCCCTGAACCAGGTGTTCCCTTACTGACCATCAGCAAAGGCTTTGTCTGAAAGCTGGTGTTAGGGTAATGCGGTTGTCCCAGGACCCTGAGGACTGGACTCAGCGGGGATCGAGGAATTCATGAACTGGTCTAATGTGTAATCAGCAGTTGGAGACTAACGGAATGGAACAAGTTACTTACCTGTAACTACTGTTCTCCAGCATGGGTTTGACATGGATTCACATGCTCATGAATATTCCCCATCAGGCTGGGAATCATCGGAAAAAGAAAAACAGTTTAACTTACAAACTGTATTTCTCCTCTAAACCAATCACTGTTCTCCGGGTCATACCGCCCCCATCCAATGACAGTCGTCTTCCTAATCCCCTCCTCTGGCAGAGATCTTCAGATTTGGTAAGCATCTAAAGTGGCAGTATGACCAAGAAGAGCTGCAGAGGGATCTGAGGGAGGCTTCGCATGTGAATCCATGCCAGACCCATGCTGGAAAACAATAGTTACAGGTAAGTAACTTGTTCCTTCTCCAGCATGGGGTCTGGCATGGATGGACATGCTCATGAATAACAAATACATAGCAGTACAACATTACACAACCACAGGAGGTGGCAAGGCTCAACAGAAGCAATCAACTCTTACCCCTGGAACAGACTCAACTTAAGCAAATAGGTTGCGTAGCACTGCTTGGCTGACTCTGGACTTTTCCCTGGAATACCTGTCGACGTAATAGAACTTTGTGAAGGTGTGAGTAGACCTCCATGTAGCAGCCCTGCAGATGTCCAGCAGGGGCACACCAGACAGGAACGCCATCTTCTCCAGCATTGGATCTTTCATGGATTCCCCGTCGTCAGGCTGGGAACCCTCTGTCTTTTTTAAAAAGTGTTTTCCCTTGGAAAACTTGACACTTTAGTGTCCTATCGATGTCCTTTTGGGACACTTATGCACCACCCAATAGGACGTAGGGTATAAATAGACCCACCCCCGCGGTTTCTCCTCAGATTTCAACCGTCTCCAAAGTGTCGGGATCACCTCGTGCTTTCTACACACTTTTGTGGGTTGTAGTCATTTCTTTTCCAATGTCGGGAAAAGCGTTGTTTCGCCCGTGCGCTACATGCGTTATGAAAAAGGTTTATGAAGGGGACGGGCACATGGACTGCCTCTATTGCCTCTACCCTCATCACTCGGTGGAGACCTGTGACATCTGCAAAGGATTCTCGCAGAAAACGTTGAAGGACCGCAATCAGCATCTGATATCGTGGCTGAACGAAGGGGCCTAACCTCCATCGGAGGAAGGATCGGTGCGCAGTTTAGCATCGGAGAGGCCTTCCCCCGTAGTTCCTCGCCAGTCGGTGTCGGCTGAGCCTCTGGCAAAGAAGTCAGCCTAAAGAAAAGAGTTGTCCCTCTTCGAGGAAACATCTGGCGAAAGAGGCTCCTTCATAGTCTAAACATGGTCAATCCGACCATTCCAGAAGGCCTGAAAAATATTCTTCTAAAAAGGATCAAAAGGACTCTTCGAGACGCTCCTCCTCGGGAGACCATCAAAGGTCTTCCTCAAGTAGAGAATCTTTGAAGCACCTGTCCAGAGACTCGTAAAAGAGGCGGGATCGTCTAACAAGTCTGCGCCACAACTGCCAGCGCCGTCAACGGGAGTCCCGTCGTCTACAGCTTCACTGCCGGCTGCAGTGTCGGTCTCTACAGTGGTGTTGTCAGCCCCAGTGGCAGCGATCGACGAGGCCCCCAGGTTTTCATCGTCGACGGTCGATGCACAAGGGTCCTGGCAGCCTTCGGCGTATGACGCCATTCTGCCAGACACCTTATTCCAGCAGGAGTTTGTCCTTTCGGTGTCGTCGATAGAGGAGGAACGTGAACCGGTGGTTAACCCAACAAATCTCGGCTTACAGTGCGTTGGCCCTTCGACGACGGCAGGAGTACAGAATGTTCCACCTGCATCTCTTTTGCTGAATCTACAGGTGTTATCTACACTGCAGTCCCTATTGGGTCAGCTGGATGCAAGACTGCCTCCCATGGGTACGCCTCCGGTAACACCTATCGTCGATGCAGCAGGTGCCCCTCTGGGTTCAGCGTCCACGGCTGAGTTGCCGGCTTCCCGGCCGAGGAGCACAGAACCTCCTCGTTCCCACCGGGAGGAGGGTGAGCTACAGGACTCTGATTCAGACCAGGGTCCTAGGGACTACATCTCTGACATTTCATCATCGCCATCAAGTGACCCGACGTGGGAGTCCGATGGAGAAAGAGGCTCCTAGGAGTCCGGCGCAACCGTCTCCCCCGGATGACATTGGGGCTTTTCATGCCATGATGGCAAAAGCCTGTGTTGAGTTTGGTCTCACCCCAGAGGAAGAACGGAAAGAATGTTTCTTATTTGACCACATGGGAAAGAGAAGAAAGGCAGTTTTCTCCGTTCCGATCTTGGACCACGTTTGGCAAGAAGGCTTACGTACCATGCGCCATCCATTTTCAGAGCCTGTAGTGAAAAAAATTCAAGGCCCCAGATTCTACACCAAAGTGTTTGGTTGCACAACCTTCTCCTGAATCGGTGGTGTCAGCGGCGGCTAGCAGGAAAGCCAGAACACAGCACAAGTGCACAACACCTCCTGACAGTGAAGCTAGAAGGCAAGATGCCTTCGGAAAGAAGGTCTTAATAGTGGGGGCGACGACAGTCAAGGCCGCTAACTCGTTAGCGATTATGGCACGCTACGACCGCGAAATGTGGCATTGCCTGGCCCCCATCTTAGAACATCTACCCGAAGAACACCGAAAGGCAGCCATGCTACTGGTACATGAAGATGAGGAGGCATCAAATCACAGCATTAACATCGCTGTAGATTTAGCAGAATCGGGGTTCAAGCAGATAAATAATGGGGTGGTACTAAGGAGGCAGGCCTGGCTAAAGTTCACAGACTGTAGGCCGGAGGTTCATTACAAGGTGCTGGACATGCCCCGTGAGGGTGAACAATTGTTTGGAGAAAAATAAAAGAGGCCCTCAAAGGCATGAAAGAGTACTCCGAAGCGGGTGGGCGTTTCAGCCCTTTCGTCCCTTCCGTGGAGCTTCGGGGAACACTCGATTTGCTGCATCCAGAGACCGGAACTACAATCGGTCTGGATACTCCTCACAAGGATACAGACGAGCAGTTCAGGCTACACGAAGAAGCCGTGACTTTCAGACATCCAGAAGGAGAGGACGACAGCTTTGTTCCACCAAGAGTTAAATGTTAAAGGTATTTATGCTGCACACTGTCACCAACAGAATTGGTCCCCAGGCGGATCTGTAAACAATAAAGGTGGTATGGGTTAGTAAGGTGAAGAAGGGAGTAGGATAGTGAGAGGAGTGGTGTTCTGTTGGCAGCTTCAACTCAGTATACACCGGGTGCTGAGCTTTGGTGCGGGTATCGGAGTCATTCCGCGTGTGCTGTTGTTCCGGCTTATGTGTTGTTGCAGTGTTGTGAAGTGCGTGCGGCTTGTTGTGCGAGAGATGGTTGTGTGAGTTTTTGAGTGAGATAAGTATGCATAGTTTGAGCTTATATTGGTTAGTGGGTTACTTGACCTTTACCATGCTAACATTCACAGTTATGTCTGAGTGTGGCACTTGTTGGCCCTCACATTCCCATCTAGACGCGACGTAGGCCCATGTTTAGGACTCCCTCCAGGTGTGGTCATGCCAACATTCCCACTTTTATCTGTATGCGGCGCAGGCTAGTGTTTAGAGACTCGTCCAGGTGTGGGCATTCTAACATTCACAACTCCATCTGAGGGCCACGCAGGCTGGTGTTCACAACTCTAGGTTTGGCACATGATAGCATTCACGTTTTTCTAGGCATGGGCATGTTATCCTTCAATCGATCCTATCTAGATGCGACGCAGGCCAGCGTCTATCTAGATGCTTCTGCCGGTCTGGATATGTTCGTCCGGTACGTACGAGTGGGAGAGTCACTTGAGGCTTTCGTCTGGGTCTAGGTATGTGGTCAGTCTCTGCAGCCTTCCTTTGTGGCTATTTTCCATGATGTCTTATGCTCTGTCGGGTGGTTGGTTCTCTGGTTTGAGTGTTTGTCCAATTTGAAGGTGGTCGAGGTTGGAGTTATTTTCGTCATTGTTTTAATGTCTGGGCATTCTAGTGCCTCTCCGTTGGTCTAAGCAAACGAAATCACAGCAATGACAATCTTCGAGATGTCCTGGGAGGCAGAGTGGCCCTAACATCGACGAATGGGAGAAAATTACATCGGACCGTTGGGTATTGGAAACAGTGAGGCTGGGTCACTCTCTAGAATTCAAGAACCACCACTTCCCATTCCTCCCGTGTATTCTGCGCAACCACATCTTACAGCAGGAGGTTGTACTTATGCTGCAGAAAGGGGCTATAGAATTGGTTCTAGTGGCCGATAGATGTCAGGGGGTTTACTCCCGTTACTTCGTGGTCAAAAAACCCAACGGCAAGTGGCAACCGATTCTGGACCTTCGGCCCCTGAACAAG
This sequence comes from Ambystoma mexicanum, assembly GCF_040938575.1. NCBI lineage: Eukaryota > Metazoa > Chordata > Amphibia > Caudata > Ambystomatidae > Ambystoma > Ambystoma mexicanum. The sequence goes on along the minus strand of NC_090921.1, from coordinate 393,717,881 downwards.
ACTCTGCAACGCCTGAAGTTCAAAATGCTCACACTTCAGGAAGTCATCCGGTCGGTGCAGCCAGGAGATTTTCTGGTGTCATTGGATTTGCAAAACGCATATTTCCACATACCTATGACGACACAGAAAATTCCTACGGTTTGGGGTGGGTCAGAATCAATTCCGAGTGCTCCCGTTCGGTCTAAAATCGTCTCCCAGGACATTTACAAAATGTTTTGCGCCGGGGGCGGTGTGGCTCCGATGAGAAGGTCAACAATTGTTGACCATCACGTCTATCCTTACCTGGACGACTGGCTGATACGGGGCTCGTCTCCGGCAGTGACGCAGGCAAGTCTCAAGGTTACCATGCAGCTGTTGCAACGGTTGCGATTCGCGGTCAACTTCGAAAAGTCATTTCTGTCTCCCTCCAGGAGCTTGGTGTTTTTGGGCGCGGAATTCCAGACTCAGTCAGGTCTGGTGAAGCCTTCTCTCGAGAGAATTCAAAAACTTAAGCAGAAGGCAGCAAAGTGGAGAGTCGGAACAAGAGTGTCAGTCAGACACTACATGTCGCTGCTGGGAGCCATGGCGTCATGTATTCCATTGGTGAAGGACTGTCGTCTCTTCATGAGGCCAGTGCAAGAATTTCTGGCAGACCAGTGGACTCAAAGTCGCGGATTATGGTCCGACAAGGTGGTGATCAACAGCGACTTACAGGAAGCGCTTCGGTAGTGGGAACTCTTGGACAATCTGACGCAAGGAATGCCATTACTGGACCGGAATTTCAAGCTACAATTGTGACGGATGCCTCTCAAACAGGGTGGGTAGCTCATCTGGGGTCCTTCCAAGTTAAAGGTTGCTGGTCTCCAGTCAAATCGAGTCTTCACATCAATGTGCTGGAACTGAGAGTGGTTCATTGGGCTCTAAAATCGTTTTTGCCGTGCATACAAGGCTCTGTCGTGAGAGTGTTGACGGACAATACAAACACAATGTTTTAACTCAGGAAGCAGGGGGGCACGCATTCCAGAATGCTCTCGAGAGGTGCTCAGGAGCTGTGGCATTGGGCCCTCAAACAAGACATCAATATTGTGGCTTTTCATCTGCCAGGGGTGATGAATGTACAGGCAGACTCTCTCAGCAGAGAAATGAACCAACTCTACGAGTGGCAGCTGAAGGATCAGCAGGTGTCGAGCATTTTTACGAGATGGGGTCATCATTCGCTGGATCTCTTCGCCACCCGAGGGAACAGAAAGTGCAAGCAGTTTGCCAGCAGTTGGCGTCAGCCAAATCCGCTGGAGGATGGGTTCTCCTTCCCGTGGGCAGGCAGGTTCGCATACGTGTTCCCTCCATTTCCACTCATTCGGCGGACCTTCCAGTGGATACAGAAATACCCATGTCGGGTGATTCTGGTGGCCCCTTACTGGGCCATGCAGCCGTGGTTCTCAGACCTACTCTATCTATCCGTAGCAGTGCGGTTTCAAGTAATGCCGGACCTTCTGTTTCAAGACAAGGGGGCAGTTTGGCACCACTACCAGGCTCTCTCAGCTTGACGGCTTGGCTCCTGACTTCTCCGAGTTTGGATTACTAAACATTCCTAGGGACTGTCGCTGTATTTTAGAGGCGGCTAGCTCTCCGTCCACGAATGTCTCCTATGCATGCAAATGGAAAAGATTTTGTGTGTGGTGTAAGGATCAGCCTGGGATAGACCCTTTAAGCATTTCATCGGAGTAGATTCTGCCCTACTTACAGCAGTTAACAAAGAAAAGTTTGGCGTTCACCTCCATAAAGGTTCACCTGGTGGCCATTTCTAGATTCACTCGGAAGAGGCACGCAACCCCGCTGTTCAGTGATCGTTAAACATTTTCTAAAAGGATTGTTTCGGACTTTTCCTCAGGCTAAGAAATTCCCTCCTGGTTGGAGTCTCAATCTGGTGCTGTCGGGTCTGATGGAAGCCCTGTTTGAACCTATGTCGTCGACGCCCCTGAATTTTTTGTAGTGGAAAAGGCGTTTTTAGTGGCCATTACTTCAGCATGAAGAATATCGGAGTTGCAAGCTCTAGTGATTGATCCTCTTTACTTACGTTTCTTCAAAGATAAGGTGGTGTTAGCTACTAACCCGCACTTTATTCCAAAAGTGCCAACTACGTTTCATAAACTCTCCTCTAATGTGCTACCATCATTCATCGCTTCGGCTTCCTCATCAGCAGAAAAGGCGCTGCATACACTGGATGTTAAAAGAGCATTGAAATTTTATCTGAGTCGTACTCAGGAATTCAGCCGTTCAAGACAACGGTTTGTGGCTTATGGACCCTCAGTAAAGGGAAGAGCAATCTCCAAACAAGGCCTATCTCACTGGGTCTCATCGGCTATTTCCTTCTGTCACTCTAAGGCGGGAAAGCCTTTGGAGAGGCACCCAAATGTGCACTCGACGAGATCCACTGCGTCATCAGCGGCATTATGGTCGGGGATTCCTTTGGTGGACATTTGTCAGGCGGCCTCCTGGTCGGTGTCGCATACATTTACTCTGCATTATTGCCTGGAGCAGCAACATGGTGCAGATGTACAGATGGGACGTGCAGTCCTACAACGCCTCTTTCAGTAAGGTAAGCCCCTACAGCATGGGGTACCTGTTTCAATGTTACCATGGCTAATGTTTTCTTGCTGGTCGTATGTGTTGTATTCCTAATGTATTGGTTTGCATTACACACCACCATGTATGATGAATACTGCTATGTAATCTATTATAAGCATGTGAATCCATGAAAGATCCAATGCTGGAGAAGGGAGTAGTTTCTTGCCTGTAACTCCATTTCTCCAGCGTTGGTATCTCTCATGGATTCACATGCACTCGCCGGCCTCCCCTGAATGTTAACCTAGTTGGTGCCTCTACTTTGGAGGTTAAAATCTGAGGAGAAGCCGCGGGGGCAGGTCTATTTATACCCTACGTCCTATTGGGTGGTGCGTGGGCGTCCCAAAAGGACGTCGATAAGACACTAAAGTGTCGAAGTTTTCCAGGGGAAAACGCTTTTTAAAAAAGACAGAGGGTTCTCAGCCTGACAGGGAATATTCTAAGCATGTGAATCCATGAAAGATACCAATGCTGGAGAAATGGAGTTACAGGTAAGAAACTACTCCCTTCTCCAGCATTGGATCTTTTTTTTTTTCAAATACTGGAGAGGGGACCCATTGGACAAAGAAGCTACTTTGCTCGAGTCCAGCCTCAATAACATTGACCATCAGGTTCTGAACATTCTAGACTGGGTTATCCCAGGGAATCTGAAGATCCAAATCAACAATACCACCCCTTTATTTGGTCAGACCATTTTCTGATTAATTTCGATATTGAGCTTTGTACCTCACTTTTTAAAATGCCCAATCCCCCCAAAACTATTATGAACCGACATTTTAAGAAAATCTCAACCAATCACCTTTTTTTTTTTTAACTTCTTTTTATTGGTTTTACAACATAAAAGGAATGGGAGAGAACAGACAAAACAGAAACAAAAGTCACCCTCCCATTTTCCTTTCCCCCTTCCTCCCCCCCTCCCTCTCCCCAAAGGCTGCCGCAGTATGTTCGTGGTCCGTTGCCGCCTCGGGGCCGGCGCCGGCCGTTGTCAGGTTTGTAGCGGAGGGGCCGGTCTCCTGGTGGCCTCCCTCCTTTCCCTGGGAGTTTCCCTTGGTCCTGTCCTTGCATGTGTTTGCTGGTCTTTCCCAGTTGGATTTGCACTGTTCAGAGTCCGCGCTGGTCACGACCTCGTCTCTTTCTTCCCGTTAGTTCTCTTCCTCTGAATTATGTAGTGCCTCCCGACGTGGGCGGTTCAATTTCATCGTTTCCTGAGTCGCCTGGATCGCTATTGTCAGTCGTATCATCCTCGCCTCCGCTGCCAAACAGGTCTTGCACCAGGGAGTTCCATGCTTGTAGTCTGGCTCCGCTGTCGCTCTCTCCCCTTTGTGTAGCTCTCGCCCAGAGTGCCGTCTCTGCTATTGCCCATTTTTGTAGGTCGGCCCACCATCCTTCCTTCGAGGGGCCTTCGCTCTTGTTCCATGCCATCGCTATGCGGCGTTTCGCTAGTATTGTCATTAAATCCTTCATTTTTGCCACGTGTGTCATCTGCCGGTGCCCCCTTGGGAACAGGCCCAATAGGTATGTTGCTGGCGTTCTTGCTGGCATCCGTATGTCTGCTGTCAACGCCTTTTCTCTCACCGTGTTCCAGAAGTCTGCTATTTGCGGGCACGACCAGAACATGTGCACCATGTCGGCCTGTTCGTCTCCGCACCGCGGGCAGCTCCGGGTTTGTCCTTCTCCCATCTTTGACATTCTCTTGGGAGTTAGATATGCTCTATGTACTATGTATATCTGCAGTTGTCTGAACCTGGCGTTTCTGGACACCTTTTTTGTGTACATGAGGACTTTGTTCCATTCCTCGTCTTCAAAGGGTTGTTGCAGTTCCTCTTCCCACTTCATCCGTGCTGTTAGTGTCTTTTTGTTGGTGTGTCCCAGTATTTGCTCATAGAGTCTGGACACCGTATGACCTCCTTCGGATATATCGTACCATGCCTCTAGTACCCCTTCGGTGTCCTCAGGCTCTGGCATAGTGCTCCACCTCTTCTTTATTGTCCTAACTAGGCTATTGTGCAGGATGAATTGGCCCCTGTGTACATCTTGTTCGTCCATCAGGGTCTGGAATTCAGCCCACTGTCCGTCACGCCACAGGTCCCCAATTTGGGCCACACCTTTGTCTTCCCATTGTGCCCTGTACGTGGTCAGGCTGGCCACTCGGGTGTCCACCAGCCCCGCCAGTGGGATATGTCTTGAGCAGGGGTCTCGTATGCCCTGTGTCTTCCAGGCTCTTTTCCATAGTGTTCGGCCTAGTTGGGCTATTTTGGGTAGGTCTTTGGCTTGGGCGGCATTGACCCATAATAATTCTCTCAGGTAATACCTCCGGAGTGTTGGCCCAATAATTATTGCATCTATTGAGGTCTCCTCGCCCAGCCATCGCACCACAAATTGGAGTTGTGCTGCCAAATAGTAATATTCAAAATCTGGGAGTTTGATGCCCCCCCACTCATAGCTTCTCTGTAGTGTGCTTAGTGCCACCCTGTTTCGCCCCCCTCCCCATAGGAAGGTTCTCGCCATAGTGTGTAGGCGCTTGAAGAAGGGCCCTGGTATGTTGTATGGGATGTTCGTGAAGTAATATAAGAGTCGGGGTAGGACTGTCATTTTTAGTAGTGCCGCCCGGCCTATCATGCCCAACGGTAGCGTCTGCCAGAATTTCATAGACTTTTCAATTTTGTCTAAAGCTACTTGTGTGTTACCTGCGTGTGTTTCCATGGTGTCGTGATAGATGTCCACTCCCAGGTATTTGAAGGTGTTCGGGGCCCATGTGATGCCCAGAGGCGGTAATTGATCTGACGGCACTGCGCGTAGGCCTGCCAGGGGAAACAGCAAGGATTTTTCTCTGTTGACCACTATTCCAGATAACCTACCAAACGCGCGCAGCGCCTCTAGTAAGTCCTGCAGGTGGGTGCGTGGGTTCTGTATGTAAAGGAGTATATCGTCTGCGTATATGGATATCTGGTGTGTTTCCCCGTCTATCTCTATGCCCGTGTCTTTGTAATCCGTTCTTAGGAATACTGCGAACGGCTCCAGGGCCAGGATATATAACATTGGGGACAGGGGGCATCCCTGTTTTGTGCCTCGCTCTATGCCCCATTCCCTAGAAACTTGTCTACCCGTCTTGACTCTCGCTCTCGGGTCTTTGTATAGTAGTTCTATCCATCTTGTAAACCCTTGTCCAATCCCATAGTGGGTGAGCGTTCCCAGGAGCCAGTCCCATCCCACCGAATCGAATGCTTTGATTGCATCCAGTGAGGCTACAGCACACTCCCCTCCCTCCTGGTTTGTCCTTTCTATAACATAGTGGAGTCTGCGCAGGTTCCAGGACGTGTTCCGTTCTGGCACGTACCCTGTCTGGTCCGTGTGGATCAGGGTGGGTAGCACTCTTTTCAGGCGGTTGGCTAGTGCCGCCGTCAGGATCTTGGAGTCCTGGTTTATTAGGGAAATCGGTCTGTAGGAACCGCATTCAAGGGGGGGCTTGTCTGGTTTAAGGATCGGGATTATTATAGATTCTGACATACTACTCGGGAGTCTTCCTTTCTCGTATGCTTCTCCTAGTGTTTCTAGCAGTCTCGGGACTATGTCATTTTTATATTGTTTGTAAAATTCCCCCGGGAGCCCATCTGGCCCCGGAGATTTCCCTGTCGGGAGCTGGGCGATTACCTCCGTTAGTTCCTCTACAGTGAGAGGGGCGTCTAATATTTGGGCCTGCTCCTCCGTCAATTGTGGGAGTCTAATTTCCGCGAGGGCTTCCTTCAGGTCCCCCTCCTCTGCCTCCTGGACCCTGGAGTATAAGTCCTCGTAAAACTGCGAGAACACCTCGTTTATTCCCTCTTGGGATCTTATCACCTCTCCCTTTCTGTTCTGAATTTCATTAATTGGCTCCCGCTTAGTCTCCTGCTTGGTTAGCCAGGCCAGGAGTCTGCTAGGCTTGTCCCCCTCAGCATGTAGTTTCTGTATATATTTCCCATAGTCTAGCCGTCCCAATCTTTCCCAGGTCTCCACGCACTGTTGTCGCAGGGTGGTGAGGTTCTCTTGTTCCGCCCCCTTCTCCCCCGCTTGTCTCTCAGCCTTCTCGATTCTCCTTTCTAACTCATCTAGTTGTGCTAGGGTTTCTCGTCTGAGACCTCCCATTTTCCCCATCGCCTCCCCTCTGACTACCACCTTGAAGGCCTCCCAGACCGTTCCTGTGCTTTCCACACTAGCCTCATTATGTTCAAAATAATCTTCTATTACGCTTTGGATGTGTTCCTGGAAGCCCGCGTCCAAAAGTGCCTCTGCCCTCAATCTCCATGTTGGTATAGGGGCTCTCCTGTGTGTGTGCGCCCATGTGATCGTCTGGGGGGCGTGGTCAGATAGGGTTCGCGCGTGTATGTGTGCCTCAGTGAATTCCCCCAGTGTCTCCTTGCCCGTAAACAGGTAGTCTATCCGTGTGAATGTCTTGTGTGGGGCACTATAATGCGTGTATCCCCTCTCTTCCCCATGTACCTTCCTCCAGACGTCCCCGAGCCGGTACAGTATCTGTTGTAGTGCTCTCGCTGGCGGCGCCGCTCTCTTGTGCTTATTGTCCGACCTGTCCAGCCGGGGGTCCAGTGTGCAATTATGGTCGCCTGCCCAAATCATCGTTGCATTCCTGTACGGGGCCAGCCGGGGCGGGAGCGCCCCGAAGAAGGCTGTAGCGTCGTGGTTAGGGGCATAGGTGTTCACGAGGCATATCTCCCGATTTTCTAGCATCCCATGGACTACCAGGACTCTCCCTTCCGCGTCTTTCTCTTGGTTGATGAGCTGGAATGGGACGCCCGGGGCGACCCAGGTTATGACTCCTCTAGCGTAGTTGGAGTATGTTGCACTATACATCTGGCCTCCCCATTTTTTCTTTATTTTGGCCTGTTTTTCCGCCGTCAGGTGCGTCTCTTGCAACAGTGCAATGTGGGTCCTTGTTTTGTTCAACCAGGTATAAATCCTTAGCCTATTGACATATGCGTTCATCCCCCTGACATTCCACGTGACAATTCTTAAGACATCTTGGTCCTTGTGGGGACCAGCGCTTGCGGCCTGTTCTTTCCCATGGGCTCGCTCAGTGTCTTATTCTCTCGGTGTATTCCTGCCGGGGATCTGTGTCCCTTCTTCTGGCTGTTGAGTTTTGAATCGTCCGTTCGTTTTCTCTCTCGGGTCGTTTCTCTCTCTGTTGGCCGCTCTTTGTTGTGGGCGGTCTTGCCTCGTGCTTTCCGCCAGCTTTTTGTTTGTGGGTACTGTCCCCTGAATTTGTTTTCCTTGCCGATTCTTTGTGTGTGACAACTGTTAGTTCCTCTTCCGCTCTCCTCCTTTCTTTGTGGGCTTTGCCTTAACTTCCCAACTGTTATAACTGTTAACCCAAATAACGTCAACAAACGCCCAGCCTCCCCTCCTCTGCTCGGGCTCCACCGCTTTCCAGGTGCTGCTTTTTCCTCCTCGGCCTTGCCTGTCGCGGCGTAGTGTCTTGAAACTGACACTATAAACATTGTTTTTACTGGGGCTTCTCTGTGGGTCTTGGCGGTTCCCCTTCCCCGAGTCTTGTGCTCCCTTTGTAAGTCTCTTTACTGTGGGCTTTTCAACTTGGAGGCTGTCGGTTGCTCCTTTTCGTTACTTCCCGGTAGGGCATCTCTACCGTCTTGTTCTTGCTCCTGTAGCGTTGGGTGTACTTGTCGTGCCCGGTTCTAGTCTCTATTTTGCCGGGGGTGGTTTCTGTTTCGCTCGTTCCTCTCTGCCGACTGTGGAATCCCACGCTGGTCCATCCACTCCTGGGCGTCGGTCGTTGTCTCGAAGATCTGTGTTTTTCCGTCATGCAGTATTTTTAGTTTGGCTGGATACAGCAGCATGAATTTCACCCCTGCCGCTCGAAGGCGCTCTTTGGTCTGCCAGAACTGGGCTCTCTGCTTTTGCACAAGTACCGTATAGTCTGGATATATCGTTATCCTGGCCCCGTTCCTTGTGATGTTCCCTCCTTCTCTCGAGAAAGTCAGGATTTTTTCCCTGTCCTTAAAGTTCATAATTTTTGCGATCATTGGTCTTGGTGGTGCTCCTGGGCGCGGTCTTCTAGTCAGCGCCCGGTGTGCCCTTTCTACCACGAAGCCTTGGGATAGGGTCTCTGCTCCCACTTCTTGGATCAGGAGGTTCTCTATGTAGTTCGTGGGGTCCCTTCCTTCCTCCCCCTCTGGCAGCCCCACTATTCGTACGTTGTTGCGCCGGGCCCTGCCTTCTGCGTCTTCAGCTCTGCGTTCTAGTATATTAATTCTTTCCAGTGCTTCCGACATTTGTGTTCGCGAGGCGGACACTTCCACTGAGTTGCTCTGTGCTTGTTGTTCCACTGTTGTCATCCTTTCCGCCAGGTTTCTCGTATCTTGTCTAAGGAGTCCCACATCTACCATCACTGCGTCCAACTTGCCTTCTATCGACGTCTTTAACGCCCCTATGGCTTCCAGTATGCTGCTTTCCACTTGCCTGATCTCTCCTTGCGTGGCGTATGACTCCGGCGTGTCTTTCTCCCCAGCCTCTGGCTGCTGGTCGTCGTTCTTCCGGGTAAATGTCTCCATGACTGTTTGTCTCCCTCTGCCGCTTTTAGGCTTGTCTGGCATGTTAGTACCCACTGCTCTTGGCCTGTAGTTGGGCCCTGTTCAGTCAGGTTTCGTTTGTGCTTCAGTGGGTCTTTGCTCAATTCTCACACTCGCTTCCACTCTTTCCTGCGTGTGTTGCCTTTTTAATAAGCAATTTCTCTCTGTGTCTTTACCCTCGTTGTCCGTTTGCCGTGTCTCTCTCCGGTGTTCTCTTCCCTCTCGCTTTTGGGTGGTTGGAGTCTGTGCCTTGCGTGAGGCGGCTCATCCCCCAGTTTCTGCCTGTGTGGGGGGGGTCTGTTTGTGCTGGATGGATTTGTGGTTCGTAGTGACTGTTACGTTCTCTCCCCCGCTTGCTGGTTATCTGTGAGGCAGCTGGTTGAGGTGGTGTCCGGGTCTATGTGTAATTCTTTTGCTCTCCTCGTTACGACGGCGGCTACCTTCTTCTCTTATGTCGTCTCTGTTAGGTCTCGGCTCTCCTGACCTGCCCCGCGGTCTGTCTCTTGTTCCCTGGGCCTGGTTCCTGTGTCTCGGCGTTACCTCCCTTCTCGGGATCTCCCGCTGCTTTGCCGGCTCTTCGCTGATGCTAGTCACCTCTGCGTCGGCAGGGAAGGGCTCTTCTTCGGTCCGATCTGTGGGCCGCTTCCTGTCCGTGGGTCTCGACGCCTTCTTCCTTCCCAGTTTGGTGTCGCGCTGTTTCTGTAGTGCTGTCTCGGGCTTCTCTTCCTGTTGCTGCCGTCGGTGCCTTGTCTCGCTGCCGGTCGGGTGATGCTCTGATCCTGCTTGGGCTGGGCGTTGATCTGCTGTCTCCCTCGGTTCCGCTCCGGACTGGCAGGTAAGGGCTCTTCTTCAGCGATCCGGTCTGTGGGCCGCCTCGTATTCTTCACTGCTTCTCCTATCGGGTTCCGCTGCTGCTACGCACCTCCGCGTTGGCAGGGGAGGGTTCTTCTGGGTCTAGTCCGTGGGCCGCCTCTCGTTCTCCGCTGTCTCTCCTCTCGAGGTCCCTCGACTTCCGTGTCGGCCAGGAGAGGCTCTTCTGTGGTCCGGCCTATGGATCGCTCTTCGTTCTCCGTTTCCTCTCGTTGTGGGATCCCTCGTTGCTCTGCTGCTGCTCACCTCCGCTTCGGCGTGAGGGAATCTGCCTCGGTTCGGTCTGTGGGCCGCTTTCGATCCGTTCTGCCTCGCCTTCCGGGTTCTCCGGTTATTCTGCTGGGCCTCCGTTGCTTCTACACTCCTCCGCGTCAGGGGAGGGCTCTCTTGGTCCGGTCCACGGGTCGTCTCCCAGTCTCCGCCGCCTCGTCTCTCGGGGTCCCACGTCGCTCCGTTGGCTCTCCGCCGTTGACGCTCACCTCCGCTCTTCTGAGGCTCGGTCTATGGGTCGCCCCTCGCTTCCGCTGCCTCACCGCTCAGGTTCTTTCGTTGTTCCGCTAGGCCTCCGCTGCTGCTGCTCGTCTCCGCATCGGCTGGGGAAAGCTGTTCTCCAGCCCCGGTCCGTGGGCCGCTTCCTGTTCTTGAGCCGCGCCGTCTTCACCTTCTCTGGGTCGGTGTCGCGCGGCTATCTCCGCAGTTGGCGTCTCGGGTTTCTGCCACTCTGGTGGTACTTCGGTCCTGCCTGCGCTGGATGTTGATCAGCTATCTCGCCCGGTTCTACTCCTTCCCTTCGGCCTTCTTCGTGTGTTGAGACGCGGGTCTCTTTTTCAGCGTTGCGCGCCCGCCATTTTGTTGGTGTTGCCGCGCGTCTCTCCCTCTTCTCGTTTTCGCTCTTCTGGCCTCCGTTTTTCCTCGGGTCTTCTCCCGTGTGTGCCTTGGGTCTTCCGACGCCTTTTCCTGGCGTTTGTTCGGGTTTTTTTTGTCCTAATATACGCCTTTCTCAGGATCTTTGGTCGGATCTGGTGGGAGCCTCTCGGAGTCTGCTCACTCTTGCATGGCCGCCAAGCCACGCCCCCCCCCAACCAATCACCTTAGTGATTGTATTACAGATATCATGGTGTGTACTTCCGAGACAGATTCCCCTAATACTTTAATTAAGGCACTTAACGAAAAATTCACTATGTTCCTAAATAAAGTTGCCCCTGTCAAGTCTAGAGTCGTTCGGGTTAACCCTAACCATCAAAACTGGTTTTCACCAGAACCCAGATGCCTAAAGATAAAAAAAAAGGCAGATAGGTGCTGGCTTAAATGCCCCTCAATTGAGAATAAAGCTATCTGGAAATCTTACAAGAGAGTCTATAAGGATGGAATCACAGAGGTGAAAAAACTATTTCAACCAACAAATCTCAGAAGCTAATAAACCTAAAAAATTGTTTGGCATATTAAGGCTTCTTGAAAAACTCAAGGCCCAGTTAACTCCCTTTATCCCTTCTAACGTGGACTGCACCAGAATACAGGCTGCATTCCAAGATAAAATATTTAGAGCCAGGGATGAAATTCAAAGTCAGGTCTCAGCTAAATCTAGCACTGTCCCCCATAGATTGCTGACTTCTCCCCCTGAACATTCAGTGCTCCCTCAGGATTGCACCTCGTTTAGTTTCATGCATGTATCCAACCTTGACCTGTTAGCCACTCTGGGTACTAAGCGTCCAACAGCAGGACCAGATAATGTAATTCCTCCTAATCTCATCATTGATAATAAGGATATCTTTGTTCCATTCTTAGCCCGATTTGTCAATGCCTCCTGTGCACATACAGTTCCTGATGACATTAAAAATGTCAGTGTCACTACTCTTGTGAAAAAACCTGGATTGGACCCCAAGGACCCCACCAACCTAAGACCCATCACCACCTGCAACTTTTTCTTGAAAGTGCTGGACAAAAAAGCAACTCTGCAGATTAAATCCTTCATAGACACTACTGACATTTTCACCCCAGGCAATTGGGCCTCCGCCCCGCTCATAGTACTGAAACTGCCCTCGGTGATCTTCAGACCAATATTCTGGACCATAGTAAACCCGGCGTTCTGGTACTATTGGACTTATCGGCTGTATTAGACCATACATGTCTCATTCAGACCCAGACACATTTGTAATTTCTGACCTGTAAGTGTATAATATACTTCCTGACCAGCAGAAAATCTAGTTTGCTGCGAGAAGGCTACATCAGACCCCATTCTTTCCACCTGTGGGGTGCCCCAGGGTGCTTGTATGTCCCCCATACTGTTCAATCTGTACAACCTCTCTCTTTGAAGCCTCCTAGAAAACTTGAGTCTTTTGGATGACACCCAGCTGGTCCTAGAGCTCTCAGGGGATTATACCAAGGACAACCTACTCCTCCAAAACATCTACTCTCAAATAGATTCTTGGATGGTAGACAGCTGGATGTGCAAGGGCAAGACAGAGCTCCTGATCTTTGGCTCATCGCGAGTCAGGGCTAAACTCCCTAATTGCTACCAGCCTTTTTACATCCAGGACTGCTGTATCCCAGTTAGGAAGAAAGTTAAAACACTCGGGATACAAACAGATTGTGCTGAAGCCCATATGAATCTAGTAACCAAGAACTGCTCATACCATCTCAAGCTTCTTAGAAACATCCCTCCCTATCTTAATAAGGAAAATTCTGCCTCCATTACTAGGGCTACTATATTATCAAGATTAGATTACTGCAATGCTCTCTTAGTTGGCGCGGATAAATAAAGCATCCAACGCCTACAAGTCATCCAAAATGATGTAGTCCAGATTGTTATGAAAGTCCCAAGAGGGTGTAATATCTCAATCGACGGGAATTGCATTGGCTATGGGTCATGGCTAGATGTCAATTTAAGGCAGCAACTTTGCTCCATAAGTGTCTTTATGGGAAGGCACCTAGCTACCTGACGTCAACAACCTCTTAGTAGATCTCAATGAGGGTAGTGGAGTGTACTAACACCAATCTTGTTTCCCGCCCACCCCCCACCCCTTTTGGAAATCAAAAGGGCTGGGCAGATAGTTTGCCAATTGTTCCTCCTGCGATTGGTTTCCAACCTGCCTTCGTTTAAGAAATTACTGGACATTGGTTTCTTTGCTTAGATCCTGCCAGTGACCTTATCCTCTTCATAATTGTCATTTCCTTCTTTTTGTTGCCTCGTGTGCGCCCTGATGCATACAGGCTCTGGCGTGTTATAAACATATAAAACAAACCAGCTTGCTCCCGATTAGGGGCAAAAACATCTTGAGGGCGCCTTGAGATGTAGGAGGGGGTTCTGTCCTGGACCATGCTCCATGAATCGTATAGCCCTCCAGCACGAAAGAGAGGAGTCAGTCATCACCACCATGGTAGGTTCCCATCGGGTAAAGGGGCTCCAAATGTAACATTGCAGTCCATCAACCACCAGAGCAGGTCGGGCAAGAGGAGCAGTGGTATTGGGATCCTGCCTGAGACCCAGTTTCTTGATCCTAGTTGGCCTCCAGGTGGAGCTGGAGGCGCCTCATCTTGAGACAGGAGTGCTACACAGTCAGAACACAACCACCAGGCTCAAAATCTGCTGGAACCACCATGCTGAGGTGGAAGAGTTGGCCAGAAAGTGCCCCACCACCCTGTGGAGGGACATAAGCCTGTCGGGCGTGGGGAACACCCGCTGAGCAGTAATGTTCCAACGCACCCCGAGGAAGACCAGTTCCTGAGACGGGCATAACTGCGATGTCCTCCAGTTGAAGGAAACCCCCAGCTGATGAAGGGTTTCCGTCAATCTCTGGCAGGAGCGCACTACCTCTTTGGGTGACCCCACCCTCACCAACCAGTCGTCTAGATAAGGGTATAGATGGCTGCCACAGCTTCTGGTTAGCCACGGCCAAGGGGGAAGCCGTGTTGGACTGTCGCAAATGCAGTAGTGAGATGGAGTAAGGTTTAAGTTACTTACCTTTAACTATTGCTCTCCAGCATGGGTCTGGCATGGATTCAAATGCTCATTAATACTCCATGTCAGGCTGGGAATCCTCGGAAAAAGAAAAACGTTTTACTTTCACTTTAAACTGCATTTCTCCTCTAAACCAATCACTGTCCTCTGGGTTATACTGCCCACATCCAATTATATTTCTCTCCCTAAACTCCACCCCAGGTAACCATCTTCAGATTTGGTAAGCATGTTAAGTGGCAGTATGAACCAAGGAGAGCCACAGAAGGGGAAGCAGGGAGGGTTCGCATGTGAATCCATGCCCGACCCATGCTGGGGAACAATAGTTACAGATAAGTAACTTAAACCTTCTCCCGCATGAGGTCTGGCATGGATTCACACGCTCATGAATAATGATTACACAGCAGTACATGTTAACAACCACGGGAGTTGGCAAAGCTCCACAGAAGCAATAAACACCTCTGGCACAGACTCACCGCAAACAGAGAAATGCAGTCAATCTGCGATGGCAATGGTGGAGTGGGGTCTCGGACGGCCTGGCAGCAGCCTGCTAGCCAGCCGATGACGATGCATGATTTCGGCGGAGAGCCACCTACAGATGGAAGTCTTCGACAAGGCCGTTCCTTGATTTACAGGTCCAAAGTTGATGAACAACTGAGAAGCCTTCCGAAAATCCTTCATACGTGCCATGTAGAATTTCAAGGCATTAGCAACATCCAGTGAATCCAAGGGCCACCCCGCCGGCGAATTCGGAAAGCAGGTGATAGCCACGAGGAAAGCAGTCTTCCACGAGAGCAACTTGAGAATAGCCTGATGTATAGATTCAAAGGGCACTCCCATGATCTTAGTTAGCACAACATTGAGCTACAAAGCTGGGGCAAGAGCCTTCACCACAGGAAAGTCCTGGAGAACCCCTTGAGGGACTCCTTGATGAGCCTGTAATACCACAGCAACCATCTGTCCGGCAATCTGGTGTACCTTGTTATGGCTGCGAGATGCACCTTGATAGAGGCATGAGCAAGTCCCGCTTTTGCCAAGGAAAGCAAGTATGGTAGAAGTTGCAGGGCAGTGACACACAGATGGATAATCATCTTAGTCCGGCACCACACAGAGATGTGTTTCCATTTATGTCCGTAGCCCTTCTACATGGACTATGCTCTGGCCCTGGTCAGGATGTCCTTTAATTCTGCGGGTAAAGCATAACTTCCAAACTCTGGCAAGATGGTCTGGGGACAGCTGCAGCTTGATGGACAGGGCCACTGACAGGCGTAGTAAGTGCAGATACCAGATTTTCCTGGGCCCTACTAGGGCGGTGAGTATCACCCTGCAGTGGCACTGAGTGTGTTGATCACACACACCACGCGAGTAGTGGAAACCAGGGGGTGGGGGGGTGCCAAGCGTAAAGGAACCGTTCCTCACACGGGAATGAGATTGCACCCCCCTGGCTCCTCTGTTGAGGGAACCTGCTGGCAAACCTCTGGCACTTGGCGTTTGCCGCTGTCGTGAAGAGATCGATCTGGGGTCAACCTTATTTGACGAACAGCTGATTCACCAGGTCCTGGCAAAGCTCCCACTCGTGACAAGAACACAGTTCCCTACTGAGCGAGTCCGCAATGCTGTTTTTTACTCCGGCCAGGTGAAACAGAACGAGGAACATGCCTTGACGAATGGCCCACTGCCACAAGCCCTGGGCCTCTTTGGAGAGTGCAGAAGAACAGGCACCCCCTCTTGTTTTCAGATTTAGAACATGGTTGTGTTGTTGCCCATGAAGATCTTCACCACCTTGTCCTTCAATGACGGCAGAAAAAACTTGAGGGCCCAGAACACAGGGATGATGTGCAGGTCCAGTTCCTCAGGTTGCCAGAGGCCTCTAGCGTGCAACTATCCGGTGTGGGCTCCCCACCCATCTAGAGAGGCGTCCGTGGTGACCGTCTCCTGGTAACGAGGAACCTGAAAAGGAGTTCCCTGGACAAGGTGCTGCCGACCACCCCACCCCCGTATCGTCCACCGGAACTCTTTGTCGAGGGCGATCTTGTCCGTAAAGTTCCACGACACTTGCATCCATGAACTCCTGGAGAGGTCTTGTGCGCAATCTGCAGAGGCGAACGAGGTTGGTGCAGGGTGACAATATGCCCAGAAACTACTTGATGGACCGCACCATCACTGCCTGGGCCGACAATCGCAGCACCTTGCCTTGTACGGCTTTCACCCTCTCCTCTGATGGGGATCGCAAGCACGTCACCATGTTCAGACGGGCACCCGAGATGGCTCCAAGCAAGACTTTGGATAGTTTTGGACAAGCCCAGCTCCAGCAGCAGACGTACGGTTTTGTCTGTGTGCTCGCTTGCCAGGGATTGTGAGTGGGTACCAGTTGCCCAGGTAGGGGTATACGTGGATGCCTTGCAGACAAAGACGTGCCGCCACCGGGGCCAGGTACTTCGTATGGCTAATGTTAGGCCAAATGGCAGAGCCTTGAACTGGTAGTGCTGACCATTAACTATGAATCACAGGAACTTGCAGTGCTTCTTGTGAATGGGGATGTGGAAGTAGGCGTCACAGGGGGATGGGCTCTATCGCCCCTTTCCATACAATGGACCGCACCTCCTGCAGAAATTGTGGCCTTTGTAGTTCTTGCCAGTGAATCAGAGGAATACAAGGGCACCTGCATTGGAACTCCAAGAAATTCCCCTGTCCGAGAGAGTCGAGCACCCATCTGTCTGAGGTAATCTTCTCCCACATGCTGAGGAACTTCACCAGCCAGCCTCCCACTTGGGTGTATAATTAGGTGCCCAGAACCACGGCCGGTTCAGGCCTGCTTGGGGGGAGGTGTTCTGCCTTGCGGGCAGCGCCTCTGCTGACCTCTGCTGCCTTGAGATCACCCCTTTGTGCTTGAGTGAAAGAGCGTGAAGGCTGCCTGTCGGGTGTACTATAACCGGCCCACCAGATAAGGTGCGTATCAGGCCTTTTTAAGCACATAAATCTGGTCAATATGGCTCTTTTAATTCTTCCTTGCGTACCACTTACGCAGGCAGAACCCCCATAAATCATGGAGTTTACTGGTGACAGCCTGGCTAGTAGCAGGTTGCAAAGCCACACTTCACTTTAGTTCCTTGAAAGAAGCAATTGGGATGAGTACTGGTCTGTTTAATTGTTTTAACACTCTTCTCTGTTAACGATTCTATCAAGATAATACTGACTAATGTAAAAGGGAATTTGTGTTTTGTTCACTTTGTTAAACTGCCTGCATTTTGTAGGTTAGTGTTATTAAAGCGTCTTGAATCATGAACATGCTTTTCACTTTGCTTTAGGACACAGGTAGTATTGTGTCAAATGAAAATTGCCTTAAACAAGGGCTGCATCTCTGCTTCATTTTCCTCGGTCTTAATTGATTTTAATAGAGGCAGCGAAGTTGCAGCAGCATGGACATTTCATACTTACTTTTCTTTTCATCACAGAAGCACACCAATTGCATAGCTAGGCATGTGGTCTCAACTTTAACTCCCTTTCTGACCACCCACCGCAAGCAGGTATAATTGATACAGGTAGAGGCAGTGCTGTATATATTTTCAGTGGCACAGATTCTACCTGTACCTCTCAACAGGACTGCTATATATTCAGGCATATTCAGGCCAAGTAGCCAAATTAATCAACAGAGCTGCTATAACATACTCATGTCATGGCACAATGCCAAACATTCACAGCAAAGCTGATAGCATCATGCCCACATTTCTTAGCAGGACTGCTATGTTTTGGGACAGTACCTGAATTTCTTAACAGAGCTGCTAAGAAAGCACGAACATGTGTTGCCATTTCCTGCTGCGAGCTAACGTACAGAGCAAGAACAGTGTCTGAGCTCTTCCCACCAACCTCCTACTTTGTGAGAAGATGGCATTGCGGTCATATACTTTAATCCCTTCTACTTGGTCTTGCGCTTTTCAAAACTTCTGCTCCCCCCCCTCCCCCCCCCAAGTCTGATTCCTGAGTCCCACTGCCAAAAAAGCGAGTACATTTCAAAGCCTCATTATGAATCTCCTGACTAATGTAGGATAGCCCAAAAAGGCTTAGAGCTTTTGACAAGCCATTTATGTCAGGCAAGCCTCACATGGAACTGCTAGTGCCCTAACCCTATGTGCCTTTCAGTGTCAACAGCCTGTTGGGAAAGGCAGCTCAGTGGGTCAATAACCCTGCTGCAGAGATTATGGTGCAACCTGTTACTTCAAATCCTGTTCATAGGTGAGTTAATGTATCTGCTTCAGAGATAAACATTTAAGATGCAGGTAACATTCACTTGTAACAGTTAACTTTTGATTTATCAAAAGGACTACTAAATGTTTAGTGATTCAGAACACACATTTCATCCGGTATGCTCTACTTGTAATGGCTCATAACTCTTCAGGGCTGCTATACCTGTAATGGCTCATAACACACAACGCATCAGGGCTGCTACACTTGTGATGTCTCAGAACACACAGCTCTTCAGGGCTGCTATACTTGTAATGGCTCAGAATACACACCTCATCGAGGCTGCTATACCTGTAATGGCTCAGAACACACATCTCAAATGGGCTCTTGTACTTGTAATGGCATACAGTGTTGGTAAAGCATCTGCATTCAAGCAAGTGCTGCATCTGGTCAGAAAAACCTCTGACTTTAATTCCCAGCCTAATGGCCAAAAGAAGGTTTGCACACATCTAAAAAGGAGCACCCAATGGTAAAGCTGCACTAGATTTTTAAATAGAAAAGGCATGTTCAGTTTTTGGGATATTTATTGGTGCTATGTTAAAAGACAAACAGAAAAACAGCAGAGGAAGAGCAACTCTGAGCCCAACCAATACAGAAGCACAAAGGTATGGCATAGAGGGGGGCATTGGAACATAGAACATCCTAGACAATCCAAAATAGGAATTCGAGCAACAGAAAGAGAGCAATGAGCTACATAATAGGGCAACAAAGAAATGTGAGAAGGGAAACGAGAGTTAATAATAGGACAGGCATGCAATAGGAGTGAGGGATAGAAGCAGAGCAGGAAGAGTTGGTTGTGGAGGTGCACACACATTCTAATTGCTAGGTTCTAAGGGTGTAATAATGTGACTCAGGTCGACTGTTAAATGAATTCAAGGTGCTCCAAGTTAGTAAAGTGCTACCTTTACTGAACTAATCATGCAACTGGGGGTTCACCGCATAGGGACACGGGGAACAAACTGCACACCAGAGCAAACCAGACATTTGGAAAATTAAAGAACAGATCTAGCCAGAGCAATGACACGAGAGAGGAAGAGGAGTATAGGGCAACTCACTTACCCTAAACTGCAAAAAGACGGAGCTCTTGATTGTGGCATCTAAAGTCCACCTGGCAAATTAGATCCTGCCTATGCCAACTTCATCATTGCTGATATCATCCCAGTACTAAAAAAGGTCAAGATGTTGTGGGTTATTCTAGATGAAGAACTATCCATGATGCCCAAGGTTTCCTTCTTTTGTTCCTCGCGTGGCCTCATCACCAAGCAAATTAATCATATCCGCCCTTTCCTCTCCACCAATAACTGTGCCTTGCTTGCTACTGCGTTAGTCAATTCCAGACTTGACTACTGTAATAGTCTCCTAGCTGGCACCATGCAATCTAACATACAAGCCCTGTAAATTGCGCAGAACAACGCGGTTCGAGCCGTCCAGGGACTAACCAAATGTGCTCAAATTTCAGGGCGGGAAGGCACTTCATTGGCTGCCTATACGACATACGATTACGCATACGATTCTGACCCTGTCTTTCAAATGCTGAACAAATGCCTGCCCGGTCCATCTTATTAACAGAGTAAAATCTCAAGTGCGCGGAAGCAAGCTTCGCTCCTCCGCTTGCCCAAACTCATCCAGCCCAGATATTCAATACCCAAGCACCATTGCAGTGGAATTTACTTCCCGGACACATACACATTGCTAAAAATCTGGCACTCTTTTAAAAAAAAAAAAAAAAAAAGAAATACAAATGTTCTTGCTCATTCTTAACCCAGGCTGAACCTAGTCTCCTTCCTCTTCTGCTGACAAACCCCTGCTCCCTACCTGGTTTTGCTACTTGTTTTTTTGTGCGCCCTGAGGCCCACTGCGATGTGGCGCATTATAAAAATTGAAATAAATATCAAGCGAGATATAGGAGGGAAAAAGGAACAATAGAATGCAGAGATAGGAGAGGAAAAGTGACTGAGAAAAAGACTGCTAAATGTGGCATCGCAACACTTAAGGGTGTGAGGCACAGTGTCAGAAAGTGAGAGACAGGGTAAACAAAGTAGCAAAGGGAAGAAGAGATGGAGCAAAAACATGGAGTTGCTGTCAAGCAGGTAGTGCCAGGCAGCAATAGTAGGACCGAGAGGCAGAGAAGTGATGCTGGTAGTGTGAGGGACCCGATTTATGTATCACCTGATGTAACTAGCTGGCATCTGTAGTAACTTTGTGCCCAAGTATCCTGAAGATGAAGCCGGGTAGTATGCATCTACAAGGTTCTTGTTTGGGGAAAATGTTTTCCACAGGTGCAATACATTATTTAGAACCTCTTTGAAATACAGCTGTTTTATCACCTATGTTTTCAAACAAAGTTTTAATTCCACGCACAAATTAGATAGTTGTCAGACACTTTCTACTCTCTTGCGAAGGACGAAAATAATTTTTACTCTTGAAATTGGATTTACTCTCTAATTCTAAAAATTGGGAGTAAAATACTCTAACTCCAATCTCGAGCACTGACTATAACCATTTGAAGATATTCCTGGCTTTCCCCTGGAGCAGAAAAAGGAAGAGGATCGAGGCTGTTGCAAAGTTCAGAGGGAACGTGCCATCTCTGTGACAGTCTTTGCCTGCAAAGACCTGACCGCCTTTCCAAACAGGTGCTCCCCGTCCAACGGCATATCCAGCACCTTAGTCTGAATGCCCTGGTGGACATTTGTAGCCTTCAACCAACCTTGACAACGTAGACACACCCCATTCCATATCTGGCAAAAACCTGCATCCATGATGTCTACCGCCACCGTGATCCGAGGCCCCTTCCCCTTCCTGAAAGAGTTTGTTCGACAACCTTCTTGTCTTCAGCCAGGAAGTCCAGGACAGGGCCCAGCTTTTACCAGAGTGCAAAATGGGACACAATGGTTTGGACGTTAACTGCCATGATGGTAGACTGCTGTGTAAATTATCCTCTTGCCGATCGTATCCAGCTTCTTCCCCTCCTGGTCCGGAGGGACCATGGCTGCTGATGACTGTTACTCAGAGTTTCCTAGCTGCGGCCAAGACCACCAAATCCAGCGAGGGCTGAGACCTTAGGCACCTGAAGGCCGAATAGAGTACCCTCCTTGCAGACGTCGCCCAGGAAGGGAACGGACATTGTCTTTCTTTTCGATTCACATCACTGGTACAGTAAACCCTTCTACCTCTCCTCAGGAACTGAAACAGTTCTGAAGGCCCTCGAGATGACCGAATGAAAAGATCCAACTTTGTCCAGAGGGGAGGCCCTATGGGGCTCATCCACGTGCAGTCTTCCAGTCTACCACGATGAAATAGTCCTAGTCGGTATCAGTAGCCATGGTAGCAGTGTCCGTGTGCAAATCCGGAGCTCCGGCAGGAGTCTTTTCTTAACAAGGTGGCAGGGTCGGATGATGCCAAGGACCCGCAACCCCCTTAGACTTTCTCTTCCCTGGGGGAGAGTTTACCCTCCGAGGTTCAGGAGGTGCAGGCACCGAAGGCAGCATCCTTTGCTGGATTTCAGTGACCAGGGTTTGTAGGGTTGATAGAATGCACAGAGACATGTCCATAGGTCTAGAAGTAAACTGAGCCAGCGGAGTAGGATCTAGGGTAATGAGTCTCCTCTTCCGCACAGGGGACCAAGGTCCTCCCTCAGGTCTGCCCCCTCCATGTTCTGAGCAGCACCAATTGTGCGGATCATTGTTTTCGTTGGTCTGGAGTAGATCTGCTCCAGTCATCCTCAGTAGCCTGCCGGTCTGCATACTTGGGGGTCTCCGCAGGTGGGATCATTTCCCTCTCAGGAGGCTGTTGGGTCAGAGCGGCTGCCTGGTCTTTCACCTGGCACCGGTTCCTTCGCCACTTCTTCCGCAGCCATATCTTGCCTTGGGGCAATGACACCCGGGGGAGTGGCCTCCACAAATTTCCTGTACCCACTTTCTTTCAGAGCTGCGGTGGACATCGCCGACTCCGACAACGATGTGCTTGTGGCTGCCTTCGTCAACAGTGCCATCATCGACTCTGTTGTCTTGGCCTTGGTTGAAGCCTTAGCTGGCTTCGACAAGTCCTTCCCAGACTTTTCCCTCGTCAGACTAGCCGGAGAGACGCAGTTTGCACAGGGTTTGTGACTTTCTCTTTGAAGACGCTTCTTCGTTGGAAGGCTCACTGTGGAGGATGATGATGATGGCAAACGCCTTTTTTTTGTCCAAATCGGGACATGCATCAGCGGCGAACCCAACAGATCTACCATTGTGGAGCTTGGACTTCTCTTGGACCCCCGCACATGGGCATCATCAAAGGATTTCGACCTCCCAAAAGGTGAATGCTCCTCGGACCGGCCGGTCCTGGATGAGGCGTGACCCTGCCCCGAGGCTTTGTCAAATGCCTCGCCCGACTTGAGCCATGGCGATAGTCAGCTGTATCAGTCTTTTTTAGTTTTCTTCGAGAAACCACAGCACACCTTGCATCCCTCCTCAGCGTGGTCCGGATGCAGGCAGTATAAGCATTTATGGTGTTGACCTTCCACAAAGAAGTTTCTTAAACCGCACATCGTGCAGAGTTTGAAGAGGCTGCATCCTTCCTTCTCCTCAGCCATGCTGAAAGGCTGCGAAGTAGGCCCCAAGGACGGGCCTTCTCGAAACTTTGGTGATCTGACGGTGGATGAAAATCTTCTTTTTTTTTTTTTTTAAACTTTGGGAACGGTTCACAGCAAGACAATTCTCATAAGCAGTGCAGTACAACATGTGCATAATTTCGACAATGACATACATCTGTGGCAATAAGGCAGGCATCGTCACCTAAGGTGACAGAGGTGGTATTACAACAGCATCAGACATCAAATCACATAGGTACAGACGTAGCAGCAACCATATATCTTTGGGACGACAGGGCGTCGTGACTGATAAGACAAAAAGTTCCTCATCATCATTCGCCATACATAGGTCTTTCAGGAAGTTGGATCGGATAGGCCCTGCGGTGGATTTCCAACATTTAAGGAAGCAACGTTTGGCAATAACACATGAGATATTAAAAAACCTTCTCGTGGTTTCCTTCACCTTTCCAATGTCACCAAACAGGTATTTCAGGGGGGACAGAGCGGCTGGGATCGCCGTTATCTCCTCAAGGAGCTCAGCCACTTCTCGGCAAAAGTCCGCAATAACAGGGCACGACCAGTACATATGATACGCTCCAGCATCGGGTGCGCCACATTTCGAACATGTCCCTGTGCAACCCTCTACAAACTTAGCTAGCCTAGCCGGGGAGTAATGTAACTGATTCAGGATTTTAAATTGGATCAGTCGGAGTCCTGAGTTCATGGAGACCGATTTGGTGAGTTGACAATATCGGGCCCATCTCACATCATCAATCTGGGCACCCACATCCCGCTCCCAGGTTTCTCTGATAGTGTTCTGTGAGGGGGGGTGTGTTTGCACCAAGGTGTATAGCGACGAGATTCCCTTATCACGACCATCCGTTGTCACCATAGCTCCGATACATTCATGTGTCTGGGTTCTGCCGGGAGGAAGGCCATTTAGCAGCAAAAGCTGTTTTCATACGATAATATTGAAGCCGCTTAAGCTGACCCCCCCACTCCCACTGCATCTATGAATCCTGCGAGTTCACAAAACATGCCATCGGTGAACACATCTCACATCCTGAAGAGTTTTTTCGTGTCCCAGGTTCGCTGAAGGCCTTGTCAAAAGTCGGGGAAATACTAGAGAAGTTCCACAGGGGTATATCTGGGTCATAGGGGATCTCCAGGCCAATCCTCCTGTAAACCTTGGACCAAGCTCGTGTGGTGATGTGTACCGGTTCGAAAGGGCAGTTGTTACCATAAGTGGGGTTCAAAAGGACCGATCGTATATCATTAGGGCGGACTGCGTGCTCTTCAAGAAGAATGTGTGGGGCTGTGTCTTCGGGGTCGAACCAATGCTTCACAAATTGTGCCTGTGCTGCTATAGAATACAATTCAAAATCAGGGGCCGCAATACCACCCTGGGAGTATGGCTCCACCATCTTGTCCCAACCTAGCCTAGCAGTTTTCCTGTTCCAAATAAAGGAACACGCCAATGATCTAAGTTTCGCAAAAAAGGGTTTACCGGGCCAAATCAGGATGTTGTTGAAGAGATATAAGAGTTTGGGTAGAACTACCATTTTAAGTAGGGCCACTCGGCCGTATAAGGACAGAGGGAGATTAGCCCATAGTTGGACCTTGGTCGTAAGGGTGAGAAGTAATTTGCCGTGATTATGCGAGTACAGCAGCTGTCTATCTCTGGCCACCATGATTCCCAGGTATCTTACCTGCGTGGGGGCAGGCTTAAACCCTGTAATGTGGGATAGGTCACCTGTATTAGGGGTCAATGGAAATATTTCAGATTTGGGGACATTGATTTTATATCCTGAATATTCCGAGAACTTGTGTATATCAGACATAATGTGTTGCACATTCTCATGTGGGTCCCGGACATATAACAGCATATCATCTGCGTACAGTGATATAATTTGGGGAGGGCCAGACATCCTGAGACCTCTGTGCGAGTGGTGTTGACGGATATATTCCGCCATCGGTTCAATAGTGAGTGCAAAGAGAATGGGCGAGAAAGGACAGCCCTGTCTGGTCCCTCTGTGTAGATGGAAAGACGGGGACAGGGTGTTATTAGTTAGGACCTTGGCGGATGGTTGAGTACATAGCAGCCGGACGCATTTAATAAAATATGGCCCAAGCCCAAACCTCTCGAGTACTAGGAAAAGGTATGTCCAGGAGACGGAATCAAAGGCCTTTTCGGCATCTAGGGCCACTACAGCCACTTTTGCCTCCGGATCTATTTGCGCGAGCACATTAAATAATCGTCTCAGGTTTAAAGCTGTAGATCTAGTTGGTATAAAGCCAGCTTGGTCAGGGTGGACCAGGATTGGCATGTACGGCAGGAGTCTGGTGGTCAGCACCTTGGCGAAGATTTTCGCATCAGTGTTGATTAGGGAGAGGGGCCTGTAGGAGGTCATATCCTGTGCTGGTCTGCGTGGCTTCAGAAGGACCGTAATAACTGCTTCACGCATCGAGTCTGGAAGGATACCACAATTCATGGCCTCTTCCCACACTTTCAGTAATAGTGGGGCTAGCTCACCCTGAAATTCTTTGTACAGTTCGGCGGTCAGGCCGTCTGAGCCAGGGGCGCGGCCACCGGATAGGGATTTAATGGCCTCAGGGAATTCAATAGTAACAGGTTGATCCAAAATGTTTCGTGTTGTTTGGGTAAGTGTTGGGAGGTCGAGGGAGTCCAGGTACTTTCTTTATTGATGTCACTTTCTTTATTGACCGTGACCCCAGCCGGGTTCTGGATGCTAGCGATTGGGTTGAGGTACCTGTCTGTTCTAAGCATGTTGGCCAGGAATCTCCCTGCTCCATTACTCTCCCCGTACATGCGGGCCTTAGCCGGGGCAGCCATGTATAAGACTTCCCTACTGGCTAGCTCGTTGATTTCCTTGAGGGAAGCGTGCATCTTAGATAGGGTTTCCTTGTTTAAGGTGGCGCTATATTCTGTCTGTAATGCGTCTATTGTGGCTTCAGCCACACCCAGTTCCCTTCTCACCGCTTTCAGCATACCTGTAGACTAACCCAGTATAGTACCCCGGATCCAAACCTTGAATTCCTCCCATAGGGTAGCATAGGTGCTCACCGAACCTTCGTTCAACTCCAGAAATTCCTCAATTTTAATATGTAGTGCCTCACAGATATTGGGGTCCCTAAGGATCGCAGAGGGCATTCTCCACCTTTTAGCCAGAGGTGGGGAGTCATCTAGGCTGATGTCTAGTGTTATCGGCGAGTGGTCTGAGAGCGTGCGGGGGTGTATTTCACAGTCAGCAATCGCCCCAGAGAGGGATGAACTAATGAACCAATAATCTATACGGGAGTGGGAATCATGAACAGATGAGTAGAAAG
This sequence comes from Ambystoma mexicanum, assembly GCF_040938575.1. Lineage (NCBI taxonomy): Eukaryota > Metazoa > Chordata > Amphibia > Caudata > Ambystomatidae > Ambystoma > Ambystoma mexicanum. The sequence goes on along the minus strand of NC_090921.1, from coordinate 393,691,714 downwards.
TGAATTTCCTCTCATGTGGATGTAACGTGCGCCATGCGTCAATTATATCGGTCTGTTCCATCATCTGTCTAACAGTAAGAGCCGCTTTGGACGGGGCTCTGGGGGAGATAGATGAACGATCCAGGGAATCAAGAATCATGTTGCAATCCCCACCCCATATTATTTGCGCCTCTTCCGATGTGGACAGCATATCAAGGATTGCGCAGTAAAATAGCGGGTCATCTATATTAGGACCGTATGTGTTAATCAGCAGTATTTGCCGTCCCGCCACCTCCCCCCATACCAACACGTATCTACCTAGAGTGTCTATCTTACTAGAAAGATACCTGAAGCATAGCTTGGGGTGTATAAGAGTCAGGACTCCCCTGGATTGTGTTGAATACTCTGTGAAGTACCTATGAGGACCCCATCGTGGGAGGAATTTGGTATTGATACTCCCCAGCGCATGTGTTTCCTGTATCAGAAGGATGTGGGGGTCGTGGCGTGTGATGTATGCAGCAATTTTCCTTGCCTTGACTGGATTGTTGAGACCCCAAATGTTCCAGGAGAGTAGTCTAATGTTCAACTCACCCTTAGCCTGCACCATAGTTGCCTATCGGAGGGAGCGTTTGCCAAGTATGGCGCCATTGTCTCAAGTGATGGAAGAGTCCTGCTGGAAAGTAGTCCCCCGATTTTAACTTTGTAACATCCCCAATCATGCCTGGCAGAACACCAAGAAAAACTTTTACCTGTTTCCCCCGCCAACCCCCACCCGCATCATGAACCTCAACCCGATGATGTATCCCATCAACCATAACTTGGGAAATCTCCTGGGGTGCGAGCTGTACTCACGTGACCGACCACCATGGGGGGGGCTCACGGCCCTATGACAACATATGGTGGACAGGGCCACCACACCATCAACGGGTTATTGAACTTGTGGCAAGGCAGTGCGGGGTAAGTCTCATCAGCCAGCATGGTCCTCCGGTTCCGCCACCGGCCGGGGCGGCAAGTTTCGGTTAGTCTCCCGGCTCCCCGGGGGAAGGGGGAATCGAGGCCTCGACATACATCATGGCCTCCGTAGGATTCTCAAAAATGTGTGCACGTCCTCCGTGTTGGATGCGCATTCTAGCCGGGAAGACAAGTGCAAATGGGATCTGGCGTAGCCTCAGCTGTCTCTTGACCCAGTCGTAGGACCTCCTCAATGTTTGCACATTAGTTGAAAAATCCAGATATATGTGTATCGTGTTGTCTTCATAATGCAGGGAGCCTTTTTCTCTGGAAAGCCTCAGGATAGCGTCTCTGTCTCTATGATTCAGGAGTCGGGCAATGATCGTGCGGGGCGGTGCTCCAGGCTTGGGGGGGGGGGCAGGGTACGATGGGCCCGCTCCACAAGAAAATGATCGGAGAAAGCATCGGGGCCCAAGAGGGATTTCAGGAGGTTTTCCACCTGGCGTTCCATGGACCCTTTTCCGAAGGATTCGGCTACTCCGATCAGGCAGATGTTGTTTCTCCTGGAACGAGATTCCAAGTCCTCGCACTTATTCAGGGTTTTCTGCAGGTCACCCTTTAACTGGGCGATATCGCGGCAGTGTTGGGCTATCGAGTCCTCGTTGACTCCAAGTCTGTTCTCTGCCTCCGTAGTGCGTGCACTTTCCTTGTCAACCCTTGCCTTCAGAGAGCTGATCGTGGCCCCTATATCGTCCAGTTTGCTGTTAACCGCCAGGAATCCACTCTGGACCATCAATAATAGTTTGTCCACTCTCTCACCCATTGGAGACTCCGGTTGGCCGCCCGAGGGCTCAGCGGGTGTCTCGGCAGACCCATGTGGCTGGGAGCTGGCAAAGGAGTCCATCGGACCAGTTTTCTTGGGGCCCATACTTTTTTTTTCGCTGCAGCCCATATATTAAATCTGTTGGGTTGCATCTACACACGTTCTGGAGCCCAGTGGTAGTCGGTGGTCAGCGATCGCCGGCACTTAGGCGTGTGACTCAATCATCAGCGTAGTTTGTGGGCAGCATGCGGTGCATATGGGGTGGCGGGTATATGCAGAGGAAATGCGCCAGAGCGTCCCGGGAAGAGCCACGACAATGGCACCCACCTTATGATGTTATCAGCAGGCCCTGATGAGCGAACGCAGCTGGCACACAGCCGTTGGCAAGGTCCGACTCGGCCAGTCAAGGATCAGTCCGCGGGGCAGCAACGGCTCAGGGAGCGGGTCTGCAACCCGCTGAAGAAAAGTAATGTTCCTGTCCGGGCCGGGCTTGCGGCGTACACCCAGGAGGAGGACCGGGGGCCAGCAGGATATATTCACCGGCAACTCCGAAGTGTATCAGGAAGGCACCGGGCAGCAAAAAGGCGCACAGCACGGCTCCTCCCCTCTCCAGCCTGCAGATGAGCCGACGCCTCCGGCTGTCCCGTGATTCCTCTGGAGCCGTGGTCCGGGTATGCCGCCGTCGCGCCCACGGTGAGGTTTCCAGTCCGAGATCTCTGGATTGAGCTGGCGTTTCTGCAGGGAAATCAGTGGAACGATACTGCAGGTCTTCCACTGCCAATAACAGATGTTTATTGGCATGTAAGTGGCCCCGAACAGGATTAATTTTATAGTAGGATATGTTACGGGCCCAAGCTCTTCCTTCAGGCGGCCATCTTCATCGTGCCCCCGTGGATAAGGATCTTTGCCGGTACCAGAACCCGTCTGCAGGTCTCTATCCTTTTTCAAAGACGATAAAGCAAAAATCAGTCACATTCTAACTATTTTGCAAATATGTTACGAAAAAACACGAAATTAGCTCGGAGAGCAACTTGAGGACTCAACACTGAAGTGTCTGAAGATGGCCACCAATGGTGGAGCTTAGGGAGAGCTTTGTCATTGGATGGGGGCAGTATGACCTAGAGGACATTGATTGGTTTAGAAGAGAAATGGTTTTAAAGTAAAACATTTTTTTAACAGACTGACAGGGAACATTCTTGAGCATGTGAATCCATGCCAGACCCCATGCTGGAGAACAGAGCTTTCCCAAGGACTTTAGGAATTTGTCCGCCTTAGAGAGGCAACTGGAGGTGGCTCCCGTTGAGGAAGACAACAAAGATGATGGTTTAGATTATAAGGAGTCACGGCCACCAGTGGAATGGGGCTGCGGGTGGGAGGCAAGGAGGATTGGCTACCCGCCCGTCAGCCTAAATATGCTGTCCAACTTTTTTTTCCATCTGGGCGTTGCCCCCTGGGCATTTGCCAGACCTTCTGGGCCACCTGCAGCACATCACATCCATCTGGAGTGGAATGCCAGACCGGGTCATAGTGTGTCTCCCCACTCCAGCCCCCCCAAGACATTGGTGAGCACACCAGACTCCTGGGGGGGCTTCCTCAGGAAGAGGGACCCCCATGAACTCCGCCAGGCCCTCGAGACGGTCCTGAACGGCCTTAACTGATGCCAAGGCACCCATTATCCTGGGTGTTATCGTGTCACCCCCCTTTTCACAGGCAGAGGGAATCCGGGCCCTAGGACACAGGTGCCAGCTGGGTCAACCCCAGGTCCAGAGTTTCATACAAGTCCAACAGCTGTTGAGGGGGACACTGTAGTACAGGAGGTGGAGGGGTCAGCACAGCCAGTAGGGCCTGAACCGGAGGAGGTACCTGCACCAGGAAAGCCAGAGGAACAGGAGTTGTCCCCAGGGGAGGGGGCCGAGGGGGCACCGCCTGGGGGATAACCTTCACAATGTCCTCCAGGATACCCTTCAACTAAAGGGAACGCATGAGGAAGAGGAAGCGCTCGAAGAAGCAGCGCTTACTAGCCGACGGGTCCCTAGGAGCCCTGCCCTCCAAGGCCCTGGGCCTCAGCTCCTGGTCAAAGCGCTGAGCTGAGGAGCCTGGTGCGTGTAGCTCTAGGGTTGTGAAGGATAAATGTACCCCTGTCAGGACGTAAACCCTGCACCGTAGGATATACTGCTGCTTTCAGAAGGAAGGGGGCTGTAATCATCCTGCAAAGCCCACTCGATGGGCGAACACAATGGGCACAGAGCTGGATCCAAGATGGCTGCCTGCCTGGCAGGCCCCACCACATGGCGCTCCACCATTTTGAAGCATTGCGCCACACCCTGGGTGGGAAGGCGCGACGGCCCTGAACCGAGAGAGGCCTCAGACACGAGAGGATACAGCTTGGGCCTTGCATCCGAAGCAGAGACGTCGACCTCAGAGCCCTCTGGTAGGCACTGGGCCCTCAGCCAGATGGGCGGTAGTCGAAACACCCTGATGAAGACCTTAGAGCAAGCTCAGGTAGGCTGGGAGCCCTCAGCACCTGGGCCAGTAGCCGTGATGGACCAAGAAACGACTCAAAGGTGGCACTCTACGATCCCTTAACCCCAGGGGTAGAAGAGGACGAACCTGATGGTCTGTCCAAGGACAACCTGATACGGTCCCTGGACCCCTCGGCATAGGAGCCATAGCCTTAAAGGCATCGGGACTGCCAGAAACAATGAGAGGAACCCCAATTTATGGGATCCCCAGGGAAGAAGACCCCACGCTGTGGAGCCGTGCTGAACAGACGTCCTACCTGGTCTTGACAAGAGGTACCGGAGACCAAGTCCTTAAGGTCGAGAGGGGAGAAGTGTGGAAGATCTCCCTCCACCACGACGACAGATTCTTTAATGGCCTGTGACCGAGAGCGTTGCAGGCCGCACATGAGTCCCAGCAATGGCCGGGCCCTAAACCCTCAAGACAGAGTGCATGGCGGTCAGAGGCTGGGAATGAGCGGTCGCAAGAGGCACACCTCATGAATCCTCCTGTGGTCGACCTGCACCTATCAGGTGAGGCACCGAAAGGGAAGTGAAATAAAAATTGAAAAACCAACAGGAAGCAAGCGGAAAGCTAAAAAAAAAAGTCTGCTGGCTGCTAGGTCTGACACTGTCTGTGCCGAAAATGCCTGTGGGCTTCGGCACCTTACAAATTTGAATCAAATCAAAGACTGTGCGGAAAAGGGGACTGGGTGAGGCGCTGGAGGGGGCGTTCCCACGCCAAAGCCGTGCTATACTTGAATAAATTAAGGTGAAGCACATTTTTCACTGCGAAAGGTTCCGGTACCGTCCCCATGTTGGGGAACTCCCACACGGATGGGGGAAAGGGGACAGGACATACGAACACTTGTGTACAGGCGAGTTATACATATTATATTTTATCCTGCATTTAAACCTTCTGTTAGTCAGCCATTATCTGCATGCAGTCTTTTGTGAAAGAGCCAATCTCCATTTATCCCCTTCGGAATAGTTTCCCTTAACTTGCATTTATCTTTTCGCTTCTCTTGTAAATTCTCCTACTCTTCACTTTACTCACTACTTTCTCTCCCTCTTCCCCACCCCCTTCCTCTCCATTCCCCTTTTCTTATGTAAATTGTTCTACATGCCGATTTTCTGGTTTGATTCATTTTTACTGTTATTACTTCTACTGTTCCATGTTTAATGTGTTCTTGTTAACTGTAAAGCGCCTTGGATTAAGGCGCTATATAAAACAAATACAAATACAAATTTAGCCCCCCTTCGCCAGTCAGGCCATCTCGTATTTAGTCTACTTGCTCATGGTGGACATTTGCTTCTTTAGCCTATTGGAGCAAGGTAGCCTTACCATGCTTTTAGCACATCAGTGCTAGTTGGCCATATCCTGCAGTTAGTCCTTGGCGTACGCTAGCCCTTTTCATTTAACCTATTCGTTTAGGTAGACACTGGTGGCATTCAGCCTAATAGTAGAAGGTAAATCTAACTTGCTTTAGCACTTCATGGTTAGCCAGCCTTATTTTGCAGTTAGCCTTTTGGTGCAAAATAGCCTTAGCTTGCATATAGCCTACTGGTCCAAACCATTCTCTTCTACATCTAGCTTCGCTGTGTAAGTTAACTTTATCTTGCATTAGCTCAATGGTCTAAGATAGTCACTCAGTGCACTCCGCCTATTTGTGCAAAGCAGCCATATCTTGCACTCAGCCTATTTGCGTAAAGTAGCCTATCTTGCCTTCGGCCCCCTTTAGCAGCCATTTCTTACACTTTGGCCACTGTGCAAAGGAGCCTTTCTCCGTATCTAGCCTAATTCTGCAAGGTAGCCATATTTTTTTACATACAGCCCATCTGCCCCAGCATCTAGTCACCCCTCCTGCACCTAATCTAGCACTCCACCATGCCAAACAATTCCAAGGCCAGAGGAGCCCTCTGGCACCTCGAACCAGAAGCCCCCCAGCACTTCAGATAGGCCCCCTCCCCAATCCCTCCCCTCATCCCCCACCACCATTTCGCCCCTCAGCGCCATCCCTGCCATGATCATCCTCCCACCCCCCACTCTGGTCATCCCATCCCTGGTCCAACCGCACGCCCTGCCACCAATAGGTCCCCCCCTGCCTTGGCCAAAGCTTCCCCTCCACACCCAGACATCCTTTTTATCACCGAAACCTGGTTCTGCAGCTTCCTCCCCTCAGCACACAGGCCCAACCCTCCGCCACCAGGCTACTCCCTGATCACACACATCAGAGCCAGCAGAGCAAGGGGCATAGCCATCCTCCACGAAGCTGAGTCGCCAACAGCTGGTTCCCTGCGAGACCTGTGGCCTCAAACATTGTACACCTGTGCAGGCACCCTTGCCAGATCCATAATCAACTACTAACAGTTATCTTACAACCTGAATACAAAACCTCAAACCACTCCTAGAAAAGCCTTCTCTTGACCCCGTCCTCCCCTCCAACTACCGCCCCATCTCTGACAACTGCTTCATAGCTAAATTACTAGACAGCGCAGCCTACTCCCAGCTCAGTCTTTTTACTGAAGATCAAAGCACTCCTGACCCTGCCCAATCTGGCTTCAGACCCCTGCATGGAACTGACTCCTGCCTGGTCTTTATCTGGAATGACCTGCAAAGAACAGCAGACTGAGGGCTGCGCTGCTCTCAACCTCATTGACCTCTCCGCAGCCTGCAACACAATTGACTACTCCACCCTCACAGACTGGCCTCGGCATAAGGGACTCTGCCCTCAGCTGGATCTCCCCTTTCCTCTCCAACCTCTCCCACATCATGTCTCAATCCTCTCTCCCCGCCCCCACCCAGTTCCACACCGAGCCCCCCCCCCCAGGAAGCCTCAATCTCCCCTCCTTTTCAACCTCTGCCTTTCATCCCTCCCCAAACTCCACTCCCACAATTGCACCTGTTACAACTATGCAATCAACACCCAGATCATCCTCAAGATTACCAACTCACCCGCCTCACCCCACCTGGCTGTTCCCACTGACCTCATGATGGCCCCCGCTTCCCTGTGTTCACTTCCCACCCATCCGAGACCCGCCTTAGCCTGCAATACCACCCCCACCCACCCATCTCAGCCACTAGCCTCATCTTGAGGGTCAGTCGCTTCTCCAAGCAATGAGCTGGTGAGAGATCTCTTTATTCGGCTGGGGTTTCCCTCTGGAACAGCCTCCCTGCCCCTCTGAAACTTGGAGAACCATCTCCGGTTCCGGAAGCACCTCAAAACCTTTCTCTTAGCCTCTGCTTTTTCCCCCTCCTCTCCCCTGTTGTCCTCCTTGCTGAAAATGATACTGCACTGGTTACCTGGCCACCCTCTGATCTCAGGCCCAGGTCCCTCCCCCGCCACTCATACACACTTTCAATTGCCTTCATTGCAACCCCGGCACTTGGGGACTGTTCCTGTATACCCTCAGTCCCACAACCAGAACATGACACCCGATGTCTGCACTAACCAATGCACTTGCCTCCTGCTGGCTGCACTTTAACTTATTGCTTATTTATTCTATTATCCCATGTACTGCACTGTCCCCCCCACCCACGCACTTTTTCCCCTTCCCCTTTCACGATCTGAATGTCACCAGGCCTAGTAGGATCGTGTGTCTGTTTTCCCTCTGTACCCCCCCCTTTTTGCCTTGTTGCGCCTTAAAACACTTGTGTATAGGCGTGTTATAAATGCCATATCATATCTTCCTTCAGAACAGCCTGGCTCTGCCTTCCAACCTTCCTTATGGAACACCAAGAAAACATGGAGGACTTCAGTAGTCACTCTGGCAACTTGCACCTATAACGAATTTGACAGCGGGTCAGGTATTACACCCATATGGGCGTGGTGGGTGGCAATGCAGCGCACTCAAAATGCACCTTGTGAAAATCACACTGTTCGTGCCATAGGTGGTCATCCAGGCACCCCTGACTCATGGTTGGGACAGCAGGCAACTAAGTACAGGGGTAGGCCAAGCTGCCAAACGTAATTATGATTTGGGGTCCTGGTTCTCGCACTGGAAGGAACAAAGCCTGGCACGCTCCAAAAACCTCAGAGTATTATGCACTCAAAACGCCTGGGAGACCCAGCAATGCTCCTTGCCCATAGAAGTAACCCAGGAATGATTGTACTGCTAAACCATTTCTCCACTTGCACACTGCACCTTCGCAACTTAGTGTAAGGCACAGCCTCACCCACCCCCCCTCCCACACAAACACTATTGCACATCACCCCTGAGACGAGAATTAAGCCGCTTTGAACGACACAAATTCAAACTTTTCCCTTTAGTTCATAGTATCCCTCCAATGCGCCCATACACTCCACAGACATGGGTGACTATCTGGGTTAGTCTGCACTAGGTACAGTCTTGACTCCTCAGGGGCTCAGTGCCCCCACCAACCCGTCATGGGGGTGATTATTCATCCAGCAGGTGGATTAGGTTAGTCAGGATGGAGAAGGGAAGAGACCGGTCTTGAGTGTATTCAGGAAAGCTAGGCGGTCCTCTTTGCAGCAGATGCTGAATGGAATAGAGTTCGATGGTTTGAGCTTAGCCGGATATAGATATGCCCCTATAGTGGTCTATTTAGCGACTGGGATGACAAGGAGAGCTTGTGCCTGATCTCAGGTTTCTGTAGAGTTTGAGCCTGTGTGGAAGATCTGGTCCTATGTTGTTCAGGGCTCAGTGTGTGATGCATATTGTCTTGAAGGTGGATCAACACCTGATCAGCGGACAGTGAAGGCCTATGGAAAGAAGGAGCCTTGCTGCAATGTTTTGAACCCATAGGTGTCCGGGTTATAATGCTTGGGGGTCCAGGTATAGGGGGTTAGCATAATCTAGGCCAGAGAACAATAGTTCTGATTTCTGAAATTGCAATGGCAAGGTCCGGGGAGGGGGGAGAGGGGGCGCGATTGTGGAGGATGCATCGCTGCCGATAGCGGTAGTAGATAAACACTGAGCTGATGTGCTGCGATAGTGTCAAGTTTGCGTCCATAGTGCATCCAAGATTCTTTACTGTGATGGCTAGTAGTTATCCAGTTGTCAATTTCTGCAAGGGATGGCACGAGGTCTGTCAGTGTTCGCAGGGTCTTTTGGGATGTTGAAGATGTGTGCCATCTGTATGGTTGCAGAACAAAAGTGAGCAGATGATAGCAGATATGGGATGCACGCTGTGGTACTCCATGAGTAATAGGGCGACCAGCACAGAAAGGGGGCAGGTGTATTATTTGGGATCTGTTGGAGGGATAGAGTGTTAGGCAGAATCCTGGGCAGTGCCCTTAGGGACCCGTTAGGCAGAATCCTGTGCAGTTCCCCTGGGGAACACTGCAAAATGATTAAGAATACAGGGGTAAGCAGTAAACCCAATTGGTAGCAGTCTGCACCACCCAGATTTACCTGGTAGCTGTGGCTGAGCAGTCAGACTTCTCTCAAGAAGAGTAGGGCAGTATATAGAGTATACACAATAGGGCTAAAAACACAGACGGTGCTGTTCAGAAAGACATTAATGATGGTATTGGAGGAATGAAAGGGGGCCAAGAGGACCACCCATCTAGTGCCACCATTAATCGGAGAGGAGGAGAAAGGAGAGAGAACAGACCATATGAAGGGTCCATAGGACTGGAGAAGGGGCGACAAAGAGGATGTCAGTCACAGTCTGTCTGGAGGAAGCACTTGTGTAGGTATCAGTGATCAGGTGGTCTGGGTTGCCGACCAGAATGTCCATCTTGAACCTCTTCCTTCCAGACTTAGTGAGAGGGATAGGGTAAGAGATAGAGTAGCAGTTAGATCTTTTCCTGTACTGGACCCCTGATGAATACAGGGTCTTGTAAGAGGAGGAAGACTGGTACGTGGTGCGGTTATCCCACAAAGTCCTGCGATAGCAACCTTTTCCTGAACAAAAGAAATGACCTGTGCACAAGGAGCGAGCGGTTTACGTGGCCGTTTTTATGGACTGGAGGGCCGAATCAACCTTTTTTCCAAAGAGGGCATAGCCATCAAAGGGCATATTAATGACACTGGACTGGACGTCTGGTCAAAAATCAGTCGCCCTGCTGGCGCAGGACCACTCCGTTCCCCAGCTGGTGAAAACCAGTGACTGCGATGTCCACAGATACTGTAATGGCATGGGCAGAAGCCAACTCACCTTCATGGAAGATGTCTAAGTCTTGTTGCTACTTGCCGTCTGGTAGGAATTCCAGCAAAGGACCCAACTAGTACCACAGCTTGCAATCGTACCGTACGAGTATGGCCATTGCATTTGCCGCCCTGATAGTCATGGCTGCAGTGGTGATAACTTTTTTACCAAAGGTGTCAAGGCATTTTCCTTCCTTGTCTGGGGGGACAGAGCAAGATGAGGATGGATTAGCCAACCTTTTTCTGGCTGCATCGGAGACAACGGAGTCTGGCGTGGGTTGAGTGCGAAGGCAGGAGGCAGCGCTCTCTGGGGCTCTGTATTTTTTGTCGAACCACTCTTTTTTAGCCGGGGCAGTTGCCGGATGTGCTAAGGTGATTAGGCCATCATCCAAGAGGTCTTCCAACAGCGGGATAGACATGATGGATTTCCTGCACTGTTCTCTGCACTGGTACAGAACACTTTCTTTTCGCTGTTCCTACGGCGCAAGGCTGAACATCGTTGCCACCCAGGATATGAGAGCATGGAAGGCTGTTACCTCATCAGGGGGTGAGTCTCTGAGAGGAAAGTCATCTGGCTCCCCATTAGCAGCAATGAAATCTTCAAATTCATCAGTCTGGGTCGTGTGTGTGGAGGCCCCGTCATCAGAGTCTGTGTTCATCACCATACCCGACAGACTCTGTGGCTCCGATTGTTGCTTACCCCCTTGGTGTTTATCTCACTTGGGGGGATGACGTCCATCTCCCTGGAAGGGCCATGGTTATCAGTGCAATGTTGTCTGACCGGTGCGGTAACCAGGCCGGTGCAGGCAGACGTTGCTGCGGGGTTGCCACTAGAGTGGTGAGAGTAGATAAAATGTCTAAAGACATGTCTCTGTGTAGGAGGAGTGATGGCTTGATCTGAATGCAGAGGGGGTAAAGGTGGTAGCCTAATTTGGCGTGCCTCCCCCCGCCTTCTGGAAGTCGATGACCTCTGCTCTGGAGAGGATGGCAGTGATATGATGGCCTCTTCCTCCTCTGCTAGGCAGAATCCTGTGCAGTTTCCTTGGGGAACACTGCAAAAAGATTAAGACTACGGGAGAAAGCAGTAAACCCAATTGGTAGCAGTCTGCACCACCCAGATTTACCTGGTAGCTATGGCTGAGCAGTCAGACTTCTCTCAAGAAAAGTAGGGCAGTATGCAGAGTATACAGAATAGGGCCAAAACACAGTAGAGCAAACAAACACTGACCAGAGCTTTGTATAAAAAGTATATAATTATTTATTTAAAACACACTTTATGGCATATACTAGCACTCTCAATCAAAAGCAAGTTAAAACAGAGTCAGGTAAAGTATGCACACCTCCATGAATAGTTATCAGACAAGTTGGGGTTTAAACACTACTATTTGTTAGAACAGATGTGAGCGCTTAACCAAGATGGCACTCTGATAATGTAGTTAAAGGGAGAGAAAAAGGCAGATAATAAGAATAAAACAGCTCCCAACCATTTTACGGAATTCAGAGCAAGGGGAGAAAGGCAGGTTATACTGCAGAGCCAAAGTTCATAGGCCAGACCCACTTTAAATGGAGCAAAGCGAAATGTGCCCAGGATCACACAGTTTAAAGTGCACTGAAAGTCTTTGCAGAGTGTGCAAAAGAGGTTGGGGAGATTCAAAAGATATAGTTAGAAGGCCTGGAGCCAACCCAGTTTAGAAGCTAAGGATTTAAGGGTCACCTTTAGCAATCTGTAGAAAGGGAGGCCAGGCAGGACACAGTACCTTAAAGAGAAAGGATGCTCCAGCGGGGGCAGTTGTTCCTGGCAGTGGTTGAAGTTTGTGGTTCCGACCAGGGGAAGAGAAGATCTCGTCGAGGAGGGAACGGGGAGTCGTTGCACTGCACAGGGATGAAACCAGCCATGGAGTTCCCGATTAAACGGTGCGGTCCTTTATTCGCAGTCAAAAGTGGTGAGCTTGGCTATCTGGCCGCCTGGGTGCTTGGCACGGGCGATTCGACCATGAGACGTCTTTGGAAGGCGAAAAGGGCGAACTGCTTGATCCCACCAGCTCAGGGGAAGAAGACTCGTCCAATAGAAGATCTTCTCTTGTCGTCAGGAAAGTGGTGATGTAGTTGCAGCAGGGCTTCACCGGTGGTGTCGTCGTTGCAGATGGCTCAGCTTCTTCCCTTTTCGGATTCTTAGGTCCTGTGGCGACTTCTGAAGTTCCAGTCCCAAAGGCCCTGCTTTTATGCAGAAAAACACCCATTCATCAGCCTAGCTGTCAATCACACATGCTAAGTGGTGAGCCGGGCGGCTCACCACTGGGCCAATCAGAGTAGAGTGTGACTTGGGTTGCCAAGGCAACGCAGTCCAGGGTGCCAATTCCCCCCTCCACCCTTCCTGTGGAACCCAGACAGAGTGGCACCATTTGGGGGTTTCTGTGAAGAAGCCTGCCAAAATAGTGGAACAAAGGGCTCGACCTTGGTCAGAGTTACAGAGACGGACACAAACGCCATTTTAGAATCGAGTTCTGGCAAAAAGACCCAACCGGTGATTTAATATTAAGTAAATAAACCTGCGGTATCTTTAACATTGCACCAAAAAGTGGTGCGTTTAAAATCAATGGGAAAATCCCATAGAGAATATTCCGGTGGAATATTTTGCGTGGTAACCACTGCCACCAGCCAGAAACTCGACAAGGGGGTACAGGATAATGCCCCCTCCAAAACAGACCCTGGGGCAATCGAATTACCCCTTACCAGTACTTCCACAATATGATGGTTTGTACTGGGTCTGTGCACAGTTTTGGACTAGTAAAGCCAATGGTGACTTTACATGCCCTGGGAGACAGTAGTCAGTCCCAGGGTATGGGGTCTATGTTTGGGGGTCACTGTAACACCCCTGTGGTACTGCACTGAGGGTGCTGTGTACCACACGTACAGAAAAAGAGATGAAACCCTATGGAGTAAAAAGAAACCCCATAGCCCTTAAGCACATAACAAGTCAAAGACATACCTCAAATCATGCCTAAGAGGGGGAGTAAAAGAGTCTCACTCTTAGCAGGAGAAAAAAAACAAACCCCAAAAATCCAGCAAAGCTGCTGGGGGACTCACTAGGTTTGGGAAATTAGCCTTATAAGAGAATTCGCCCTAACAGGACCACTACACAAGATTAAGACTACAAGTGGTTGTGCAATTTCACCTTTGGTACAAGCCTGTATTACACAGAAAAAGTGGTAGCAGTGGCTGAGCAGCTAGACTTATCTCAAGTGCAAATGAGCAGTAGTAGAGATTACACAAAGGACTACAATTACTGTGACTCAAGCAAACACTGACTCAAGGTTTCTGGTTAAAAAGTAAGATACGTTTATTTTTAAACCATCTGTTCATAAAACACTTCACTTCTGTTAAAATTCAAACCACACTTCAATACACTACACAATACCAATTCCTCTTGTGCAGAATAATTCAATGTAAGTACATTGGGTTTTGATAGACCGGTGTTGTGAAACAAAGACGTTACCGTGGGTTAATATGTGATCACTTTGACAGTAATGACAGCTCGGTCTTACTAAAGAAAGACGTACCCGCAGAAAGAAATGTTACCGACATAAAACACACTTAGCACATGAGTTAACACAAGAGAGTTGGGGATAAAAATCATAGGCAATACTTTTGTCAAGGCAGATAGAATCAGAGACCATTTTCTAAAACGTAGATAAAAGTCAATAGACCTGCGCCAGTGTCAAAGGGACAGAGGTCCTGTTTTCGAGAATCACAAGGTTAGAACAGTTCACGATTCGAGATTGCCAGGAGTACTTAGATATTGTCAAAAAAGGGAAGCAAAAGTTATAAGAGGGAAGGAAGATAAGGACAAGTCTTAGGTGAGGAGAAAAGGGTACACCCCAATTCCTCGAAGTCGGACACAGTACCTTATTCGTTGGGAGAAAAGCTGGTGCCACAGGAGTTGTTCCTGGTAGTTCCTGCAGACTCACGGTTCCTGGAGCTTCAGTTGTGGGGACAAGGACGACGACGTCTGGAGCGATCTGTACTACCCAGGGATGAGGCCGGCAGCAGCAAAAGCAACGGTCAATAAAAGGTGCGGTCCTTTAAAACAGGAGAGGCTATTCAGATGACTATACGGATCACTACAGCTGTGTGCAAAGATTTCGACCAAGAAGAGGATCCTCTGACTGTGGAAGGAAAGCTGGTTGATCCCACCAAGCTCAAGGGGAGAAGACTCCGGACTGGATCGTCTCTTGTCATTGAAGGGTAGATAGCTCAGGACTGCAGCAAGGCTTCACCGGGACTCGGGAAGGCTGCAGCCGTCTTCTCCGCTACTCTTCGGTTCCTTGCAGTTCGTTGCGACTCTGACTTCTAGCCCAAGAGTCCTGCCTTTTATGCCAAAATCCCCCATTCACACAGCCTGGCTTTCAATCACTCAGCAGGGGGGTTGTCCAGCCCGGACAACCACGTCAGCCAATGAACACAAAGTGCGACTTGGGTCTCCAAGGAGACCTGTGCAGGGGGTGACTACAACCCTCCCTCACATTCAGCCACCTATCACCGAGATGCCAGAAGGAGGGCTTCTCTGGAGAAGCCCGCCAAATGACGGTGAACAAAGAAGGCAAACCTGGTTTGCTGCACAAAGTAAAACACAAGAAAGATTTTAACAAGAAGAAATGGCGACAAAACCCAACCGGAGCCAAATTAAAACCAATATGGTCAAGCGGGTTTCATGTTCGAGGCTACTATATTATCCTAGGAAATTACCATGTTATATAATATAACCACGGTAGAAAAGTTAGGGTAGGTACCACTGCCACTAGCCAATTCTTAAGGTTAAGGGAGCGAAACAAAGCTCCAAGAGGTACAGATAAAGAGGGATAGGAATTAACCCTTTCCAATACTCCATGTAAGATGGGGTGTACTGGATCTGTGGTAATTATAACTATATAAAGTTAATGGCAACTTTACATGTTTCTGGAGGACAGTAGTCAGCCCCAGAAAAAATTGAGTCATTGGGAAGTCTTAGAGACAACCCTGCGTCACTGCACTGAAGGTGCTGTGTAACACACACATGAAAAGATGATGCCTAAGGAGTTGGTGAGACTCCATAGCCCATGAGCACAAAAAGTACAATACACAAAAAAAATACTCTTAAAGAGTGGGGAAAAGGCTCACACTCTTACCAAGTGAAAAAAATAAACCCCAGAAATCCAGCAAAGCTGCTGTGGAACTCACTGGGCAAGGGAAATTAGCCATAGAATGAGAATTCTCCCTAACATAGAGAACCACTTCGACTACCTCCCCGATGTAGTGTGCGGGGTGTCCATGAGGGTGACGTGGGTCAATAGTGTCAAAGGCTCCTAAGATGTTGAGATGGATTAGAGTGGCACAACCTTCTGAATCAGAGGTTCCTTGGAGATCATCCCAGATTGACACTAGGCATGATTCAGTGTCTTATAGGGGTCTGAAGTCGAATTGGGTGTAGCTGAGGAGGTTGGTTTCTGTGAAAAGGCATAGTAGGCTGTTTGGTCGATTAGTTTAGCTACTAACCTGTTTGTGATAGGTCTGTAGTTGGCCCGTAGAAGAGGGTCAAGAGTGGGTTTGATGTATAAGGTCTTGAGAAGTGCCAGAAGTGAGAGGAGTGGTTTTAATTTCTGCCGGCCCTCTTGTGGGCACAATAAGCCAATCCACCTGCAAGACTCGGCACCAAGATCACAATGATGTAGTACTACTATAGACCATTTTTAAAAGCATTTAATAAAAAATAGTCAAAAAACATCAGAACGTGTGTATGTGACAAGTTTTATTGAAAGTCAGGACAACTTTTTACACCCATCAAGGATATTGCTAATCAACAAAACAGCCACAATGTACTATACACATACATGTAATTTAACAAACATAACAATCTTTAACAAAAGGCAGACATTAAAATACAATTATTACACCACGGAAGAAAGTCTGATGAAGTTATCTTGAAGACTGAAAAGAGAAGTGGTGTAAAACCTTTGTTAAAACAACCCATCACAACGACAAAATCAAACTTCAATGCAAAGTTTAGAAAATGTAACCTGAAAAATACTGTACACCCATTGATGGGGGAAATACCCACCCTGCATTTCTCTGGTAGAGTGGTTAATCCACCATGCACTATTCGACATTTTGGTTAGAAGCAACTCCCACTCTGCGGAAGCAAAGCATATACACATTCCAGGCTTACATTGGTCAAAATGCCCTCGAGTCCAGCCAACCAGATCAGAATTCCACAACCACCTTATTAGCTACAACATCAGAATTCAGGCTGAGATCTAGAAGAAAAATAGTGCTACTCTATCCAAAAATGTTACCCATCCCTACTTGTGGGCTCCATATTCCAGGAGGGGCAGAAATGCAGGGTTTTTTTTAAAACTTGAATGCACTCTCATAAAAGCGTCTATCTACCATGCATGCACAGAAATGTGGGGCTCTGCAGCAGCCAGCTCCTGCCCGCACATGCAGGTCAGAGCAAATAGCTACATGTACAATAGCTAGAGTTTAGCAGAGATGAGGTAGGTTTGCAGAGTGTAGGCCCACTACACTAAGTACCGAAGTCACCTCCTTACTTCCATGCTCTGTCCCCATTGCTGCCAAACGTGAATTTACCAAGCAAGGAGGTCTAGACGGCGGGCGAATAAAAGGCCTTTAAATTAGCAAACTTTAAATCACTAAACTGGACTCGGGCCTATGAGTCTGCCCTGCAGACCCTGTGTACAGGACTTCTCTATAAAATAGGATCTACTTATGATGCACTTGCAACATACCTCTTAGTTGATGACCTCCATTCTATGAGATGCTCTGAAACAGTCTCTTAAGCATCTTTTATTTTCACAAGTGGTTAACGGTGGCCAGAGGCAATTCTCCAGAAATCACTGCCACGGCAACACTGATGTGCTGTCTTAGTAGTCCCATATATAGATTGCTGTGCAGTTTATTGATTTTAGGCACCCCATTTTGGGCCTCAGTTTCTAACAACGTTTTGCGAATAGGCTGGTGGCAGCTGTAATTTGGTTTTGGCTCAGGGGCGTTGCTGGGGGGGGCTAAGGGGGCTATAGCCCCTGATCTTTTGGTTGTAGCCCCGGATAGAATCTCAGGAGCTACAGCCAAAAGACTAGCTAGCCCCCAGTCCCAACAGTTCCGACATCAGCCTAGCACCGGGTCTTTTCCAGACCTAGCAACTCCCTTGCTTGAAGGGGCAGTCATTTGTACAGCATTAGTAGCCAATGAACTAGTATGGTAGCCAATAGTTTAGGCACTACAGCCAGCGTTTTCCATTTTAGTCATAGCTTCATGTGGACCACAAGGCAGGTCCATTTAAATGTGGTTTAAACACGCTTTGCCTGGATTTCTACCTCAAACATAACGCAGGGTGCAAAATGTGCACTCCAGAGCAGCTATTGGCTAGGGATTAAATTTGTAGCAAGATACAAACTGTGTGCATGCATAGGTGCATGTATATAACCGAGGTGGCGAGTATGGCTGGCTAGAAGCTTGCAACTTGGATGTGTGCCCCTTGCATACCCAATACACATCCTGTCAAACTGAATTGAAGTATATCCGTGCAGCAGAGCTCAGACATTGCTGATCAGCCCATTGCCTCTTCACAGGTGGCTAATCAGATCAACGAAAAGCTGGGCCAGGGTTGAGAAGAATCAAGAACTTGGACAGTGGATCATCTTCTCTGGGCATGCTGCCCTAGTCTGAATTTCAACCTGCTAACTCAAATGGAATCTAGTCATGTTCTTGCCTTTAGGATGAACCTGGCTTGTTTTGTCAGGTGGGGGCATTTGACTGATTGCGATTTTCAAGGGTGTAGGAGCCCTGGCTTTGAATTTTCTTAAGATAAAATGCAGGCAATTCAATCTCTGAATCAGATTCAAATCAGATTTGATAAGTGCCATGCCAAAAGCATAGTGTGTACTGTGTCCTGCTACATCAGTAACCTGATTTGCAACGCTAGCCCTAGCAATGGCACAGGGCAGGTTCAGAGATCACATGTGCCCATATGACAAATGCAGCCCCTGAGCTGCAGACACATGGCCGTTACTGCAGCCAAGATATGCACCTTTTACAAAATACATTAATTTAATTCTGAGCCTACCCCCTAGTGGTAGAATAATCTTTAAATATAAACCATACCTGGTTATTACAGCCACATTCAATTTGTATTTGTATTTTTTTTGTTTATTATTTTGGTTTATTTACAAACCTTTACAAAATCACAAAGAATATCAGTCTTTACAATAACTATAGAACAGGTAAAAGCAAGAAAAAGAAAACAAATCTATAGAGTCAATACAAAAAGAGCTACAAACTATGGAAAAAAACACAAAAACCTAAATACATTTCCACAAATTCAGAAATACAAAATTTAAGATCTAAACACAAGCTATTCATTAATTCAAGATCATTAAAAAATCACTGTTCATCTTCATGGACCCTAGATTCCTTTACCATCTTTAACTCAAAGCACACACATTTCATAAAAAGGTTGTCACACTAATTTTTAAGCTTGTGCAATTATTGTGTTTAGCAAAGTACTTTAACCTTTGGGCCTTCAATTCAGGGCATACCAGCAAAATATGTTGTAATGTTTCAACTACACCAATCGTGTTACAAAAACGACACCATGGATCTTGATCAGAGTTGCAATTTCTTATACATATTATTTGATTTGACAAAAGAACATTAAAATGAAAATCCATAAAATCATTACGCAAGCACTTACCCGGGTATTGAGTCAGATAGCCTTCCATGATAGGTTGCCATTTCCAAGTGGAACAGGCAAATTTATAAAGTTTTGATTCCATGATTTTGCTTTAAATTTTTTGCCAATCACAGCCCATAAGGCTCATTTTAACTTTTTTTGGCTTATTACATAATGAAACCGTTGACATACCCAATTCCTTCAAGCAATTTCATAGTTTCAACATTTAACATACATAAAAGGATTTGTCATTTCTCGATAAGCACAAGCGTACAAAGTATCATCCGTAGCTGTTTTGCATTTTTTTCCATAAACATAATCTTTTCCAGGTGGCATAAGTGGAAAGTGATTGCAGACCCAATTCGTATTTTATTACTTCTAATGGTATACATTTAGGCAGAAACCAAAGTACAGATCTCCAAATTTTTCTTTCAATACAAGACAGATGTTCATGAAGACCATTTGGAAATAATTCAGTCCCGTAAATTAGACGAGGGATGATTTTATTATAAAATTCCCTTAACGGGATCATAGAGAATTTTCCGAATTTTTTATCAATGGCCTTCAGTTGTCTAATGGCTATTTCAGATTTCAATTTCAACTGACATTGGATAAGATTAATGGACTCCAACCCAGAGAAATAAAAACCCAGATACTTGAATGACGGTTGTGCCTTAATCATCCTACCTTCACAAACCCATGAGAATGCATTCTCTCGTTTACTATAGTTACCAAAACTGACAACTACCGTTTTGGATGGGTTGATTTTAAGATTTAGGTTGTTAATGAATGTTTCAAAAGCATTAAGTAGCCTTTGGAGTCCAATTTTAGTCTTATCCATTAGAAGAAAATCATCCGCATATGCCAGCCATGCTATACACACATTATTCAATTTAGGACATATCAAAACTGCAAAGTGCATTGTTGGCACCACATACATAAAGGTTAAAAACTGTAGGGGCCAACATGCACCCTTGTCGTAAACCATTCGGTATAATAATTCCCTTAGAAAGTAAGCCCTCTGTGTTTAGGCGTACCTTCAACCTACTGTCAGTATAAAGGGCAATCAAAATATCAAGTAAGTGAGCTGGAATTCCGAGATCTTTTAGCTTAAGCCATAGAAGTTGCCTGTCGACAAGATAAAAGCCGAGCTCAGATCCATCGAGGCTACAAAAAGTGGTCTCTCCCCCCGTTTCATAGATTTTGCTATTAGGGTTTTTAATATGAGGCCCCCACAGTCCGTTCTGATATTTCTTTTTAAAACCAATTTGTTTCACATCAAGGATGGATTTTTCTTTGATCCATTCTTGAAGTTCAATTAGAACCAAAGAACAGAATATTTTTGACTCTGGGTCAGCAATTGCTATTGGCCTATAGCTGGACGGACACATACGAGACCCCTTCTTAAAAACTGGTATGACAATAGAAACCATCCATGAATGTGGAATAATCCTATTCTCTAGAACGTTGGCATATAATATAGACAACATTTTTGCCCATATTATTGGTTCCATTTTCAACAGTTTGTTGGACAAATTGTTTGGTCCACAGGCTCCCGAGTTTTTAGATTTGGTAATAAGGGCAGTTATATCGTCCGCTGTAGCCTTCAGTGACCAGAGCTTGTTTTCAGAAGTTTTAATGTTGCACTGTATCTTGTTGGCAGTGTATAGTTTAGTAAAATGACCCAACCATACAACCTCATCAACAACATTCATAACCATGTCTTGTTGCGGTCTTTCAATGTCATTAATTAGGTACCAAAAAATCATACAACCATGTCCACGTAAGGCTTTCAGCATCACTTCACCATCCTGTTGCATACGAGAACCTCTAGAATGAATTTGCCAATTTTTGTAGGATTGTTTAATTATATTTTTCGCCAACATATATTCTAGTGGAGGTAAACCTACTTTCTTTAGATGCCCAAGTTCCTTTCTGTATAGATTCTTGCGTGCATGAACCACTAAATCATTATGGTGTCTATTATAGGAGTTCAATTTTAGTTTCTTGTAGGGGAGTGAGACCAAATTATCAATAGTGGTTTTAATGTAATTAGAAAAGTTATGGGTTGAGTAACAATCCTCGGGGCAGAGCTCAGACAGAGAGATAATCTTTAACCATTATAGAGGTGAATTTAACGTTCTTTGTATGGTACCATTTGATTCTATTCCCCTGCTGATTCGACATCGCCTCATGTGTATATTTCTCTGTTCCATTACTTTTGTATCCAACTGCCATTTTAAAAGTAAGAAAACAGTGATCACTGATGCTAGAGTCCAGAATTTCAAAATTATACAGAACCCTAGAGATGCCAGACGAGACAAAGACGTAATCTATAACTGATTCTAAACCTCTGGCTTTCCAAGTATAGTGGTCACTTCGTAGAAGTTCAATCCCTAAAGATTCAGCAAGGTGCATCCACAACCTTCCCCGTATAATGCTATTTCCGCCCACCCTTAAGTGTGAGTCAGTATTTGCGAACGCATCATCGCCCAAAAGTCTATCACAGAGACAGTTGGCATTTAGATCACCTGCCATTATTATTTGACCTCCAACGTTAGTCTCTAGCCAAGTTTCAATTATTGTACCCAACTTGATCAGCTGTTTCCCAAGTTGCTGGTCAGTCAGTTCACTAGGGTTCCAATAAACATTGATAATAAGGAAAGAGGAACAATCTTTATTTGCTCCCAATTCAAACGCTGCCACAAGGAAGTGGTGACCACAACACCATTCCCCAGTTTTACAAAAATTACTTGCTTGTTTAGCAGCTATAAGCAAACCACCCTTAGGGCGACCGTTGTTAGAATCGTGTGCACAAACACTACCCACAATGAACCCTTCCCAACACTGCTCTCTTGACCAAGTTTCCTGTAGCAGAACAAGGTCAAACTGGGCTAAATAACTCATTAGTTTTTCATTGCTCAAAAGATTCAAACTCCCTCGTGAGTTCCAGCTCACAACTCTAATATGACAAGAGCTAGAGAGGTTTGCCCAATTGTCTGAGCGAGTCAATAGATTCTCTCAGAGTCAGAGCCAACCATCTCCATTCTTGCTTATTCAGCTCGGATTCTTCCTTAGTAGTTGCATTAACCTGATTGTATTCCTTTTTCTCTACTTCAAACAGCTTGGGTTTCTGTTGAAATGACACAGAGGATTTGTATTCAAAAATATCAAAAAAATATCAAAACCTCGTGTTTGAAGCTGTTCCACCTCTTTTAACAGAGACCTTACCAGGGGAGAGGGAATGGCAAGTCTTACATAGTCATATCTGAGTCGGTGTATAAAATCAACCAATGTGATCAAACTGAGCTCCGGTATAGTAGGCAGTACTGACAAAATGTATGGTCTGTTTAAGGATATGTGGCCTCTGTCATTAAATAGAACTTTAAAGATTAACCCTGGGATTTCTGAAAAAGCAGGTTGTCTTAGGTCAGTGTCCTGATTACAAGCGACCTGCCCCATATCGTCTGATTCCCACCCAGTAGGTTTTACAGCAGGAACAGCTTGTCCCACCCTCTAGATACATTCCCTGGGGGTAAATCCGGTACATTTTCTTGAGTCATTCTTGGGTGTGTAGCTCCCAGTGTAAAATTATTTATAGAAGCTTTGTTCTCCCCCAAGCACCTTCAAAATTGCTCGCCTGAGATCATTCTCTTTTGTCTCCTCATCATTATCCTCGGAGCCAGCAATTATCTCACAATCAGTTTCTGGGGAAAAGGATTCACGCACCCCATTCTGATCATTATTAACAGCAGTGTGTTTGTGAGTATACCAAGCTTCTTCGTTACTTCTCCACTCAGAATTACCCAAGCCAGTGTTAACAGTAACTTCAGATTTTTTTCCCACACAAAATCCCGTTAGGTCGGATTTCATTAATCGATTCCCGGAGACCCCCTACACAACCAACCTGTACAGGGTGAAACATAGTTACTACTTTAGAAACGCTACTGTCATTGCAAGCGTCTGGTAACCTTTTCCCCCAAACACATTTCTCCTTCCCAGAATCTAGAGAATGAGCACTTTTGAACATTTAAAACATAGCATCCGACTTTCTTTTCAGGGCCTCACTCAGAGTGTTCTCCCCTTCGGTGAAAGCACCTACTGGAGACAAAACCTTATCACTTATTTGTCCAGGCGCAATAGCCAAAGATAGTACATTCACCCCCAAGTTTACACTATTCAGAGTGGGCTCCGAGGATACATCACCCCCCTCTGAGATTAGTTGTTTCATATCCAGTTTTCTCATAAATTTTTGCGACATTTTATTTCTGGCCACATTATTGTTTATTTTTTTATTTTGTTTGGCCATTTTTCTACTCTGCCTTTTTGATATTTTTACTTCAAAACCATCTTTTGTAGGTATAGTCACAGGGCTATTCACTTCTTTATCATGTCCCAAACCCTCATCCTGTGATTCATTAGGGGCAGCAACTGAGGGTAAGCCCCCCCCCCTCTCTTTATCTTGGGTAGATGGTATTATATTGATCTCATCACCGGAAGGGGGTTTATTCATAGTATTTCTAACATTGAGTCCTTGCATGGTGGCCAGAATAATATGGGTTTCTTAATTCATAACCACAGAAAAAGACTCGGTTAGATACTGTGGTAACTTCACAAACTCTGAGGCTAAATTCACTAGAATTGCTGTCTGTTTTCTCATTTCTGACAACAATAATCTGTTGAATATACTCATGGTCGCTACAAAGTCAGAGCCTAATCCCATAGAGGCCAGGTTATTTTTGAATGCAACATCAGATTCCAACATATGACCTCCATCCATAAGTGGATTGAATAAGGAGTCGGCAAAATTATAGCAAAAACTACTGTCTTTTACTCCATTTGGTTCAACCAAAGTATCCTCCTTATCTAAAGTATCACCCTTCCCTAAGTTAGACTCAGACAAGACCAAGTCTGCAAAGAGAGGTTGTGAAGGATCTATTGGATCCTCTATGGTTTTACAATTGAGTGAGCAATCCTGTGCACATTGTAGCAAGGCTTCCTCCTCATCACTAATAATGGGGAGAGGCAGAGCCGCAGCCCACGCCAAGCTGGCACATCTAGTGCTAACCGCGTTAAAAAAGTCAGCTCTTATATCTTTCATTATAGTTGGTAGTTTCTTTTTCCCCATATTCAAAATCAAGCGTGCACAGCAAAGCGCTGTATCAAAACAGTTGGTATTAAATTCAGCTTATACAATGTAGTATGAAGTACCTAATGTTGCCGGCCCCTTCCCCCGCCAGCCAAACAGCCACTTCTTCCCACTTCCGATGCGCGCACGCGCGATGCACGTGTGTGGGCCCTGAAGTAAGAAGTGGCAGGGGGCGTGGCAGGCAGGGGGGAGGAGACAGTCAGCACTGCAGGTGAGAGAAGAAAAAAAGGCAGGGGCTGTGTAAGTAGATACAAAAAGAAATCAACCTGTAAGGTTGAGAAACAAACAGAAGCCGCGGTTGAAGCCACGGCTCTTAATCATAAAACGTAAACAGCACCAGAAGTTGTGGAAGGTGTATTGTGGCCAGACGGGCTAAGCTTAACAAGTGACAGGACCAGAACATGAATGGCCATGACCCGGATCCAAGAGCAGGCAAAGGAGCACACCCATACAAGGGAGTAGCCTCACACCAGGGCTGCATTTCTAAGGGCCACTATTCTTAGTGAGAAGTGAGTGGGGTTTTAGTAGACCAGAGGGCTCTGTGCAGGAAGACTTCAGCCATCTTGTCTCTCATTGCCTCTTCCCCACTTCATCAAGAGCAATCAACTTTGGGTGTGATATCAGAAGGCCAAAGTCGACTTCTTTCAAGAACAGAGATTGGACTAAGGCAGGCTAGCTTTAGTGCAAACACCTGCAGGGTTTTTCCTTTATAAGGGGTCTCCACCACTTCAGCCTTTCAAGATTTCATTGGACCTCCGTTAAGCGAGTTAATCTTTCCAAGTCCTATGCCAGTGAGGTGAAAACTGAGTGTCCAAGGCAAAGAAGCTGTCCCATAACCATCCACAGGGACAAGTGGGGGTGAACTGCTACTGGAACAAGCACCTGCCTCTCTACCAGCCAGAGTGGTACCCAGGGCCTCAGTGTTGAAGGAACCCTGCAGTTGTGTGCCAGCCTCTCCGTGTCTGTTTGACTGACACCCGGCATCTGTGACATCCTATATCCTTAATCTCATGGTAGCCTTCCTGCAGATAGAACACTTGAGGGAAGCCTACCAATGGTGCCTTCAAGAGTCTACAACTGGTAGCTGGCTTTCTGTCCCCACAGAACGAATGACAGCAACAAAGACAAGCTCCATCGGAGCTCCAAGTATAAGTTAATGAACCACTTCGGTGGACATCTGCTGCAGGCACAGCTATCCATTCACACACATTAGAATGCAGCTACGACGGGGGCGTGGCCAGCACGCATGCCGTGAGGACAGGCTTCCATAGAGCTCTGTCCGTGATCCTTCCTTAAATGAACAAATGCCGCTGAGATTCAGTCTGCAACAAGAGACAAAAGAGTAACAGCGCAGGGGAACCGACTGCTGGCACTTGACAGCGACCCTGGGCTGAATCGGAGACCAGAAGACCGAAAACGGGAAGCCCGAAGCCGAGTCCCTCCGACCCGCAAGATGGCGGCGCCCGCCACGAAGCAGAACTGAACCGGCTTCGACACCGGGCCATCTCACAGACCGCAGCAGCTGAGGACGCTGCTACTGACGAGCCTGCCGCCTGCTCCGTCGGCCGCATCCTGGCCCATGCGAGCGGAAGACAGACGAGAACCGGGGCCAAGGTCTCCTGCAGCCGTGGCGCATTGAGGAAGAACTGGTGCGCGGGCGCGGCCTGACAAAGACTCGCCCGCCGGGACGGAGAAGCAGGGGACACGGAGCTGTGCCTGCGACGCTGACCCGCTCGCACACAGGTGAGGCCGGGCAGGATCACAAATGAGCGGAGCCACAGGGAGCATAGCGGGAGGCGACGGGCCCCCGCACGATGCAGCGCACGGGGTGAAGACCCCTTAATATCACCCCTTGCGGGGGGCACCCGACCTCGCATTGCACGACCTCCCGACACCTGGGAGCGGGAGGAAGGCCAACCTCATCTGGGCCCCCGGACAGTGGGATAACGCGGGGGGCCCACACCAATAAATACAACCCGTTTGGCAATACAGCAACCGCATCATCTAGGCCGCTGGAGGACACAAGAGTGATTAGCGCACCCCCAGGGAGACTGCACTGAAAGCGGCTGAGGTCCGCCAACCTATCGGGAGCCAGGGGCACCCCCAACCACACATTGGGCCTAACTGGCAGGTTAATACCCCCCCGGGACGAAGGTAACAGCAAGACAGACAAAGGGGCAATCACTACAGCTTGACAAACGGCCTCAGGGATACTCCCCACCGAAACAAGCCCCAACGCAAACATAAGACACAAGTGGACGGGGCACTGAGGAAGGCAGGACCAGGCCAATACTAGTAGGACCAGCTCGAGCCATATTCCACCAGCTCAAATCGGCAAGCAGGACAGTGAGGTGGGAAGGCCCATATTATTTGGGCTGCTAGACACTGGCCGGATAGGGAGCCCCGCCCAGGGGTCCCATCGAGCAACACCGGAACCACAACACTACCTGAAGGCAGTAAGCCGGGGCCACACAACTTGCGGATCAAGACCTGGAACAGGACATCGGAGGGACCTTGGGAGGGAGATGTCACCCCCCAAGAGCAAACTGAAGCTGGTCACAATGGACTCTTTTACGACGGCTAAACCCCAGAGACAACCACAACAGGTCCAGGAAACCGTGGGGGAACCCCCCCAGAAGGAAGAAGACCTTAAACATGCGCAGGTCCTACAGGCAATATCTGCCCTCCGCACATCGGTGAAGGGGAAGATAGAGGAGGTGAAATCGGACATGCAGCTTATGCGTCAGGACGCCCGCAACCTCACTGAGAGGGTCATGGCGGCGGAAAATACACTACAAGACACTGCGGAGGGCACCCAAGAATTGAAAACGAAAGTCCAGGAACTTGAGCAAAAGGTGGCAAGGTTGGAGGCGCGCTCCGAAGATGCCGAGGGCCGCGGCCGCCGAAATAATATTCGCATACTAGGGGTTCCCGAGGACTTCGAGGGCCCAGACCCGACCGAATTCGTCAAGACACTGCTGCTACAGGAGGTAGGCCCAGGGAAGCTCTCCCAGGGGTTCTCTGTGGAAAGTGCCCATAGATCCCTCCAAAAACGCCCACCGCCAGGCTCACACCCGCGACCAATTATAGCCAAAATTCTGAATTTCCACGACCGTGAAACCATATTACGATATTCAAGAGAAGGAGGAGAAATCAAACGGAAAGACTCAACGATAGTCATATATCCGGACTATACACCCACTGTGCAACGAGCAAGGAACTCCTTCATCCCAATAAAAGCACAATTTACGGAAACTCAACCTAAAGTATATGTTGCTCTACCCGTCACGCCTGAAGGTCCTCTACAAAGGAAAAGCAACATTCCTAGATACCCCAGCTGCAGCAAATTTATGGCTGGAACATAACAACCTGGCCGACGGCAAGGATGATCCAAGATCGGACATGGGATGACAACACACCCGCCGTTATAAGAAGAACGGTGAGACCTCCCCATGCAAGGACACCAAAGCAGACACTGAGATCTCAGCGGAATACTACTGAGTTGAATGCCGGACCGGACGGGAGCTCGAAGGATTACACGAGCACGAAAAAGCGACCCACCCCCACGGAAACTGTGTAGGCAATCTACCTGCACGCATCCTGATCCGGAAGGCCAGGAGTGGCCTGGAAGGCTCGGGACCCCCCGAGCGTTGCAAGTTGGAAGCAACTGCTGGGGGCAGTTCAAAGTTACACTGTTTGCTGTTCCCATTCAAAAGAATGGAAGTTACTACTGTTGGTAAGTCTCCAAAAATGAAAAGAAGAGGGAAGAGGGACTGAACTGAGGGAGGAGGAAACCTGCATCTTGTCACATACAGGGAAGGGGCCATCAACGCCAGTACCAAGCACATGGACATCAAAAAGAGGGGAACAGAATGGACACTATGCCCACTTTAAACCACCATGACCACAACTGCAATTAAAATATTGACCTGGAATGTGCGAGGTTTGGGGACATATATCCGCAGAAACAGAATTAAGACCTACCTGCATAGAAAAGGGGTGATGATAGCGTTATTACAGGAGACCCACTGCACGACGGACTCACTGGCCAAACTCCAAACACACTGGGGGGGGGTGGGGGCAGGGATTCGGCACTGCATACTCCAAATATGCCAGAGGAGTGTATACCTGGATACACCCACAGCTCCCTTTCCGCCTGAGCAAATCAGAGGTAGACCCGGAGGGCAGATTTGTGATACTATGGGGGCACATAGAGCTGACAGAAATATGCATAATGAACTCCTATTTTCCTAACAGCAATATACCGGCCCACCTGGACTCACTATACCCCAAAATTGTGCAATATAGAGATAGCCTGCTCCTCTGGGGGGGGGTGACCTTAACTGTGTGTGTGATCCGGCATTAGACAGATCCATCCCCCACCCGAAGGGTCCATCAGCAGCAACAATGGCCCTGACTGCAATGATAGACAGGCTGGACCTGGCAGATGTATGGCGGGAAACACACCCAGCACAAAGAGGATACTCATACTATTCATCCCCGCACAAACTATACACGAGATTGGACCACATCCTCATAGGCAGAGAACACTTATCCCAAGTGGAAGGAGTGCAGTATTTGGGAAGAACCATATCTGATCACTCCCCACTCTTGGTAACATGGAACCACAATGGCCCCAGACCCCCGATTCCCATGTGGAAAATGCCAGCGGAAGCTCTCAAAGACCCAGACTTTAGAGAGGAGCTACAAGACTCCATAGATAGCTACATAGAAATTAATGTGGGAAGTGTGGAACACAGCAGCACGGTATGGGACGCCCTGAAAACAGTGATAAGGGGGGAAATCATTGCAAAGGCCGGGGGAATCAGGAGACAGCTCAGGAAAGAATTGGACCAGCTGGAGAAGAAGATGGAAAGGTTGGAGGCAGCTCCCACAGGTGCCCAGAACAGGGAAACGGAACTTCGGAAACTCAGGGGAGAAAATGATACAGCGTGGTATAGGCTAGAAAAGCTCGACTACATGGCCAAAACGAACAGAGCGCACACAGAGGCGGACAGACCGGGCAGGTTGTTGGCCTGGCTATGCCGAAGGGAACACCCTAGAAACCCCACCACCACACTGCGAGATGAGGAAGGGAACACATCACACGCAGCAGAACATAAACACCTTTAAACGTTTCTACACAACTCTATTCACATGAGGAACAGGTCCCTCCAGAACAGATCACAGACACCCTCGATGAGATAGGGCTCCATAAGATACCACCCGAACAAGCTTTGACACTAGACGCTGAAATCACGCTTGAAGATATAACAGAAGCTATCAGGTCCCTGGCCACGTGCAAGGCGCCTGGCACGGACGGCCTGCCCTCGGAGTTCTACAAAGCATATGAACCCTCCCTCACACCTCTGTTACATAAAGTGTACCAAGAGGCATATGAGAGGGGAGTGCTGCCCGAAAGCATGAGGGAAACATTGGTGGTCCCGATCCTTAAACCAAACAAACCGGCAGATCTGTGCGATTCCCACCGCCCGCTGGCAATGCTAAATGATGCGAAAATTTTAACCACAATACTAGCCAAGCGACTGTCCAGAATAATAGGGGACATAATACACATCGACCAGTGCGGCTTTATACCGGGCCGAAACACATCAATAAATCTGTGCAGGCTACAACACATCATAGCCCAAACTAATGAAGACAGGAGCTCATATGCATTAATGTCCCTAGATTCCATAAAGGCGTTTGACTCGATCTATTGGGAGTGGCTGGTGGCCGTGCTCAAAGAATTCGGCTTCGGACCCGGGTTCATTAGATGGGTTCAGAAATTGTACACCGGACCAAGAGCTAGAGTGAAGTCCGGGAAACATGCATCAGAAGCCTGGGATATACAAAGAGGGACCAGGCAGGGCTGTCCGCTATCCCCAATGTTGTACATACTGGGGCTGGAACCCATAGCGATCTACTTTAGGAAGCAGTTCTTCGATGCTGGCATAAGACTAGGAGGGGTAGACCACACCATTTCGCTTTACGCGGATGATGTCCTTATATATGTTAGAGACCCACACCTCAACGTGCCCACCATGCTGGAAGTCCTGGACAATTACTCCAGAGTATCTGGGATCCAATTCAGCAAGTCGAAATCCTGCATGTTCCCCCTGGCGGCTCTGAAACACGTAGAAAAGGAGGCCCTTCCGACGGTAGGGATAAAATGGCAAACCACCAAATTCAGATACCTAGGAATCCAGATAATGCACACCCCCTCACTGATGCATGAACACAACACAAAGGCAGCACTTCCGACTCTACGCAGGTCCATGAACTTCTGGTCGCGACTCCCCCTGTCGATGATGGGAAGGGCCTCAATAGTTAAGATGATTGTTTTACCGCGATTCCTGTATGGGTTCCAAAATGTACATTATTATATCAAAAAAACCTTTTTCTGATTACTGGAGTCGTTAATAAAAGAGTTCATATGGGGAGAAAATAGGCACAAAATAGCACTGTCGACACTAACCCTGCCATACGCTCGGGGCGGCATTCAGCTTCCTAATTTAGAAAAATATTATCTAGCAGCCCAACTCAGCTTTATAACTAAATGGTTTTCTGACGAACCTACCGATGAAAACCCCCTACTACAGACTATGAGCCTCCCGCACCACCTGAAAGAACTGGTCTGGGTATCATCGAAGTTACTGGGAGAAACACCTCACATAGTCACCCTGGGGAGGGACGTCTGGCGCAGAGCGAGGACACTCACTCACACACAGAAGGCTTACTCACCATAAGTCCCACTGATTGCAGATCTATACACAGCTGCCACAGACCTGAAACAAATCAGATCATGGGAAAGGGAAGGGGTCTATACTTGGGGAGATCTCTATGAGGAAGGTACCTTCAGGGAGTTTGCCACACTACAGGACAGAGAAGGCATACACCCGGGACAGTTCCTCTGGTACCAGAAGGTCTGCGCCATGGCACGAAGCAAATGGGAAACATGGCCCGAAGAACCGGACACTGAACCACTATTAACACTGCTATACAACATGGGGGAGGGATGCAGACCAAATATATAGGCAACTGAGCGATACACCTAACCCACGAAGCATGGACATGAAAAGAAAATGGGAAATAGATATAGGCAGGGAAATGACAGAGGGGGAGTGGAACAGAGCGCTTACATTCCCCAAGGAGGTGTTGAGAAACCACCGGTTCCGGCAAATACAGATGAATGTACTGCATCGAACCTACCTAACTCCGAAACGGATAGCCAAATTTAGCAAGCAAATGCAGTCAAACTGCACCTGGTGCACGAAGGAGGAAGCAGACCTAATCCACATGATGTGGGAATGCCCCAAAACGAAGACACTCTGGGAAAAGGTGAAACAGACATGTGAGAAAGCAGGTATGACCAAATACAAATGGTCACCTGAGGAGTGCTTGCTAGGAACCTACCCCAGATTAGCCAAGATAAAGCATTCAGTCAGACTTATGGACATAACATGCATATTAACCAAACGAACTCTAGCCATGTCCTGGAAAAAAACAGCCGGACCACAATATAAAGCATGGCAAGGAGAAACTGAACGATGGCTTCTGGCTGAGACCAAGGCCTGGGAAGAAAGCGTGGCCAGATCAACCGATGAGTCTAGCAGAGCCCTGGAGGCATGGAAAGAACTTACTAGGCACATGTTTCTCCCCTCCGACAAGCCCCCCTGAGCCGACGGCCTGGAACGAACACATCTGAAAGCCAGGCAGGGAGACCCGATGAGAGCTAATAAGACACTACGGGCCCCTGGGAAGCATCCCCCCACACCCCACGAGCAACCAGATTGCCCTCTTCCGAACACCCCTCCTCCCTGGGATGAGAGAAGCTGAACTAAGTGAACATAGTAAGGAGACAGTTGTTATTGTTTGTTAAAGTTAAAACTAAAATGTATTTTACTTGAGCATGAATAAGGCACAACATGGAAATATGTAACCGATGTTATTGAAAATGCCAATAACCAAATTTTAAAATAAATAGAATGCAGCTACGACATCAGTCTAGCTGGACACCTAATGTTTCTCCCATTTGGGTTATCTGTTTTTGAAAGATACAAGACCTTATAATGACTGGGGGAACTGTTGGAGCAATCAAAGTACCACATATTGCTGGCGAGGGGACTAATTTACAACTGGAACCGATCAGCGAATTAGAAGAGATGTGGGAAGATCAAGATGCGGTTTGGAATATCCCACACCTGTTGTGGGTAATAGACAGGAGTACAAACCGCTCTGCCATAAATACATGTATTTTATATAACCTAGAACTAAGAGCATGCAACAGGTGTTTTCCTTTGATCAACCTGCAGGGATAAAATACATGGGAGTAAATGGAACCTCAACCATATTATGGTTCTAGCCAAGGACTCTGGCAAAATTGGTAATTTTGAGGTGCTCCCAAATCTAGCCATCGATCATAGTCTGCTTATCACCCTCAAAATCGATGCAGGCTCTTGCCAGAGATCTGAATCAGGCGACTGAGATAATGCAATGACTGGGATTGCATGGAAAATCCTTATTTGGCCCAGGATTGTTGAAAAAGACATGAAACCTAAAATATATGGGGCCACTCTGGCTAGATTGGAGACGATAGGGTATGTTGGAACATCAGATCTGGACATTCTGTTTGAGTATGAAACCCCAATGGGTAACCTTCGTGATATTTTATGAGAAAATTGATAACAATTAAAAGGGGTGCTTTAAGAAGGACATTTGGTATGACTCTGCATGCCAGAAAGAAGAAAGTTTGGCTTCTGGAGGGAGATAGTAATGTGGATAAGCAGACCTGCGGTCAATGCAGATCAAAATACAGTGAAAATGTAAGTTATTCACTGTAGTGACTAGAGTACTCTTGGTCCTTAGTCCTGGTCCTTCATCCTTGTGGGTGTCCCCCAACCAGAGGACGATACCAGAACCTTTTGCTTTAAATTTAGTATAGGCCTCAGAACACCTCACTGAGGACCCCGCCCTCTGGCGTCTCACCTCAATCCCTTTGAACACATCTGACACTTATATACCTGGCTACACCAAGGAACAAGTTACTTACCTGTAACTGTTGTTCTCCAGCATGGGTCTGGCATGGATTCACATGCTCATGAATATTCCCCGTCGTCAGGCTGGGAATCCTCGGTAAAGAAAAAACCAGTATCAGTTTCGTTTCTGATCTGTCTTTCGTAGTAGTAACCAATCAATGATCTCTGCGTCATACTGACCACAGCCAATGACTGCCCTCTACCTAAGCCCCGCCTCTGGCAGCCATCTTCAGATTTGGAAGCACGTGAAGTGGCAGTATGACCAAGTGAAGAGCCGCAGAGGGGTAGGCGGGAGGGTTCGCATGTGAATCCATGCCAGACCCATGCTGGAGAACAACAGTTACAGGTAAGTAACTTGTTCCTTCTCCAGCATGGGGTCTGGCATGGATTCACATGCTCATGAATAAAGAATACATAGCAGTACCCACATGCACAACCACGGGAGGTGGCAAAGGCTCAACATTAAGCATCACATCAAACTCAACATCAAGCAATCTTACCTCCTCACCAGGCTCACCTCAGGCGAACAGGTTGCGCAGCACTGCTTGGCCGACCCTGGACTCCTCCCTGGAATCCCGATCGACGCAGTAGAATTTCGTGAAGGTGTGCGTCGACCTCCACGTAGCAGCCCTGCAAATGTCCAGCAGGGGCACACCAGATAGGAACGCCGTGGTAGCTGCGATCGCTCTGGTGGAATGTGCTCTCGGACGGCCAGGCAGCGGTCGGTTTGCCAACCGGTGACAGTACATGATACAGCCAGAGAGCCATCTGGAAATGGAAGCCTTCGAGAGAGCCTTCCCCTGATTGACAGGTCCAAAGTTCACAAAGAGTTGTGACGTCTTCCGAAAACACTTCGTGCGGTCCACGTAGAACTTCAGCGCTCTAGCCACATCCAGCGAGTGCAAAGTCCTCTCAGCCGGCGACAAAGGCGATGGGAAAAACACAGGCAACACCAAGGGTTCGTTGAGATGGAAGTCCGACGGCACCTTGGGCATGAAGGAGGGGCGCGTCCTGAGCACCACCCTCGTGTCGTGAAAAGTCAAGTACGGCGCCTTGCAGGAAAGGGCCTGGATCTCTCCCACCCGTCGTGCGGAGGTGATGGCCACAAGAAACGCTGTTTTCCACGACAGGAACTTCAACGGGCCGAGTGCAGAGGCTCGAACGGAGGTCCCATGAGCTTGGTCAGCACCACGTTGAGCTCCCACGCCGGGGCCGGAGCCTTCACCGGCGGGAACGATCTGAACAGTCCCTTCATGAACTCTTTCACCAGACGATGAGACCACAAGGACGTCCGCCCCGTGGTTCTGGTGTATCGGAGATCGCAGCAAGATGAATCTTGATGGACGCGTGTGCCAGTCCAGCTTTGGCCAGCGTCAACAGTTACAGCAGTACTTGGGGAGCCGTAATCCGTAGAGGGTTAATCTTCTGTGCGTGGCACCAGACAGAAAACCTCTTCCATTTGTGTCCGTAGCATTTAAGAGTCGAGGACGCCCTGGCCTTTGCAAGAACCTCTCTGCAGTCGGCTGGTATGTCGTATCCTCCAAACTCTAGCGCTGCAGGAGCCAGGCCTGCAAGTTCAGCGACTTCGGGTCGTGGTGGAGGATGGCGCCTCCTTCCCTGGAGAGCAGATCCGCGTCCACTGGCAGCTTGATTGACGGGGACGCTGACAAGTCCAGAAGGTCCGGGAACCATATCTGCCTCGGCCACGCAGGTGCGACGAGGATCATCCTGCACCGTGACCTCTTGAGCTGGTTGATGAGCCGGATCAGTAGTGGCAATGGAGGGAACGCGTATAGGAACAGGCCCTCCCAGGGGAACGAGAAAGCATCGCCCATGCTCCTCGGCTGGGGAAACCTGCTGGCGAACCTCCGGCACTTGGAGTTCGTCGCCGTCGCGAACAGGTCGATCTGGGGTGTGCCCCACCGTCGGAAGAGGCGATCCACTAGATCCTGCCGTAGTTCCCACTCGTGGCACGAGCGCAGCTCCCTGCTGAGTGAGTCGGCGATGGTGTTTTTTATCCCTGCCAGATGAAACGGCACCAGAAACATCCTTTGGGCGACGGCCCAATGCCACAGGTCCTGCGCCTCCTTGGACAGTGCTGGGGACCTGGTTCCGCCCTGTTTCCTGATGTAAAACATGGTGGTGGTGTTGTCGGTGAAGATCCTCACCACCTTGCCCTTGAGGGACGGAAGAAAGGACCCGAGGGCCCAAAACACTGCACGGAGCTCCAGGACGTTGATATGGAGGGACTTCTCTGCCGGGAGCCAAAGGCCTCTCGCGTGCAGATTTTCGGTGTGCGCTCCCCACCCTTCCAGTGAGGCATCCGTGGTCACTGTCTCCTGGTGGCCTGGGGTCTGGAAGTCCATGCCCGCCGTCAGATGCGCGCGGGTGCCCCACCACCGGATCGCTCGTCGGAAACTCTCGTCGAGTGTGATCCTCTCCTCGAAGCCGCCCGTCGTTTGGATCCAGCGCGCGTCCAGGAACTCCTGCAACGGGCGCATCCGGAGCCTGCACATGGGAATAAGGTAGATGCAAGAAGACATCATTCCGAGGAGGGACTTGATGGACCTCACCTTGGCCGCGTCGGAAACCAACATCCGCTGTACCTTGCCCAGGATGGCCCAGGTCCTTTCCTCCGACGGGGAGGCCAGAAGGGACACTGTGTCGAGCTTCGCTCCCAGAAACAGTGCGTCTTGCGCGGGTACCAGGTGGGACTTGGCGTAGTTCACGGAGAATCCCAGGTCCGTGAGAAGTTGGACGGTCCTTGCCGTGTGCTCCACGGCGAGCTCCCTCGTCTTGGCTCGGATGAGCCAGTCGTCCAGGTAGGGGTAGACGTGGATCCCATCTCGGCGCAGCTGCGCCGCCACTGGTGCAAGGCACTTGGTGAATACCCTGGGTGCCGACCGTAGACCGAAGGGAAGGGCTCTGAACTGATAGTGACGCCCTTGGACCACGAACATGAGGAATTTTCGGTGCCCCTTTAGGATGGGAATATGGAAGTAGGCATCCTCCAAATCCAACGGCGACAGGAAGTCGCCCTCCTCCAGCTGACCCAGGACGTGCTGGAGGGTGACCATCCGGAACTTCTGTGCCTTGATGAACTTGTTCAGCCGTCGTAGGTCTAGGATGGGGCGCCATCCTCCCGTCTTCTTCTTCACGAGGAAGTATCTTGAGTAAACTCCGGAGCCCCAAAGCCTCTTTGGGACAAGTTCGATGGCGCCCTTCCTTAGCATCGCCCTTACCTCCCGGAGAAGCTGAGGGACGTGAAGCTCTTTCCTGGCCACAGGGGGGACGCGCGGGCACCTTCTTTGAAACTCGAGCGCGTGGCCCTGGGTTAGGGCGTCCAGCACCCAACGGTCGGTGGAGATGGACTCCCACACGCTGACTAAGCTCGCTAGCCGGCCTCCCAACGGGTTGCTTCGGTGGGGGCCCGACCCCACGGCCGGTTCAATCCTGCTTAGACGAGGCTTTGCCGCCTTGACCTCCTTGGCGACGACGGCGGGGTCCGCCTGACTTGCCTCGTCCCCTGTAAGCTTCCTGAGACGACGAACGGGCCGCTTGACGGTAGGTGGAAAATCCGCCACCGGAACCTTTGGAGGCGCCCTTGCCTCCGCCGCTCCGAAAGGGCGGCCGCCGTTGCTGGAGAACCCCGAGAGCCCGGGCCGTCTCCGCTTTAATGGCTTGAAGGGAATCGTCCACTGTTTTCCCAAACAGGTTGCTCCCATCGAACGGCATGTCCAGGACTCTGGTCTGTACGTCTTGACGGAAGTCAGTAGCCTTGAGCCATCCACGCCGCCTAAGGCACACGCCGTTGCCCTACTGGCGAAATCCAGTGTCGGCGATGTCCGTCGCAATAGTGATGGCGTGGTCCGACGCCACCTCACCTTCCTGCAAGATCTCCAGGGCATCCGCCCTCTTGTCGTCCGGTAGGAAGTCAAGCAGGGGAGCCAGCTTGTACCACAGCTCCCTGTCGTACCGGGCTACGATAGCCAAGGCGTTAGCCGCCTTAATCGTCGTCGCTGCAGACGAGATGACCCTGCGCCCCATCGTGTCCAATTTCTTTCCCTCGCTGTCCGGCGGGGAAGTCGACGTGGAGGCCGAACCCCCCCGCGCTTTCTTCCTGGCCGCCGCGGAGACGACGGAGTCCGGGGTAGGCTGTGCCCGGAGGCACAAGGGGGCCGCGTCCGGGACCCGTTACTTCTTCTCGTACCGGTCTCTTCTAGCCGGCGTCGTGGATGGGTTCTTGAGGAGGGCGAGGCCCTCATCCCAAATATCGTCCAGTAGAGGTACCGCGAGGACCGTCTTCCTCTTGGCCTTGCGCCGCTGATAAAGGAAACCTTCCTTCTTCTCCTCAGGGCAGAGCTGGAAGAGCTCGGATGCCCTGGCGATCATGGAGTGAAAAGATCCAATCTCGTCGGGCGGGGAAGCCCGGGTGGGAGGAGACGACGGCAGATCCTCGTCGTACACCTAGTCGTCCGTACCCGTCGCGGCCATGTCAGTCCCCGTATCATCCCCTCGAGTCGTGGACGGGGGGAGGGCTGAACGGGGCGCGACGGCTGAAAAGGAGGTGGAGGGTGAATCCTTCTTTTCTTAGGAGGGGGGCTGCCTGAAGGGCCTGGTTCCGGGTCCCCCGACGGGAGTGGTTCCTCCACTGGTAACGGCAGTCTCATCCTTATCTCTGAGCATAAGGACTGTATAGCCAACAAAATGGCCGCCGAGTTGTCTTGCGGCACTGGCAGAGGGGAATCTGACGGGCGGTCAGGGGCCCCGTCGGTACCCTCGACGATGTCGTCGTCTCCTGCGTCGGGATCCCTCCCGACGGGCTGGTCTTCTTCCACGCCAACGCCGTGGCTTAAAACCTCGATCAGTTCTTCCTCAGAGGTTGAGGCTGAAACCACGGCGACCTCCTGCCCCCCCTTTTTCTTCTCCGTCGGAGGTTTCACGGGGGTCCTGTCGATGGGCATAAAAGAGGACTCCCTCCGCGGTGGCAGGGAGACTGAGCCCCGAGGTCGCCACCACAGGCGTAGCCTCCAC
This sequence comes from Ambystoma mexicanum, assembly GCF_040938575.1. NCBI lineage: Eukaryota > Metazoa > Chordata > Amphibia > Caudata > Ambystomatidae > Ambystoma > Ambystoma mexicanum. The sequence continues at coordinate 393,653,403 of NC_090921.1, read as the reverse complement.
AGGCTGAGCCAGGGCCGCCGCGACTGTCTCGATGGAGGCCTTGGCCGGATGGATTAAGGCTTTCACCACCCTTGGTGCGCTCACCGCCTTCTCCTTGAGGGGGGGGACACTGCCTCGCTCCCCCTCCGCCTTCGAGCTCGACCGGGGCCTCTCCAGGAGCTTCGCCGGGTGCTCGGCCTTCCTCTTACCCGACCCAGAGCGTTGGCTCGTGGTTGATGGTGCCGGGGAGGGTGCGCCCTGCCTGGCGCCCGTAGAGCCCGACCGTTCGGCGCTCCCGGTGCCAGCGGACTCGCAGTGCTTGGCCTTATGTTGGACCCCCGTCGCCGGGGAGTCCTCAAAGGTCTTAGAAGACCGCTCGGATTTCTTCCTCTTCTTCTCGCCGGACGGGCTCTTCCCTTCCAGCCAGTTGGCGAGACGTTGATGGCGGTCCTTCATGGTCCGCTCCGACATGTTGCCGCAAAACGCACAGTCCTTCTCCACGTGCGTCTTGTCTTCATGTAGGCAGTAAAGACAAAAGGAGTGTTCGTCTTCCTTAAAGACATTCTGCAGCTGGCATCCAGGGCAGACCCTGAACAGCTTTCCGGGCGTCGAGCTTCCCTTCTCCTGGGCCATGACCGAGATGGGCCTGAGAAACTTCTGGAGTCCTCCAAAAGCGTAGCTCGACGAATCTTCACCCTTGAGGGGCGTAGACGAATCCGACACAGGTCCCCGTTGATCGGATGGAGAGTCGGTGGAGCTTGAGGCTCTTTTGACTGAGAAAAACGAAGTTTTTGAGAAAAAAACATAAAAAAATAGCACTAACGCTCGAGAGCAATAGCACGAGGATCCCAACACATGAACGTGCGGTAAAAATCTGAAGATGGCTGCCAGAGGCGGGGCTTAGGTAGAGGGCAGTCATTGGCTGTGGTCAGTATGACGCAGAGATCAGTGATTGGCTACTACTACGAAAGACAGATCAGAAACGAAACTGATACTGGTTTTTTCTTTACCGAGGATTCCCAGCCTGACGACGGGGAATATTCATGAGCATGAGCATGTGAATCCATGCCAGACCCCATGCTGGAGAATTACATATTAGCCATTGGCATACTAGCAGGTGAAGGCGGGTGGCACTTATGGAGGAGAGGGGACTAAAGACTGAGTACTCTAGTCACTACAGTGATTAACTTTAATTACTCATACATCCCGTCCCCTTTCCTCCATCCTTATGGGCGATTCCACCAAACAAGAACATAGGGTGGAGCTGTGATAACCTGCCTCATATCTAGGACGAAGCAAAACGGTTCTTCAGAACCACCGGACCAAACTCTGCATCACACCTGGAGCTTTTGGCCAGTGAATAGTGCTCACAGAGGCCTGGAGTGGCCCAAGTAGCCGCCTTGCTGATGATATCCCAAAAAGCATGGCTCTGAAACGGGCATTGGCTCTGACCGCATGGGCACGAATCCCCTGAGGAACAGGTCTGCCCATGGCCGTGTACACCTCCGAAAAGGCCTGAACCATGCAATGGGTGATGGAAGCCTGAGAGCCAGGGGAGGAGTGACAAAGTGATGTACACCTCAGACTTCCTGAAGGATTTCGACCGAGAGATATCAAACTTGGGGACCCTCTTGAGGTCCAAGGAATGCAGGGCCCTCTGCCTCCGACTGTGGGTTCGGGAAGAACACCAGCAGGCAAATCCCTTGATTCAGATGAAATGGATAGACTGGTTGAGTGCGCAAGATGACCTTGTCGTTGTGAAATGTGGTGAAAGTCTTGCACGAGGACAACGCCTGCAGCTCACCAACCCTGCCCGCCGAGGTGAGAGCCACCAGTAAAACTGACTTTAGTGTCTCCAAGACAATGTCCACAGAGGCCATCAGCTCGAAAGGCTTGCGCTGCAATGCTGCAAGAACCACACTGTGGTCCCAAACCAGGTGCCGCTTATGCACTGGCAGAAAGAGCCTAGACAACCCCTTAAGGTGGGCCTCAACCACCAGGTTGACCACAGAAAACATGCTCAAGGGAATTCTTGTAAACACCAATGGCCGCCAAATAAGTGCAGCAAGTATCCACCTGAACTCCAAAACGAGCCAGGTGTGCTGAAAGACAGTACGTCATTCAGAGGACAGGTGACAGGGTCCAGACCCTTGTCACAAGCCCCATGGCAGAACATAATCCATTTACTCTTATACTGGGACCGAGTCGAGGGCTTCCTGGCCTGCAGAATGTCCCAATTTTCATCTGAAAATTGAGCATGTTGAAGCCTCAGCATGCCGGTAAGGAACAAGTTACTTACCTGTAACTGTTCTCCAGCATGGGTCTGGCATGGATTCAAATACTCATGAATATTCAAAGTCAGGACGTGAATCCTCAGTAAAAGAAAAAACTGTTTCACTTTCTCTTATAAACTGTCTTTTTCCTATAAACCAATCACTGAGCTCTGGGTTATACTGCACCCAGCCAATGACTGCCCTCCCCCTAAGCCCCTCCTCTGGCAGCCATCTTCAGATTTGGTAGCACGTAAACTGTCAGTATGACCAAAAAGAGCCGCAGAGGGGTCGGGAGGGTTCGCATGTGAATCCATGCCAGACCCATGCTGGAGAACAACACTCACAGGTAAGTAACTTGTTCCTTCTCCAGCATGGGGTCTGGAATGGATTCATATGCTCATGAATAAAGAATACATAGCAGTACAAACATATACAACCACGGGAGGAGGCTCCACAGAAGCAATTACTTTTACCTCTTCACCCGGCTGACCTTCAAGCGAACAGGTTGCACAGCACTGCTTGGCTGACCCTGGACTCCTCTCTGGAATCCCTGCCGACGCAGTAGAATTTCGTGAAGGTATGCATAGACCTCCCCAAAGTAGCCCTGCAGATGTCCAGCAGGGGCACACCAGACAGGACCGCCGCTGTCGCAGTGATCGCTCTGGGAGAATGGGCTCTCGGAGGGCCAAGCAGCGCTCAGTTTGCCAACTGGTGACAATGAGAGATGCAGCCGGAGAGCCACCCGGAGATAGAAGCCTTGGACAAGGCCTTCCCATGGTTCGCAAGACCAAAAGTTCACAAAAAGCTGAGATGTCTTCCAGAAATTCTTTGTGCGGGCCACATAGAACTTCAGAGCACGCGCCACATCCAGCGAGTGCAGAGTCCTTTCAGCCAGCGATGAAGGCGTCGGAAAAAACACATGCAACACCAAAGGTTCATTGAGCTGGAATTCCAACCGAACCTTTGGCATGAAGGAGGGGTGCATCCATAGTACCACCCTCATATCATGGAAAGTCAGATAACGCTGTTTGCAGGACAGGGCCTGGATCTCACCTACTCTTCTGGCAGAGGTGAAAGCCACGTGAAAAGCAGTCTTTCACGAAAGGTACTTGAGAGGTGCTGGATGCATAGGTTCGAAGGGAGCCCCCATGAGCCTAGTCAGAACCACGTTGAGTTCCACCGCCGGGGCAGGCGCCTTCACCGGTGGAAACGATCGAAATAGTCCTTTAAGGAACTCCTTGACTTGAGACCAAAGAGACGACCGTCCCAGAGACCTGGTGTAGCGGTAGATAGCCACCAGATGCACCATGGAGGTGTGCGCCAGCCCCGCCTTGACCAAAGACAAGAACGGAAGGATCTGAAGGGTCATGGCCCTCAGCGGGTTGATCTTCTGCAACCAGCACCAAGTTGCGAACCGCTTCCACTTGTGCCCGTAGCTCTGAAGAGTCGACGGCGCTCTGGCCCTGGCAAGGAGCTCCCTGCATACCGCCAGCAGCTCGTGCTCACTGAACTCTAAAGCTGCAGGAGCCAGTCCTTCAGGTTCAGTGATCCTGGGTCGTGGTGCAGGATAGCACCTCCTTCTCTGCTGAGTAGACCCTCCACCACTGATAGATAGCCTAAGATGTCACCTCCAGTCAGAGAAGGTCCGGGTACCAAATCTGCCTCGGCCACGCCAGCGGTCGGGCAGTCGACAAGGGTCATCTTGCACCTGCCCCATTTGACTGATTACTCATAAAAGCAGAGGCAACAGCGGGAAAGCATACAGGAACAAACCTTCCCACGGGAAGGAGAACGCGTCCCCCACTGTCCCCGGCTGGTGGAACCTGCTGGCGAATCTCTGCCACTTGATGTTGGCCGCTGTCGCAAATGACATGCATTACTTACTGTAATATCATTTCTGATTGTATCTGCTTAGATTCACATGCTGTGCATATAGTCCAACATCTAGTGGTAACCGCAGAGTATTGCATCTTGTCTTTCGAGGATCGAAAGGGGACGTCAACATGGACGTGCCTGTAACACTATCCCTAACGTGATGTGTAGTGTACCCAAAATCCCTTACGCGTCGAGGTCCCTCTGATTGTATTTTTTGTGTTGTGAGGGAGCCTTATGACTATAGTGAGTGAGTACAGAAAGAGAATAAGTAGTAAGATGTCTATGTTCCTTCCATCCAAGCGAGTAGGAAGGGGCGGGGGGGGGGCACAAGTGAATCTAAGCAGATACAATCATCAAAAATGCTATTATGGTAAGTAATGCATGTCTTCTGATGCTTGTGAATCTGCTTAGAATCGAATGCTGTGTATAGACTAGCGAGCAGTACCCGGAGTTGGTGGAGGGATGTGAGATGGAACAGTAGTGAAAAGATGTCTTAGTACTGCTTGTCCCACCTGAGAATCAGACCTAGAGTGAGTTTCTAGGCAATAGTGTAAAGTGTGTACAGAACGTTGCCGCTTTGCAAATTAACTCAAGAGGAACATTTGCAATGAATGCTATGGAAGCCCTAGTGACCAGAGTAGAGTGTGCTCTAGGCTTGAAGGGCAGATCTCTCAGCAAAAGTGTAGCAGAGTGTGATGCAATTGACAATCCATCTTTAGATGGCTGATTTAGAGACTGGTACCCTTCTCTACAAGCAGCCACTGAAACGAAAAACTGGTTTGTTTTGCTTAGTCGTTTAGTTCTTTCCAGATAGGAGATGACTGCCCTACGCACATCTAGTGTGTGTAGTCTTCTCTCTGCCACGTTAGTGGGGTTCTGGAAGAATGTGGGTAGTTCTATTGACTGGTTCACTTGGAACTTAGATATGAATTTGGGCACAAACCGTGGGTGAGTGTGCAGAACCACCTTATCCCCGAATTGTGACAAAAGGGTCTAGAAGTGAAATGGCCTGTAGTTCACTGACTTTTCTTATTGAAGTGACTGCCACTAGGAAGGCGGTCTTGTGAGTGCATTGAAGCTTGCCTTGTGCAAAGAGAGACCCCCATAAGTCTGGTTAATACCACATTTAGGTCCCATCCGGGAGCCGGGTAAGTAATAGGGGGATGAATTATTTTAACCCCTTCCATGAAAGCTTTGATTACTGGGTCTTCCACCACCACACCTAGGACGTGGCTGAAAGTGCAGCTAAGTGGACTTTCAGGGAATTAAGAACTAGACCCGAGTCTAGTAGGTGAGTGCGGTATAGTACAATATGAGTTGGAGAGCAGTCAATGGGATTGATGCTCTTGGAATTGCACTGGATGACGAAGCGTTTCAATTTTTTGGGAGTAACAATGTCTGGGGTTAGGCTTTCTTGCTTCTCCAAATATATCCATGCATCTCTGACGAAGTTGGAGATGCCCGAACTCTATGACCTCAGGAGCTAGGCCGTTAAGTTGAGAGTCGATGGGAATGGACGAAGTGTGTCCCCCTTGTCCTGAGAAAGCATGTTGTATGGCTAAGGTAGTTTCATCGGAGGAAAGAGCGACATTTCTATCAGATGGGAGAACCAGGGTTGGCAGGCAACCAATATCATGGTGACTGGTTCCTGGTGCATCTTGTGCATAATCTTGTTGATTCGGGGAGTTAGGGAGAGGGGGGGAGGGGGCTTGAGCATAAACAAATTTCCCTGAGCATGTTATCCAGAGACCGTTTCCCTTGGATCGGTTCTGAGTGTACCTGGCGGCGTAATCTGAGCATTGTGAGTTCTCCAGAGTTGCGAACAAGTCGATCTCTGGGAAGCCCCATTCTGTGAAAACATTGGAGAAGATGTCTTCGTGTAGTCGCCATTCGTACTCTAATGGTAGTGGGAAGTCTCTGCTGAGCACGTCTGCCAGAAGATTGAGTTCTCCTGGAACATGTTGAGACAGTAGGAACATCATGTGTTTCAGATCTCACTCCAAATGTTCTGGGACAGTTTGGACAGCCCTGGAGAGTGAGTGCCCCCTTGCTTGGTCAGGTAGTACATAGCCGCTACCGTGGTGCTGTTCATGAGGACCAATACTGTCTTTCCCTGCAACTGTGTCTGAAAAGCCTTCAGAGCTTTGAACACTGCTAACAGCTCCAACAGGCTTATGTGGTTGGATGCTACTGCTGGAGACCAAAAGCCATGTGCCGTCTGCTGGAGGTGAGCCCCCCACCCCGTGAGATGCGTCCGTCGTGAGAGTGGCTTCTACTGCAGGGGTGGTGAAGGTTTTCCGCTTCAAGAGGTTTTCCCTCGACCACCACTGCAGAGAGAGAACGAGGGCTGCCGGGACAACCACTAGATCGTCCTATTGTCTGCTGGCCTGACACCACTGGCTGTTGAGCCACTTTTGCATGGGGCGCATGCGCAAACGTGCATGAGGGACCAAATAAATGCAGGATGCCATCATCCCTAACAGTCGCATGGCGGTGCGTTCCGTCACCTCTCGACTGGCTACCTACTGAGGGATCTGAAACAGCATGTTTTTTACACTCTCTGAGGGGAAGACGAGGCAGTCTTATGTCTGAATTAGGTCCCCCAGAAACTGCTGGCCTTGGCTGGGGTCTAGGCTGGATTTCTTCTCATTTATGGAGAATGCCAGACTGAAGAGCAGATCCATTGTCCTTTGGATGTTTGACAGGCATGTTCCGTAGGAGCCCCCGGTTATGAGCCAGTCATCGAGGTAAGGATTTACTGGGATGGATTGCTGCCGGCAACATTGAAATATGAAAATATGCATCTTTCATGTCCAATGTTGCCATGCAATCCCCTTGTGTTAGCAGAGGGATTACTTCTTGCAGCGTTATCATTCGAATCTTTTGTGGTTTGACAAATTTGTTCGCTGGGCGCAAGTCTAGCAGAGGGTGCATGGTGAGATCCTTTTTGGGTACAAGGAAGTACACTGAATAAACACCCTTGTTTGCCTGTAGAACGGGGATGACTTCGATTGCGCCCTTTTCCTGCAGGGTTTAGACCTCTTGCAGCAGGATCTTCAGGTGGTCCGGTGTTAGACGTCTGGACTTTGGTGGTCTGAATCGAGCTGGCCGGCTGAACCCGATGCAACAACCATGGGCGACAGTCTTGAACACCCACTGGTCTGTGGTAACCCCTCCCTCCCCACAATGCATGCAAGAATGATGTTATAGGTCCCCCCAACCGGGGAGGCATGGGAGGAGACCTGGATCTGCGAGTCATTTCTGAATGGAGGCCAGGGATCCTTTAGGGGTGGCATTGCGACCCCTTTGCTTCCCACTGTGCTGTCCTCTAGGTAGATACTCATTTGAGGCAGCAGACCCTTGTCCTGAGGAACATGCATCACCCGTTCCATATTGGTTATGTGGGGAACGTGAATAGGACTGTCCGCGAAAGGAGCAGCCGGAACTCCCACCTCGCTGCTGAAAGGGCCTTTGAGTGATCTGTTTTAAAGATTTCAGAGTCTCATGTTCTTTTTTCGCAGTTTCCAGCGCTTCATTTACAGCTTTGCCAAACAGGTTAGACTCCTCCACCGGTGTGTTGATGAGACGCTTGTGTCTCCGACTTGAACCCTGAGTTTTTTAACCAGGTTCCACTGAACATCGCAATAGCTGGCCAACAGCGTGGTATTGTTGGCAATCCTGGTGGAATACGCTGCCGCAATAGTGACACGCTTTCCTAAGGCATACAGTTTTTTGCAGTCCTTGTCCGGCGGTGCCTCACCCATGGACAAGGGTACTCCTGCCCTCTTTCTTGTTGTAGTGACCACGAGAGAATCTGGGGTGGCATGGCCCTGAATATAGAGAGGGTCTGTAAGGGAGGTGTGATAAAGTTTCTACCCCCTTGCTTTTACTGCCCTTCTCTGGGAAGGTGTCAGTAAAGAAGGGGGGATGCGCCTCTTAATGGAGTTTAGCAAAGGGATAGACTGACTTGCAGGTGGCTTCTCTTTTAGAATATTCCTCCACGAAGTCAAGAGTCTTGCACCACTTCTTGCGTGGCTATTTGAAAATGTTTGGCTGCTTTTTTCAGAATGGCATTAAATACCATCTGGTGATCTATGGGCGATCACAACCAAAAAGAAGCCGGGTGAAAAACACACAGCTAAACAGTCGCTCTCATGTAGTTCCTCATGCGAGGTTACTATAAAAACATTGAATACAAAATTAGGCAATCTTCCATGTTATTCATGTGGTATCAGTTCAACTGAAAGTTATCTGATGTAAAAAAAAAACTTCATTAGATTGTCACGTGCTAGCAAAAAATGGAACACGCCAAATAGGCTAAGTTTATATGGTCGAGAGATTTATTGCCAATGCATTTCAGAGTTTTTGTGCACCTTTCTATCATACAGTTAATCCAAAAACAAACAGTCATTAAAGAAAATGATTAGCAAATTGCATTACAGTGAGATTTGAAAAGAAAACATATCAGTAGTCAGCATATTGTGACAAAATATGGACAGGATGTAAATCACAATTTCAACAAATGCATACATACCAGGTATCAATGTGAAGTGATACAATGTGCAAAAAGAGAAAATGAGAAAAGGCATCAGAGTCCATCAGATCCTTATTAATAGCATTCAATTGCCTTCTGTTCGAGAGCATGCATGTAAAAGTACCTTTTTAAAGTTGTTCACAACGTGTGGAATCGTATGAACCTATGCGCTTTCATAAAGTTGTCCTAAAGGGTAATATATAGTAAGTTAGCTCTCTGGACTGTGAATTGTTTAACTCAGTAACTGAATAAGAACAGTAAAAACATACTTATTCACATGCGCGTGTAGGGACCTCGCGCTGTGTGACTGGAGTTGCTTAACTGTCCGTGTTTCTAACTGGAATGTGCTGAGAATATAAACAAAATAGAGACGTTTAGTGTGCCGCTATCTATTGTGTCCATGTTGATCTTATGAACTAATGCATTACTCGAGCACCAAACTTACCGTGTACTTCGTTCCAGAACAGGATCACAGTGTAGATAGAGCGCGCATGCAGCGCTCTATCAGCTGTTTTTATAAGGTTGCCATGGCGTCCGCTAGAGACGCCTGGGCTCGGCTCACCCAAGGCCGTGTCTGGAGCCCAGCCGCCTCGAGCACCAACCTTGCTGAGAAAGCAAGTCAGGACGTGCTAGACGCCAGTTACTGTATACTCTGTTCACCATTAAAAGCTGTGAGATCACACTGTTCTACATAATAAATGTACAGCCCAAATATCAGATATAAATAAACAGGATAAAATAATTACTGCGTTACCGCGTGTTGTCATAGCAACAAGGTTATCAAAAGCTGTAAAGTGGATGTGAACACTCTAAATCGGTCAAAGCCAGAGATTTGACATGCCTTTGATCTAGAAGAAATAAAACGGGTAAAGCTGGTAAAGAATCTCACAATAACAGTGTTCTAGAATGCGAACAAAATAATTACATGGTAAGTATATTCATAATATTCACCTCATGAGTTATGGGAGTAAAGAAAACCATTTATCTGCTCGAACGTTGCTAAAGCTATGGATCAATAAAATAAGTACTAGCAAGCGAGGAATTCGAATGAACCCTTAGCTTGTGCTAATGCTACTACAGACTCTAGTAAAGGCACCAGTGCTTACATTATACATAAGTGTTAGTCTGTAGTGAAAAAAGTGGTTGTATGTAACTCATCCAGAAGATCTTAATGCATAGTGAGTTAGGGAGGAACCAGGTGATATACTTAAGTATTCATCTGTGATCAATGTGGTTCTAAGAAGTTCCCAAAAATTACCCAAGTGGTAAAGTAATCTTCCTTCCTGCATATGTTAAATATGTGTGCAAAACAATGTATGGAGAACATCAGAGAAGTAAAACAAGACCATATTAAGTCCAACAGAATATTCAAATATAACACAGATAATTAATTTCTTCATGGATGCCCGATGGGCTAAGGCATCCAAATCGGTCAATCCAGAACGTTTCTCTTTTGTCAAGTCTTATGTGCTCACGTGGGTTTGATATTCTAACAACCTCTAGGATCTGAAATCTTATCTGAGATAGGTTGTGTTTTTTCTCAGACCAATGTCTCGCCACCGCTGAATTCATATTTGAATTACGTATGCATGATCGGTGCCCATTCCATCGTGTCTTCGCCATTCTTTTGGATTTCCCTACATAGTGCAAGCCACATGGGCATTTAATCAGATAAATAATGTTGATACTACCACATGTAGCGTAGTCCTTGAGTTTAATCTTTTGACCAGTTTGAGAGTGGCTGATAGTATCTCCTTTAACAACAAAGCTGCAATTGGCACAATGTAGGCAGAGGAAAGTTCCAGCTCTTGCTCTATTCGGACTTTTGACTGGTGGCTTGGTTGACACAAGTTCATCTCAAAGATTTCTACTTTTTTGTTAAGCGAATATGGGAGGTTCCTTGAAAAGGTGTTTCACTAGGCCTCTTCAGTGTGGTAAACATTTCTAAGACCACAAACTTTGCAAGCCTGTTCATACACCCCTCAAACCTATCCCTGGTCCATAAACAGGAACCAGATGGGGAAAGTGATCCAGTGGATCTACCTGTTTAGAACATCAAGATTTGTCTGAGAGAGTATTAGATAAAGGCTGAGGGCTCTCTGCATAGTCTTCCTGCCTTTCTGGACGTGTGCACACGTCTTTCGACCTGTCCTTAGTTTTATTGGCCGCCGAAACAATCTTTGCAAGACTCTTGCAGATGTTCAGCGTATCCAGGAGGGGTTTGGGCTGTTCATGCGGCTTCACTATAGATTTCGACGTTGCCAGAACCTTATGCAACGACGCGCTCTTAAGAGGCATCTCGGCGGCTTTGTGACTTTTGGTGCTGACACCCTTGTCTGTAGAGTGCCCAGACGCATGCCGCTTACGCGGTTGCGGGGAGGGCTGCCGACCGCGTGGTCCGGCGGGTGCCATTGAGGAGCTCGACGTACCCGTTGGTGCCTTAGACCGTCCCGATGAATCAGTCGAGGTGGCACTGGGGGTTGCGTGCTATGAGTAGCGGGTCGCCGGGATGTACACTCCCCATAGCAGAACTATCACCGTGCCTGCCGGGGCCGGACGGCTCGGAGCGAACGCTGAGAGGTAAGGTCGATGGTATCCGTATCTGAGCCACGGCCGTTGTTTAACTCCGTCACGCTCTGCACCTGTGGCGGCGGAGGAGCTACCCTCATCCTGCATCATGGCGTAAGCCGCCCACCGTTTAACTCTACGCCCTTTGATTGTTTTAGGACACACGCGCTGACAAGACCGACATGACGCCTCGTGGTGATCAGTGATGTCTTTATGGGAGGGCAAAAGGGGCACTTGCCCCGGGCCCCCACCTTGGAGTGGGCCCCCCACAAGGGTGTATAATCTAAAGAAGTTAGTGACTATTGTTTACAGAACTTAAATCGAACATGTCAAGATATTGTATGGCTTGTTGCTGAGTATCTGAACCTATTGTCTGCCTGTTGCAAAAATACTTTCTGCTCTGATTAATTCATCCTGTAATGCTTTGTGTTCACTGTCCCAAACATAGTTTGTGTGTTCACTACAACTCCTGTAGCAGTACCACCTTTCTATGGGAATAATATTGATCATGCGCAACAGCCAAAGTTGAAATGCATACTGATGAATGTGAGTGACACGTCGGTTCAGAAGATAGCTCACTGTGTTAAGCACTAATTGCAGAGATTTGTGTTCATATGCAAGATCATAATACTGAATTCCAGCAAGGCAAACTCAGCCTTTCCTATGTTTGAAGTTGATAAATCTGCAGGTATGTGTACTTTGTTTTGTAGTGCAACAGGTTTTATTTTCAGCAGTGTACCTGTAACTGTGGTTGCTATAAAAAAAAAAAAACGAATATAGCATCAGTATGGTGAAGGTCTAGAAATTGGTTTCTGCAGATGGAGGCTTGAAAACCCTAGGCGGCTACCTCAAATAAAGACTATGGGCCTCATTACAAGTCTGGTGGCAACCGTGCTGGTAAAACGGGCAGGTTGCCGCCGGATTTGCACACTTTTCTGGCGCCTGACTTCACGGAAACACCGGCGCATTACAGCCCCGGCGGTCCGAGGAGTCAGGTGCCGGAAAATGTAAATCCCCATTCCCTTTTGGGTCCCATAGGACTCAATGGAAATGGGGAGCATGGAAGCACCGGCACTGTGTGCAACAGTGCTGGTGCTTCCATGAAAGTCTGCGGGCTGGTGCCGTTCCGCCCGCCGGGTCTGACCCTGGTGGGCGGGACATCACCCGCCCGCAGACTCTTAGTGTGCCGGTCCGGTAACAACAGTGCCGGTAAGCCTACAGGCACCGTTGTTACCAGACTAGCACACTTATAATGAGGCCCAATAAAGTGTTAGTCAGAGAAGGGATTAGGTATGCAAATTCAAGACTGTGGAACCAAAGCGTTTATGCTTCTATCCTGGCTTCCCCAGCAGACTATAGTGATCCTGGATGATTCAACTTATTTCACTGACATTACTGTACTGTCTTCCTTGAAATGTTTGCCTTCTCAAACGTTGGGGGTATTGTTTAGCCCATTCATACCTGATCTGACTTTTTATGTAGGTCTTTTCAGCGGAAGGGGTCCTAGACAGAAGAGAGCGGATCAGATATTGCAGGCCTGTGGCAAGCATATTTTAAGGTCTGCTCATTTGGCACAAAAAAACAGTTTGTTTTTTTGTACAACCGAAAGGTTTTTGTGTATGTTTATAAATAACAATTTCACATGCCTGTGTTTTGGGCCAATTTAAAACATTAAAATACAAATGAGAAACCCAGATGTAATCTTTTAGGATCACATCAAATAGTATGTTGGCACCTACATACTTCCCTTGATGATCCAGACAATGAAGCTAGAATCATTCCCATTTTGCATAATGAGCTTCTATAACATTTTGTTTTTAAAATTGTCATCTTAGGTTATGTGATTGGTCTACTTTCCAAGTAAAATCTCTAAAATGGGATTATTTTAGTTCATGGTACGTACTAGGAAAGCAAGTAGTAACGTGCAGAAATTGCAGAGTGGGTGCAAACCCCAGCTTCACTTTTTAACCAACGTGTAATCCTGGGCATCTCATTTAATCTTGCACTGCCTAATATGTCTAAATTGTCAGTCCCTAAACCATTCACAATTGTCACCCTTCTGAGTGATTTTGTTCCAAGGGTATGAGATTTGCAACAGCTTCACACATGGTTTAACTGGCTATAGCGTTGCTTCCTCTATACTAATAGTGAGCATTGATATATTACACACCACAGCCAGTTGTTTCTTTGCTCTGTAATGGCAACGCTACTTGAAAACAATGTCCCTCTTCTAATCTCAATTTGTCTGGATGCGTGTACCTTCCTGGTAGCTTCTAATCTTCATCCACTACATATTCTATGGTAGGTGTATCGTTCTCCTTGCTTTTAATTGGTCTCCTGTATCCATGCTTGAGCATTTTTGCATTCTGTGAAGGAGCTAATCGGAGACTGTCTATTCTGGATTGTGTGTGCCTTTTGCATACGATATGTGTCCTGAATCATGTATACTATGACTGGTGTACCTTGCTCGTTACTACTAATGATGAAAAATGGCCTGTACCAATGCTAGAATGCAAGTAGCCTTGTCGTGGACTGCTGATGTTGGCCTTGAAATGCTACTTCTTTATCATTCTTATTACAGCAAGAATGAAGAGGGTAAGGGGAATGAAAGGGAATACCATTAGCCACTTTAATAGGTGCAAGGTAACATGCCAATCTATGTGTTGTGATCGCGATGACAGGGGCACGACCAGATATTCTGGAAACCTTAATTCATTTGGCTTGATGGAGAGGGGCCCCCCCCAAAAAGGTGTCTGTGCCCCGGGCCCCCAAAATGCTTAAGATGGCCCTGGTGGTGATCTCGAGGAAGACACTTATTGCACCTCTGGTGCGTGTCCTTCCAGGGGTACTTGCCTTTACAAGAAAGGCAAAATTGAAAGGGTGTCCTGTCCATAGCTCAGGTTTATAGCAATGGCAAAACCAGAGGGGCAAAGAGGGGAGAAGGAAATACGTTCTTGAAAGAAATGGAAAACCCCCGGACCTCACTCTCCCTACTGTGTAGGCCGGCCAGAAGGCCCAGAAACTCGGTCGACAGTGTCGACTGGAGCACCAGACGTCGACGTCTGGTTGTCTTCCACTGTCTTCAGCGGTGGCAGAGAAGCAATCATAGAAGGGGTCGTGGGAAAGAATATAATTTGCAATTAGTAAAAGCTGCGCATAAAGCGACCAGCTAGCTGGGCAGAACAAAACTATCTGAGGGACCTCGACACGTGAGGGATTTTGGGTACACTACATGTCACGTTAGGGATAGTGTTACAGGCACGCCCATGTCAGCACGGCCATGTCGACATCCCCTTTCGATCCTCAAAAGACCAGATGCAATACTCTGCAGTTCCCACTAGATGTCAGACTATATGCACAGCATGTGATTCTAAGCAGATCACAAGCATCCGAAAGATCGATCTGGGATCTGCCCCACCTGAGGAAAAGGTTGTCCACTTGATCATGCCAAAGTTCACACTCGTGGCAAGAGCACAGCTGCCTGCAGAGAGTCAGCAATGGTGTTTTGATTCCCACCAGGTGAAATGGATTGAGAAACATCCCCTGGGCATTGGCCCAGTGCCACAATTCCAGTGCCTCTGTGGAGAGCACCGTGGATCTGGTGTCCCCCTGCTTCCTGATGTAAAACATTGTGGTGGCATTGTCCGTGAAGACCCTTACCACTTTGCCCTTGAGGGATGGAAGGAATGACTTGAGGGCCCAAAACACTGCTCGTAGTTCCAAGACCTTGATGTGTAGCTCCTTTGCCTCTGGTAGCTACAGGCCTCTGCCGTGGAGACGTCCGGTGTAGGCTCCCCAGCCTTCCAGGGAAGTGTCTGTGTTGACAGTCTCCTGGTGTGGGGGGTCTCGGGAAGTCTGTGCCGCCGGGGATGTTGGAGCGCACGCCCCACCACCTTATTGCCCGACGGAACGCCTCATTGAGTACTATCCTGTCCTTGGAGCTTCTGGACACCTGGATCCAGCGGGCATCCAGGAATTCCGGAGTGGTCGCATCAACTACCTGCAGAGCCGGATCAGGTAGATACACAACATCATGCCAATCAGCGACTTGATGGTCCTTACAGTGGTGATCTTCAGTGCCAACAGCCGTTGCACCTTGCCCAAAATGGCCGCTATTCTCTCTTCTGAGGGGGCCGCCAGACAGGATACCGTGTTGAGCCTAGACCCCAGAAACAGCACGCCCTACGATGGAATCAAGCAGGACTTTGGATAGTTGACCAAGAACCCCAGATCCATCAGCAGCCGGACAGTCCTCTTCGTGTGATCGACAGCAATGTCCCTCGACTTAACCCGGATGAGTCAGTCATTGAGGTATGGGTACACATGTACACTGTAGGCTCAGATGGGCTGCCACCAGCGTCAGGCACTTCGTAAAGACTCTGGGTGCCGACTTCAGTCCGAAGGGGAAAGCCTTGTACTGGTAGTTTTTCCCCAGTACGACGAAGCGCAGGAACTTGCAAGATGTTTTTCGTGAATGGGGACGTGGAAGTACGCGTCCTCTAGATCCAGCAACGACAGGAAGTCTCCCTCCTCCAGTTGGCAGAGTACGTGCTGCAATGTGACCATCCTGAATTTTTGGAACTTGATGTAGAAAGATCCTCCAGCACCCGGTCTTCTTTGTTACTAAGAAGTATCTGGAGTAAACTTCAGAGCTGCTTTGGAACCAGCTCCATTGCCCCCTTTTTTAACATGGCCCGAACCTCCAGACACAGCTAAGGGATGTGTTGTTCCTGCCAGGCCACCAGTGTTATCCGCAGACACTTTCGCTGAAACTCTGTCTCCGTGGGCGAGAGCACCCAGCGCCCATCTATCGGAGAGGTTTTCCCACACGCTGAAGTTCACCAGCCGGCATCCCACCAGGGTGCAGGTGTGGGGACCAGATATCTTGGCAGGTTCAGTTCTGCTTGGAGGCCAGGGAGCCTCATTGGGAGCCTTGACGACTGCGGCCACCTCCGAAGGCCTTGGAATGACCGCTGTAAGCTTCCTGGGTCATGGAATGGGAGGGTTGGCGGTAAGAGGACTATCCACCACCAAAACCTTTCGATGATCTGCCCGACTTCCCTCCTGAGGAACAAAAGGTGCTGTTGCAGCGTGCCCAGGGCATGGGCCGTCTGTCGGTCTTGATGGCCCGAAGAGACTCATTGATGGCCTTTCCAAATAGATTGTCACTGTGAAACGGCATGTCTAGGACCCTTGTCTGAACCTCCTGCCTAAACCAGCCACGATGATGGAGGCAAACCCTGTTCCCCATCTGGCGGAACCCAGTGTTTGCAATATCTAGGGCCACAGTGATGGCGTGGTCTGATGCCTCTTGCCCCCCTGAAGGATCTCCATTGCCTCGACCCATTTGTCCTCAGGGAGGAGATCCAGTAACGGGGCCATCTTGTACCATAACCCCCGGTCGTACCTGGCCAGGATCGCTAAAGCACTCGTCGCCTTGACCGTCGTAGCCGCCAAGTAGATGACCTTTCTACCCATGGTGTCCAAATTCTTCCCCTCGCTCTCCGGGAGAATGGAGATTGAGGACGGGTTGAATGACTTCTTCCGCGCTGCCGCCGAGACCAGTGTCTCGTGATGGCTGTGACCGCAGACACTTGGGTGCAGATACCAGCACCCCGTATTTTTTCTCCAGCCGGTCTCTTTGCACAGGGGACGAGGCAGGGTTTTTCAGCAGTGCCAGGCCCGCATCCCAGATGTAGTCAAGGAGAGGCACCACCAGAAGGGTCTTCCTTTTCGCCTCCCAGCATTTATAAAGTAAGCCCTACTTCGTCTCCTCATGCATGAGCTAAAAGAGCTCCGACGCGCGGTACTAGGCAGAATTCTCATATATGGCTAATTTCCCTCACCTAGTGAGTCTCTCAGCAGCTTTGCTGGATTTCAGGGGTTTATTTTTTCCACCTGGTAAGAGTGAGCCTTCTTCCCACTCTTACATGTGTTTTGCCATGTGTATTTCTACTGTTTGTGTGATCTTGGGCTCTGGAACTACACCACTCCATGAGCCCCACTTTTTGTGTGTGTTACACAGCACCCTCAGTGCAGTGACACAGGGTTGTCTTTGAGACTTCCCACTGACTTCATTTTTCTAGGGCTGACTACTGTACCCCAGAAACATGTAAAGTTGCCATTATCTTTATATAGTCACCTTTAACTACAGAGCCAGTACACCCCATCTTACATGGAGTATTGGAAACGGTTAGTTCCTATCCCTTTTTGTCAGTGCCACTCTGAGCTTTATTTTTCTCTCTTAACACTAAGACTTGGCTGGTGGCAGTGGTATCTACCCTAACTTTTCTACTGTGATTAAACTATATAAACGTGGTACTGTTTTAGGCTATTATATTAGCCTCGAACTTAAACCCGCTTGACCAAATACTTTATTTTGGCTCTGGTTGGGTTTTATCACCATTTCTTTTTGTTAAAGTCCTTCTTGTGTTTTACTTTGCGCGGCAAACCAGGTTTGCCTCCTTTGTTCGCCGACCTTTGGCGGGCTTCTGTCCAGAAGCCAGCCTTTGGCGCCTGGTTGTCTAGGTGGGCTGAATGTGAGGGAGGGGTTTAGTCACCCCCTGCACAGGGTCTCCTTGGAGACCCAAGTCGCACTTTGTGTCGATTGGCTGAGGTGGTTATCCGGCCCTGACAACCCCCCCTGCTGAGTGATTGACAGCCAGGCTGTGTGAATGGGGGATTTTGGCATAAAAGGCAGGACTTTTGGGCTGGAAGTCAGAGTCGCCACTGGAAAAGCAAGGAACCGAAGAGAAGCAGAGAAGAAGACTGCTGCTGCAACTCCTGAGTCCTGGTGAAGCCCTGCTGCAGTCCTGAGCCATCTACCCTTCAACGACAAGAGAATATCCAGTCCGGAGTCTTCTTCCCTTGAGTCTGGTGGGATCAACCAGCTCACTTTCCACAGCCAGAGGATCCTCTTCTTGGTCGAAATCGCTGCACACAGCTGTAGTGGTCCGGATAGCCATCTGAAGAGCCTCTCCTGTTTTAAAGGAGCGCACCTTTTATTCACTGTTGCTTTGCTGCTGCTTGCTTCATCCCTGGGTAGTGCAGATCGCTCCAGACATCGTCCTTGTCCCCACGACTGAAGCTCCAGGAACCGTGAGTCTGCAGGAACAACTGCCGTAGCACCAGCTTTTCTTCATACGAATAAGGTACTGTGTCCAGCTTCGAGGAATTGGGATGAACCCTTTGTCCTCACCCAAGGCCTGCCCTTGTCTTCCTTCCCTCTTATAACTTTTGCTTCCCTTTTGACAAGATCTAAGTACTCCTGGCAATCTCAAATCGTGAACTGTTCTAACCTTGTGATCCTCGACAACAGGGCCCTGTCCCATTTGACACTGGCGTAGGCCTATTAACTTTTATCTACATTTTAGAAAGTGTCTCTTGATGCTATCTGCCTTGACAAAAGTATTGTCTATGATTTTTATCCCCAACTCTCGTGTTAATTCATGTGCTAAGTGTGTTTGACTAAGGTAACATTTATTTTCGCGGGTACGCCTTTCTTTCATAAGACCAAACTGTCAATACTGTCAAAAAGAGATTGCGTAATAACCCACGGTAACAGCTTTGTTTCACAACACCGGTCTGTCAAATCCAAAGGTAGTTAGCTTGAATTTTTCTGCACAAGGGGAATTGGTTGTGTGTAGTGTATTTTGAAGTGTGGTTTTAATATAATTGAAGTGAAGTGTTTTGTGAACAGATGGTCTAAAAATAAATTTACTTTTACTTGTTAACCAGAAACCTTGAGTCAGTGTTTGCTTGAGTCACAGTAATTGTAGTCCTTTGTGTAATCTTTACTACTGCTCATTTGCTCATTTGCTTTGCTCTGGCTGCTCCGCTACTGCTACCACTCTAACTGTGTAGTACAGGCTTGTACCAAAGGTAAAATTGTACTACCACCTGAAATTTTGTGTAGTGGTCCCTAAGGACACTGGCCAGGATTCTGCCTAACACTGGTGTACAGCAGTGGGAATTTTAAGTATAGCGATTACACGTAGAATGCTGCTATTACTTTGGGTCAACTAACCACAAGGCTAAACACCAATAATTCTGTTAACTGAAAAATCATGTCAAATATGGAAAACTACAGTGAAGAGAGTCTCTTAAACTATACTGCTGAGGTTTTGAGAACCATGTGTAGAGAGAGGAGCCTCTCTGGTAAAAGAATAAAATCTGAACTGGTTGCTAGGTTATTAGGAAAACAGTCTGGGGAGTGGATCAGAAGGGCCTACCCCTCCAGCAAATGTGGATACTGATGTTTCTAATTCTGAGAGTGTTGGATTAGGAGAATAGATGAGTCCTTGTTAGGAAACCCTACAACTCCCTTGCCTGCTCAGAAAGCACAACCTCTGTCCACAGGGACCCCATCAGGTCCTACACTCCTGAATTTATTGCACTTGAGAAAATGAGACTTGAATTAGAAGTGAAACGTATTGAGGCACAAACTGCCATGAAACATCAAGAATTAAGGCTCAGAGAAATGGAGATGGCTCATGCTTTAGAGATGAAGAAATTGTCTGTAAAAAATTCTTCTCTCCCAGGATCTTCTAGGTCTTCCAGTCCTGAGAGACCCTGTATGCCAAAGGAAATGATTGGTATGTATGAGACTAAACTTGATGTTTTGGATTGGTTAGCAATGCTTGAGTACAATCATGGGATTCAGGGTATCTCAGGTAATCAGTTCATTCCTTGGCTTTTCTCTAGGCTCCCCCCTGTTGCAAGTGATGCTGTCATGGAATTGGGGGAGGTGGGTAAGCAGGATTATGAGTGTGTGAAGCTAGCTTTGATAGCTAGATTTGGGAAGACCCCTTCCCATTACCTTAAGAGGTTTAGGACCATCAAAAAGCATGATGGTACCCCTTGGGCTACCTGGGCGTGTGATTGTTTGAAAAACTTAGATGGTTGGGTTAAGGGTCACAAAGTGAACACTTACGAAGGTTTGAGGAATCTTGTTATGTTGGAGTCAACTTATGATGCCTGCTCTCCTGAGCTTAGACAGCACTTGGCTGATTCAAATGAGATAGATCCTAGGAAGTTAGCTAAGGCTGCTGACTTGTGGGTTGCCAACAGGGCTACTCTCACGGATTCTGGGGCAACTCAGAAAAAGGATGAGGGAAAGCAGCCAAAGAAAGATAACCAGGAGAATTCCAATAATTCCAATCAAAAAGAGGGCCCCAAAACAGAACCAGGGTAAGCCACAAGGGAAATCGAATCAGGCTAGTGTACCATCTGGTGCTAAACCAGGTGGAGGTCAAAGTAAGCCTCCATTCAATAAGACATTTGGTAAATGTTTTGTTTGTGAAGCTACTGACCATGTTAAAGAGGATGCCAGATGTAAGGGTAAACCTTCAGGGGTCCACACTGTCCCAGGTGGAAGAAGAGCCTATGACAAGTGGGAACTTTCAATTACTGGCTGATGAACCCATGAGAGTTTCAACTAGTGTTTCTTTAGTGTCCTTGGGTCTTTGGGAACAACAGAATTTATATGTCTATAGCTCAATCCCAGATAATACTAAAGATAGTGTTCTTGTGAATGGTCAGGAGACCCCTGCCATCAGAGACACTGGAGACAGCATAACTGTGGTTGATGAATGTTTTTCAATGGTAGAGGATGTTGCTAAGGCACCCAAACACCTAACCAAGTTAGCTGGAGGCCCTGTACAAATGGTTCCCCAGTTACCAGCTCTCATCCAATGCAATGACATGACTGTCAGAATACCTGTTAGTGTGCAAAGTGACGTACCTGGGAGAGTCCTGTTGGGTAATGACCTTAAAACTCTTGGAGTTGTATCTAGTACCCCCAGGCCTCCCTGTAAAAGGAAGCAGGAGCTCACAAGGTCTGCTAGGGAGAGAACCTTGAGAGGCTCTCCTGGGGACTTGATAGAAGAAGCTATCACCCCAAGTCCACAGGACATACTTACTGCTATTGCAAGACAAAAGGAGACAAAGGGGAAACGCGAGTTGGCCAGCAAGAAAACAGCAAACACCCCTGTGCCTAAAAGGACATCACCAAGACTGTCCAAAGTCACACCTGTGACTCCTCCACCAGCTGAGGCCGAGTGTGAGGTTCAACCCTGTATGGTTACACCAGATACTGAGGACTCAGACCTGGAAGAAGATCTTACTCTGGTTGGAGATCTTGACCCTGTTGAACATCCTGAGCTGCAGTCTTTACTGGCAGAAGGTGGACCCAACAGGGCAGACTTCAGCAGAGGACAAAGTGTGTCCTACTCTTGAAGGTCTTCGCCTACAGGCAGCTTCTCAGCTCGATGGGGAAGAGCCTGGGAAGTATAGGTTGCACTGGGAAGATGGCCTCTTCTACAGTGAACCGACTGAGTCAACCCCTGGAGACTGCAAAAGACTTGTAGTGCCTCTAATGAACAGTCTCAAGTTCCTACCGTTAGCCCACGAGATACCTTTAGCTGATCACTTAAGCTTTAAGAAGACCAAGGAAAGGCTCTCCCTTTACGTCTACTGGCCTAAGATGGGTTCAGAAGTAGACAAGTTCTGTAGGAACTGCCACACTTGCCAAACCTCTGGCAAAAGTGGAGCTAAGAATGTGGCACCATTGGTGCCTCTCCTAGTGGTGGGAGTTCCTTTTGAGAGTGTCGGGATTGACATTGTTGGTCCTCTTGACCCTCCCATATCTTCAGGTAACAGGTTTATCCTGGTTGTAGTAGACCATGCTACTAGGTATCCTGAAGCCATACCTATGAGAAGGAACAAGTTACTTACCTGTAACTGTTGTTCTCCAGCATGGGTCTGGCATGGATTCACATGCTCATGAATATTCCCCGTCCTCAGGCTGGGAATCCTCGGTAAAGAAAAAACCAGTATCAGTTTAGTTTCTGATCTGTCTTTCGTAGTAATAACCAATCACTGGTCTCTGCGTCATACTGACCACAGCCAATGACTGCCCTCTACCCAAGCACCGCCTCTGGCAGCCATCTTCAGATTTGGAAGCACGTGAAGTGGCAGTATGACCAAGTGAAGAGCCGCAGAGGGGTAGGCGGGAGGGTTCGCATGTGAATCCATGCCAGACCCATGCTGGAGAACAACAGTTACAGGTAAGTAACTTGTTCCTTCTCCAGCATGGGGTCTGGCATGGATTCACATGCTCATGAATAAAGAATACATAGCAGTACACCCATGCACAACCACGGGAGGTGGCAACGGCTCAACATTAAGCAGTACATCAAACTCAACATTAAGCATCTTACCTCCTCACCAGGCTCACCTCAGGCGAACAGGTTGCGCAGCACTGCTTGGCCGAACCTGGACTCCTCCCTGGAATCCCGATCGTCGCAGTAGAATTTCGTGAAGGTGTGCGTCAACCTCCACGTAGCAGCCCTGCATATGTCCAGCAGGGGCACACCAGAAAGGAACGCCGTGGTAGCTGCGATCGCTCTGGTGGAATGGGCTCTCGGACGGCCAGGCAGCGGTCGGTTTGCCAACCGATGACAGTACATGATACAGCCGGAGAGCCATCTGGAAATGGAAGCCTTCGAGAGAGCCTTCCCCTGATTGACAGGTCCAAAGTTCACAAAGAGTTGTGACGTCTTCCGAAAACACTTTGTGCGGTCCACGTAGAACTTCAGCGCTCTAGCCACATCCAGCGAGTGCAAAGTCCTCTCAGCCGGCGACGAAGGCGACGGGAAGAACACAGGCAACACCAAGGGTTCGTTGAGATGGAAGTCCGACGGTACCTTGGGCATGAAGGAGGGGTGCGTCATGAGCACTACCCTCGTGTCGTGAAAAGTCAAGTACGGGGCCTTGCATGAAAGGGCCTGGATCTCTCCCACCCGTCGTGCGGAGGTGATGGCCACAAGAAACGCTGTTTTCCACGACAGAAACTTCAACGGGGCCGAGTGCAGAGGCTCGAACGGAGGTCCCATGAGCTTGGTCAGCACCACGTTGAGCTCCCACGCCGGGGCCGGAGCCTTCACCGGCGGGAACGATCTGAACAGTCCCTTCATGAACTCTTTCACCAGACGATGAGACCACAAGGACGTCCGGCCCGTGGTTCTGGTGTATCGGGAGATCGCAGCAAGATGAATCTTCATGGACGCGTGTGCCAGTCCAGCTTTGGCCAGCGTCAGCAGGTACGGCAGTACCTGGGGAGCCGTAATCCGTAGAGGGTTAATCTTCTGTGCGTGGCACCAGACAGAGAACCTCTTCCATTTGTGTCCGTAGCATTTAAGAGTCGAGGACGCCCTGGCCTTTGCAAGAACCTCTCTGCAGTCGGCCGGTATGTCGTATCCTCCAAACTCTAGCGCTGCAGGAGCCAGGCCTGCAAGTTCAGCGATTTCGGGTCGTGGTGGAGGATGGCGCCTCCTTCCCTGGAGAGAAGATCCGCGTCCACCGGCAGCTTGCTTGGCGGGGACGCTGACAAGTCCAGAAGGTCCGGGAACCATATCTGCCTCGGCCACGCAGGTGCGACGAGGATCATCCTGCACCGTGACCTCTTGAGCTGGTTGACGAGCCGGATTAGCAGTGGCAAAGGAGGGAACGCGTAGAGGAACAGGCCCTCCCAGGGGAACGAGAAGGCATCGCCCATGCTCCTCGCCTGGGGAAACCTGCTGGCGAACCTCCGGCACTTGGAGTTCGTCGGCGTCGCGAACAGGTCGATCTGGGGTGTGCCCCACCGTCGGAAGAGGCGATCCACTAGATCCTGCCGTAGTTCCCACTCGTGGCACGAGCGCAGCTACCTGCTGAGTGAGTCGGCGATGGTGTTTTTTATCCCTGCCAGATGAAACGGCACCAGAAACATCCTTTGGGCGACGGCCCAATGCCACAGGTCCTGCGCCTCCTTGGACAGCGGTGGGGACCTGGTTCCGCCCTGTTTCCTGATGTAAAACATGGTGGTGGATGTGGCTAGGGAGCCAAAGGCCTCTCGCGTGCAGATTTTCGGTGTGCGCTCCCCACCCTTCCAGGGAGGCATCGGTGGTCACTGTCTCCTGGTGGTCTGGGGTCTGGAAGTCCATGCCCGCCGTCAGATGCGTGCGGTTGCCCCACCACCGGACCGCTCGGCGGAAACTCTCGTCGAGTGTGATCCTCTCCTCGAAGCTGCCCGTCGTTTGGATCCAGCGCGCGTCCAGGAACTCCTGCAACGGGCGCATCCGGAGCCTGCACATGGGAATGAGGTAGATGCAGGAAGACATCATTCCGAGGAGGGACTTGATGGACCTCACCTTGGCCGCGTCGGAAACCAACATCCGCTGTACCTTGCCCAGGATGGACCTGGTCCTTTCCTCCGACGGGGAGGCCAGAAGAGACACTGTGTCGAGCTTCGCTCCCAGAAACAGTGCGTTTTGCGCGGGTACCAGGTGAGACTTGGCGTAGTTCACGGAGAATCCCAGGTCCGTGAGAAGCCGGACGGTCCTTGCCGTGTGATCCAGGGCGAGCTCCCTCGACTTGGCTCGGATGAGCCAGTCGTCCAGGTAGGGGTAGACGTGGATCCCCTCGCGGCGCAGCTGCGCCGCCACCGGTGCAAGGCACTTGGTGAATACCCTGGGGGCCGACCGTAGTCCGAAGGGGAGGGCTTTGAACTGGTAGTGACGCCCTTGGACCACAAACCTGAGGAATTTTCGGTGCCCCTTTAGGATGGGAATATGGAAGTAGGCATCCTCCAAATCCAACGACGACAGGAAGTCTCCTTCCTCCAGCTGACCCAGGACGTGCTGGAGGGTGACCATCCGGAACTTTTGCGCCTTGATGAACTTGTTCAGACGTCGCAGGTCCAGGATGGGGCGCCATCCCCCCGTCTTCTTCTTCACGAGGAAGTATCTCGAGTAAACTCCGGAGCCCCGAAGTCTCTTTGGGACGAGTTCGATGGCGCCCTTCCTCAGCATCGCCTTTACCTCCAGGAGAAGTTGAGGGACGTGAAGTTCTTTCCTGGACACGGGGGGGACGCGCGGACACCTTCTTTGAGATTCGAGCGCGTGGCCCCGGGCCAAGGCATCCAGCACCCAACGGTCGGTGGAGATGGACTCCCACACGCTGACGAATCTCGCCAGCCGGCCTCCCACCGGGGTGCTTCGGTGGGGGCCCGACCCCACGGTCAGTTCAATCCTGCTTCGACGAGGCTTTGCCGCCTTGACCTCCTTGGCGACGACGGCGGGGTCCGCCAGACTTGCCTCATCCTCTGTAGGCCTCCTGAGCCGACGAGCGGGCCGCTTGACGGTAGGTGGAGAAACCGCCGCCTGAACTTTTGGAGGCGCCCTTGCCTCCGCTGCTCCGAAAGGGCGTCCGTCGTTGTTGCAGGACTCCAAGGGCCCGGGCCGTCTCGGTGTCCGCTTTAATGGCCTGAAGGGAATCGTCCACTGTTTTCCCAAACAGGTTGTTCCCATCGAAGGGCATGTCCAGGACTCTGGTCTGAACGTCTTGACGGAAGTCCGTAGCCTTGAGCCATCCACGCCGCCTAAGGCAAACGCCGTTGCCCAACTGGCGGAACCCGGTGTCGGCGATGTCCGTCGCAACGGTAATGGCGTGGTCCGAAGCCACCTCACCTTCCTGCAGGATCTCCAGGGCCTCTGCCCTCTTGTCGTCCGGCAAGAAGTCCAGTAGGGGAGCCAGTTTGTACCAGAGCTCCCTGTCGTAGCGGGCCACGATAGCCAAGGCGTTGGCCGCTTTAATCGTCGTCGCCGCAGACGAGATGACTCTGCGTCCCATAGCGTCCAATTTCTTTCCCTCGCCGTCCGGTGGGGAAGTCGATGTGGAGGCCGCACCCCCCCCCCGCTTTTTTCCTGGCCGCCGCAGAGACGACGGAGTCCGGGGTAGGCTGCGCCCGGAGGCACAGGGGGGCCGTGTCCGGGACCCGGTACTTCTTCTCGTACCGGTCCCTTCTAGCTGGCGTCGTGGAAGGGTTCTTGAGGAGGGTGAGGCCCTCATCCCAAATGTCGTCCAATAGAGGCACTGAGAGGACCGTCTTCCTCTTGGCCTCGCGCCGCTGATAAAGGAAACCTTCCTTCTTCTTCTCCTCAGGGCAGAGTTGGAAAAGCTCGGATGCCCTGGTGATCACGGAGTGGAACGATCCAATCTCGTCGGGCGGAGAAGCCCTGGTGGGAGGCGACGACGGTACATCCTCGTCGTATACCTCGTCGTCCGTACCCGTCGCTGCCGTGTCAGTCCCCGTATCATCCCCTCGGGTGGACGGGGAGGAGGGCTGGAAGGGGCGCGACGGCTGAAAAGGAGGCGGAGGGTGGATCCTTCTTTTCTTGGTAGGGGGAACACCAGAAGGTCCCGGTTCTGGGTCCCCCGACGGGAGAGGTTCCGTCGGCAACGGCAGTCTCGTCCTTATTTCTGAGCATAAGGACTGTATAGCCAACAAAATGGCCGCCGAGCTGTCCCGCGGCGCTGGCAGAGGGGAATCCGACGGGCGATCAGGGGCCCCGTCGGTACCCTCGATGTCGTCGTCGTCGCCTGCGTCGGGATCCATCCCGACGGGCCGGTCTTCTTCCACGCCGAGGCCGTGGCTTAAGACTTCGACCAGCTCCTCCTCCGAGGTTGAAGCCGAATCTACGACGACGCCCTGCCCCCCCTTTTTCTTCCCCACGGGGGATTTCACGGGGGCACTATCGATGGGCACAAAAGAGGACTCCCTCCGAGGTGGCAGGGAGACTCTGAGCCCCGAGGTCGCCACCACTGGTGTAGCCCCCACAGGCTGAGCCAGGGCCGCCGCGACAGTTTTGATAGAGGGCTTGGCCGGATGGATTAAGGCCTTCACCACCTTAGGTGCACTCACCGCCTTATCGTTGAGGGGGGGGACACTGCCTCGCTCCCCCTCCGATGGGGCCTTCGAGCTCGACCGGGGCCTCTCCAGGAGCTTCGCCGGGTGCTCGGCCTTCCTCTTACCCGACCCAGAGCGTTGGCTCGTGGTTGATGGTGCCGGGGAGGGTGCGCCCTGCCTGGCGCCCGTAGAGCCCGACCGTTCGGCGCTCCCGGTGCCAGCGGACTCGCGGTGCTTTGCCTTGTGTTGGACCCCCGTCGCCGGGGCGTCCTCAAAGGTCTTAGAAGACCGCTCGGATTTCTTCTTCTTCTTCTCGCCTGACGGGCTCTTCCCTTCCAGCCAGTTGGCGAGACGTTGATGGCGGTCCTTCATGGTCCGCTCCGACATGTTGCCGCAAAACGCACAGTCCTTCTCCACGTGCGTCTTGTCCTCATGTAAGCAGTAGAGACAAAAGGAGTGTTCGTCCTCCTTAAAGACGTTCTGCAGCTGGCATCCAGGGCAGACCCTGAACAGCTTTCCGGGCGTCGAGCATCCCTTCTCCTGGGCCATGTCCGGGCCTGAGAAACTTCTGGAGTCCTCCAAAAGCGTAGCTCGACGAAATCTTCACCCTTGAGGGGCGCAGACGAATCCGACACGGGTCCCCATTGATCGGATGGAGAGTCGGTGGAGCTTGAGGCTCTTTTGACCGAAAACAAGAAGTTTTTAGAGAAAAAACGTGAAAAAATAGCACTAACGCTCGAGAGCATCAGCACGAGGATCCCAACACATGAACGTGCGGTAAAAATCTGAAGATGGCTGCCTGGGTAGAGGGCAGTCATTGGCTGTGGTCAGTATGACGCAGAGACCAGTGATTGGTTATTACTACGAAAGACAGATCAGAAACGAAACTGATACTGGTTTTTTCTTTACCGAGGATTCCCAGCCTGACGACGGGGAATATTCATGAGCATGTGAATCCATGCCAGACCCCATGCTGGAGAACTGTTACCTCTCCGGCTGTGGCCAAAGCCCTACTTATTTTTACCATAGTAGGTTTTCCTAAGGAAGTGATATCTGACAGGGGATCAAATTTTATGTCCCACTACATGCAAGCCATGTGGAAAACCTGTGGTGTCACTTACAAGTTCTCTACTGCCTACCACCCACAAACCAATGGATTGATGGAGGTTTAACAGAAGAAGAACCCCTTAAAAGAAAGTGGGGCCTTCTACTGCTATGCCTTCTCTTTGCATATAGAGAAGTCCCTCAGGAGGGAGTAGGTTACAGTTGGACTTCTCTATGACCATCCAGTCAGAGGTCCATTGGCCCTGATTAAGTAGGGGTTGGAGAGTCCTCCTTCCCCCAAGCCAGTCAGAGTGACTGACTATGTGATAGGTCTCCAGAGGAGAATGTCACACACGATGGCAGAGGCAAGTGACCAGAAGGCTAACATGGTTGAGTTTACTCAAGACCAGCTTGTTCTTGTTATGGTACCCACAAGGCAGAGGGCCTTGCAGGACAAATGGATAGGACCCTTCAAAGTTGTGGGTAAACTTGGAGAGGTGAACTATCTGGTGGACATAGGCAATCCTAAGGAGGCTCACACCAACCTTTTAAAGGCTTATGTCTCTAGACCTGAGATGGGAGCTTTGCTTCTAGCTTCAGCTCAAGAGGAGGAGAGTGAACCTCTGCCTGACATCAGAGGCTTACCTTTAGATGAGAAAGTGGAAGGAGTTAATCTCTCTTCCAGTCTCACATCTGACCAGCAGGATGAGTGCAAATTACTGTTAAATCAATTTGCCTCCCGGTTCTCACTTTCATCAGGCTTGGCCCCTTGGGGCCAGCATGATATCCTCACTGGTGACCGTTTGCCTGTGAAAAGCAGGGGGTACAGAATGTCAGACAGTGTCAGAACCCACATAAGGAATGAGGTCAACAAGATGCTTGATCTCGGGGTTATAGAACCCTCTACTAGTCCATGGTCTAGCCCAGTTGTGCTCGTACCAAAGGCAGGATCCATAGAGTTGAGATTCTGTGTGGACTATAAAGCTCTAAATGCAGTCACAAAGACTGATGCCCATCCTTTACCTAGGACAGTTGAGCTAGTGGATAAACTTGGTGCAGCCAAGTATCTCAGCACATTTGACCTGAAGTCAGGCTATTGGCAAATAGCCCTGACAGACCATGCCAAGGAGAAAACTACATTCTCCACCCCAGCAGGCCTCTACCAGTTTAAGGTAATGCCTTTTAGACTAAAGAATGCACCTGCTACATTTCAGAGGATGGTCAATCAAGTTCTGAATAGGTTGGAGGACTTCTGCATGGCATACTTGGATGACATTGCAGTGTTCAGCCCTACATGGAAAGAACATATTGATCACCTAGTGTATGTTTTGCAGGCTCTTGAACAGGCCAATCTGACCATAAAGGCAAGTAAATATCAAATTGGTCAGAGCAAAGTGGTCTACCTTGGACATGAGGTAGGAGGAGGTGAAATAAGGCCATTGCCTAGCAAAGTACAAGCTGTACAAAACTGGGCCACCCCTACTACTCAAACCCAAGTGAGGGCCTTCCTAGGTCTCACTGGGTACTACAGGAACTTCATAGAGAACTATGGGTCTATAGCTTCTCCACTGAATGTCATCTCCTCTCCAAAATTCCCTAGAAAGGTCAGATGGAATGAGGAGTGCACTCAAGCCTTTGAAGGCCTGAAGAAAGACCTTTGTCAAGCTCCAGTCCTAAGAGCTCCCGACTACCACCAACCCTTCATTGTACAAACTGATGCTTCCAATGCAGGTATAGGTGCAGTCCTTAATCAACTGGATGAGAAAGGTAGGGTACATCCCATTTGTTTCATCAGCAGGAAGTTAAAGGATCCCGAGACAAGGTGGGCAACAATAGAACGTGAATGTTTTGCTATTGTGTGGTCACTGAAGAAGTTCAGACCATACCTGTTTGGGTCTCCTTTAAATATTCAGACTGATCACCAACCCTTGAGATGGCTGATGCAAATGAAAGGGGAAAACCAAACTACTAAGATGGTCAATCTGCCAGCAATGGTTTGATTTTACAATTGAGCACAGAGCAGGAAGTCACCACCAAAATGCTGATGTCTCTCTAGGATGTTTATAACCGACTACAGGTATGAGATCCATCCAGGAGTGGATTAAATTCTCCTGTCCCTTAGTCTGGGAGTGGGGGGGTGAGTGTTAGGGAGAATTCTCATTTATGGCTAATTTCCCTTACCTAGTGAGTCCCTCAGCAGCTTTATGTTATTTTACATTTGTATAGCACCTTATGTACCATTGGTATGATCTCAAGGCGCTGTTAGGTTGAACGCCCTCGGGAACCGCAGTTTGAGTCAGTTCAGAGAGATAGAGTTGTAAAGTGCATGGGCGCACCAGGTATGTGTGCAGCTGGTGTGGTTGTTGCATGATAGCTGCTTCTTAACGGTAGGTGTGGAGCAGAGGAGATCAATTGAATGTGTTCAGTCTGGAGGGTGGACATTCAGACTGAGTTCTGGCTGCGTTAGGCCTGAGGAGACGCCTAAGCTAGCGGTGGGTGCTAGCTATCTGTTTTATCAGGATGATGGATAGTTTGATGGGTAATGTTAGTATGAGAACAGCTTTACCGAATGTGTCATAGTACTGCTGTATTCTAGTTGAATGCTGGTGTATAGGAGAGAGTAAGCGTAGTAGTGGGATATTGTGGTAATCAGTGAAGTGTATGCGACTAGATACACTCAGTGAAAGTTGGGAATATCTACTAAATTCATTTCCACTATAGTGACACTATTAGTGCATACTTCGAAATTCAACTTGAACACAGTGACGCTATTGGGCACACTTCATCTACTCCATGCATTGCATCTGTTCCATGATCTCCCTCCGTTATATGCACTCCAGCAGTTCTATCCGCTTCATCCACTCCATCCGTTCCATGTACTCCATCTGATCCATACACCCGTTCCATCCACTTCATCTGTTTCATCCACTTCATCTGTTTCATCCACTTCATCGGTTTCACCCACTTCATCGGTTTCACCCACTTCATCTGTCACCCCCGTTCGTCCGTTCCACCCGCTTGGTCCATTCCACCCATATCGTCCGTTCCATCAACATCATCCGTTCCACCTACATCATCCGTTACATCCACCTCATCCGTTCCATCCACCTCATCCGTTCCATCCACCTCATCCGTTCCGCCGTTCCTGGCACCAAGGACCCTTTTACGCACAAGTGGCCCCTGGGGTCCCTCTCCTTTCCACTGCTAGTGCGAACTAGCGACTCCACCCCATACTCTCGAACTGTCTCTGCCTTCAAGTGGAGGTCCTCCCTGAATAGTCGAAACTTCTTCATAGCCTCATCCACCTTCCCGTGCTGCTAGAGACACCTGAAGAGACCCTATTTTGCCCATTAGAACAACCGCGTATGCTTGCATTGCATGTACTATTAAGCACAAGGCTCCTCTCTTCTTAGGGCTTGGACTGCCTTAGTTAGGTGCGTTATCGATGTCCAAGGAGCCTAAAGACTATCTGCACTGCCTGTTTCCTTCCCATCTAGGTTGGCGACACATTTCGTGCATTTAACGCCTTCAGACCCCAATGGTCTTGTATATACATTGTATTTGATAGTGATGTGTTGCTTTACTTAGCGTTAGTGTAATTCTGCTGCTATGGTATGTTACAAAGGCCTTGTAATAAATGTGTCTATATTTTTAATATAACACCTGTCTGGAGTAATTTGTAAGTGTCCTTGCTGTTTGTGCTCATTGAGGTCCTTCAGTCACCCTCACCCCTCCTGAGACCTAGCCTTGACCGCCTGCCATAGCTACCCTGATTGGTCTGGCTTGTCCCGAGGTT
The DNA here is from genome assembly GCF_040938575.1 of Ambystoma mexicanum. Classification (NCBI taxonomy): domain Eukaryota; kingdom Metazoa; phylum Chordata; class Amphibia; order Caudata; family Ambystomatidae; genus Ambystoma; species Ambystoma mexicanum. Next base: position 393,621,607 of record NC_090921.1, on the reverse strand, counting down.
ACCATGTTCCAGAAAAGAGGCTGGCCTTCTGAACCACCGCCCCTCCAGATCAGAGTTCAGAAATCCATCTTAACATCGGGAAACGCAAGATTTTCGGTTTCTCGGGACAACGGATACAGCAGAACCACCTCCTACTCCCAAGGCTAAAGGCGTTCCTTTCAAACCACCCAAAGCAACAAGGATTAACAAAGTCAAAGGAAACGAGGATCCTCTGATTCACAAAGATGCCTTCAAAGCAAAGCACAGCAATGACTGCCACATGGGCAGTCAGATAGGGAAGGTGGCGTTCCACCTCAGCGAATGGCATTCAATATCAACAGACAGATGGATAATGGATGCTATCCAATACAGCCACTTGCTGGAATTCAAATGTCCACAACTCCCCATTCCTCCAGTAAAAACATCTCAATCTCACCTTCACATCTTGCGTTGAGAGGTTCGTTTCATGCTACAAAAAAGGGCCATCGAGAGGGTTCCCCCACTGGCAAGAGGAAGGGGTACCTATTGCATGTTGTTTGTGGTCAAGAAGCCAAACAAAGTGGCGCCCCATTCTAGACCTGCGGCTGCTCAACAAGAACATAAAGCAAAAATTCAGGATACTAACATTGCAAGGCGTTTATAAGGGCGGTACAGCCCGAGGCCCTTTTAGCGTCTCTAGATCTCGAGGACGCTTACTTTCACATACCTAGTCACGCAAGGCATCAAATTTCTTAGGTTCACGGTGGGCAACAGCAATTTCCAGTTTCGGGTTCTCCCTTTTGGACTAAAGTCAGTTCCCAGGACTTTCACTAAGTGTCTGGCTCCCGTAGCAGCTTTCCTCTGGAGAAATGGCCACCCCGTTTACCCGGCCACCACGTTTACGACAACTTACCAGCAGACGGAGTCTCTCAACACCACAATGCTCCTTCTACAACATCTAGGCTTCGCCATCAACTTCAGCAAATCCTATCTGACGCCCTCAAAGAATTTTGTCTTCCTTGGAGTGCAGTTCCGACCAATCCACAATCAGGTGAAACCCTCGGAAGAGAGGCTAGAAAAACTCTTGAACATAGGAGGCTCTTTTACACCAGGAAAGTCTGTCACAGTCCACTCGTATGTCTCTCCTCAGCACCATGTCATCCTGCAGCCCCCTTTTTCTTAACGGTCGCCTCAATATGCACCCAGCACATGAATGTCTCTCATCCAGAATGTCCCAGACCTAGGGCTCCTGGTCGGACAAAATAGTTCTCTCCCGGCCACTGACAGGCACCCTACAGTGGTGAACTCATCCCTTCAACATCAAACAGGGCATGCCCCTGGTAGAACCGGATTTTCGTTACACTATCGTGACCGACACCTCACAGATAGGATGGGGTGCTCATCTGGACCAGTTGCAAGTCAAAGGCCTGTGGTTACCCAAGGAGGCCTCTCTACATATCACCGTCCTAGAGCTGAGGGCGGTACACTGGGCTCTCAATTGTTCTCCTCCACAAAGGCTCGGTAGTAAGGGTTCTCACAGACAACACAACTGCCATGTTTTATCTGCACAAGCAGGGTTAGTGGGGGGAGGAGGGGACTCACTGATCCTATCCCAGGAAGCTCAAACCATCCAGCACAAGATTCAAATCCTGGCTTTCCACCTGCCAGGAATTCAGAACAAACAGGTGGATACACTCAGCAGGGATTCCTCTCAGATGCACGAGTGGCAGCTGAACAGCTCCCAGGTGGCAAAGATCTTCGCAAATTGGGGCCTTCTCTCTTTAGACCTGTTCGCCAGCCCAGAACACAAACAGTGCCAGCAGTTTGCCAGCAGGGTCCCTCATCCGAACTCCCAGGGTGACACATTCTGTTTTCCATGCACCAGGATGTTGGCCTACGCAGTAAGTCCTTTTCCCCTGATCAGGAAAACCCTTCAAATGATTCGCAAAGTTCCCTGCAAAATGATCCTAGTGGCTCTGTTCTGGCCCAGGCAGGCCTGGTTCTCCGACCTGCTTCACTTGGAGATGGACGTTCCTCATCACCTGGGTTCCCAGCCATATCTCCTATCTCAGAACAAGGGAATGGTGTGGCATCACAACCTAGGCTCCCTCAAGTTGGCTGTATGATTCCTGACCAATCCGACTTTGAAAACCTAAAAATACCTCAGGACTGTTGCCGCAATTTGCCTGCGGCAAGAGCTCCGTCTACCAACACATCATATGCCCATAAATAGTTATGGTTTTGTGCTTGGTGTGTGCAACAGCCTAACCTACAGCCATTGCATGTTACTCCTCAACAACTCCTTCCTTACCTTTTTGTTAGCAAAAGATGGTCTCTAAATATCTTCTATCAAGGTTCATCTAGCGGCGATATCAAGTTTCACGCGGAAAAGAACTTCTACCCCGCTTTACAGTGACAGAATTAAAGGCATGGTCCAGTAAAAATGTTTAATGTCCCTACGGGTCGGCCATGTTTTTTTAAGCCTAAGTGGCTCGATTTTAGAAAACTTTCCTATGGACCTTACCCGAGTTTTCGTCCATTAAACGCACGCGAAAACAGGCACCAGGGAGCCGCCATTTTGTGATAATCCTATCACTTGCCTCATCGCCCTGGCTGACCTGCTTCTGCGGCACTAAATCAATTCCCCCGCCCCTGAGCCTGTCATCAGCAGACTTGTACCACCCATTTCCCAACGCCAAAGCACGTCTTGTGTCAACATTCGCTGCGCTTCAGCTAATGACGTGTCGCCATGGAAATGGCAGGACGCCTCTTTCCTCAATAAGTATAAACAGACCGTTTCATAACACACAGCAGCAGATTTTCGATTCCATTCCCCTCTATGTGTTACTTAGAGTATTTTGTGACTCGTTTCTGTGCTCTGGTCAGCTACCTTCGCCGCTTGTAGCCCATGTGAACACCTGTACCATCTCGGTAAATTATTTTACTTTGTTTACCACACAATGGCTACAATAATGCCCTACATGTACGAGCCCAAGTATACCGAGGAGGAACTACTGGAAAGGGAAGCACGCGAAAACGATGGGGATTCGGACGGCAGTTGGCAGGACGAATCAACAGATGAAGAGCCTGGGCCTAGTCGCATGGACTGCGTCGCCACCTGGTGCACATGCAATCGGTGCGAGCTAATGCCAACCGAGGAGGAGAACTGCTGCTGCCGAGAAAACTCGGGATGCCTGGCCTACATTTCGGAAGGCGAGCCATGACCGCAATGCATCACTGAGCTGCCAGACTTCAGGGCAGCCTGCCTCACACGGGCCGTGTTGAGAATAATGATGGTGCTTATGCACGAACTTCGCGCAACTGTTCGTCCTCGTAATCCGAGTAACGAGTAAGTATACTCTGATTGTCATGCCACTCCTATTTCATGATCTTCTATTATATCCAAAATTATATATTCATATCATAGTAACGCATGAAAGTCGTTCAATAGTGTGCATTGTCTAGATAGCATTTGTCCGTGCAGAATGCCATAAGTTACAAGAATTGTCATTGACAACAAACGTTTATTAAACTTATCTTGGTCATTTAAAAACAGTTTGTTTCATTCCTTTTCGCAGGTGGTACAGGCTGGTGGCCTATCGTTCCTTTACATGGTGGCTCCACGGGAGGCTTGGACACCGCGTTCGAAGAGCGATACCCGCCTGTGCCGTTCGTGCCATAAGAGAAACGTTCCCGAGTGACAGCGGTCAGTACAGGGGATTTTCTCTCGCTGTGCTGCAACCTGACCTGTATAATCTTTAAAGTCTTGTATTTTGTGTCATGAGAATAAGATACAAAATAAAACACCACATATATTTTAACGGTTGTTTCAATTTTTTAAATGAATCAAGTGTGTCTCCATTCAAGGATGGACGTCAGACATCTGTGCTACGAATGGGTGAAGGTCTGGTCGCTGTGAAGCAGGGTGGTCACTATCTATCTAAGCTAACATAACATTCTCGATAATGCATGCACTAAATAACACTTGTTCAAAGTCTTTCAGTAGGTTATGTCTCTATAAAAGTCACACATATATCTATACTAACAATTACCATTGGATTATACAGGCCTTAGAGTCTTGACCACTATAATACACCGGTTGAAGTGTGGGTCTGTGCTCACAAGAATCTCCGGTATGTGGCATTTGTTATTGATAAGCAATGATATACTATCAAAGGCGGTTCGCACCCGGGGATGAGCGCTGGCATGGGGGGCTGTCAGGGCGCGAACAGCCAAGGTGCCAAACAGCATGTACACTTCAAAAGGTATCCCACGCCAAGGGGCCATTGCTCACATGGCCTCCTCAGACCTCGTGTCTCCAGCCAGGCCTCCCCTTGAAGCAGGCCACCCCCCTGCAATCCACATAAGTGTGTCTACATTGAGCAGTCTTCCTGTGCCTTATCTGCACGCCCCAGGCCTATCCAGCCCACCTCCTCTATCAAAGGCGGTTTTCGCCAGTGGATGCGCGCTGTCAGGGGCGCGAAAGGCCAAGGTGCCAAACTACATGTACACTTCAAAAGGTATCCCACGCCAAGCGGCCATTGCTCACATGGCCTCCTCAGACCCTGTGTCTCCAGCCAGGCCTCCCCTTGAAGCAGGCCGCCCCCCTGCAATCCACATAAGTGTGTCTACATTGAGCAGTCTTCCTGTGCCTTATCTGCACGCCCCAGGCCCATCCATCCCACCCCCTCTACGAAAGGCGATTTGCGCCAGTGGATGCGCGCTGTCAGGGGCGCGAAAGGCCAAGGTGCCAAACTACATGTACACTTCAAAAGGTATCCCACGCCAAGGGGCCATTGCTCACATGGCCTCCTCAGACCCCGTGTCTCCAGCCAGGCCTCCCCTTGAAGCAGGCCGCCCCCCTAATACCACGACATACATACGTCATTCATTCACAAACACACACCTGTTTCTAATACTTTATAAACCACTTGATATGTCTCATGAGAACATCTTTGTGCTTTGCAAGTCAACTCCTGAACGTGCTACCTGGCAACCACTGAGATCTACGCTAATCTGCTCATCGTCGTGCTATCCGTGAACTTCTGTGACCGCTTAGAGCAAACCCATCAGTGTGCTACCTGTGGCCACCCACCTATTCTCCTGCAACATACTGCTATGCTTGCTGAATCCAACTGTTTGTTGGTCAAGGTAAGGCCATGTATCCTAGTCATATTTCGCAGATTTTTAAATTTCTAACTATTTGTGAGTAGAGTACACAATAGTGCTATGTTCATTGGTCTCATTGCTATTGACTTGAGTTTCCATTGCTATGCTATCAATAGATCTATTTATTTTCATCTGTGTCTATTGTCATCAAATTGCATCCTTCGGGGGTCCAGTCTATAATGTAAGCATGTTTCCTTCTCGTGCAAGACAGAACATCCAAGGGACGAGTCACATGTTCAGATTTTAGTCACATCATTTATACATTTCTGCAATTTATGCAAATACTAAGCCGCACATAATGAACTGGTATATTTCCTGCGACCAAAACAAACCTTGCATTGATCAATGTATGATTCATTTACTTTTGTATCAAATCTTTATTCTTGAAGATTGTATAATAATGTCGATATTTACTTTTCAGATTTATCAACAATGCCTGCCTGTTCAATTAGCGGTTGCCCTTCGAAGACCCATGCGAAATCTGAAGGCACTACAATGCATGTATTCCCGAAAACTGTTGATCGAATAAGAGAATGGGTCAGACATTGCGGATATCCACTGGATGAGCTGGAAAGTAGAGTCCAACAAGTCTTACAGGACAAGAGGGGTGATCGATGCCGCATCTGCAGCTGGCACTTTTCCTTGGACATGTACACAACATCTTGGGTAACAAAGAAGAATAAACGGCGAACGACACGGAAATTGCTCGAAAACGCTATTCCCACTATTCGTCCACATTCCGCCACCGGTGAGTCAAGTGTCCGGATTTAGCTTTAGGCCTTGCGGTAGTGTGTGGGTAGCCGAATGGATTAATTGATATTGTAGGTGTTCTATCCCTTGTAATAAATCCGATATTGATATGAGTGTATCGTTTTTTGAATAATGACATTTATCAATATATTCTTTTTTCAATTTCATAACCCACAAACGCAATGTATATATATGGGAACAGGGAACTGTGCTGTATTGAGCATTTTTCAAGTATTCTGTCACCTTACATGGCTATTTTTAATATTGGCATTTCATTATCAATCATTAATTTACCTTTACAACTTCTTGACTATCCCTTGGATCTGAAGCAAGAACATTCTACATCCTTGACGTGGTCGCAGTTATCAACCACTTCTAGCGCGTATCAGGTAATCTTACTAGGCTAATCCGCTACAGACTTGTTTTATGCATGTCAAGTAATAGTTTTATTCTATCGTGTAATTATTTTACTGAATGTTTGGTTAGTGCTTTCCAATTGATATACACCTTAGTTATCGTCCACTGGTGTTTGTTTTCAGTTATAATTAGTGTTATCCATACTAATGCAAGTACTGTCTTTCAGGGAGCTGCTGAAGCGTCCGCCACATCTACAACATTTCTAGATGTTCTTCAACAGCAGGAGGTATGGATACTGACAGCTCCATCGAGCGCCATCATCAGAGCTGGAATTCTTGTCGTTTGATTGTTCTACACAATGTTTCATTCGTGGTTAGCTGTTGATATGTACCTGTGCTGTCGACCCCAGGTGTGTGTTATGTTTTCACTATTGTAATCCTCACTAATGCAAGTACTATGTTTCAGGCAGTTGATGAAGCATCAACCCCTGCACTTGATGCAGAGCCTGACCTTCAAGTAATTCCAGGGGAAGTGGAAGCGGGACCATGCGTATACGAATCTGCGAAACAGCTTTCGGAAGTGCGCACTACATTTGCAACATCCATAGATATTCTTCTGCAGCACGAGGTATGGATACTGACAGCGCCATCATGCGTGATCATATAACGTGATTCCATTTACTATACTTTCTTCCCTATTAACGCAAGTGCTGTGTTTCAGGGAGACGACGGAGCTTCCACTAGAATCACAACATCCCATTTAGATGATGCAGATGTAAATAAATCAGAGAAATAAGTCGATGAAATGTGATCATATTTAGATTTTCCTTGATTCTTTTAGACAATGCATCATTTGTGGTTATCTCTTTATATGTACCTGTGCCGTCGGCCCCAAGTGTGTGTTATGTTTCCAATATTGAAAACCATACTAATGCAAGTACTGTGTTTCAGGGAGATGCGGATGCCTCCTCTCCAATACAACCATTCATGGCAGTCCATGCAGAGCCAGAGGTATGGATACTGACAGCTCCATCGAAATAGATCATCACTGGTCGAATACTTGTCGTTTGATTGTTGCACACAATGTTTAAATTGTGTTTGGCTATTGAGATGTACCTGTGTGTTCGTCCTCATGTGTGTTTTATGCTAACAATATTTTGATACATAGTAATGAAAGTACTATGTTTCAGGGAGACGATGGAGCCTCATTCCGTGCTGTCTATGCGGATACAGAAAATATAGTCGTTGCAGCGCAAGAGGAAGGGAGGACATGCGGAAACGAATCGGAGGTACAGCGTGCTGATGTTGAAGGTCGAGTCAAAAAAGTTGCAAAGAAAAAAAAACAAAAAAAGGTTAGTTACAAACAGTTCATAACTTTAAAAAAATGCTTGTACTGGGGACTATTTTATGTTTTTTTCCAGTCAATTGGACTACACTTTATCTTGTGTTTAAACTGAACATCCCTTTTCCAATCTCTCCTCCAGTTACCCGTGGGAGTCAGAACTATACACACACAGACACTGAAGCGAATGAGAGATGTTGCTTGCCATACCATGTACACTATTGAGGAACTATTAATTGAGGCGAGGCGTGTTCAGGCTCGAGATGCTCATGTCCAATGGCCAGAACATGAATTAACTGTGTTTGGAGAATACAGCAAAGTTGCATTGGACCATTGCTACAGTACGACCGCACCACCACAAGAAGATGTTATTGACTGTATTGAAGATAGCTCTGAAGTAGTTGCAGATCAATTCACACAATCTACACCCGCCAAAAATGTGCTACCTAACAACATGTCGACATTGTTGTGTTCTCCCATCAATGTTGAAGTAATAGATGTCGAAATGACAGAGAATGAACTAGCCGCAGCATCCATAGACGCATCAGACCTTGATATCAGCGATATTACTTTCCAATGTGTTGAAATCTCCGCAACGTCACAGGCCGAAACAACGTTGACGCAGGATGACAGTCTAATGAAAGAGAGCAAATACATTGTATTCGACAGTTGTTTGATGGAAATTATAAGTATGCTGAAATGTGTGCATTCCGTTAGAGGGAAAGTATGTGGGAAGCCATTGATTAATGTGACTCATCAAATAAAAGGCAGTAACGTCAAAATAAATGCCGCCTGTAGATTAAATCATAGGTTCTCATGGTCTGCACAAACGATGCTGGGGAAAATGCCAGCAGGCAATCTACTGTGTGCAGCTGCATCACTTTTTAGTGGCTCCAGTTTTAGAAAGTTAGAGGCTTTCTTTCAGTTTGTGGGACTCCATTTCATTTCTAAATCGCTGTACTACATATACCAACGTGATTATCTGTTTCCGGCCATTAGTGATGCTTGGAAAATTGAACAACAATTGTCTCTAGTAAGTACATTGGAAGGGAAACGTTTCAGGCTAGCTGGCGATGGACAGTGCGACAGCCCTGGATTTTCTGCCAAGTACTGCACCTACCACTTTCAGGACATGAATAGTAAGAAAATTGTGAGTTTGGTGGTCGTGCAGGTAACACAATGTACATCCTCAGTGGCCATGGAGAAACTAGGATTTATAAAATCAGTGGAATATCTACAATCAAGGGGAATGCACATGGACCTCATTGCCACGGACAGACACATTTCAATTGCCAAGACAATGAGAGAGCAGTTCCCAGATATTAATCATCAATTTGACGTATGGCATCTTGCTAAATCAATCAGTAAGAAAATCTCGGCTGCAGGAAAAAAAAAAGGTTTTGAAAGTATTTTGCAGTGGTCCCATTCTATCACCAACCATCTTTGGTGGAGCTCAAAAACTTGTGAAGGGTCAGTGGAAATACTACTTGAAAAATGGCAGTCACTGATGCACCACTGTACCAACGTTCACCGCTGGACAGAAAATCAACATTTCCACCAATGTGAACATGGCCCTTTCTCCCCAGAGGAGGCACGGAAGAAGAAGTGGTTGATTCCATCTTCACCGACACACAAATCCATTGAGAAGATTGTTTGACAAAACTCTATCAAGAGATTTGAGAGGACTGACATAATTCTGTCACGGGAGATTCGGAGGTGTTCCACAATATGTGCCTAAAGTACAGGCCAAAGCGCTTGCATTTTAGCTTTCGGGGCATGAAACATCGCACTCTACTAGCGGTCTTGGCCCATAACAGCAATGTCGGACGTGAACAATCTAGGACTAGGGGTAAAGTAAGGATGCCTCGCTACACTAAGGTGTTTTCAAAACGAAGTAAGCAATGGGTGATCAAACCAGTCTATGATGAAATGCAGTTCGACTTTGTGAAAGGCCTTATTGTTGCTGTGTTAGAGAAGCACAGATATGGAATTTTGGACGTTTCTGTGCAGAGCAGTGATCCGTTGCCACCGAACATTGCAACTGTGCCATCCCCACCCGAAGCACAGCTGGTTGTGAAGTACAAATCCCGGTTTAAATAATTGCAATACGATTGTCTTTTTGTAAATAAATGTTATTTTACAGTGTACCTGTAACCCTAACCCCTACCTTCACCATCATGGGTGGCGAACAAGCTGGGTGTCATCTTTGAATTCTCTCTATTCACCTCATATATGTGTATGTACATATTTTTCTCATGTCTCATCTCATGTAAATGTAAATGCTGCGCACTGTTAACGGAGGGGAGGCTTGCGTATTGCAAATAATAAAACAAACAAACAATAAATCTCACTTTTAACTCAACTCCTGTGGTACTTTATACTTTCCCTGACCGTCCGCCAAAAATTAAATGTCTCCATTTGGGCTGCAAAGCTCGCAGACAACGGGGACAAAATTGCGGGCCTTAGAACGCGCCAAGCGGGCCGTGGCATTTGGATGAGAAGCCAGTTCGCATTTGCACATTGAGGCGCACTACATAGAGGGATTCTAAACTTCAAGTTCTCACAGGTGCCTTTACTACGTGATGTTGCAAATAAAGAATGCGAAGGACAGCGGCTTTGATTTTCAGCTCGCGCCCAGAAGAGGCCCACAAGTCACACTGGAAGTATAAGGGTCTATTGTTTTTTGACCTTGAGACAGGGACCATGCTGAAAGAACCACATTTGAAGGGGGTGCGCAATAACGTAAGAGACGATAAGGCAGAAAATTCAGAAACTAGACCGAGTTTCATTTTAGTTCAGTATACGAAAAATCGTTGTCAAGAGCACGGTCCGTTTTACAGACTGCATTACGAAGAGACACAATGGAAATTTCAAATATAATGTGAGTAAATCTTTAGACGCTTTTATACCGGAATGAAGATTTAATGAATGGATGCATGAATAAATGAAGAGCTAGGAAAAGCAAGGAAATCGTGTTCATAGTGGGCACATGGTCATGCAGGTCCACTGGTCTCACCGATCTCGGCCCTTGGCCCAGCCACTTTTTCCTGCACTGCCTACCTGCACTACGGGACTGTCTCTGTATCCTTCAGCCCCTTCTCCCAGCATTTAACTTGCACTTGCCACCAGCTGGCCCTATTATTTATCTTGTATTCGACTAACCATGTACAGCACTTTTACCCCCCTTCCCCATGCGCGATCAGAAAGACACCTGGCCTAGTAGGATCGTTGTCTGTCTGCCCTTGTTCCCCACCTGCCTCGTCGCGCCTTGAAACACTTGAGTATAGGCGCGTTACAAATGCCATATCATATATCATATCATTCCACACGCATGTAGACTGTCGTTTATCATTGTGTGTTGGCCTCAATTTATTTCGTTACTTTTCGCATTGATTTTAGAGCCGAACATACTCCATTGAACTATCCTTGCAAGCAAATAGTTTCCGATCGGCTGTAATAAATAAAATGAGTAATATTAATGAAGATCGACTGAGAGACAAATTTTTTGTTTTCATAAGATGTATTTGCTCCCCTTCTGCTACTGTCATCGGTTTGAGACAACGGCAGACGGTTTCTTAGTGAGACACCTGCAGCTTTGTGTGAACAACTGGAGCACACTGACAATTTTATGGGACGATCGCCAAGGGCCCACATGCCCTTACGCTGTAATAGTGGCTAGAAGCAACATATCAACCTTTACGATGGACTAGTGCCTAGTTGATGGAATAGCCTTGCGGTTCACCGTGCTTCCAAAGTGCTTCTTTTAACGAAAAGCAACACCCTGTGTACCATTGCGGATACAGATAAAAGAAAATAAATGGCTTTCGGAGTTCATATGGCAATTGCTGAATATTCTCTAAACATTTAATGTCAAATAAATGTACTTTACCAAATGTACCGTGTTGCTGTTTGATTTTAAAGTACAGTTTCATATTCCGAATTGTGGTGCGCTGTGTTGTGAGATGGTCTGTGTTGGTTTCCGGGTTCTGTGAGTCGTGTAGAAGACGACTGGGCGCGTTTGCCTACGCAGCACAGAAACGTCACGGAGAGAGGCGGGGAATATGAATGTTTTGATAATGTCAGGCTCAGGGGCGGGAGATTTGATTTAGTGCTGCAGAAGCAGGTCAGCCAGGGCGATGCGGCAAGTGATAGGATTATCACAAAATGGCGGCTCCTTAGTGCCTGTTTTCGCGTGCGTTTAATGGACGAAAACTCGGGTAAGGTCCATAGGAAAGTTTTCTAAAATCGAGCCACTTAGGCTTAAAAAAACATGGCCGACCCGTAGGGACAATAAACATTTTTACTGGACCATGCCTTTAAGCGTTTCCTGAAGGGCCTTTTCAGGACTTTTCCCCCCTGAAGGAAAAGGTTTCTCCCGTTTGAAGTCTCAACCTTGTTCTAAAAGCCCTCATGAAACTGCTATTTTAGCCGATGTCAACAGCTGCCATAACATTTCTCACTTGGAAGTTAATTATTCTACTGGCTATTACGTCCTCCAGAAGAGTATCAGAACTACAGGCTCTGGTCATTGATCCACCATATCTGTGCTTCATGAAAGGACCGGGTTCTTTTCTCTACAAATCCACATTTCATTCTGAAGATTCCATCGGATTTTCATAACGCTACAATCACCATACCAACCTTATATCCAAACGTTTCTACTCCGTCTGAAAAAGCTTTTCATTCCCTGGACGTCAAAAGAGCTTTAAAGTACTACTTAGATCACACCAAGTCATTCATATCCTCCAAGCAACTTTTTGTGGCATTCGGCCCTTCCAATAAAGGTAGGCCGATTTCAAAACAAGGCATCTTGCGCTGGGTGGCTGCTACTATATCTTTCTGCCACGCAAAAGCCACCAAACCACTACAATCTGCTCCGCGAGCTCATTCCACAAGATCCACGTCAGCCTCAGCAGCTCAATGGGTGGGCATACAGTCAGACCTTTGCCAGGCAGCAGTGTGTGCAGTGCCCCACACGTTCACCAGGCACCACTGTCTGCATCAACAAAATGCTGAAGATGTACAGGTGGGACGAGCGGTGCTCCAACGCCTGTTCCAGTAAGGTAAGCTCTGCAGCTTCCAGGGTTTTGGCTCTACTCCTGTTCATTACCTTAAAGTGATATGCTTCTCTTTTTGTCATATTACTGAAGGTTTACGTCCTGTTCTGCCTGATATACACCTCCAAGTATTTCAACTGCTACAAAGTCTATTCACAGCATGTGAATTCATGAAAGATCCATTGCTGGAGAAGGGAGTAGTTTCTTACCTGCAATTCAATTTATCCAGGGTTGGTATCTTTCATGGATTCACAAGCGCCCACCAGCCTCCCCCCCCGTAGGACCGCCTCCTTTAGGAAAGGTTAAAATCTGAGGGGAAGCAGCGGGGGCGGAGCTATACACTCGACGTCCCATTGGCGCTGCCCAAAGCACCCACAATGACGCTGATGGGACACTCAAGGTGTCAGTTGTGTCCCATAGGGAAAACTACTATATTAAAGTTAACAGGGTTTTCCCAGCCTGACTGGGAATATTCACAGCATGCGATTCCATGAAAGATACCAACGCTGGAGAAATGGAGTTCCAGGTAAGAAACTACTCCCTTACTGCTGTCCCTCCTTGTTAGGCCCTTTCTCCCTCTATACAGGTGTCCGAAATCTAGGTGCTACTATTGCATTTACTGTTATATTTATTGTCCCCTGTGTTTGGCACTTTCTCCCTTCTATCCAGGTGTCCCAAATCTAGGTGCTGCTATTGTATTGGTGTCCCAAATCAGGGTGTTATTATTGCATTTACTGTTGTCCCCCCATGTTGGGCCCTTTCTCCCTCTAGCCAGGTGTCCCAAATCTAGGGGCTGTTATTGCATTATCGATCAGTACACCACCTGCTATCTTAGTCTTAGGTGCCTCGACCCAGATTACTTCCATCCTAGTCCTCTGGACATGCAGCTACTGACCCCCAGATTGCCCAGCTGCTGAACTGCTCCATCCCCCCCCCTACCAAGACTGACCTCCCGTCCCTGATTTCGATACCACAACAACAAAGACCGCTTCTCTGTCCCCACAACCCTGCCCCTTCTGCACCACCCCCACCCCCATAATGCATTCCCCCTCCGGCGCATGCCGCCGTACTCGTGCCTACATTCAGGAACCTCCCCCGTCCACATCGCTGGCCACCTCTGACCCCTGCACTCGAACACATACACTTTGACCCCCATCGCACTCCCTCAATCACCATTCCGCCTCTAACTCTGAGATCAGAGGAGCGCTCTGGCGCGCCAAACACCACATGCTTCATACCCTCATCCCACACATTTCAGCCCATTTGACCCTCTCACCCTCCCTCTGCCCCAGGCATTCAATGAGAACGACTCCCTACTCCCCGTTCATACACCCCCTGCAATTTCCAACTCACAAGCCAGAGGAGCTCTCTGGCACTCAAATCATCATGAGTTCCCCACCACTACTGTGGCATCGGGGCACTCACTCAGGAACTCCCCCCCCCCCACCCCTAAACTTCCCCCTCAGCCCTACTGGCCCTTGTCAAACCCCCTTTGAATCCTGCACTAGCACCAACCCACTTGTGTAGAACTCCACATCACACCAACATAACCCTCCACCAACACACACTCCATCCACGCCCCCCTCACACTACCACCACCTCTCCCTTGAAAACCCAGCGTCCCCTTGACAGGTCGGTCCCACATGGACAACTGCACTCCACACAGCTCGTGCCCCCCTCCTGACCTGCAAAACCTTCTCGTTCTACCTCCCACACCTCTGAACGCCTACTCTTCCCCTGTCCACAAACCCCCTCTGGAAACCCTTTCTCTTCTCTCAAAGTAGCACATCTTGCCCTTTCTAAAACTGTCACTTTATCCTCTTTTCCCCTCTGACACACCCTTCTGGCTGCCAAACCCACAAAATGCAGAAAGGGTGACCGGCCCTCTCCCTGGACTCACCACTTCACCAGTCCTACCTCCAATTCATTCTCTCTCTCTCTCTCTCTCTACAGTACACCTCTCCTAGTACAGTACGAACCACAAACAACTTGCCTGACCCCACACACCCCACTCTCCCCCTGATCCTCCCCACCACACCTCTTGCATAACTATCACTGTCCGCCTACTCTTCCCACTCCCCATCGACCTAACTCACCCACCCCCCAAAGACCACCTGCGTCCTTACCCCACTACCACCCCTCAGTCTCTACCACACAGACTGATCCAACCACACTTCTCATCACAACAAGCACCAATGTTCACTGAGCACTCCCAGTCGAGTGTCAAATCACCTCGCCTCATGAAGTCACATGCCTCCTTTTCAATGCCCGCTCAGTGGCAGGAAACAGACATAGCATCTTTGACCTATCCTCTGAGAATCCGGACCTCCTTTGTATCACTGAAACTTGGTTCTCGGACGATTTTGCACCTGTCGTATACGAGGCCTTCCACCCCTCTTCCCCCCTGGTTACTCACTTATCTCCCACAACAGACCTTCCAGAGGTGGCGGAGTGGCAATCCTCTGTAAACCTCATTTTTCCATCTAACTCACCGAAACCCAGCCATGCAATGCTAACTGTGAATCTCTTCTAGTAATGTTCTCGCTACCATCAACACTCACCCACAGCTTCCTACTCAGATAGACCCTCTGGATATGACTGACATTTTGCCAACAATCTCTGACTCAATAGCTACCATTCAGGATTACAATATCTGGTTTGATGTGCCAAACAAGCCCATGACCCAACCCTTGGTCGACAGTTGCAAGGCACTCAACCTCTAGTGACATACCACAGGTCCAACCCCACTCTGGTGGACACCCCCTTGATGCGATCTTCAGCTCCTATGACCTCGTCTCTATATCTAGTCGCAAACCATTTATCTGGAGAAACCACTATGCCATCCCTTTCTCTGTTCACACACCTGCTCCTACATCCAGGGCTCTCCCTACCCTCACACATCATCACAAATGCTGGAACAAAATCAAGGTACTCTCTGACCAAGCTGAAGCCCTGCTACAGTCTCCCAGCACAGATGACATCTGATGGACCCTTAACCATCAAATCCTTGGATTCTTGCCTTAAAGAACCACTACTTCCTCTCACCGCCTCACAACCCGCAGCCTGTTGCAAAGGACCGCCCCCCCAAATGGTTCACGCCCTGCCTGAAGACTTCCAAAAGTCAAAATAACACTCTTGAGCACAAATTGCAAACATCTAACATCTAAAACCACTCTCAGCAGATCTATGTTCTCCCACCACCACCGCAATTACAAATCCGAGATCCAAAAGGTCTATTACAATAAACAAATTCTGAACTGTTGCAGCAGCAGGAAAGAACTCCAGAAAATCATCTGCGAATTCGTGAAACCCACCTGCACCTCGGCCCAGACCACACCCACGCAAACGCTCTGCGACTCCCTCTCGTTGCACTTCCACAACACAGCACTAGACAGGATGGCAAGCCTTAATACCAAACTCTCCCCCCTCACCCTCTGCCCCTCCTGATCCTGTTGCCCTGACCACCACAATGTCAGCCTTCGACTCCTTCCACCCCATCTCGAGAGACAAGTTTCTAGTTCTACTATCCGGCAGCAGACCCTCCGGATCCCCCCCCCCTTGACCACTCTCCCACCTCTCTTGTGCAGGAGAACAAGCAGGGTCCATACTAAACAACTCCCTCACCTCTGGCATCTTTGCGCATGTCAAACCGCTTCTAAAAAAGGCATCTCTCGATCCCCTTGACCCTAAGAATTACAGGCCGATCTCCAACACCCGATTCCTCGTGAAACTCATTGACTGCTGCGTATTCTCAGCTCAACTACTTCGTAGAATCCAACAAACTACTCGACCCCGCTCAATCAGGCCGCGCCATGCAATAGAAACCACTTTGATCTTGACCTGGGATGATCTCAAGGTCGCGGCGGACTCAGGGTTGCTCAGCGCTGATGTAAAGCAGCAAAACAAAGGAGTCGCAGCAGGCCTGGATTCCCACAGGGGGGGGGGGGGCTTGCACCAGTGAAGTAACTTGGTTGCTGCTCGGCCCCCACATCTACGTGCCCCTGCCACGAGGAGCAGGACGGAGAATCCACCTTTTACAATATTAAGGTGAGGAGAGGGCCCAAGGGGGAGGAAGGAGTTGAGGCCAAGGGAGGTGGGAAAACAAAGACAATCTGGTATTGAATCCAGCTCTCCTATATTGCAGACCCATCTTTAACCAGAGGCCTTACCAAGGGACCGGGAGAGGGTTTGAGAGTGCAAATCTTCCAACCAGGGCTGGGCGGCGTTCCTGTGGATACCAGGTGAGCGTAACATCCTCTGACATGGATTGGCGTGCGGTGTGGGCCAATGGCCTTCTGGAATCTTCGAAGAAAAAACCCTGATGAATCAGCCAGTTATTAATGATGCTGACAAACGGGTCCCCGTTAGTCTGGTGAAGAAACAATAGAGCACACGGGCTCGATCGAGAAAAAATAGGAATTTCCTAGCAAAAAAAGCGTAAAACACACAAAGCTCTAAGCGCTAAACACGAGGACTCCCAACACTTGAACGTGCGGTAAAAATCTAAAGATGGCTGTCGGAGGAGGGGCTTAGGGCAAGGGCAGTCATTGGCTGGGAGCAGTATGACCCAGAGCTCAGCGATTGGTTTATAGGATAAAGACAGTTTATAAGTGAAAGTTACAGTTTTTTCTTTTAATAAGGATTCTTGGCCTGACGACAGGGAATATTCATGAGCATGTGAATCCATGCCAGACTCCATGCTGGAGAACCAGGCCACCAGCGCCAGCTTGGTCGGGTCTGGATGTTCCACCGCCCCACCCTGCTGCATCAGGAATCCCCTGCTGGGGCTCTGAAAGAAGACGGGACCCCGTGCGCACAACTGCAGCAGATCCAAAAACCAGCATCTTGAAGGCCAGTTGGAGGGGAGGAGGGGATCAGAATGAGGCTGCAACCCACCGAAGCCCGTCAACTGCTGAGGGTCTGTTAGAGTAGAGAGGTGGGGGGGGGGCGGTTAACATCTGCAGCCATGTCAACAGATGTGGAAGGCATCTCCCAGAGACCCCCAACTCAGCCCTGCCCATGAAGCAAACTGGGGGCACTTCAAATTCAGAGGGGATGCAAACAAATCCAGGTCCACGAACCACCAACGCTGGAACAGGAGCAACAAGGCGTCTGTGTGCAACTTCCACTCGAAGGTGTACAACCCCCCTCCCCCAAGCAACTCAGCTGGTCCACTTCCGCATTGTTGTCCCCTGGGGGGCGGACTGCTGAAATCCAAATCACCTCCGTCAGGGCCCATTCCCAGATCAATACTGCCTCCATGCAGCATGGGGTTGGGGCGGGGGGGTTGGCAGGTGCCACCCTGCACGTTCAGGTAAAACCTTGTAGAATTGTCCGTCCTGACCAGAACAGATCTGTCCCTGATGAGGGGGAGAAATGCCCTGAGGGCCAGGTCTACTGCCCAGAGGTCAAACAGATTGATATGCAGGAGGGCTTTGGTCCTGGATCATGCGACATGCATCACATAGCCCTCCAGAGTAGCCCCCCTAGCCCAAAAGAGATGAGTCACTCATCACAACCAGGGTAGAGTCCAGCCGAGAAAAGGGGGCACCGACTGAAACATTGCCGTCCATCATCTGCCAGCAAAGATCGGGCAGTAGAAGAAGTGGTATTTGGATCCTTTCCAACTGAGACCCAGTCTCCTGATCCCCAACTGGCCACCAGGTGGAGTTGGAGGCGCATCATCTGGAGGCAAGTGTGCTGTACAGTGAGCATGCAGGCGGCCATCAGGGGCCAGAATGTGCTGAACAGGAGCCTCTCGGGCATAGGGTACACCCACTGACTGGTACTGACTGGTACTTAACACACCCCTAGGAAGATCAGATGCCAAAATGGGCACAACTGACTGCCTCTGGTTATGTTATTTGGCATTTATATAGCGCTCTATATATCATTGGCATGATCTTGGGAGGATAGCTCAGGGGCAACATGCTCTCCTTGAAAGCAAGACGACACGGAGCAGCACAGGTTCGATCATCGGGTCCGCGCTTAGAAACCTCTGGGTATTAAGCGCATTATAAATAACCTCTATCATATTCCTCAAAGCGCTTGTGGGTTGAACGCTTTTGGGGACCATAGTCCAGGTCAGTTGAGGGAATAGGGTAGCGTACGGTGCTTGGGTGCACTCAATATGTGTGCAGCTGATGAGGTTGCCTGATGGTAGCTGCATTCTAACATTAGGTGCGGTGGTAGGGAGAGATCAGTCGAATGTGTTCAGTCTGGTGGTTGGTCTCAGAGACTGTATTCTGGCAGGATTAGGCCTGTGTAGGGCATTTATGTGTGCAGCTAGGCCACTTTGTTTGTGGGGTATAGCTGCTTTCTAGCAGGATGTTGAGGTGTACATGGAGTATTGTTCGTATGTGAGCAACTACGCCAGAATTGAGGGGTATAGCTGCACTCTATTGTGTGTTGGTGTAACGTAGAGAGTGAGCATAGTGGTAGGAGAGGTGAATATCTGTAGTGAATGTTTTATTCTTACGAGCACACTGACTCTTCCAGGGTTACATTCTGGATCTGGATGAGCTGGTAGTCGTCGTGTTTCGTGGTAGCTGCCCTCAGAGATTGACAGCTAGGAGCAGAGTAAGATCTGTTTGCTCGGTCAGAGGGTCATTCTTAGGTACAGCACTATGCATCTCAGGGCCCCGGATTCCAGGTCACAGGTTGTGGTTTATGGTTGGTTGCAGGAGAGGGTTAGGCAGGATATTTCGTTATAGGGCAGGAGCCATCTCGGACCAATGTAGTCACATCAAGCTAATTTTCCCAGTTTCTGGTTGTGGTTTATGGTGGGTTTGTAGGGTCGGTCTAGGCAGGGTATTTGGTTATAAGACAGGCGTTATCCCGCAGTAACATAGTAACATCGAGGCAAGGACACTAAAGGATAGGCTGCACGCAGGCAGTGTACAGTCTGGGTGTTGTAGCGCCATAGCAATTGTATCTTAGGTATGTAGTTCTGACAAGGTATGGAGTGCTACGGTATTATCGAGTGATGGCGCGAGAGGCTGCAAGGCCTGTGTAATAGACTCAAGGAGCGGAGAGTCAGCAGTTACAAATCCCAGCGCCTGCAGGACGCCAAGGTTGCCATCTGTGGTATACACTTCCTAATTCTGTTTTGGTGATTTATTGGTTGCTTTCTGTGGTCTCTTTGCTCGGTATCTCCTCGAACATTTGTCTGCAGGCTGTAATTACTTTCCAATGTAATATCATTGAGGTCATGGTCCATGATGATGTTGGGTTTCAGCAGCCCTGGGTGTTCCTAAGGAACAAGTTACTTACCTGTAACTGTTGTTCTCCAGCATGGGTCTGGCATGGATTCACATGCTCATGAATATTCCCTGTCATCAGGCTGGGAATCCTCGGTAAAGAAAAAATCAATATCAGTTTCGTTTCTGATCTGTCTTTCGTAGTAGTAACCAATCACTGATCTCTGCGTCATACTGACCACAGCCAATGACTGCCATCTCCCTAAGCCCCGCCTCTGGCAGCCATCTTCAGATTTGGTAGCACGTGAAGTGGCAGTATGACCAAGTGAAGAGCCGCAGAGGGGTAGGCGGGAGGGTTTGCATGTGAATCCATGCCAGACCCATGCTGGAGAACAACAGTTACAGGTAAGTAACTTGTTCCTTCTCCAGCATGGGGTCTGGCATGGATTCACATGCTCATGAATAAAGAATACATAGCAGTACACACATGCACAACCACGGGAGGTGGCAAAGGCTCAACATTAAGCAATACAACAACGCAACATTAAGCATCTCTTACCTCCTCACCAGGCTCACCTTAAGCGAACAGGTTGCGCAGCACTGCTTGGCCGACCCTGGACTCCTCCCTGGAATCCCGATCGACGCAGTAGAATCTCGTGAAGGTGTGCGTCGACCTCCACGTAGCAGCCCTGCAGATGTCCAGCAGGGGCACACCAGATAGGAACGCCGTAGTAGCAGCGATCGCTCTGGTCGAATGGGCTCTCGGACGGCCTCGCAGCGGTCGGTTAGCCAACCGGTGGCAGTGCATGATGCAGCCGGAGAGCCATCTGGAAATAGAAGACTTCGAGAGAGCCTTCCCTTGATTCACAGGTCCAAAGTTCACAAACAGCTGTGATGTCCTCCGAAAACTCTTCGTGCAGCCCACGTAGAACTTCAGCGCTCTAGCCACATCCAGCAAGTGCAAAGTCCTCTCGGCCGGTGACGAAGGAGACGGGAAGAAAACAGGTAACACCAGGGGCTCGTTAAGATGGAAGTCCGATGGCACCTTGGGCATAAAGGAGGGGTGCGTCCTAAGCACCACCCTCGAGGCATGGAAAGTCAAGTACGGTGCTTTGCAGGATAGGGCCTGGATCTCTCCCACTCGTCTTGCGCAGGTAATGGCCACCAGGAATGCAGTCTTCCACGACACAAACTTCATCGGTGCGGAGTGCATCGGCTCGAATGGGGGCCCCATGAGCCTAGTCAGCACCACGTTAAGTTCCCACGCCGGGGCCTTCACCGGCGGGAACGACCGGAACAGTCCTTTCATAAACTCTTTCACCAGTCGATGGGACCACAGGGACGTCCGTCAAGTGGTTCTGGTATATCTGGAGATCGCCGCCAGATGAATCTTAATGGAGG
The DNA here is from genome assembly GCF_040938575.1 of Ambystoma mexicanum. Taxonomy (NCBI): domain Eukaryota; kingdom Metazoa; phylum Chordata; class Amphibia; order Caudata; family Ambystomatidae; genus Ambystoma; species Ambystoma mexicanum. Next base: position 393,600,375 of record NC_090921.1, on the reverse strand, counting down.
CATGGGCTAGCCCAGCCTTTGCCATCGATAGCAGGTACGGCAGCACCTAGGGGTCGTAATCCGTAGGGGGTTGATCTTCTGTGCTCGGCACCAGATAGAGAACCTCTTCCACTTGTGACCGTAGCATTTGAGAGTCGAGGACGCCCTGGCCTTTGCAAGAACCTCTCCGCAGTCGGCCGGTATATCGTACCCTCCAAACTAGCGCTGCAGGAGCCAAGCCTGCAGGTTCAGCGACGCCGGGTCGTGGTGGAAGATGGCGCCTCCTTCCCTGGAGAGAAGATCCGCGTCCGCCGACAGCTTGATAGATGGGGACGTTGACAAGTCCAGAAGGTCCGGGAACCAGATCTGCCTCGGCCACGCCGGTGCGACGAGGATCATCCTGCACCGGGACCTCTTGAGCTGGTTGATGATTTGAAGCAGCAATGGCAACAGAGGGAACGCATACAGGTATAGGCCATCCCAGGGGAACGAGAACGCATTGCCCATGCTTCTCGGCTGGGGAAACCTGCTGGCGAACCTCTGGCACTTCGAGTTCGTCGCTGTTGCGAACAGGTCGATTTGGGGTTTGCCCCATTGTCGGAAGAGTTGATCCACCTAATCCTGGCGCAGCTCCCACTCGTGACACGCGCGCAGCTCCCTGCTGAGCGAGTCGGCGATGGTGTTTCTTTCTCCTGCCAGGTGGAAGGGAACCAGGGACATCCCCTGGGCGACCGCCCACTGCCACAGATCCTGTGCCTTCTTGGATAGGGCTGAGGATATGGTACCTCCCTGCTTCCCTATGTAAAACATTGTCGTGGTGTTGTCCGTGAAGATCCGCACCACCTTGCCCTTGAGCGGGGGGAACGATTTGAGAGCCCAGAACACGGCTCGGAGTTCCAGGATGTTGATGTGCAGGAGCTTCTCCTCCGGGAGCCAGAGGCCTCTTGCGTGGAGATCTCCGGTGTAGGCGCCCCAATCTTCCAGGGAAGCGTCCGTCGTCACCGTCTCCTGGTATGCTGGCGTCTGAAAGTCCTTGCCCGCCGTGAGGTGCGCTCAAACGCCCCACCACTGAATCGCCCGCCAGAACACCTCGTTGAGGGGGACCCTGTCTTCGAAGGTGCCCGTCGCCTGCATCCAACGGGCGTCGAGAAATTCTTGAAGAGGGCGCATCCGTAGTCTGCATAGGCGCACCAGGTAGATGCAAGAGGACATCATCCCCAGGAGGGACTTGATGGACCTCACCCTGGCCACGTCCGTGGCTAGCAGGCGCTGCACTTTGCCCAGAATGGTCTTTGTCCGTTCTTCCAACGGTGCCGCCAGGCGCCTCACTGTATCGAGTTTCGCTCCCAGAAACAGGGCCACCTGCGACGGCACCAGGTGGTACTTTGGGTAATTTATGGCGAATCCCAGGTCTGTGAGTAGCTGGACGGTCCTCGCAGTGTGTTTGACGGCGAGTTCCCTCGTCCTTGAGCGGATGAGCCAGTCATCCAGGTAGGGGTAGACGTGAATCCCCTGCAGGCGCAGCTGCGCCGCCACAGGTGCTAGGCATTTGGTAAAGACCCTGGGGGCCGACTTCAATCCGAACGGCAGTGCTCTGAATTGGTAGTGGCACCCCTGGATGACGAACCTGAGGAACTTTCGATGACTTCTGAGGATGGGAACGTGGAAGTATGCATCCTCCAGGTCCAGCGACGATAGAAAGTCGCCTTCCTCCAGCTGTCCCAGCACGTGCTGGAGGGTGACCATCCTGAACTTTTGTGACCTGATGTATTTGTTCAAACGACGAAGGTCCAGGATGTGGCGCCAGCCGCCCGTCTTCTTCCTGACGAGGAAGTACCTTGAGTACACCCCAGAGCCTCTTCGGGACGGGCTCGATGGCGCCTTTCCTGAGCATCGCCGGTACTTCCAACAGCAGTTGCGGGACGTGGCCACAGGTGGAATGTGAGGGCACTTCTTCAGGAATTCGATAGAGTGTCCTCTTGCCAGGGTATCCAGCACCCAACGATCGGTGGAGATGGACTTCCACACGCCGACGAACTTAGTCAGCCGGCCTCCCACCGGGGTGCTTCGGTGGGGGCCCGAGGCCACGGCCGGTTCAGTCCTGCTTGGAGGTGGTGGCCTTGCCGCCCTGGCCACCTTGGCGGCGAGGCGCTCCCTGCTTGCCGCGACCCCTGTAGGCCTCCTGAGACGAGGAGCGTGCCGCCTGGCGGTAGGACGACGAGCCACCACTGGATCCCTTGGAGGCCCCCTGCCTGCCTCCGGAGCTCCGAAAGGGCCGTCATTGCTGAAGGGCTCCTAGGGCACGGGCCGTCTCCGTGTCCATCTTTATGGCTTGGAGGGATTCGTCCACCGCCTTCCCGAACAAGTTGCTTCCGTCGAACGGCATGTCCAACACCCTGGTCTGGACGTCCTGACGGACGTCTGTCGCCCGGAGCCAACCCCGTCGTCGTAGGCAAACTCCATTGCCCAGCTGGCGGAACCCGGTATCGGCAATATCGGTTGCCACCGTTATGGCGTGGTCCGACGCCACCTCGCCTTCTTGAAGTATTTCCAGGGCCTCAGACCTTTTGTCGTCCAGTAGGAAGTCCAATATGGGGGCCAGCTTAAACCAGAGCTCCCTGTCGTAACGGGCCACGATCGCCAGGGCGTTGGCCGCTTTGGTCGTTGTCGCCGCCGACGAAATGACCTGTCGCCCCATGGCGTCCAACTTCTTTCCCTCGCCGTCCGGAGGGGAATTCGATGTTGAGGCTCCTGACCCCACCACTTTCTTCTTCGCCGCCGCCGAGACGACCGAGTCTGGCGTTGGCTGGGCCCTGAGGCACAGGGGAGCGGTCTCGGGGACCCGGTACTTCTTCTCGTACCGGTCCCGTTTGGCTGGTGCCGTGGAGGGGTTCTTGAGTACCGACAGGCCCTCCTCCCAGATGTCATCAATTAGAGGCACCGCGATGACAGTCTTCCTCTTGGCCTCTCGGCGCTGATAGAGGAAACCTTCCTTTTTCTGCTCCTCCGGGCAGAGCTGGAACAATTCGGACGCCCTGGCGATCATGGCGTGGAATGAGCCAATCTTGTCGGGCGGAGATGCCCGTGCGACGGGAGACCCGTTCCGTCGCCCTCAGAACCCGTCGTCGAGCCCACCGCACCGTCATCTCCCAACTCGTGGGAGGATGAGGAGGGAACTGCAGGCCTTACGGGGGCGAGCGGAGGAGAGGGTTGGGTCCTCCGTCGTTTGTTCTGAGGACTTCCCGATGGGCCAGGTTGCGGGTCCTCCGGCCTGGGCCGTGGTAATCTCGTCCTTATCTCAGAGCATAAGGACTGGATCGCAAACAAAATGGCTGCCGAGCTATCCTGAGGCCTAGGTTCCGGCTGCGCCGGAAGGGAAGGCTGCTCTTCCTCGCCATCGTCGTCTTCCTCGGTTATCTCACGAGGATCTTCCTTGCGGGACCGAACCTTCTCTAATTGTACTTCGAGATTCCTCGCGACCTCGGTCAGTTCCACCTCCGAGGCTGACTCCGAGCTCAAGGAGGCTACCGTGCACCCCCCCCCCCTTGTTCCATCATGGGGGCCATGACGATGGGCTGAAAAGATGATTCCCTCCTTGGCGGCAGGGAAACTCTAGTCCCGGAGGCAGTCTCCGCTGGCGGGGTCTCTGCCGGCTTGGCCAGAGTCGCCGCGATCGCCTCGATAGAGGCCTTTGCCTGCTGGGTAGGGGCCTTCACCACCTTAGGTGCGTCCTGGGCCTTCTCCTTAGGGGGAGGGGCGACGCCTCGCTCCCCCTCTCCCGAGATCGGACGGGGCTTCTCCCAAAGCTTACCCGGGGTCTCGGCCTTCCTCTTCCCCGAACCAGAGCGCTGGCTCGTGGTTGACGGTGCCGGGGAAGGTGCGCCCTGCCTGGCGACCGAAGAGCCCGTCCTTTCGGCGCTCCCGGAGCCAGCGGACTCGCGGCGCTTGGCCTGGTGTTGGGCCCCCGTCGCCGGGGCGCCCGCACAGGACTTAGAAGCCCACTCGTACCCTTTCTTCTTCTTCTCACCCGTTGAGCCCTTCTCCAACCAGCTGGCGAGATGAGATCGACGGTCCCTCATGGTCCGCTCTGACAATTCTTGCAGAACTGGCAGTCCTTCTCTACATGAGTCTTGTCCCCATGAAGACAGTAGAGGCATCGCGAATGTTCGTCCTCCTTAAACACATTCTGCAGCCCGCATCCAGGGCAGCTGCGAAACAGCTTGGGTCCGGGTGACGAACTCGCGTCCTGGGCCATCTCGAAGTAGGCCGCGAATCTTCTGGAATCCTCCAAGAGGTTGATTTGACGAAATCTTCACTCTTGAGGGGCGTAGGAAAATCCCGTTAACGGGAGTAGAAACGGTGGAGCTTGGGCTCGATTAACCGAAAAAATAAGAAGATTCACCTGAAAAAGCGCAAAACACGCAGTAAAAGCTCGAGAGCTAAGCACGAGGACTCCCAACACTTGAACGTGCGGTAAAAATCTGAAGATGGCTGCCAGAGGCGGGGCTTAGGGAGATGGCAGTCATTGGCTGTGGTCAGTATGACGCAGAGATCAGTGATTGGTTACTACTACGAAAGACAGATCAGAAACGAAACTGATACTGATATTTTCTTTACCGAGGATTCCCAGCCTGACGGGGAATATTCATGAGCATGTGAATCCATGCCAGACCCCATGCTGGAGAATCACGTTTACGGAAAGAGCCAGGTTTTTAGAGCTTTGCAAAAGGCCATGTAGTCTTGGCTTTCTCAAATGTGCGGAGGGAGTGAGTTCCACAGAGATGGAACCAAGGTTGAGTGATGGGAGGTAAGGGTTAATCTTCTCTTGTAGGTATGCTGGGCCAGTCTTGTGCACTGCTCGGTGAGTAACGGATAGGGTTTTGAAAGTGGCCCTTCGTCCTACAGGGAGCCAGTGAAGGGTGCAGAGAGAGGGGGGATGTGGTCCCTGTGTCCGAGAGAAAGAAGGAGTTTGACGGCAGCGTTTTGGGCTCTTTGGAGTTTAAGTTAGTATGCTGGTGCTCCCAGGTAGAAGGAGTTGGCATTGTCCAGTCTCGACATAACAATGGACATAATAGCGGCAAGTCTGTTGGGATAGGGGAGCTAAAGGAAAATGCGTCTTGGTAGTTTGAGGTGGTAGAAACAGGATTTTAATACATTATTGATCAGACGGGAGAGGGTTAGGCCCGAGTCCCTAGTGCAGCCAAGGTTTTTGTCTATTTTGGAGGAGGCAGTGTGCCAAGGGAGGGGGCCATGGGAGTGGTTGCGGGAGAAGGGCAGTATTGCCACACGCCATGATCTCAGTTGTATCCGGGTTCAGAAGGAGGTGGTTTCTTGTCATCCATCGTTCAATATCACTGAGGCAAGCTTTGAGGTCGGGCCGTGGGTTGGAGCTTTTTGTAGGATAATTTGGGTGTCGTCAGTGTAGTTGTAGCAGGTGAGGTTGTGTGCGCGTATGATTCCTGGTAGAGTGGTCAGATAGAGGTTGAAAAGGAGAGCAGAGAGGCAGGAGCCTTGGGGTACTCCAGTATTAAAAGGTGTGAGCGGTTGAGACAAAAGAAGGGAGGAAAGCGATTTGTTTCCTGTTGTTAAGGAAGGAGGAGATCCCTTTGAGTGCCGAGCCTCAGATTCCTAGGGAGTGGAGACGGTCAACGAGAATAGAATGGTTAACGGTGTCAAAGGCTGACAGATCAAGGAGAATCAACGCTGAGCAACCCTATGAGTCTGCCGCGACCTTGAGATCATCCCAGATCGAGACCAAAGTGGTTTCTATTCAATGGCGCGGCCTGAAGCCTGATTGAGCGGGGTCGAGTAGTTTGTTGGATTCTACGAAGTGGTTGAGCTGAGAATACGCAGCAATCAATGAGTTTCACGAGGAATCAGGTGTTGGAGATCGGCCTGTAATTCTTAGGGTCAAGGGGATCGAGAGATGCCTTTTTTTAAGAAGTGGTTTGACATGCGCAAAGATGCCAGAGGTGAGGGAGTTGTTTAGTATGGACCCTGCTTGTTCTCCTACGCAAGAAGAGAGGTGGGAGAGGGGTCAAGGGTGGGGGGGAGGGGTTTGGAGGGTCTGCTGACAGATAGTAGAACTAGGAACTTGTCTCTCGAGATGGGGTGGAAGGAGTCAAAGGCTGGCATTGTGGTGGTCAGGGCAACAGGATCAGGAGGAGCAGATGGTAAGGGTGGAGAGTTTGGCATTAAGGCTTGCCATCCTGTCTAGTGCTGTGTTGTAGAAATGCAACGAGAGGGAGTCGCAGAGCGTTTGCGTCGGTGTGGTCTGGGCAGAGGTGCAGGTGGGTTTCACGAATTTGCAGATGATTTTGTGGAGTTCTTTGCTGCTGCTGCAACAGTTCAGGATTCGTTTATTGTAATAGACCTTTTGGATCTTGGATTTGTAATTACGGTGGTGGTGGGAGAACAGATCTGCTGAGAGTGGTTTTAAATGTTAGATGTTTGCCATTTGTGCTCAAGAGTGTTATTTAGACATTTGAAAGTATTCAGGCAGGGCGTGAACCATTTGGGGGGGCGGTCCTTTGCAACAGGCTGCGGGTAGTGAGGTGGTGAGAGGAAGTAGTGATTCTTTAAGGCAAGAGTCAAAGGATTTGATGGTTAAGGGTCCATTAGATGTCAGCAGTGCTGGGAGACTGTAGTAGGGCTTCAGCTTGGTCAGGGAGTACCTTGATTTTGTTCCAGCATTTGTGATCATGTGTGAGGGTAGGGAGAGTCCTTGATGTAGGAGCAGGTGTGTGAACAGAGAAAGGGATGGCAGAGTGGTTTCTCCAGATAAGCGGTTTGCGACTAGATATTGAGACGAGGTCATAGGAGCTGAAGATCGCATCAAGGGGGTGTCCACCAGAGTGGGTTGGACCTGTGGTATGTCACTAGAGGTTGAGTGCCATGCAACAGTCGACCAAGGGTTGGGTCATGGGCTTGTTTGGCACATCAAACCAGATATTGAAATTCTGAATGGTAGCTATTGAGTCAGAGATTGTTGGCAAAATGTCAGTCATATCCAGAGGGTCTATATGACTAGGAAGCTGTGGGTGAGTGTTGATGGTAGCGAGAACTTTACTAGAATAGATTCACAGTTAGCATTGCATGGCTGGGTTTCGGTGAGTTTTACAGAAAAATGAGGTTTACAGAGGATTGCCACTCCACCATCTCTGAAAGGTCTGTTGTGAGAGATAAGCGAGTAACCAGGTGGGAAGGCCTCGTACACGACTGGTGCAAAATCGTCTGAGAACCAAGTTTCAGTGATACAAAGGAGGTCAGGATTCTCAGAGGATAGGTCAAAGATGCTGTGTCTGTTTCCTGCCACTGAGCGGGCATTGAAAAGGAGGCATGGGACTTCATGAGGCGAGGTGATTTGACCCTCTTGACTGGGAGTGCTCGGTGAACATAGGTGCTTGTTGCAACGAGAAGTGGTCGGATCAGTCTGGGTGGTAGAGACTGACAGAGGTGGTAGTGGGGGTATGGACGCAGGTGGTCTTTGGGGGGTGGGTGAGGTAGGTCGATGGGGAGCGGGAAGAGTAGGCGGACAGTGATAGTTATGCAAGAGGTGTGGTGGGAAGGATCGGGGGGAGAGTGGTGCACCTGTGGTGTGTGGGGTCAGGCAGGTTGTTTGGGGTTCGAGTCTGGAGGGCGCTAGGGTTTTAGGTGTACTGGGTGAGAGGTTGAGTTCAAGGGGGTAGAGAGAGAGAGAGATGTGGCCTGCGGAGGGGGGAGGTTCCTGAATGTAGGCACGAGTACGGAGGGCATGCGCCGAGTGGAATGCATTATGGGGGTGGGGGTGGTGCAGAAGGGGCAGGGTTGTGGGGACGGAGAAGAGGTCTTTGTTGTCGTGGTATCCACATCAGGGAGGGGAGGTAAGTCTTGGTTTGGGGGGGATGGAGCAGTTCAGCAGCTGGGCAATTTGGGGGTCAGTAGCTGCAGGTCCAGAGGGCTAGGATGGAAGTAATCTGGGTCGAGGCACCTAAGACTAAGATAGCAGGTGGTGTACTGATCGATAATGCAATAGCAGCCCCTAGATTTGGGACACCTGGCTAGAGGGAGAAAGGGCCCAACATGGGGGGACAACAGTAAATGCAATAATAACCGCCTCATTTGGGACATCTGGATAGATGGAAAGGTCCTAACACGGGGGGGACAACAGTAAATGCAATAACAGCCTGATTTGGGACACCCATGCAGTAGCAGCACCTTGATTTGTGACACCTGAATAGAGGGAGAAATGGCCTAACAAAATATAACAGTAAATGCAATAGCGGCACCTAGATTTGGGACACCTGAATAGAGGGAGAAAGTGCCTAACACTGGGGGGACAACAGAAAATGCAATAATAACCTCTACATATGTGACACCAATGCAATAGCAGCACCTAGATTTGGGACACCTGGATAGAAGGGAGAAAGTGCCAAACACAGGGGACAATAAATATAACAGTAAATGCAATACTAGCACCTAGATTTCGGACACCTGTATAGAGGGAGAAATGGCCTAACAAGGGGGGACAGCAGTAAGGGAGTAGTTTCTTACCTGGAACTCCATTTCTGCAGCATTGGTATCTTTCATGGAATCACATGCTGTGAATATTCCCCGTCAGGCTGGGAAAACCCTGTTAACTTTAATATAGTAGTTTTCCCTATGGGACACAACTGACACCTTGAGTGTCCCATCAGCGTCATTGTGGGTGCTTTGGGCAGCGCCAATGGGACGTCGAGTGTATAGCTCCGCCCCCGCTGCTTCCCCTCAGATTTTAACCTCTCCTAAAGGAGGCGGTCCTAACAAGGATGATTTGCCTAAGGGGGGAGGCTGGTGGACGCTTGTGAATCCATGAAAGATACCAAACCTGGAGAAATTGAATTGCAGGTAAGAAACTACTCCCTTCTCCAGCATTGGATCTTTCATGAATTCACATGCTGTGAATAGACTTTGTAGCAGATTAAATGCTTGGAGGTTTATCTCAGGCAGAACAGGACGTAAACCTTCATTAATATGACAAAAAGAGAAGCATATCACTTTAAGGTAATGAACAGGAGTAGAGCCAAAACACCGGAAGCTGCAGAGCTTACCTTACTGCAATAGGCGTTGGAGCACCGCTCGTCCCACCTGTACATCTTCAGCATTTTTTGATGCAGACAGTAGTGCCTGGTGAACGTGTGGGGCACTGCACACACTGCTTCCTGGTTAAGGTCTGACTGGTATGCCCACCCATAGGGCTGCTGAGACCGACGTGGATATTGTGGAAGGAGCTTGGGGAGCAGATTGTAGTGGTTTGGTGGCTTTTGCGTGGCAGAAAGATATAGTAACAGCCACCCAGCGCAAGATGCCTTGTTTTGAAATCGGCCTACCTTTATTGGCAGGGCCGAAAGCCACAAAAAAGTTGCTTGGAGGATATGAACGACTTGGTGTGATCTACGCAGTACTTTAAAGCTCTTTTGACGTCCAGGTGAAAGCTCTTTTGACATCCAGGGAATGAAAATCTTTTTCAGCCGGAGTAGAAGCATTTGGATACAAGGTTGGTATGGTGATTGTAGCGTTATGAAAATCCGATGGAATCTTCGGAATGAAATGTGGATTTGTAGAGAAAAGAACCTGGTCCTTTCATGAAGCACAGATATGGTGGATCAATGACCAGAGCCTGCAGTTCTGATACTCTTCTGGAGGACGTAATAGCCACTAGAATAATTAACTTCCAAGTGAGAAATGTTATGGCAGCTGTTGACATTTGCTCAAACAGCAGTTTCATGAGGGCTGTTAGAACAAGGTTGAGACTTCAAACGGGAGAAACCTTTTCCTTTGGGGGGGGGGAGGGGGGGGGGGAGAGAGTCCTGAAAAGGCCCTTCAGGAAACGCTTAATTAATCTGTCACTGTAAAGCGGGGTAGAAGTTCTTTTCCGCGTGAAACTTGATATCGCCGCTAGATGAAACTTGATAGAAGATATTGCGAGACCATGGTTTGCTAACAAAAATGTAAGGAAGGAGTTGTTGAGGAGTAACATGCAATGGCTGTAGGTTAGGCTGTTGCACACACCAAACACAAAACCTTGACCATTTATGGGCATATGATGTGTTGGTAGACGGAGCTCTTGCTGCAGAAAAATTGCGGCAACAGTCCTGAGGTATTTTTAGGTTTTCAAAGTCAGATTGGTCAGGAGTCATGCAGCCAACTTGAGGGAGCCTAGGTTGTGATGCCACACCATTCCCTTGTTCTGAGATAGGAGATACGGCTGGGAACCCAGGTGATGAGGAACGTCCATCTTCAAGTGAAGCAGGTCAGAGAACCAGGTCTACCTGGGCCAGAACGGAGCCACTAGGATCATTTTGCAGGGAACTTTGCGAATCATTTGAAGCGTTTTCCTTATCAGGGGAAAAGGACTTACTGCGTAGGCCAACATCCTGGTGCATGGAAAACAGAATGCGTCACCCTGGGAGTTCGGATGAGGGACCCTGCTGGCACTTTGTTTTCTGGGCTGGTGAACAGGTCTAAAGAGGGAAGGCCCCAATTTGCGAAGATCTTTGCCACCTGGGAGCTGTTCAGCTGCCACTCGTGCATCTGAGAGGAATCCCTGCTGAATGTATCCGCCTGTTTGTTCTGAATCCCTGGCAGGTGGAAAGCCAGGATTTGAATCTTGTGCTGGATGGTTTGAGCTTCCTGGGAATGGATCAGCGAGTTTCCCCCCCCCCCGCTAACCCTACTTGCGCAGATAAAACATGGCAGTTGTGTTGCCTGTGAGAACCCTTACTACCGAGACCTTCAGGAGGAGAACAGTTGAGAGCCCAGTGTACCGCCCTCAGCTCTAGGACGTTGATATGTAGAGAGGCCTCCTTGGGTAACCACAGGCCTTTGACTTGGAACTGGTCCAGATCAGCACCCCATCCTATCTGTGAGGTGTCAGTCACGATAGTGTAACAAAAATCCGGTTCTACCAGGGGCATGCCCCGTTTGATGTTGAAGAGATGAGTTCACCACTGTAGGGTGTCTGTCAGTGGCCAGGAGAGGACTATTTTGTCCGACCAGGAGCCCTAGATCTGGGACCATCTGGATGCGAGATATTCATGTGCTGGGTGCATATAGAGACGACAGTTAAGAAAAAGGGGGATGCAGGACGACATGGTGCTGAGGAGAGACATACAAGTGGACTGTGACAGATTTTCCTGGTGTAAAAGAGCCTGCTATGTTCAAGAGTTTTTCTAGCCTCTCTTCCGAGGGTTTCACCTGATTGTGGATTGTTCGGAACTGCACTCCAAGGAAGACAAAATTCTTTGAGGGCAACAGATAGGATTTGCTGAAGTTGATGGCGAAGCCTAGACATTGTAGAAGGAGCATTGTGGCGTTGAGAGGCTCCAACGTCTGCTGGTAAGTTGTCCCCCTGACCAACCAATCGTCCGGGTAAACGTGGTGGCCATTTCTCCGGAGGAAAGCTGCTACGGGAGCCAGACACTTAGTGAAAGTCCCGGGAACTGACTTTAGTCCAAAAGGGAGAACCCGAAACTGGAAATTGCTGTTGCCCACCGTGAACCTAAGAAATTTGATGCCTTGCGTGACTAGGTATGTGAAAGTAAGCGCCCTCGAGATCTAGAGACGCTAAAAGGGCCTCGGGCCGTACCGCCCTTATAAACGCCTTCCAATGTTAGCATCCTGAATTTTTGCTTTATGTTCTTGTTGAGCAGCCGCAGTTCTAGAATGGGGCGCACTTTGTTTGGCTTCTTGACCACAAAAAACATGCAACAGGTACCCTTTCTTCTTGCCAATGGGGGAACCCTCTCAATGGCCCTTTTTTGTAGCATGAGATGAACCTCTCAGCGCAAGATGTGAAGGTGAGATTGAGATGTTTTTACTGGAGGAATGGGGAGTTGTGGACATTTGAATTCCAGCAAGTGGCTGTATTGGATAGCATCCAGTACCCATCTGTCTGTTGATATTGAATGCCACTCGCTGAGGTGGAACACCACCTCCCCTACCTGACTGCCCATGTGGCAGTCATTGCTGTGCTTTGCTTTGAAGGCATCTTTGTGAATCAGAGGATCCTCGTTTCCTTTGACTTTGTTAATCCATGTTGCTTTGGGTGGTTTGAAAGGAAGGCCTGTAGCCTTGGGAGTAGTAAGTGGTTCTGCTGTATCCCTTGTCCCGAGAACCCGAAAATCTTGCGTTTCCCGATGTTAAGATGGATTTCTGAACTCTGATCTGGAGGGGCAGTGGTTCAGAAGGCCAGCCTCGTTTCTTGGAACATGGTAATCTCGGGACAAGCCAGACCAATCAGGGTAGCTATGGCAGGCGGTCAAGACTAGGTCTCAGGAGGGGTCAGGGTGACTGAAGGACCTCAATGAGCACACACAGCAAGGACACTTACAAATTACTCCAGACAGGTGTTATATTAAGAATATAGACACATTTATTACAAGGCCTTTGTAACAGACCATAGCAGCAGAATTACACTAACGCTAAGTAAAGCAACATCACTATCAAATACAATGTATATACAAGACCATTGGGGTCTAAAGGCGTTAAATGCACGAAATGTGTCGCCAACCTAGATGGGAAGGAAACAGGCAGTGCAGATAGTCTTTAGGCTCCTTGGACATTGATAACACACCTAACTAAGGCAGTCCAAGCCCTAAGAAGAGAGGAGCCTTGTGCTTAATAGTACATGCAATGCAAGCATACGCGGTTGTTTCAATGGGCAAAATAGGGTCTCTTCAGGGGTCTCTAGCAGTACGGGAAGGTGGATGAGGCGATGAACAAATTCCCACTATTCAGGGAGGACATCCACTTGAAGGCAGAGACAGTTCCAGAGTTAGGGATGGAGTCGCAAGTTCGCACTAGCGGTGGAAAGGAGAGGGACCGCAGGGGCCACTCGTGCGTAAAAGGGGCCCTTGGTGCAAGGGGCCACTGGTTAGTGTTGTAAGTACTCACCGGCCCCAGGTGCACTTGGACCCAAACTTGGCCCGTTCAGTCCACTCGGGTTGCAGGTTCGAACGCGACAAAAAGGACCTCTCTGCGGCTTTCAGTGCCTGAGTTACAGCGATGATTCCCAAACGGGACAGTGGCGATTTCTCAGTAGCCGGCGGATGGATCGACCCAGTTTCACTGCAGCAGGCTTCAGGGGCAAGAGGGTCACAATTGCAGCATACTTGCAAGACGTTGCAGCGGTAGGGCAACACAGTAACCGCGTTTACTCTGGTCCTGGTGCACTCGTCTCACTTCAGACCTGGGAATGCCAAGTGTACACTTGTTACATGTTGCACAAGAGTTGCACATTGGAAAAGGACTAAGGGAAACAAAGTCTCCCAGTACTGACTGTCTTAAGGGCATGTCAGTTTCCCCACAAAAAGTGAGGGAACGCCCAGAGGAGTGCAGCTGAAGGCTGTGCTTCTCTGGCAAAGTCAGTATACACAGGAGGGAGAGCCCAACACAGACCCAGGACTAAGGGCTATAAATAAATGTATACAAAAAGCGGGTTGTGTCCTGGCTGTAGAAGTCAGAGCTATTGCAACTTATTTATTGCAAATCAACGTTGTAGAGCATTCAATACCCTTCGGTGGCACTATTTATGCATATCCTAGGATAGGTGTACATGAAGGAGAATAATAATCCACATGTGCTAGCTTGTTTACAAGAGGTACAGCTTTTATTAAGTAACTGTCCTCATCTATTTAAACACTTTGTGAAGGGATTATGAGTTCAATATACAGAGGTGTAATCATTCCGCCCATATAACAGACCACAATTCAAACAAATGTAAGCGGTAAGCATAAATCAAAGCCCAAAACAAATTGATGCATGAACATGCTGCATGGTAACAGTGATGGAGAGAGACACAAAAACAAAGACATCTTATTGCTTCTAATACATTCTGTTCTTCTCACTGTAAACCATGTTTTTACAGCAGGTTTTAAACAAGTTAACCTAACCAAAGTGGAACTGACATAACTTATTGTTCCTCTAAAATGAAGACCTTGGAAGGGTCTAACATAGCCAGGCTAAAGGGTGACCATAATTACCTGTAACTGTTGTTCTCCAGCATGGGTCTGGCATGGATTCACATGCTCATGAATATTCCCCGTCAGGCTGGGAATCCTCGGTAAAGAAAAAATCAGTATCAGTTTCGTTTCTGATCGGTCTTTCTTAGTAGTAACCAATCACTGATCTCTGGGTCATACTGCCCCCAGCCAATGACTGCCCTCTCCCTAAGCCCCGCCTCTGGCAGCCATCCTCAGATTTGGTAGCACGCCAAGAGGCAGTATGACCAAGTGAAGAGCCGCAGAGGGGTAGGTGGGAGGGTTCGCATGTGAATCCATGCCAGAACCATGCTGGAGAACAACAGTTACAGGTAAGTAACTTGTTCCTTCTCCAGCATGGGGTCTGGCATGGATTCACATGCTCATGAATAAAAGAATACATAGCAGTATACACATGCACAACCACGGGAGGTGGCAAAGGCTCAACATTAAACATTACATACAAACTCAACATTAAGCAATTCTTAACTCCTCACCAGGCTCACCTAGGCAAACAGGTACTGCTTGGCCGACCCTGGACTCCTCCCTGGAGTCCCGATCGACACAGTAGAATCTTGTGAAGGTGTGCGTCGACCTCCACATAGCAGCCCTGCAGATGTCCAGCAGGGGCACACCAGACAGGAACGCCGTGGTAGCAGCGATCGCTCTGGTCGAATGGGCTCTCGGACGGCCGGGCAGCGGTCGGTTTGCCAACCGGTGACAGTGCATGATGCAGCCGGAGAGCCATCTGGAAATGGAAGTCTTCGAGAGAGCCTTCCCTTGATTCACAGACCCAAAGTTCACAAACAGTTGTGACGTTTTCCGAAACCTGTTCATGCGGTCCACGTAGAACTTCAGCGCTCTAGCTACATCCAGCGAGTGCAAAGTCCTCTCGGCCGGCGTCGACAGGAAGAAAACTGGTAACACCAAGGGCTCGTTGAGGTGGAAGTCTGACGGCACCTTGGGCATGAAGGAGGGGTGCGTCCTCAGCACCACCCTCGTGTCATGAAAAGTCAAGTATGGAGGCTTGCAAGATAGGGCCTGTATCTATCGCAGTCGTGCGGAGGTGATGGCCACGAGGAACGCCGTCTTCCATGACAGGAACTTCAAAGGCGCCAAATGCATAGGCTCGAATGGGGGCCCCCCCCATGAGCCTGGTCAGCATCACATTAAGCTCCCACGCCAGGGCAGGAGCCTTTACCGGCGGGAATTATCGGAACAGTCCCTTCATGAATTCCTTCACCAGGCGATGAGACCACAAGTACGCCCGTCCCGTAGTTCTGGTATATCGGGAGATGGCAGCCAGATGTATTTTGATGGAGGCGTGAGCCAGTCCAGCTTTGGCCAGCGAACGTAGGTACGGCAGTACTCGAGGGGCCGTAATCCGCAGAGGGTTAATCTTCTCTGCACGGCACCAGATAGAGAACCTCTTCTATTTATGACCGTAACACTTGAGAGTTGAGGATGTCCTGGCCTTTGCAAGAACCTCTCTGCAATCAGCCGGTATATCGTACCCTCCAAACTCTAGTGCTGCAGGAGCCAGGCCTGCAAGTTCAGCGACTGTGGGTCATGATGGAGGATGGTGCCTCCTTCTCTGGAGAGAAGATCCGCGTCTGCCGGCAGCTTGACTGGTGGTGACGTTGACAAGTCCAGAAGGTCCGGGAACCAGATCTGCCTCGGCCACGCCGGTGCAACAAGGATCATCCTGCACCTGGACTTCTTGAGCTGGTTGATGAGGCGGAGCAGCAACGGCAACGCGTATAGAAACAGGCCGTCCCAGGGGAACGAGAAAGCATCGCCCATGCTCCTTGGCTGTGGGAACCTGCTGGCAAACCTCTGGCACTTGGAGTTCGTCGCTGTCGCGAACAGGTCGATCTGGGGTTTGCCCCATCGTTGGAAGAGCCGATCCACTTGATCCTGGCGCAGTTCCCACTCGTGGCACGAGCGCAGCTCCCTGATGAGTGAGTCGGCGATGGTGTTTTTTATTCCTGCCAAGTGGAAGGGAACCAGAAACATCCCGTGGGCGACGGCCCAGTGCCACAGATCCTGGGCCTCCTTGGATAGGGCTGGGGATCTGGTGCCCCCTTGCTTCCGTATGTAGAACATCGTGGTGGTGTTGTCGGTGATTATCCTCACCACCTTGTCCTTGAGGGACGGAAGCAACGATTTGAGAGCCCAGAACACTGCTCGGAGCTCCAGAAGGTTGATGTGGAGAGACCTCTCCTCCGGGAGCCAAAGGCCTCTTGCGTGGAGATCTCCGGTGTGGGCCCCCCAACCCTCCAGAGAGGCGTCCATCGTCACCATCTCCTGAGACGCCGGGGTTTGAAAGTCCGTGCCCGTAGTGATGTGAGCACGGGTGCCCCACCATAGGATCGCCCGACGGAACTCCTCATCGAGAGGGATCCTGTCCTCGAAGCAACCCATCTCCTGAAACCAGCGGGCGTTGAGGAACTCCTGTAGCGGACGCATCCGAAGTCTGCAAAGGGGTACAAGAAAGATGCACGAGGACATCATCCCGAGAAGGGACTTGATGGACCTCACCCTGGTCACGTCTGTGGCTAACGAGCACCGCACCTTGCCCAGGATGGTCTTGGTCCTCTCCTCTGAAGGGGAGGCCAATTGTCCCACCTATCGAGCTTCGCTCCCAGAAACAGTGCTACTTGCGATGGAACCAGGTGGGATTTGGGGTAGTTGATGGCGAACCCCAGCTCCACGATCAACCGGACGGTCCTCGCCGTGTGTTCGATGGCGAGTTCCCTTGTCCTTGCCCGGATTAGCCAGTCGTCCAGGTAGGGGTAGACGTGGATCCCCTGCAGGCGCAGCCGCGCCGCCACTGGTGCCAGGCACTTGGTGAAAACCCTGGGTGCCGCCTTTAATCCGAATGGTAGGGCTCTGAATTGGTAGTGGCGTCCCTGAACCACGAGCCTGAGCAACTTCCTGTGCCTTTTCAGAATGGGGATGTGGAAGTAAGCATCCTCCAGGTCCAACGACGATAGGAAGTCGCCTTCCTCCAGCTGTCCCAGCACGTGCTGGAGGGTGACCATCCTGAATTTCTGTGCCTTGATGTATTTGTTTAACCGACACAGGACCAGGATGGGGCGCCAACTGCCTGTCTTCTTTCTGATGAGGAAGTACCTTGAGTACCCTCCGGAGCTTCGGAGCCTCCTGGGGATGAGCTCGATGGCACCTTTCTTGAACATCGCCCTTACTTCCAACAGCAGTTGAGGGACGCGATTCTCCTTCCTGGCCACGGGAGGAATGCGAGGGCACTTCTTTTGGAATTCCAGCGAGTGCCCGTTGGCCAGGGTGTCCAACACCCAACGGTCGGTGGAGATGGACTCCCACACGCTGACGAACTTCGTCACCCGGCCTCCCACCGGGGTGCTTCGGTGGGGGCCCGACAACGCAGCCGGATCAGTCTTGCTTGGAGGCGGCCTTGCCGCCTTGGCGACGATGGCGGGATCCCCCTTGCTTGCCGCGACCTCTGTAGGCCTCCTGGGAAGAGGAACAGGCCGCCTGGCGGTAAGTGGAGGAGCCACCACTGGATCCTTTGGAGGCACCCTGTCTGCCTCCGGAGCTCCGAAAGGGCAGTCGCTGTTGAAGCACCCCTAGGGCCCAGGCCGTCTCCGAGTTGGTCTTGATGGCCTGTAGGGACTCGTCCACTGCCTTACCAAAAAGGTTGTTGCCGTCGAACGGCATGTCCAACACTCTGGTCTGGACGTCCTGGCGAAAGTCAGTCGCCTTGAGCCATCCTCGTCGTCGGAGGCAAACTGTTGCCCAGTTGGCAAAATCCGGTATTGGCAATGTCCGTTGCCACCGTTATGGTGTGATCCGACGCCACCTCGCCTTCCTGCAGAATTTCTAGGGCCTCCACCCTCTTGTCGTCAGGCAGGAAGTCTAGCAGGGGAGCGATCTTGAACCAGAGCTCCCTGTCGTAGCGGGCCACGATCGCTAAAGCATTGGCCGCCTTAATTGTCGTCGCCGCCGAGATGACTCGTCGGCCCATGGAGTCCAACTTCTTGCCCTCGCTGTCCGGCGGGGAAGTTGAAGCTGCCGCACTCGCTGCCTTCTTCTTAGCCAGTGCCGAGACGACAGTCTGGCGTGGGCTGGGCCCTGAGCCACAAGGGGGCGGCATCGGGGACTCGGTACTTCTCCTCGTACCTTTCCCTCTTGGCGGGTGTCGTGGAAGGGTTGAGGACAGCAAGCCCCTCGTCCCAGATGTCGAGCAAAGGCACCGCGAGGACCGTCTTCCTCTTGGCCTCTCGCCGTTGGTGCAGAAACCCTTCCTTTTTTTGTTCGTCAGGGCAGAGCTGGAAGAGCTCGGATGCCCTGGTTATCATGGCGTGGAAAGAGCCAATTTCGTCGGCTGGAGAAGCCGTGGGGGGGTGATGACGGGATGTCCGCTGTGTCATCGCCGCCGTCATCGTCGGTCCCCGTCGCTGTATCCGTCGCCGTATCCGTCGCCGTATCCTCTCTATGGTCCGGCGAGGGGGATGCAGGGTCCACAGGTCTCGCAGGCACGAAGGGCGGAGCGGGGTGGACTCTCCTCCGCTTGTTCGGAGGGCTTCCCGACGGGCCTGGTTCTGGATCCTCCGTCGGGGTCCGTGGTAATCTCGTCCTTATCTCGGCACATAAGGATTGGATTACCAACAAAATGGCCGCCGAGCTATCCTGGGGCTCGGGTAATGGCTGCGACGGACGGGATGGCCGCTCCACTGGGCCCTCTTCGTCATCGTCGCTATCTTCGATCACGTCAGCAGGGACCGCCCCGTGGGATCAAACCTTCTCGAACCTCTCGTTGAGGCCTATGGATCTCTCGTTGAGGCCCTTCTCGGTTTCCACCAGCTCCTCCTCAGAGGCTGATTCAGAGTCTGTAATGGCCACCGCACCCCCTCTTTTTCCGCCAGGGATTTCACAGGGGTCTTAACGATGGGCTGGAAAGAGGATTCCCTCCGCGGTGGCAGGGATACTCTGGGCCCAGAGGGTGTTTCCACTGGCGTAGTCTCAGCCGGCTTCGCCAGGGTCGCAGCGACCACTTCGATAGAGGCCTTTGCCGGCTGGATCAAAGCCCTCACCACCTTAGGTGCGTCCTGGGCCTTCGCCTTGGGGGGAGGGTCAGCGCCTCGCTCCCCCTTCGAGATCGACCGGGTCCGGTCCAGCAGTTTACCCGAGTTCTCGGACTTCCTCTTCCCCGAAGCAGAGCGCTGGCTCATGGTCGAACGTGCCGGGGAAGTAGCGACCTGCCTGGCAGCCGAAGAGCCCGACCTTTCGGCGCTCCCGGTGCCCGTGGACTCGCAGTGCTTGGCCTTCTGTTGGGCCCCCGTCGCCGGGGTGCCCTCACAGGACTTAGAAACCCGCTCAGACTTTTTCTTCGCCTTCTCACCTGCTGTGCCCTTCTCTAGCCAGGCGGCGAGGCGGGAATGACGATCTTGTTTGGTCTGTTCCGAAAGGTTCTTGCAGAACACACAGTCCTTCTTAACGTGCGTCTTGTCCTCATGAAGGCAGTAGAGACATCGCAAATGCTCGTCCTCCTTGAAAACGTTTTGCAATCCGCATCCAGGGCAGCACCTGAACAGCTTGGATCTGGGAGTCGCGTTTCCTTTGTCCTGGGCCATGTCTGTTGAGGTAGGCCGCAGATCTTCCGGAATCCTCCAAGAAGTGTAAACTTGACGAAAACTTCACCCTTGAGGGGCGTAGAAGAATTCCGAAACGGGTCCCTGTTGTCAGAAGTAGAAACGGTGGAGCTTGAGGCTCGATTAAACCGGAAAAATGAGAAAATCTCCTGAAAAAGCATGAAAACGCAACAAAAAACTCGAGAGCTAAAGAACGAGGACTCCCAACACTTGAGCGTGCGGTAAAAATCTGAGGATGGCTGCCAGAGGCGGGGCTTAGGGAGAGGGCAGTCATTGGCTGGGGGCAGTATTTCCCAGAGATCAGTGATTGGTTACTACTAAGAAAGACAGATCAGAAACGAAACAGATACTGATTTTTTCTTTACCGAGGATTCCCAGCCTGACGACGGGGAATATTCATGAGCATGTGAATCCATGCCAGACCCCATGCTGGAGAATGATTACACCTCTATATATTGCACTCATAATCCCTTCACAAAGTGTTTAAATGGATGAGGACAGTAACTTAATAAAAGCTGTACCTCCTCTTGTAAACAAGCTAGCACATGTGGATTATTATTCTCCTTCATGTACACCTACCCCAGGATATGCATAAATAGTGCCACCGAAGGGTAGTGAATACTCTACAACGTTGATTTGCAATAAATAATTTGCAATTAGCTCTGACTTCTACAGCCAGGACACAACCCTCTTTTTGTATACATCTCTGGCAAAGTCAGTCAATGGTGTCTAAACAGAAGCAAAAGGTTTGGGGGTGTACACATGGAGGGAAAATTCCATACAATTATGAAATCTTTCCTAACACCCGAGACTCCACTAAAGAAACAAGAGGGGCGAAAAGATCTTCTGCCCTGCAGAGCTGTAAGGGACCTTACTGTATCGGAATCCGCTTTCATAGATTTCAAGTCTTCGTCTATTTTTTTCTCCGAAAAGATTCTCACCCTCACAAAGCATGTCTACAACCTTGTGTTAAACCACTTGGAGGAAATCCGTGCAGCGAAGCCAAGCTTGACACCTGAGAACCACTCTGTTAATTTGCTTGAAACCATCTCAGTTAGGTCGACAGCAATATTTATGCTATTGTTCGATGTCTCCTCCCCCACTCGCACCAATAGCATTGCTTCTTTCCTTTGCTGCTCTGGAAGGTGATCTAACAGTGGCGCTAGA
Source organism: Ambystoma mexicanum (assembly GCF_040938575.1). NCBI lineage: Eukaryota > Metazoa > Chordata > Amphibia > Caudata > Ambystomatidae > Ambystoma > Ambystoma mexicanum. Next base: position 393,579,599 of record NC_090921.1, on the reverse strand, counting down.
CTGTGCCACATCTCGCGGTCATACCTTGCAACGATGGCCAAAGAGTTTGCAGCTTTCACAGTAGTTGCTCCAATAGTGAGGATTTTCTTGTCAAAAGCGTCCAACTTACGGTTCTCATTACCCAGCGGAGTGGCACACTTGTGTTGGGTGCGAGCCTTCCTGTTAGCCGCCGCAGACACAACAGACTCCGGTGTTGGCTGCGATGTTTAGCACTTAGAAGTGGATTCGGGAGCTTAGAATTTTTTTCGCAAGTTGCCTTGACTGCTGGCTCCATAAAAGGGTGTTTCATCGTACAGAGACTATCCTGCCATAAGTGATCTAGAATGGGGAGAGAAAAACACCTTTCTCCTTTTCCCCCCCATGTGGTCGAACAAGAAACAATCCTTTTCTTCCTCCGGGGTGAGACGGAATTCTTGGCAGACTTTAACCATCATGGCATGGAATGCGCCTATGTCATCAGGGGGAGATGGTTGGGCCGGACTACCCGGCCATCCTGGTCCGTATCCCAAGTGTCTGCCCTCCTGGGAGAAGGGAAGACAGTGGAGAGGGTGTCCTGTGGGGCAATGTACTGTTCTAAGTCACCCAGTTCCCCCTGCTAGGTCCAGGAGTAGCTTGGGTCTCTAGGGCCGGCAGACTCTGGACCCACGTCTGGGCATACCCGTCATCACAGATGATGCCCAACAAGGCTGAAACATGTCTGGGGATGCTTGTGGTCTCGTGCAAAAGGGATATGACCTAGCAGTTTGGGCTGGACTGCCCCTTTTGGGGTAGGACCAAGCCTGATTTGCATATGGTTTATCCCCTTCTGTAATGGCTTGGCAGGTTGAAAAATGATGGTCTGGAGGGTTGCCCAGAGCTATGCCCATGGTTATAATTAATTCAAAACCTTCCAGCCATCACCTTTTTGTGTTCCCCTTTATATATAAACAAATGTTCCCGTCATGCTCTCCATACTTCAATCATTTTTATCTGGTCCAATAATTCCCCTCAAAACCTTATTTTCCCCATGGTTTTGCATGTATTGTATTTGGTTTATATAGGGCTCTTTCCCCACTTGTGTGGCCTCAATGCACTTTTTCCTGAACGCCCTTGCTGCCCGTAGACTATGTGGTTGGAAATTCTAAGGGGTTTAGTTTAGGAGATGCATGTGTGCATGTTTGCCGTTCTTGGACTTGGGTGGCTTATCAAAGTTCGACTAAGCAGCCCAAGAGAAGTCAGACACATGGGTGGGTGCTATTGGGGGTTAGAGATAGATTGCTATTGTTTAGTCTATGTGAGGCCAGCTATACCGGTCCCTTTCGGGCAGTGGTCGCTGTATGCTAGTGGCAGAGGTGTTGAGGTACGTCAGGTGTTTCAGTCTGGACGACTGTGTGCACTAGGCCGGATGTGCTTAGCTGTAGCCTTATTCCATCGTGCATGGATGCTTGGCTGTGCCAGCGGCCTGTGTCCACGCTAGTGGTGTGAAGATATACGTACCGTAGGCTGCAAGGTTGTTCAGCTGGGGCAAGATATGTCCAGATCCAGAATTGAGATTCCTATACCAGTGGCCTAGCTTTCCATACTGCAGCAGGTATCCGCATATATTAAGCAGAGATGGAGGCTAAACCCAGACATGAGCATCCTGTGTAGTGTGCAACAAGCCCAGGTGGGAGAGAGGCCCACACCCAACAGCGCAGTTTGAGTACAAGGCCAAGCACAGCTAGTTTTGAGGGTCCTGTATAGTAGGAAAGAGGTCTACACCCAACAATGCAATTTGAGTCCTGAATAGTGGGAGAGAGAGAGACACAGAGGAATGTAATTACAGTATTGTACAGGTGTAGGTAAGTTTGCTAAGTGGCTGGGTTGCCAGGATAGAGTAATTGCTCTACTCCCCACCCAGGCCACTCCTACCATACTAGTCCTAGTCACTGCTGGTTGACGGCTGGCCACTGGTTTCCCCTGCTGACACGATATGGGGCCGCCTCTGTAGGAGCCGCCCTTTGCCTTGGGGCCCTTAGCCGCAGGGGCTGCACAGGCAGAGGGCTGCCCTGGGAAGGTCGTTTAATACCATCTATTGCACCAATCACGGGGTGGGCCGGGAGGAGGGAAGGAAGGTGAACTGAAGGAAAGGGGACGATCGGGAAAGCAATGGCGGGGGCCGGGGTGGGGACAAATACAAATATGGAGGCACTGGAAACAGGGCAGAGGGTCCCAAAATGTACCATACTCACCTGCAACACCAAGATGGAATGCAGGAAGCGGTGGCAAACTCCGTGCAAGGCTGGCGCTGCAGATAGCCAATCACAGGACGGGGCAGAGGGGGGAAGGGGAACTAAAGGCTGTCACATGGGCTACATTCTCATGGGCAGACATTGCAACCCTGCATTTACCAGGCTCCATGCAATTTGCACACCAGGAGTTTGCAAGGCAGTATGTGCTCTTTTCTGCACTCTGGGCACTCAACTAAGTGTTCATGACTCTACAGTGGCTAGAGTAAAAGCTTACTGAACCATCTGCACTCCTGCATGGTAGTTTGTCCAATACTAAGTGGGCTGCCTGAACACAAAGGCCAATTGTTTCTTTATTGGCCAAATTTTGCCCAACCGGGGACAAGAGTCTATCCCGTACCAGCCGACCAGGGCCGACGAAACTCATGCATCGGCAGATCTGCTGAGGTCTGTGGGAGAGGAACTGGTGTGTTGGTAAACAGCAAGGATGTGCGTTGATATTTTGTTATCTGCCCAGCCCTAATGTCTCTGGAACCTTAGAAGGTGAGCTGCATGTTTCAGATGTGGAGGTTTCTAGGTCAGCAGTCCATGGGCAGGTGCTCTTTGGCACAGTGAATTTTTTCTGGGTGCGGTAGAGAGTCAGTGCAGACTGAGAAAATAGAGTGAAAAATGAATGAAGGGAAGGAACAGAGGGTGGTGTCTAAGGATGAGGAGACAGTTCGCCAAGTGCACCTCTGTCCTGAAACACCCTCTATTTTTCCATACCCAGAACCCACAAACAGCTCCCATGAAACATCTCAATCCTGAACGCTTTCATAACTTCAGAGAGTGATCAGGCTAGACCTTTACCTTCAGCTCCCTGCAATGAGGGGGGGTGGGAGTAAATATTCCACCCTCTTACTCTGCAGAGTCTGAGGAGCAGCATCATACTGCTGACTCTTACCTCAGACCGCAAGAGGACTTTCTGATCATCTAGTCGAAAGGTGGTCCCCACTCTTCATCTGACTTGGGGGGCCTTCTCCCCAGGCTACAGCGGAAACTCTGCAGGAAGCTTTCCTGTGAGCTCTGCCTCCCGCAAGCATATGATCTTCAGCTCGTTCAGGCAGGCCTCCAGCTTCTCCTCCAGGGCCCTCTGCTGATACTACATGGCCTGGGTGAGGTCCTTCATGGGTGCGATGGGGCTGTCGGACCCTGACTGCACAATGCCGCTGTCAGTGTCACTGACTTCCCTTTTGTCATGCAAGGAGCATGTACACTGCCCTATTCTTAGTATACATGGGCTTTTGATGGACAGGAAACAGCTGCTCAGCCACTTTGTGTGCTCTGCCAGAGCTAGCATCGGTGACCGAACACTGCATGCTCTGCGATCCATTTTTAGCGCAGGCCACATTCCTTTCGGAGGGGGTTGAGGGGTAGGGGAGTATTTTTGACTCCTACCATGCTTTGAGATTTTAAATCTAAATAGAACAACAACATTTACAAATGTATTCAGCTAATAGTTATTTACACCTTATATTTAAAACATTTAGTGGCCACCCTCCCCCTGGTCTCTTTGTAGTGCTAAATCTAAACCCCTTGGGAATTAAGGAAGGCGCTAGTTCCTCCCCAACATTCCCACCTCTCGTTACTTCTACAGTAACAAACTCATCCCCACCCGACATATCTACAATCCCAGAAATATTAGTCGGACGAGATCCCCGCAGGGGGTAACCCACACTTCATCCACACTTATAAGCACACTCCACGACTTGGAGTCGATTATCAGCCTCAAAAACTCTCAGCTGCAGTCCACGCACAGCCTCACCTTCCTGGGCCTCATCTGGGATACGAGCTCCGAGAAGGTATCTCCCTCGGTGGATAAGATTATGGCCATCAAGAGGGCCATTACACACTTCCTCACCAGAGCCGTGACCTCAGCTTCGTGGTACCAACACCTACCGGGTATCATGGCAGTGGTCCTCCTGGCCATGCCACACACACGGCTCCGGATGAAATTACAGCTGCACTTTGCAGCCTCATGTAATCAGGAGAAGGGCTCCAAAGTGGAGCTGGTCAGCAAACCGCGTTCTCTCCACTCGGACCTCACGTGGTGGTCCAGGGACTGCAACCTGCAGACTGGCAAGCCCATCCGGCAGCCATCCCCGCAGGTCATCACTAAGGACTCCTCCCTAGAAGGTTCAGGAGCCACTCTGGACAGCCACACCGTCCACAGAGTCTGGTCCCGGCACGAGCAGGAGTCACAGATCAACTGGCTGGAGCTCAGGGCCATTTGGCTAGCCCTCAGAGCCTTCCTTCTGCTCAATGGGGGCAGGACCGCCCTTATCCAGACCGACAACTCCACCAGCATGTATTATGTGAACAAGCAGGGGGTTGTGCAGTCTAGTGGTCAGCATGTGGGAATGAGTCCTGGAAAATAACATCTACCTCCTGGCCGTCCACCTCCGGCGGAGGCCAACTTGGAAGCGGACAAGCTCAGCAGGCAGGGAGCAGACAATTACGAATGGCCATTGAGCGACCAGGTGCTGCAGGTGATCTTCAACACATGGGGCCATCCTCAGGTGGATCTATTTGCCTCCTGTAAGAACAGGAAGTGCCATCAGTTTGGGTCCTTGCCAGGGCTGGGCCTCGGCTCCCTGGGAGACACATTGCAGATTCAATGGGAAGGCATGACAGCATATGCCTTTCCGCCTACACTCTGATCCCCAGGGTGCTCCGCAAGATGAAGGAAGCTTGTCACCTCAGCATCATCTTGATAGCTATCATGATGCCTACCCCTGGGCATCCGGATCAAGCCCATCAGCCCCAGGAGCAGGCATCCAGACATTTACAAAAACCCCAGCAGCCCCAGCTAGGGGCTGTCTGGGTTCAGTCCTGGCGCCGTAGGCACCAGGCTCATAGACATTACTTACCTCATGCAGACCATGCTGCAAATAAATCCAAGCCAACGTGAGGCCTGGATGGGACTATTTTACTACAGGGACTATTTTTTTACTCGGGTGTGGTCCTGGGGAACTGCTTTCCTGGGACTACTTTGGAGGCTATTTAAACCACACCCGAACAGCAGCACATGCTTCGTGTTATTCTGCATCCAGCAGCGTGACTCTCACCGTGCCTGCAGCCAGCATCCAGCCTTCTGCCACGCCCGCGTGCCTGCAGCCAGCATCCAGTCTTCTGCCACGCCCGCCTCGAAACCGGAGCTCCTAGAATAAAGAGGAAGAAAAGGACAAGGTTAGAAAACAAACTTATTTCAAATTCCTCACCTGATTCCGGATCCATTTCATCTCCTGACCTGGAAAGTACATCAGTCCTGCACGCGTCGCTTCGCCAGCTCCAGCACAGCGCCATATTCACCAGTTCTCACAGCATCTTTCGATCCGGCACTGTCTCCATCATTTCTTCGCCGTACTCCGGCCCCTAGGGGCACAAGAATAACAAGGTGAGCCAAGGGAATCAACAAATACCTCTTACCACCATAGACTTACCCGATTTACCACCGGCGGTATTATTCTCCATATCTTCATATGCAGCATCTATAAAGAGGGAGAAAAACAACACGTTAACGCACGCAATAGTTACCGGACAGCATTGGGTAACACAGACTCTTACCTGAACGCCAGCAGCAGCTACGAGACCTTCTTCTCACGAACTCAGTTGCAATTTAAGGAAGGAAGGGGACAAGAGTGAACACCGGGCACATTTACTTACCAATCCCGCCTGGGACTTCAGAGTCAATGCTTATCGGAACTCTCCCAATGCCTTCAAACCAGTGAAGTAACTGGTATCTACGCGCCGCTGCAAGACACGCAGGATGGAGAGCTCATCTTTTACAAACATAAGGTGAGGCTACTAAGGGGATATCGGAGGTGATTAGTGGGGGAGAGCGAGTTGGGAGGCCATCACTAAAACCCACAGGTGGCTAATCCCCGTCTCCACTTGCAGGAAAATACTCTTCGGGTCCAGCAGACAAGACTAGGCGGGCCAGTCCAGACAGTTATCTCTGCACTACGCATCATGTTGACGGAGACCGCAGCTGTCCGGGTCCGATCGACGCCCCTGTGGGGTCCAGGTGAGCGTAACAGAACACAAAGCCTTTCTAAAAATACGCACCCGGGTGTTATGGAAACCTCGGAAACCGACCAACTGGCCCAATTATTGGGGGATCTTAGGGCGGAAGTACATGCCGCTCACCAAGAGACTAATGCCCTCAGGAGAGAACTGATTGTCTCAAAGGAGCGCACTGATGATCTGGCTAGGCAACTACTGCAAAACCAAGCTGGGCAAACGCCCTTACATGGATATGGGGGAAAACCAACCCCCGTTTCATCAAGAAATCCTGTGCAAGTGTTTTTACCAGGAAATATTCCGTTAGCTCCACCCGAACGCTTTGCTGGGGACCCCAAAAGGTTTGCCGTGTTTATGAACCAATGCCGCTTGCACTTTTATGCAGACCGGGAGCCGTTCCAAATGACCAAGCCAAAGTAGCCTTTGTATTGTCATATCTTAGTGGCAGCGCAGCGGATTGGTCCATTCCGTTTGTCAACCAGGATGATCCTCTTCTCCGGGATTTTCAGGGTTTTCAAAGGAGCAAGGAAAAACTATTCGCCAGACACTCTCAGGGTCAAGCCCTGGACAATGAACTTTTATCCTTACGACAGGATAAACAAGGTTCTGCTAACCTATATTGCAACCTTCAATAGGTTGGTGGCGGAAACCGGGTGGCCGGAGGAAAAAACGAATTACATTGTTTCATCGTGGACTTCGGGGAGAACTCAAAGACGTCTTGGCTCAAGTTGTGAACCCACCTCAGGATTGCACAGAATTTATAGACTTAGTGGTCCAGCTAGACCACCGACTTCAGAACCGAAAGACTGATCGAGCCAAGTTCGAGAATCGGGTATTGGTTAAACCCAACATTGCCCCCAAAGGAACAGATGCATCTGAACCTATGCAGATCGGGGGGGTTAAAAGACCCTTAACTCAAAAGGAAAGAGAAAGACGACAGATGCAGTTGTGTCTGTACTGTGGAACCTCAGGACATTTTCTATGGGATTGCCCTACAAAACCACCTAAGAAGGTGGTAGGAGTTGCTGATAAAAGCCACATAGAGCCTGATTCGGGAAACGACCACGCCCGACAAGCGTAGAGGTCCACTTGCCGTGTTTAAAGAAGGACACTCAGACCTCGCATCTGATCATCCCAATGGTCCTACTTGATCCCAGGCAGCCATCATGTATGCACGCAGTAAGGGCATACATAGATAGCTGGGCCGTAGGAAACTATATGGACCACGAATTGGTGTCAAGGATGAATCTACCTCTTTGCAAAAAGACCACTTCGGATGTCATCACCACAGTTGATGGAACTGAGATTGCCTCGGGGCCTGTAACTCATTCCACTACAGAGATGACACTGTTGTCAAGATGGGCATCGAGAGACTATTGTGTTTGATCTTATCAAAGCCCCACAGTTCCAGATAATACTGGGGATGCCATGGTTGGAAACACAATCCTTGTATACAATGTCGAGAGAAGAGAATAACCTTCCCGGATTGTGCACACACCTGTTACTCGGAGCAAACTTTGAACAAAGGCCTGGCTACAGTCGTTAACCCAATTGTGCAGTTACCTCAGGAATACCAAGAATTTCAGGATGTTTTTCAAAAAGAACAGGCCAATACATTGCCTCCTCACAGATCATACGATTGACAAATCGACCTCCTACCCGGTGCACAACCCCCATGCAGTAGAATCTACGCCCTCACGGAACCTGAAAATCTTCACCTACGGCAATACTTGGACCAATACCTTGCTAATGGCTTTTTTCGTCCTTCCAAGTCTCCTGCATCCTCAGCTTTATTCTTTGTGCCAAAAAAGGAAGGTGACCTTAGAACGTGCATAGATTACCGCGCATTAAATCAGATTACGGTAAAAAACCGATACCCGTTGCCTCTGATCCCCGAATTACTAGACCAAGTAAAGGATGCTTGTATCTACCCTAAGTTAGATCTCCGAGGGGCATTCCATCTGGTACGTGTCAAGAAAGGCAACAATGGAAGACTGCCTTTCGCACCAAGTACAGATTATTCGAATATCAGGTGATGCCCTTCGGGTTGTGCAATGCACCAGCAGCCTTCCAGTATTTTACGAACGATGTCCTTCGTGAACTCATTGACGTCTGTGTCGTCGTATACATAGATATTCTAGTGTACTCCTCCTCAGAATCAGACCATGTTAAGCAAGTGTGTGCAGTCCTTGAGAAACTACGCCAGCACAAGTTATATGCAAAATTGGAAAAATGTGTTTTTCATGCTACGGAAGTTGAATTTCTTGGATTTATCCTGACTCCAAAGGGAGTCCGAATGGACTCTGGAAAGGTAGACCCAATTCTCAAGTGGCCATCATCCAGTTCAGTCAAAGGGGTACAAAGCATGCTCGGATTTGCTAATTTCTACCGCAGATTCATTCCGGACTTCTCCCATGTTGTACACCCCATCACAGCACTTTTGCGAAAAAACAAACGCTTGTGGACCGAAGAGGCTGAAAAGGCCTTCCAAGAGCTGAAAGCAAAATTCACATCAGCACCTGTCTTAAAGCATCCACGCCCTGAGCTTCCATGCATAGTAGAAACTGATGCATCCAGTTTAGCCATGGGAGCTGTCCTGTCCCAGAAGGATCCTGAAACCGGTCAACTTCACCCAGTAGCGTTTTGGTCCAGAAAGTTCTCAGCACCTGAGTTAAACTATGCGATTACCGATAAAGAGCTATTAGCTATCAAATCCGCCTTTAAGGCTTGGCGGTGTTAGGAAGAATTCTCTGTTTAGGCTGAATTTCCTAACCTAGTGAGTCCCCCAGCAGCTTTGCTGGTTTTTTGGGGTTTATTTTTTTCTCCTGCCAAGAGTGAGACTCTTTTACCCTCACTCTTGGACATGATTTGAGTGTGTTTCTTTGGATCTAGATGTGTTTAATGGGCTATGGGGTCTTTTACCCCATAGGGCTTCATGTGTTTTTGTGATGTGTGTTACACAGCACCCTCAGTGCAGTGACACAGGGGTGTCAGTCATAGTGACCCCCCAGTATAGACTCCATACCCTGGGACTGACTACCGTCTCCCAGGGCATGTAAAGTCACCATTGACTTTACTAGTCTTAAATTCTGAACAGAACCAGTACAAACCATCATATTGTGGACGTACTGGCTGGGGCAATTCGATTGCCCCAGGGTCTGTTAGTCGAGGGGGCATGTCTCCGTCCCCCCTGATCGAGTTTTGGCTGGTGGCAGTGGATACTACTTTTTATATTCAACTGCGAATATTTTCCTATGGGATTTCCCATTGTTTTAGGCTACTAGCTTTATTTAATTATTTATAGTAGCCTCGAACATACCGCCGGTTTATTTAATTAATATTAATTCTCCGGTTGGTATTTTTTGCCAAAACTTGATTCTAAAATGGCGTTTGTGTTCTCTTCTGTGACTCCAACCCAAGTCGAGCCCTTTGTTCCACATTTTGGCGGGCTTCTCCACAGAAGCCCTCCAAAGTGGTGCCACTCTGTCTGGGGTACTTAGGAGTGGTGGAGGGGAATTTAGGCACCCTGGATTGAGTTGCCTAGGCAACTCAAGTCGCACTCCATCCTGATTGGCCCAAGTGGTGAGCCACTTAGCATGTTTGAGTGACAGCTAGGCTGAGTGAATGGGGGTTTGCTGCATAAAGCAGGGCTTTGGGGACTGGAACTTCAGAAGTCGCCACAGGACCTAAGAATCCGACGAGGGAGAAGCTGAGCCGACCTGCCACGACACCACCACCGATGGAGCCCTGCTGGACTGCCTCACCACTTTTCCCAACGACAGAGGAGATCTCCCGCCGGAGAGTCTTCTTCCTTTGACTGGTGGGGATAACCAGTTTCACCGTCTTTTCGCTTTCCCGACGTACCTAGTGGCCGCCTTGCCTGTGCCAAGCACCCCGGCAACCGGGATACCACGTTTTACCACGGCCGCGAAACAAAGGTACCACCTTTAACCGGAAAACTCTGCGGCTGGTTTCTTCCCTGGTAGTGCAACGACCTCCATCTTTCCTCCAAGTCGAGATCTTCTCTTCCCCTGGACGACGAAACTTGCACCCACTACCAGGAACAACTGCCACCGCTGGAGGATCCTTCCCACTTAAGGTACCGTGTCCCGCCTGGCTTCCCTTGCTACCGACTGTACGGGGTAGATTTAGCCCCTGGCTTTCGAACCTGGGTTAGCCTGGGACACCCTGGCTAAACTTTCCTAAGCCTCTCCAAACTCTTTTTGAACCCTCTGCAAGACTTTCTAAGCCTAGTGTAACTGTGATCTTGGGCGCATTTGTGCTCTGCTCTCTCTAAGAGTGGGCCCAGCCTTTGGACTTTGGCTCACCAGTGACTTTTGCTCTTCTGCCTTGCTAACCGTGTTATTGAAGCTTAGAGTGGTGTACCTTTCCATATTCTGTCTTTTTCCCTCCCTTTCTCACAAACTTATTGGAGTGCCATCTAGTTAAGCGCTCACCTCTGTATGAAAATAAGTGGCGTTTTACAGTGACTTATCTGATAAGGAAAAAGGGATGTATATATTATAATAGTAACTGTGTTTAGAATATTTTACAATAAGTGCTGGAGTGTTTTCAACAGTGTGTTTTTAAATAAATAATTATATACTTTGATACCAAAGCTCTGGTCAGTGTTTGCTTGTATTGTTGTATCTGAGTGCCTATTGTGTATACTTTGCATACTGCCTAACTCTTCTTGAGGGAAGTCGGACTGCTCAGCCACAGCTACCAGGTAAATCTGGGTGGTACAGACTGCTACTAAGTGGGTTTACTGCCAACACCTGTAGTCTTAAATCTTTTGCAGTGGTCCCTAAGGGAACTGCACAGGTTTCTGCCTAACAGGCGGCACTACCTTCTTGGTGCCAGGCATAACATTACCATAATCACTGATCACCGGAACCTGCAGTATTTAAAAACAGCCAAAGCCCAATCATCGCGACAACTTCGATGGGCATAGTTCTTTGCCGAATTCGATTTCATGATCACTTATCGACCAGGCCGCAAAAATGGCAAAGCAGATGCCTTATCCTGAATAGGGATGGGAGAAGCATATGCAAACCCGGAACCGGTGGCAATTATTCCCGAGCAAAGAATTCTTGGCATAACTACTCTACAGACACTAGAAGATATTCATTCAAAAATCCAACAACTCTTTGATCCAGCAACCCTGCAGGACTGGGTAAAGAAAGGCCCGGACTACTCAGTTGTCAATGACCTACCTTACTATCAAGGACAACTATTTCTACCACACAAGGAAATACAAGAACTAGTCATCTCCAATTACCATGACACCCTGATGAAAGGGCACCCAGGTATCGCAAAAACTGAAGCGAAAATTAAGAGACAGTTCTGGTGGCCCACTTGGCGAAAAGACAGTCATTTGTGATGTCTTGTGGCATTTGCGCCCCAAAACAAAAGCCAGAAGAAAAAACCTGCTGGCCTTTTACAACCTTTGGATATTCCACCTACACAATGGCACACCTTGTCTTTAGACTTTATTACAGATCTACCTCCATGTAATGGATTTAACACCATCCTAGTTATTGCGGATCTTTTTTCAAAGATGGCCCACTTTATTCCTTTAAAAGGATTACCTTCCGCTTCAATTTTGGCCAAGGAGTTCCTCGAAAACATTGTTCGAATACACGGATTTCCTTCCGTATTGGTCTCTGACCGAGGCAGTCAATTCATTTCACAATTTTGGAAGAAATGTTGTCAATTGGCGCAAATCAATGTGAGGTTATCAACAAGTCACCATCCCCAGACCGATGGTCAGACGGAGAGGACCAACCAGACCCTTGAACGGTACCTATGTTGCATGCTGCACCAGACCAAAAGCAATTGGAAGGATATTTTATGGATTTCCGAATATGCATACAATAACTCAGTACATTCTGGAACCGGACAAAGCCCCTTCTATACCATATACGGACATCACCCTCGAACCTCAGAACTCGATTCGCCTCAGCACTTAGAAATGCCTGCAGTTAGTCATTTACACTCTACTATTACACAAGCCATTAAGGAGGCAACAGAACATTTGAAACAAGCGAAAGAAATATAAGAAAAATGCTGATCAACATAGAAGTGATGCTCCACGATATCAGATTGGGGATCAAGTTTGGCTGGCTATAAAACACATACCTCTAAAAGTAACTCAGACTTTTAATCCTAGGTATTTGGGACCTTACACTATTAAGGCCATTATGAACCCGGTGGCCATCAAGATGGAATTACCCTCTAATATGCGGATCCATCCTGTCTTTCATCTTTCACTTCTGAAACCAGTTCAACCCGGGACAAGACTTGCCAAACCACCTGACCCCATCCTAATAGATGAAGAACCTGAATTCGAGGTAAAGAATATCCTGGACTCCAAGTTGGTTAAATCAAGCCTTTTTTATTGAATCGACTGGAAAGGTTACGGACCACAGGAAAGGTCATGGGAGCCTGGTGACCACGTTCATGCACCTCGGTTGGTGAAGAAATTCCATCGGAACTTCCCAGACAAACCAGGGCCAAGGGGAAGAACAACTTTAGGAGGGGCCTTGGGTGGGAGGGCTGTCATGATGCCTACCCCCAGGCCTCTGGATGCCTGCTCCCGGGGCTGATGGGCTTGATCCAGACATTTACAAAACCCCCAGCAGCCCCAGCTAGGGACTGTCTCGGTTCAGTCCTGGCGCCGTAGGCACCAGGCTCATAATAAAAATCAGTCCTGGCGCCATAGGAGCCAGGCTCAGACATTACTTACCTCATGCAGACCATGCTGCAAATAAATCCAAGCCAACGTGAGGCCTGGATGGGACTATTTTACTACAGGGACTGTTTTTTACTCTGGTGTGGTCCTGGGGAACTTCTTTCCTGGGACTACTTTGGAGGCTATTTAAACAACGCCCGAACGCAGCACATGCTTCGTGTTATTCTGCATCCAGCAGCGTGACTCTCACCGTGTCTGCAGCCAGCATCCAGTCTTCTGCCACGCCCGCGTGCCTGCAGCCAGCATCCACTCTTCTGCCACACCCGCATCGAATCCAGAGCTCCTAGAATAAAGAGGAAGAAAAGGACAAGGTTAGAAAACAAACTTATTTCAAATTCCTCACCTGATTCCAGATCCGTTTCATCTCCCGACCTGGAATGTACATCAGTCCTGCACGTGTCGCTTCGCCAGCTCCAGCACGGCGCCATACTCACCAGTTCTCACAGCATCTTTCGATCCGGCACTGTCTCCATCATTTCTTCGCCGTACTCTGGCACCTAGGGGCACAAGAACAACAAGGTGAGCCAAGGGAATCAACAAATACCTCTTACCACCATAGACTTACCTGATTTACCACCGGCGGTATTATTCTCCATATCTTCATATTCCGCATCTGTAAAGAGGGAGAAAAACAACACGTTAACGCATGCAATAGTTACCGGACAGCATTGGGTAACACAGACTCTTACCTGAACGCCAGCAGCAGCTACGAGACCTTCGCACGAACTCGGTTGCAACTTAAGGAAGGAAGGGGACAAGAGTGAACATCGGGCACATTTACTTACCAATCCTGCCTGGGACTTCAGAGTCAATGCTTATCGGAACTCTCCCAATGCCTTCAAACCAGTGAAGTAACTGGTATCTACGCGCCCCTGCAAGACACGCAGGATGGAGAGCTCATCTTTTACAAACATAAGGTGAGGTTACTAAGGGGATATCGGAGGTGATTAGTGGGGGAGAGCAAGAACAGTTGGGAGGTCATCACTAAAACCCACAGGTGGCTAATCCCTGTCTCCACTTGCAGGAAAATACTTCTTCGGGTCCAGCAGACAAGACTAGGCGGGCCAGTCCAGATAGTCATCTCTGCACTACGCATCACGTTGACGGAGACCGCAGCTGTCCGGGTCCGATCGACACCCCTGTGGGGTCCAGGTGAGCGTAACAATAGCTCCTTGGTGGCTAGCGAGACTGGTTCTCCAAACTGCTCAGCCCCATGGACAGACCACCCATTCACCTGCCGCTGGGTTCGTCACCGCTCCTGTTTCCGCAGGGGGCAGGGTCCTCCACCCCGTGCCTCAGAAGTTAGCCCTTGCAGCGTTGTCCCTGATATCATTGGCTAACCTGGAGATCATTCAGGGCACCAGGAGCAAGGCTACCAGGAGCCAATATAAGAGCAAATGGAGCAGGTTCCGTCACTGGGCGGACTCTATGGAGATCGACCCCCTTACGTGCATGCTGGACGACGTGCTCTCCTTCTCAGCGCACCTCACACACTCAGGCGTTCAGGTGAAACATGTCGCACTTACCTGGCAGCTATAGGGGCCTACAGAAATTCGGAGGAGGTTTTCTCCAACCCGATTGTCAAGAAACATCAGGCAGGATTGTCTAGGCTTTACACGCCCATTAAGAGGCCACACTCCCACGTGGGACCTCAATGTGGTGTTGGGCGCCTTGGCACACAAACCATTCGAGCCAATTGTGTCCGCGGACATCAGGCTGGTCACCATCAAGACTGCTTTGCTGGTGGGACTTGCCTCTGTTTGCAGTCAGCGAGATCCAGGCTCTGGTGGCCTCAGTGGTATGAGGTGGTTATGTTAGATGGTATTTATATAGCGCACTATAAATCATTGGTATGACCTCAAAGCGCTGGTAGGTTGAACGCCCTCGGGAACCGTAGTTCTGGTCAGTAGAGCAGGAGAGATAGTGTCGTAGGGTGCACCAGATGTGTGCAGCTGATGTAATTGCCAGATGGTAGCTGCATCCTTGCGTTAGGTGTGGTGCTGAAGATATCAGTTGGATGTGTGCAGTCTAGTGGTGGACACCCAGACTGGGCTCTGGCTGCGTTAGGCCTGAGGGATGCATATGTGAGCAACTAGGCCGGAATGTGCTCGGCTAGCTGCGTTTCATTAGGGTGATTAGGTGTTCATGGGGGTCATATTTGTATGTGAACAACTAGGCTGAATTAATCCGGGGTATAGCTGTGTTCTAGATGTATCATGGTGTATAGTAGAGGGTAAGCATGGAGATGTGATATGATGGTTATCTTTAAAGTGCCCAAGACCAGGCCCGTGAACAGGATGGCAGGGGACGTATGGACAGAGACAGGGGCTGGGTTTACAGCGACAGGGGGGTATACGGATTTAAAGCAACAGCATGGGAAACAGGAAAACAGGGTACAGTCATACACGTGTGGGGCATGTTAACATTACATTTCTGTCAAGATGCAATTCAGGCCAATGTTGACAACTCTACCCAAGTGTGGTACAAGCTAACATTTGCATTTCTATCTAGAAGTGACTCATGCTAATGTCCGCAATTTCATCTAAGTGAGGCAACTGCTTCCATCTAGAAGTCCATTGAGAGTGGGACATGCCGACATTCACAGTTCTATCCAGATGTGACTCAGGCTAATGCTCACGATTTCATCTAAGTGTGAATGAAGTCTGACCGAAGCACTTGGGAAGGAAGACATTAGATCAAATGCAGACTAAATCCCACGATAGCAGAAGCATGACTCTGGAAGCTCATCTCAGTATTGATCTTGATGACATAATATAGTGAATGTTTATCCTGTCTGGGAACAGGCTAATGCTCACAATTCTAACCAAGTGTGGCATTGCTAACATTCACAATCCTGACTGGGTCTGGCGCAGGTGGACTCACCCGGCGTGCCTACCTAAGGTACCCTCTGCCTTTCATCTAAATGAGGAAATAGTCTTACCTACTTTCGTCGCTGACCCCAAGGACGAGGCTCAGAGTCTTGCACTGTATGGATGTCAGAAGTAATCGGAAATTCTATCTGGGCAGGACCAAGGGCTTCCGCAAGTCTGATGCACTGTTTGTCACCTTTTGGGCCTCCAGACCCGGTTATCAGGCTTCTATTGCATGTTGGATGGTTGCAGCCATCAAAGAGTCCTAAGAAGAGCAGCACAAGCCACTGCCAGCCAACATGCACGCTCACACGGTCAGAGCCAAGGCCACGGCCATTGCCTTCCGGCGGCAGATTCCATGGCAAGTCAAGCAGGGCGGCTACCTGGGCCACCACTTCGGCTTTCTGTTAGCATTAATGTTTGGATGCCGCTCTAAATCAGACGTAGCCTTCGGACAGGCGGTTCTAAGGAACTTATTTGCTTAAGGAGGGTCTCCTCTTCACCCTGGGGCTACATTCATTTGTAATCGCCCATGCAGTAAGGAGGAGAGGGGACAGGACGCAAGTAATTATGAGTTACTCACCGTAGTGAAGTCCCCTTTCCTCCATACGTCCCATCATCCTCCCACCCCTAATACTGGTGTCATTAGGCAATGTTAAATATTGACACGTCAATGGGGACTGAGTGGCGCCGGAGGGCGGAGTCAGGGTAGCGCATGCTTCCAGGGCTGCACCTCAACGCGCCTCTAAATTTAAAGGGGAAGAATGTTTTTTTCTGGTGAAAGGTTCCATCTCCCATTCCTTGGAAGGGATACCCATGCAGTATGGAGGAAAGGGCACTAGTGACTAAGAGTACGTTAGTCAGTACAATGAGTAACTCAATTTATATGAGGTGATGGGCTTTGATGTCATTTCTGATATAGAGTACCCAGAATCCTCCAATAACTGGTACTCTGATATACGCACTGCAGGAAGGAATATAGTCAATGAAGGCTGTTACGTGTGTGCACTTATCCCAAATGCATCAGGGGCACCCAAGGTCCACATCCAGTCCCAATTACAGAGGCACAATGCCTGGTACATCTTGCACTATGAGGGATAAAGGATACATTCCAGGCACACAGCATGCATTTGAGGAGCATTGATCTAGAGCCACCGTTATGTAATGGAAACACGAAATACTGCCAGTGTCTACAAGTACCATATTTTCCCTTGGTAGGTTACTAAAATGGCAACGACAAATGGCAGGGCACCAGAGTGACATGCCCGGCAGATGGACTGATCAAGAACAACAAAGAAGCAATATCCCAAATAGAGAATGTGTGCGCAAATATGGTCACAATACATCACAAGGCTGACATGGATTGCAACAAGAAGCCAGTGTGAATACATAGAGCCATGGACTCAATGAAAGAACAGTTCCTGTTGGCGCAAACACAGTTCAACTACACTCTTGTGATCCCCGATATCACGAAAGGTACAGCAGCTGTGATGGATTACTACTGGGTTTGTGGCCAACAAGCCTACTTGCATCTCTCACCCTCATGGAGGGGCAAGCGTTCACTGGCCACCCTGCACTCAGTGCTGCTAGTACTCCTGGAAGAACACCTGACGGGAGAAGAAATGCCTGTCAAGGTGCCAACAGCCACTCCAACACCTAAAGAAGCAGATCACACAAGAATTTGGTATGCTGCCAAAAAAAGGATGATTTCAACGAGGAAAGAAAGAAGAGGTTGAACTACATTTCAAAAGACTTCTACACTGCTCAGAGGAATAGCTGACAAGTATTGGCATTTTAGCTCAGCAGAGCCTTTCCTTTCATCTTTTTTGGCTCCTGTGGTACAAGCAGCTGCCGAGGAGGATGCTGAGAATGGGTCACTATCTCACGTCATCAAGGCGCAGCACAAGCTAGGTGTTTAAATGAAGAAAAAAAATTGTGCAGTTCAGAACACGGATTGACTATCGCTTGCCTTTGATTGGCTGTCATGGCTGGAGGCAGCAGTAAAAATACTGGTTCCAGTTATCATATTCTTCTTGGTCCTCTTCTGCATGTGCCAATTGGGTTTTCGATGATGTGCTCATATAGCCCCTAATGGTGCAAAGATGATGGTATCCATTGGGGGATCTAAAACACCTCGCCATACAATAAACAGCAAAACTCCACATCAGTCGTCCAGGTACAGGTAGACATGGTGCCCCTGAGGAGGGCTGCCACTGCATTCATGAGTCTGGTAACTACCCTTGGGGCGGAGTTGAGGCCAAAGGGTAGCACCTTGTACTGGAAATGACAGCCCATGATCCTGAAGCGTAGGAAGGAGCAATGAGGCTGCCAAATCAGGATGTGTAGGTAGGCGTCCTTCATATACAGGGAGCACATCCAGACTGCCTTGTCTAGCGTCTCCGCAATGAGAGCTGGCGTAACCATCTTGGATTTCTGAAGATGGAGGGAGCGGTTGAGGGTGGATAGGTCAAACAACTCTGACCAGCCTGGTTCTTTTGCATGACGAAAATCCTGGAATAGAAGCCCAATCCTCTCTGGGATGCTGGTACTTCCACTGCTTGGCTCTCGACGAGAAACCGGATCTCCGCCAACAGAGTTGCCGTCCCAATCTGTGGGAGTGCAGGGGAGGAGAGGGATCGGTAGGCGGTACCCCTTGGATACTACAGAGGATCCATGGGTTCGCAAAGTTCTGGCACCAGAAATGCATGTGATAGGCAAGCCTGCCAGCCACTGGAGACACGTGGACCTGAAGGGAACGCGTCATGCCTTTTTACCGCCCGAGGTCGCTGTTGAGGAGGGGGACTGGAAGAAGCCCTGGCTCCCCCACCTTTTTTTGTTGCTTGCGCCGGTGCAGACTCTGCAAGCCATCAGGTTGTCGCAACCTCTGTCCATGGAATCCCCGGAAACCCGCCAAACGGCCGCCCCTTGTCGGACCGTTGATGTGACTGGGTGTACGCCTTGTGTGTGGCCTTAGTCAGGATAAAGACTACGCAGTTCGCAAGCTGTTTTTTATCTAATTCCTCGTCGGTAGAGTGGAAGAGGTCACTACCCTCGAACAGAAGGTACAATATGCAATGTCAGGGTTAAACTTAGTAGCCCGAAGCAAAGCCGTCATGTCCGTGGCGATGCAGATGGCCCAGCAGGAGGTATCGATGTGGGCTACGGTGGACTCCATGATGTCCTGCACTACCAGCCTGTATTCTCCTAGACCCGCCTTGACTTGTGCCTGGCTCTGCACCGGAAGTTCCAGAAGGAAGTCTATTTCCCGCTACCACCTCTGGTTAGCGGCTGCCAGCATGGCATCCGTGTTGGCCTGACGCAGGTGCAGGGAGGTGTTGGAGTACAGCTTCTTCCCATACACCTCCAAGATCTTCTCCTTGCCTAGCAGTGCCAAGGACGAGGTGGCAGAGGACGACTGAGGCTTACAGTAGAGTGACGCTGCAGCAATCGCCGATGAGTGGGTGGGGGTGCGTTGATAGCAAGAGTGTATCCCCCTCCATCTCTATGCTTGGCGTCAAGGAGCAGATTGACAGGCTGGGCTGAGTGTGGCTTGAGCCAACCCTTCTTGGCCAGAGCGACGACATCCTTCTGCATCGGGACACCCATCTTGGTAGGGGGTCTTAGGCAGATGACCTCTGCCAAGACCCTCTCCTCGGGATGAGGAAGGCCCAGATATTCTGCCAAACCTGCAAGCCTGTCGTGAAAGGCCTTCGCTGACGACGGCGTGTCAGGGTCGTCGTCCTCGTCTGTATCCGCCTGGGTGTCTGGCTGGTCCGCCGCGGGAGGAGGAGTGCTGGGTGCCGTGGGCTGCGGTGTGGAGACCGGAGCCAGAGACTGCTGCGGAGGTCATCTCGGAAACTGCTGCACTGGAGGCAGATTCGAAAGAGCCAGCAGCGGGGGCTGCGCTGGGGCCTGTGGTGCCGGAGCCATGGGAGGAATGACGATAGGCACCGATGGAGTGACAGGAAGGAGCTAGTCCCTGACTGCATCCCTTAGGATGGCCCCCATTTGGGGGGTTCACATCAGCCCCAAAAACCTTTCGAAGAACCTATCCTCTGAGGCTGAAGGGGAGGCAGGGGATACTGACGGAGTGGCTGGGAGCTGCTGGGAGCTGCTGGGGCCGAAGCAATCAGTCGGGGTTGCAGGGGGAACCTGCCCTGCGCTACTGATGGATACACTGTAGGCCACATAACTGGTTGACACCAGTCCCACTTTGAAACTCGTTCACCCGCCTGCTCTGTTCCGAGGAGTGGCATCAGACAAGCGGCCATGTTGACTGGTGCAGTGGCCATTTTGTCGGGCGGCGTGCCACGGGCCAGAGTCGTGGTGCATGGCCCTCCGGACACAGCCTTGCCCAAGACTCTTGGTGTTGGAACATGAGGCCTATCCCACACCTCATGTCTAGGCCTGGAAGGCCTATCGCCCTCAGCATTGTCGCCGGTAGTGCAGCGTGCAGGCGCCCCCATGGACATGGAGCCTGTACTAGGGTGAAGCCCCTTGTTAGGCAGAATCCTGTGCAGTGCCCTTCGGGACCACTACCCACAATTAAGACTACAAGTGGTAATACAAGTTCACCTTTGGTACAAGCCCGTACTACTCTGTTAAAGTGGTAGCAGTAGCGGAGCAGCCAGGCTTATCTCAAGAGTATATGAGCAGTAGCAGAGATTACACAAAGGGACCACAATTACTGTGACTCAAGCAAACACTGACTCAAGGTTTCAGGTAGAAAAATATAAGTACATTTATTTTTAAACCATCTGTTATAAAACACAACACTTCTATTAATTCAAAATCACACAAAGTACAATACAACCAACCAATTCACTTGGTACAGTATAACTCAAGGTACGTACCCTATGTTCTAACGGACCGGTGTGGTGAAACAAAAGATGTTACCTGGAATACATATGCAATCACTTTTTGACAGTAATGACAGTTCGGTCTTACTAAAGATACGCGTATCCGTGGCAAGAAATGTTACCAGGGCAAAAACACACTTACCACCTGAGTTATCCAGAGAGAGTTGGGGCAAAAATCATAGACAATACTTTTGTCAGGGCAGACAAAATCAGAGCACACTCGTTGACCGAAATACAAGAGTCAATAGGCCGGAGTCAGTGTCAAGTGGAACTGGGTTCCTGTTGTCGAGGATCACAGTCGGACAGTTCAAGATTCAACGTTGCCAGGAGTACTTAGATATTGTCAACAGAGGAAGCAAAAGTTATAAGAAGGAGGGAAGACAAGGGCAAGCCTTGGATGAAGAGCGAAGGGATTCACCCTAGCTCCTCGAAGCAGAACACAGTACCTTATTCAAGGAAGAAGCTGGTGCCACGGCAGTTGTTCCTGGTAGTTTCCTGCAGACCCACAGTTCCAGGAGCTTCGGCAAGAAGGACGACATCTGGAGGGGTCTGCACTACGCAGGGATGAAGCCAGCAGCAGCGACTGTGAATAAAAGGTGTGCTCCTTTAAAACAGGAGAGGCTCTTCAGATGGCTATCTGGACCACCACAGCAGTGTGCAGCGATTTCGACCACGGAGAGGAACCTCTGGCTGTGGAAGATGAGCTGGTTGACACCAGACTCAAGGGACGACGACTCCGGACTGGATCTTCTCTGGTCGTCAAAGGGTAGATAGCTCAGGACTGCATCAGGGCTTCACCGGGACGGGGTAGTTGCAGCAGCCGTCTTCTTCTCCGCTTCTCTTCGGTTCCTTGTAGTTCCAGTGGTGACTGACTTCTAGCCCAAGAGTCCTGCCTTTTATGCAAAAATCCACCATTCACACAGCCTGGCTATCAATCACGCAGCAGGGGGGGGGTTGTCCAGCCCGGACAACCACCTCAGCCAATCATGGCAAAGTGCGACTTGGGTTTCCTAGGATACCCTGTGCAGGGGGTGACACCCTCCCTCATATTCAGCCCACCTAGACACCCAGGCGCCTAGAGGAGGGCTTCTTGGCAGAAGCCCACCAAAAGACAGCGAACAAAGAAGGCAAACCTGGTTTGCTGTGCAAAGTAAAACACAAGAAGGACTTTAACAAAAAGAAATGGCGAATAAACCCAACCGGAGCCAAAAGAAAAAGTATTTGGTCAAGCGGGTTTATGTTCGAGGCTAATATAATAGCCAAAAACAGTACCACGTTTATATAGTATAAACGCGGTAGAAAAGTTAGGGTAGATACCACTGCCACCAGCCAAGTCTAAATGCTAAAAGAGCAAAACAAAGATCTAGGAGGTACAGATAAAAAGGGCTAAGAATGAACCCTTTCCAATACTCCATGTAAGATGGGGTTTACTGGATCTGTGGTTTAATGAATTTGTAAAGTTAATGGCAACTTAACCCTTCTCTGGGGGACAGTAGTCAGCCCTAGAAATGGAGCTGGTGGGAAGTCTAAAAGACAACCCTGTGTCACTGCACTGAAGGTGCTGTGTAAAGCAAAAGAAAGGGGCTACTGAAGTGGTGTGCTCCAGAGCCCATAATCACAAAAGCAGATGAAATACACATGGCAAAGCATGGGTAAGAGTGGGGGGAAAGCTCACACTCTTACCAAGTGGAAAAAAATAACTCCAGAAATCCAGCAAAGCTGCTGAGGGACTCACTAGGTAAGGGAAATTAGCCATTGAATGAGAATTCTCCCCAACACCCCTCGGGGTCCCTCAACACTGATACCAGTAGGGTCCAAAGACCCCTCAGCCGTGAGCTGGGTTAGCCTCTGTGAGTGTGCTGGTAACAAAGAAAATAGCCGTGGTTAGGGCCAAGGCAGCGGAGGCGAATAACGTGGGGGTCAGACGTGGGAAAGTCCCTTGCAGGCTGGACACCTGCTGAAACCCGCTGAAGTTGGCATGCGCCGGGGAGGAGCGTGAAGCCGGAGGACCAAGCACCTAGATGACAAAGACGAAAAGATAGAAGAATCCGGGGAAGAGCGCATGGAATCACACGGCAAGGCCAAACCGAGGAGCGCTGGTGAAATCGGCCTGTTCCCGTCGACGCGGCAAAGGGGACTGAGGAGTGGCACCAGTGGGTGGAGTAAGGTTAGCGCATGCTCTCAGGGCTGCACCCCCGCGTGCCTCAAAATTTAAAGGGCAAGAAGGTTTTTCTGGTGATACAGTATGGAGGAAAGGCAAGAAAGAAAGAGGGGGCGAGAAAGAAAAAGGAGGGAGAAAGAAAGAGGGAGAAAGGGAAAGAAAGAGAAAGAAGAAGAGAAAGAATGATGGAGAAAGAACGAGGGAGAAAGAACTAGAGAGAGAAACCCTTTTTCCATCAGGGCCGATTGGGTTCTGGACCTTCAAAAAAATTCTAAAATTGAAAAAATACTAAAATGACTAAAATCAGGCGTGTGCCACTGCGTACCAAGCTGGCATGGATCACTCTGTTGATTGAGCTTTGCCTTGTCTCAGGTGCTCTTCAGACGTCCGAGAGATGCACACAATGAACAAGTTACTCTTACCTGGTAACGTTCTTTCGATGGGATGGTCCGACGACATATTCCATATCTATGACAGTAATCACCACAGCTGTGCTGCTTCGGAAAATCTTTCGGCGTCTGCGTCCTGCGTCGATGACGTCGATACACTGTCCTCGGGGGTCTCCGTCGAGCCGACATCACCAGATGTTATAAGTAGGACGCACGACGCCCGTAGCCTCAGTTGTAGTTTTTTCCCAGAACGTGTGGCACCAATCTTCTGCCAGTATGACCACAGAAAGCCTTGCGGAAACGTAAGCTGCAATCGCATAAGAAATTATGTAGCAGTGAAGGCAGGAAGGGAGCGATATGGAATACGTCGTCGGACCATCCCATCAAAAGAATGTTACCAGGTAAGAGTAACTTGTTCTTCGAGGGGATTGGGTCCTCCAACGTATTCCATATCTATGACAGACTCCCAAAGCAGTACCAACGTAAGGAGGTGGGAAAAGAATTTAGAATATACAAATTTAGAATGTCCAATCAAATTGCAGAGTAAAGGACCGCCTTGCCAAAGGCCAGATCCTGCCCATGGGAAGAATCTAGGGAGTAGTGACGTACAAAAGTATGAACCGAAGCCCAAGTGGCTGCTTCACAGATGTTACGAATAGGAACACCCCTCTGCAGAGCAGTAGTGGCAGCCATACCCCTAGTCGAATGGCCCCGTAAGCCTACCAGAGGGTCCTTACCCGCCAGGCGGTAACTCAGAAATTGCCAAGATAATTCATCTAGACAAAGTCTGCGTAACCAATAAAGAGATGATCGTCCACTCTGACTCGGGACATGCGTGAAATATAGAAACTTAAAGCTCTCCTAGGATCTAACCTATGGAGCCTCTCCTCATCCTTACCAGGATGCGGAGGAGGCTAAAATGCCAGAAGAATGACCTTCTGGCTCAAATGAAAATCCAACACAACTTTCAGAAGAAAGGAAGGACGAACTCTAAGGACAACCGTGTCCTTATGAAACACAGTGAAGGGTGGTTTAACAGACAGTGCCTGTAACTCACTATGCCAGCAGAAGTGACCGCAACTAAAAACAGTTTTCAGGGTTAATAGTCTCAAAGGACAAGAATGTAAAGGCTCAAATGGAGCACCCATTAGAAACTTGAGAACAAGGTTCAAATCCCACCCGGGCACCTGGAAAGTCGACAGAGAGAACATATGATGAGCCCTTTCAGAAACTGAGAAATTAAAGGGATTTTAAAATAAGAACACTCCTCAGACGAGCGCTTAAATATGGACAGTGCCGCCAGGTAACCTTTTATGGTACCCACTTGCAAGCCCCTGTGGGCTAAAGAAAGCAAAAAAGACAGAACCACAGGAATGTCACATGAAAAAGGATCCACATTCTTAACCCTGCACCAGTCGCAGAACTTTCTCCAACGGCATAGGGACTTTGTTGCGGGCCTTCTGGCCGAAAGCAACACCTCCATCACGTCTTCAGGGAGGTCCCAATCCTTATACCTCAACCTTTCAGAAGCCAAGCGTGAAGGTTGAGGGATCTGATTTCTGGATGGAGAAGGAACAAGTTACTTACCTGTAACTGTTGTTCTCCAGCATGGGTCTGGCATGGATTCACATGCTCATGAATATTCCCCGTCGTCAGGCTGGGAATCCTCGGTAAAGAAAAAACCAGTATCAGTTTCGTTTCTGATCTGTCTTTTGTAGTAATAACCAATCACTGGTCTCTGCGTCATACTGACCACAGCCAATGACTGCCCTCTACCCAAGCACCGCCTCTGGCAGCCATCTTCAGATTTGGAAGCACGTGAAGTGGCAGTATGACCAAGTGAAGAGCCGCAGAGGGGTAGGCGGGAGGGTTCGCATGTGAATCCATGCCAGACCCATGCTGGAGAACAACAGTTACAGGTAAGTAACTTGTTCCTTCTCCAGCATGGGGTCTGGCATGGATTCACATGCTCATGAATAAAGAATACATAGCAGTACACACATGCACAACCACGGGAGGTGGCAACGGCTCAACATTAAGCAGTACATCAAACTCAACATTAAGCATCTTACCTCCTCACCAGGCTCACCTCAGGCGAACAGGTTGCGCAGCACTGCTTGGCCGACCCTGGACTCCTCCCTGGAATCCCGATCGACGCAGTAGAATTTCGTGAAGGTGTGCGTCGACCTCCACGTAGCCGCCCTGCATATGTCCAGCAGGGGCACACCAGAAAGGAACGCCGTGGTAGCTGCGATCGCTCTGGTGGAATGGGCTCTCGGACGGCCAGGCAGCGGTCGGTTTGCCAACCGATGACAGTACATGATACAGCCGGAGAGCCATCTGGAAATGGAAGCCTTCGAGAGAGCCTTCCCCTGATTGACAGGTCCAAAGTTCACAAAGAGTTGTGACGTCTTCCGAAAACACTTCGTGCGGTCCACGTAGAACTTCAGCGCTCTAGCCACATCCAGCGAGTGCAAAGTCCTCTCGGCCGGCGACGAAGGCGACGGGAAGAACACAGGCAACACCAAGGGTTCGTTGAGATGGAAGTCCGACGGTACCTTGGGCATGAAGGAGGGGTGCGTCCTGAGCACTACCCTCGTGTCGTGAAAAGTCAAGTACGGGGCCTTGCATGAAAGGGCCTGGATCTCTCCCACCCGTCGTGCGGAGGTGATGGCCACAAGAAACGCTGTTTTCCACGACAGAAACTTCAACGGGCCGAGTGCAGAGGCTCGAACGGAGGTCCCATGAGCTTGGTCAGCACCACGTTGAGCTCCCACGCCGGGGCCGGAGCCTTCACCGGCGGGAACGATCTGAACAGTCCCTTCATGAACTCTTTCACCAGACGATGAGACCACAAGGACGTCCGGCCCGTGGTTCTGGTGTATCGGGAGATTGCAGCAAGATGAATCTTGATGGACGCGTGTGCCAGTCCAGCTTTGGCCAGCGTCAGCAGGTACGGCAGTACCTGGGGAGCCGTAATCCGTAGAGGGTTAATCTTCTGTGCGTGGCACCAGACAGAGCACCTCTTCCATTTGTGTCCGTAGCATTTAAGAGTCGAGGACGCCCTGGCCTTTGCAAGAACCTCTCTGCAGTCGGCCGGTATGTCGTATCCTCCAAACTCTAGCGCTGCAGGAGCCAGGCCTGCAAGTTCAGCGATTTCGGGTCGTGGTGGAGGATGGCGCCTCCTTCCCTGGAGAGAAGATCCGCGTCCACCGGCAGCTTGCTTGGCGGGGACGCTGACAAGTCCAGAAGGTCCGGGAACCATATCTGCCTCGGCCACGCAGGTCCGACGAGGATCATCCTGCACCGTGACCTCTTGAGCTGGTTGACGAGCCGGATTAGCAGTGGCAAAGGAGGGAACGCGTAGAGGAACAGGCCCTCCCAGGGGAACGAGAAGGCATCGCCCATGCTCCTCGCCTGGGGAAACCTGCTGGCGAACCTCCGGCACTTGGAGTTCGTCGCAAACAGGTCGATCTGGGGTGTGCCCCACCGTCGGAAGAGGCGATCCACTAGATCCTGCCGTAGTTCCCACTCGTGGCACGAGCGCAGCTCCCTGCTGAGTGAGTCGGCGATGGTGTTTTTTATCCCTGCCAGATGAAACGGCACCAGAAACATCCTTTGGGCGACGGCCCAATGCCACAGGTCCTGCGCCTCCTTGGACAGCGCTGGGGACCTGGTTCCGCCCTGTTTCCTGATGTAAAACATGGTGGTGGTGTTGTCGGTGAAGATCCTCACCACCTTGCCCTTGAGGGACGGAAGGAAGGACCTGAGGGCCCAGAACACTGCACGGAGCTCCAGGACGTTGATATGGAGGGACTTCTCCGTCGGGAGCCAAAGGCCTCTCGCGTGCAGATTTTCGGTGTGCGCTCCCCACCCTTCCAGGGAGGCATCGGTGGTCACTGTCTCCTGGTGGTCTGGGGTCTGGAAGTCCATGCCCGCCGTCAGATGCGTGCGGTTGCCCCACCACCGGACCGCTCGGCCGAAACTCTCGTCGAGTGTGATCCTCTCCTCGAAGCTGCCCGTCGTTTGGATCCAGCGCGCGTCCAGGAACTCCTGCAACGGGCGCATCCGGAGCCTGCACATGGGAATGAGGTAGATGCAGGAAGACATCATTCCGAGGAGGGACTTGATGGACCTCACCTTGGCCGCGTCGGAAACCAACATCCGCTGTACCTTGCCCAGGATGGACCTGGTCCTTTCCTCCGACGGGGAGGCCAGAAGAGACACTGTCGAGCTTCGCTCCCAGAAACAGTGCGTTTTGCGCGGGTACCAGGTGAGACTTGGCGTAGTTCACGGAGAATCCCAGGTCCGTGAGAAGCCGGACGGTCCTTGCCGTGTGATCCAGGGCGAGCTCCCTCGACTTGGCTCGGATGAGCCAGTCGTCCAGGTAGGGGTAGACGTGGATCCCCTCGCGGCGCAGCTGCGCCGCCACCGGTGCAAGGCACTTGGTGAATACCCTGGGGGCCGACCGTAGTCCGAAGGGGAGGGCTTTGAACTGGTAGTGACGCCCTTGGACCACAAACCTGAGGAATTTTCGGTGCCCCTTTAGGATGGGAATATGGAAGTAGGCATCCTCCAAATCCAACGACGACGGGAAGTCTCCTTCCTCCAGCTGACCCAGGACGTGCTGGAGGGTGACCATCCGGAACTTTTGCGCCTTGATGAACTTGTTCAGACGTCGCAGGTCCAGGATGGGGCGCCATCCCCCCGTCGTCTTCTTCACGAGGAAGTATCTCGAGTAAACTCCGGAGCCCCGAAGTCTCTTTGGGACGAGTTCGATGGCGCGCTTCCTCAGCATCGCCTTTACCTCCAGGAGAAGTTGAGGGACGTGAAGTTCTTTCCTGGCCACGGGGGGGACGCGCGGACACCTTCTTTGAAATTCGAGCGCGTGGCCCCGGGCCAAGGCGTCCAGCACCCAACGGTCGGTGGAGATGGACTCCCACACGCTGACGAATCTCGCCAGCCGGCCTCCCACCGGGGTGCTTCGGTGGGGGCCCGACCCCACGGTCGGTTCAATCCTGCTTCGACGAGGCTTTGCCGCCTTGACCTCCTTGGCGACGACGGCGGGGTCCGCCAGACTTGCCTCGTCCTCTGAAGGCCTCCTGAGCTGACGAGCGGGCCGCTTGACGGTAGGTGGAGAAACCGCCGCCTGAACTTTTGGAGGCGCCCTTGCCTCCGCTGCTCCGAAAGGGCGTCCGTCGTTGTTGCAGGACTCCAAGGGCCCGGGCCGTCTCGGTGTCCGCTTTAATGGCCTGAAGGGAATCGTCCACTGTTTTCCCAAACAGGTTGTTCCCATCGAAGGGCATGTCCAGGACTCTGGTCTGAACGTCTTGACGGAAGTCCGTAGCCTTGAGCCATCCACGCCGCCTAAGGCAAACGCTGTTGCCCAACTGGCGGAACCCGGTGTCGGCGATGTCCGTCGCAACGGTAATGGCGTGGTCCGAAGCCACCTCACCTTCCTACAGGATCTCCAGGGCCTCTGCCCTCTTGTCGTCCGGCAAGAAGTCCATTAGGGGAGCCAGTTTGTACCAGAGCTCCCTGTCGTAGCGGGCCACGATAGCCAAGGCGTTGGCCGCTTTAATCGTCGTCGCAGACGAGATGACTCTGCGTCCCATAGCGTCCAATTTCTTTCCCTCGCCGTCCGGTGGGGAAGTCGATGTGGAGGCCGCACCCCCCCCCCGCTTTTTTCCTGGCCGCCGCGGAGACGACGGAGTCCGGGGTAGGCTGCGCCCGGAGGCACAGGGGGGCCGTGTCCGGGACCCGGTACTTCTTCTCGTACCGGTCCCTTCTAGCTGGCGTCGTGGAAGGGTTCTTGAGGAGGGTGAGGCCCTCATCCCAAATGTCGTCCAATAGAGGCACTGAGAGGACCGTCTTCCTCTTGGCCTCGCGTCGCTGATAAAGGAAACCTTCCTTCTTCTTCTCCTCAGGGCAGAGTTGGAAAAGCTCGGATGCCCTGGTGATCACGGAGTGGAACGATCCAATCTCGTCGGGCGGAGAAGCCCTGGTGGGAGGCGACGACGGTACATCCTCGTCGTATACCTCGTCTGTACCCGTCGCTGCCGTGTCAGTCCCCGTATCATCCCCTCGGGTGGACGGGGAGGAGGGCTGGAAGGGGCGCGACGGCTGAAAAGGAGGCGGAGGGTGGATCCTTCTTTTCTTGGTAGGGGGAACACCAGAAGGTCCCGGTTCTGGGTCCCCCGACGGGAGAGGTTCCGTCAGCAACGGTAGTCTCGTCCTTATTTCTGAGCATAAGGACTGTATAGCCAACAAAATGGCCGCCGAGCTGTCCCGCGGCGCTGGCAGAGGGGAATCCGACGGGCGATCAGGGGCCCCGTCGGTACCCTCGATGTCGTCGTCGTCGCATGCGTCGGGATCCATCCCGACGGGCCGGTCTTCTTCCACGCCGAGGCCGTGGCTTAAGACTTCGACCAGCTCCTCCTCCGAGGTTGAAGCCGAATCTACGACGACGCCCTGCCCCCCCTTTTTCTTCCCCACGGGGGATTTCACGGGGGCACTATCGATGGGCACAAAAGAGGACTCCCTCCGAGGTGGCAGGAAGACTCTGAGCCCCGAGGTCGCCACCACTGGTGTAGCCCCCACAGGCTGAGCCAGGGCCGCCGCGACAGTTTCGATAGAGGGCTTGGCCGGATGGATTAAGGCCTTCACCACCTTAGGTGCGCTCACCGCCTTATCCTTGAGGGGGGGGACACTGCCTCGCTCCCCCTCCGATGGGGCCTTCGAGCTCGACCGGGGCCTCTCCAGGAGCTTCGCCGGGTGCTCGCCCTTCCTCTTACCCGACCCAGAGCGTTGGCTCGTGGTTGATGGTGCCGGGGAGGGTGCGCCCTGCCTGGCGCCCGTAGAGCCCGACCGTTCGGCGCTCCCGGTGCCAGCGGACTCGCGGTGCTTTGCCTTGTGTTGGACCCCCGTCGCCGGGGCGTCCTCAAAGGTCTTAGAAGACCGCTCGGATTTCTTCTTCTTCTTCTCGCCTGACGGGCTCTTCCCTTCCAGCCAGTTGGCGAGACGTTGATGGCGGTCCTTCATGGTCCGCTCCGACATGTTGCCGCAAAACGCACAGTCCTTCTCCACGTGAGTCTTGTCCTCATGTAAGCAGTAGAGACAAAAGGAGTGTTCGTCCTCAAAGACGTTCTGCAGCTGGCATCCAGGGCAGACCCTGAACAGCTTTCCGGGCGTCGAGCATCCCTTCTCCTGGGCCATGTCCGGGCCTGAGAAACTTCTGGAGTCCTCCAAAAGCGTAGCTCGACGAAATCTTCACCCTTGAGGGGCGCAGACGAATCCGACACGGGTCCCCGTTGATATGATGGAGTCGGTGGAGCTTGAGGCTCTTTTGACCGAAAACAAGACGTTTTTAGAGAAAAAACGTGAAAAAATAGCACTAACGCTCGAGAGCAATAGCACGAGGATCCCAACACATGAACGTGCGGCAAAAATCTGAAGATGGCTGCCAGAGGCGGTGCTTGGGTAGAGGGCAGTCATTGGCTGTGGTCAGTATGACGCAGAGACCAGTGATTGGTTATTACTACGAAAGACAGATCAGAAACGAAACTGATACTGGTTTGTTCTTTACCGAGGATTCCCAGCCTGACGACGGGGAATATTCATGAGCATGTGAATCCATGCCAGACCCCATGCTGGAGAAGTAGGCATCCTCCAAATCAAACGACGACAGGAAGTCGCCCTCCTCCAGCTGACCCAGGACGTGCTGGAGGGTGACCATCCGTAACTTCTGTGCCTTGATGAACTTGTTCAGCCGTCGTAGGTCTAGGATGGGGCGCCATCCTCCAGTCTTCTTCTTCACGAGGAAGTATCTTGAGTAAACTCCGGAGCCCCGAAGCCTCCTTGGGACGAGTTCGATGGCGCCCTTCCTTAGCATCGCCCTTACCTCCCGGAGAAGCTGAGGGACGTGAAGCTCTTTCCTGGCCACAGGGGGGACGCGCGGGCACCTTCTTTGAAACTCGAGCGCGTGGCCCTGGGCTAGGGCGTCCAGCACCCAACGGTCGGTGGAGATGGACTCCCACACGCTGACGAAGCTCGCCAGCCGGCCTCCCACCGGGGTGCTTCGGTGGGGGCCCGACCCCACGGCCGGTTCAATCCTGCTTAGACTAGGCTTTGCCGCCTTGACCTCCTTGGCGACGACGGCGGGGTCCGCCTGACTTGCCTCGTCCCCTGTAAGCTTCTTGAGATGACGAACGGGCCGCTTGACGGTAGGTGGAAAATCCGCCGCCGGAACCTTTGGAGGCGCCCTTGCCTCCGCCGCTCCGAAAGGGCGGCCGCCGTTGCTGGAGAACCCCGAGAGCCCGGGCTGTCTCCGTGTCCGCTTTAATGGCTTGAAGGGAATCGTCCACTGTTTTCCCAAACAGGTTGCTCCCATCGAAAGGCATGTCCAGGACTCTGGTCTGTATGTCTTGACGGAAGTCAGTAGCCTTGAGCCATCCACGCCGCCTAAGGCACACGCCGTTGCCCAACTGGCGAAATCCATCGCAATAGTGATGGCGTGGTGCGACGCCACCTCACCTTCCTGCAAGATCTCCAGGGCATCCGCCCTCTTGTCGTCCGATAGGAAGTCCAGCAGGGGAGCCAGCTTGTACCACAGCTCCCTGTCGTACCGGGCTACGATAGCCAAGGCGTTAGCCGCCTTAATCGTCGTCGCTGCAGACGAGATGACCCTGCGCCCCATCGTGTCCAATTTCTTTCCCTCGCTGTCCGGTGGGGAAGTCGACGTGGAGGCCGCACCCCCCCGCTTTCTTCCTGGCCGCCGCGGAGACGACGGAGTCCGGGGTAGGCTGCACCCGGAGGCACAAGGGGGCCGCATCCGGGACCCGGTACTTATTCTCGTACCGGTCTCTTCTAGCCGGCGTCGTGGATGGGTTCTTGAGGAGGGCGAGGCCCTCATCCCAAATATCGTCCAGTAGAGGTACCGCGAGGACCGTCTTCCTCTTGGCCTCGCGCCGCTGATAAAGGAAACCTTCCTTCTCCTCAGGGCAGAGCTGGAAGAGCTCGGATGCCCTGGCGATCATGGAGTGAAAAGATCCAATCTCGTCGGGCTGGGAAGCCCGGGTGGGAGGAGACGACGGCAGATCCTCGTCGTACACCTCGTCGTCCGTACCCGTTGCGGCCGTGTCAGTCCCCGTATCATCCCCTCGAGTCGTGGACGGGGAGGAGGGCTGAACGGGGCGCGACGGCTGAAAAGGAGGTGGAGGGTGAATCCTTCCTTTCTTAGGAGGGGGGCTGCCCGAAGGGCCTGGTTCCGGGT
Organism: Ambystoma mexicanum; assembly: GCF_040938575.1. Classification (NCBI taxonomy): domain Eukaryota; kingdom Metazoa; phylum Chordata; class Amphibia; order Caudata; family Ambystomatidae; genus Ambystoma; species Ambystoma mexicanum. The sequence goes on along the minus strand of NC_090921.1, from coordinate 393,547,026 downwards.
CCCCCGACGGGAGTGGTTCCTCCACTGGTAACGGCAGTCTCGTCCTTATCTCCAAGCATAAGGACTGTATAGCCAACAAAATGGCTGCCGAGTTGTCTTGCGGCACTGGCAGAGGGGAATCCGACTGGCGGTCAGGGGCCCCGTCGGTTCCCTCGACGATGTCGTCGTCTCCTGCGTCGGGATCCCTCCCGACGGGCTGGTCTTCTTCCACGCCAACGCCGTGGCTTAAGACCTCGATCAGTTCTTCCTCAGAGGTTGAGGCCGAATCCACGGCGACCTCCTGCCCCCCCTTTTTCTTCTCCGTCGGAGGTTTCACGGGGGTCCTGTCGATGGGCATAAAAGAGGACTCCCTCCGCGGTGGCAGGGAGACTGAGCCCCGAGGTCGCCACCACAGGCGTAGCCTCCACAGGATGGATTAAGGCTTTCACCATCCTTGGTGCGCTCACCGCCTTCTCCTTGAGGGGGGGGGGACACTGCCTCGCTCACCCTCCGCCTTCGAGCTCGACCGGGGCCTCTCCAGGAGCTTCGCCGGGTGCTCGGCCTTCCTCTTACCCGACCCAGAGCGTTGGCTCGTGGTTGATGGTGCCGGGGAGGGTGCGCCCTGCCTGGTGCCCGTAGAGCCCAACCGTTCGGCGCTCCCGGTGCCAGCGGACTCGCGGTATTTGGCCTTATGTTGGACCCCCGTCGCCGGGGCGTCCTCAAAGGTCTTAGAAGACCGCTCGGATTTCTTCTCGCCGGACAGGCTCTTCCCTTCCAGCCAGTTGGCGAGACGTTGATGGCGGTCCTTCATGGTCCGCTCCGACATGTTGCCGCAAAACGCACAGTCCTTCTCCACGTGCGTCTTGTCTTCATGTAGGCAGTAAAGACAAAAGGAGTGTTCGTCTTCCTTAAAGACATTCTGCAGCTGGCATCCAGGGCAGACCCTGAACAGCTTTCCGGGCGTCGAGCTTCCCTTCTCCTGGGCCATGACCGAGATGGGCCTGAGAAACTTCTGGAGTCCTCCAAAAGCGTAGTTCGACGAATCTTCACCCTTGAGGGGCGTAGACGAATCCAACACGGGTCCCCGTTGAGTCGGTGGAGCTTGAGGCTCTTTTGACCGAGAAAAACGAAGTTTTTGAGAAAAAACGTGAAAAAATAGCACGAACGCTCGAGAGCAATAGCACGAGGATCCCAACACATGAACGTGCGGTAAAAATCTGAAGATGGCTGCTAGAGGCAGGGCTTAGGTAGAGGGCAGTCATTGGCTGTGGTCACTATGACGCAGAGATCAGTGATTGGTTACTACTACGAAAGAGATCAGAAACGAAACTGATACTGGTTTTTTCTTTACCGAGGATTCCCAGCCTGACGGGGAATATTCATGAGCATGTGAATCCATGCCAGACCCCATGCTGGAGAACCTGACCCCCCCCCCCCCCCTCCCGTGAGAGCAGATCGTCTCGGTAGGGAAGACGACGTGGAGGGCAGGTGGACAAGTCGAGAAGGTCCGGTTACCACGTCCTCCGGGCCCATGCCGGAGCAATGAGGATCATCCGGGAACCGAAACTCCGTAACCTCCTCAGCGGGATGACAGTGACTGGAGGAAACCCGTACAGCAGTGGGAAGGACCACTCCACTAGGAACGCGTCTCTTAAGGCTCCTCTTGGAAGAAATTCCCGCGAGCCGAGCCTTTGCACTTCCGGTTGACACTGGAGGCGAAGAGATCCACTTGAGGGGTCCCCCAAAGGGCGAAGATCTCCAGGAGAATCTCCTGAGCCAACTCCCACTCGTGAGAGATCACGCTCTGCCTGCTCAGAGCGTCCGCCATCTCGTTCTCGTCTCCGGCCAGATGAACTGCCGAGATAGAAATTTCCTGCTGGATGGCCCAGAACCAGAGCTGCATCGCCTCCCTGCACAGAGGAAGTGACCCTGCCCCCCCCCCCTTTTGTTGAGGCAGTGCATGGCCACTGTGTTGTCCATCAGAATCAGGACATTCTTTCCACACAGTCGGCAGAAAAGCCTTCAGGGCAAGCCTGATGGCCCTCGGCTCCAACAGATTGATATGGAGTCTGGACTCCGACCGAGACCAACGACCGCTGACCGTCAGCTCGTTGGCATGAGCTCCCCATCCCGTGAGGGACGCTTTCGTAGTGATCGTCACCTCCCACCAGGGTAGCCAAAACGGAGCCCCCCTCATCAGATTGCCTTCGGCGGCCCACCACAGAAGGTCCTGGGCGACCGAGGACGGCACCTAAACAGGGTCCGAAATCCTGCCGGAGGACTGACCACTGGAGCTTAAGAGCCCATTGCAAAGATCTCATCCGCAACCTGGCCTCTGGCACCAGAAGAATGCAGGATGCCATGAGGCCGAGCAACCTCAAGAACTAGAACGCAGGGAGACTGGGCATGCTGAAACTTGTGCACCATCTGCTGAATGTGTTGAGCCCTCACCAGGGGAGGAAAACACTGCCCCAGGGACGTGTCGAGCACTGCTCCGATGTACTGGAGCCGCTGTGTTGGTGTCAAGTGGGACTTCAAGTTGAGGGAGAAGCCCAGCTTGTGAAGGAAGTGGCAGGTAACAGACAGATGATCCAGGACTTGCTCGGGAGAGCGCGCCCTGATCAACCAATCGTCCAGGTAGGGTAGACATGAACCCCCCCCCCTTTCCTGAGATACGCTGCCACCACCACCATGAGCTTAGTGAAAACTATTGGGGCGGAGGTCAATCCGAACGGCAGGACCCGAAACTGAAAGTACGAGTCGCCAACCACAAACATCTTGTGCTTGAGATGGATCGGCACATGAAAATAAGCGTCGTTGACGTCGAGAGACACCAACCAGTCCTGAACTTGAAGGGCCTGGAGGACTTGAGAAAGAGTAACCATCTTGAACTTGTCCTTCCCGAGGAGCTTGTTCAACCTGCGCAAGTCCATGATGGGTCTCAATCCTCCGTCTTTTCTTCGAAATCAAAAAAGAAGGGGAATACCATCCCTTGTTCCTCTCCGCTACAGACCAGTTCTATGGCGCCTTTCTCCAGCAGTGATTGAATTTCCTGCGCAAGGAGCGGATCCGGACTCTTCAAAGAGATTCCCTGGTGGATTGTCGTGAGGCCTCTGCTGGAAAGGAAGACAGTAGCCGTGGGCTATGATCTCCAGAACCCACACATCCTGAAGTAATGGCACGCCATTCTACAAGATGCTGCGCCAGTCTTCCCCCAACCGGAGAAGCATGGGCCTCATGACTGAGCTGAAGCGGCTGCGGCAGTGCCTGAGGGCAAAGAGGCAACTGCTCGTGCGGCCTTGGCACCTCGAGTACCTTGCTTTCCACCTCTGGCCCTCCTACGGTTGCCCCTTTGACTTGCAGCTCCTCTTGATTTACTAGAGGACAAGTAATATCGAAAGGAACCTCCCCTCCATTGCTGTCCCCTAGGATGAAAAGGCAGAGATTGGCGAACTGCATCCCCCAACAACTTCACTGCAGCTTTGGAGGTCTGCAACCTCAAGACTCATCAGCCTTGCTGCCAAAAAGATGGTCACCATCAAAGGGCATGTTGAGGAGCCGGGCTTGCACATCAGGAGCAAAACCCGGCTTCCCCAACCACGCAAACCTGCGTATTACGGTGCCCGCCACCATGGACCCGCTGACTCAATCAACCATGTCCAGACCCAACTGAACGGATTCACACATTGCATCCTTGCCATCCTGCACGATAGTAAGGAAACAATCCCGTTCCTCCCTTTCGGGAATATGATCGGTCGCTAGGGAAATACAGTTCCACAGAGTGTGCGTGAAATGAGACAAGCTACAAACAGAGTTGGCAGCCTGAAGCGCCATACCCCCAGAAGAAAATACATTCTTCGCCCACCCATCAAAACGTTTGTCATCCCTATCAGGAGGTATGGTAGGGTACGACACCTGCTTTGCTGGTGCCGTAGCTGCGTGCACCACCAAACTCTCCGGAGTAGGGTGCGTGGTCAAGTAGCAGGGGTCGCCACTGGCTGGGCGATATTTCTTCGGCAAGGACTTGCTCACTGCCGGGACACACTCCGGAGAAGACCAAGCCGCAGCCACCTTTCTCTGCAAGGCCATATGGAATGGCAGCACCGGGTCAGTTGGAGGACCTTGGTCCCAGATGTCAGGTCATCCTGCTGAAAATCCCCAGGGGGGGCAGACCACCCCAGGTAATCCGTGACCCTCGACAAGAGGCGTCGGTATGAGGATTTGGCATGCGTGCCAGGCTCCGGCTGACCAAACCACCTCCGGAGAGGTGTCTAGACCACTGGCGTCATGCAGCGACTGACGCAGGTCCTCAAGTTGACTATGACCAGAAACAATGTCATCAGGAACCTCTGCAGGAACCTCACCTTCCTCAGACCCCTCATCCAACTCAAATATAATCCAAAGGCTGGAAGGAGGGTACAGAAAAAGGCACAAAGACATGTTTAGCCTTGGTCAGCGCCTTTCTGGGGGGTGCCACTGTGCCACGGGGTACCTCTGACAAGGCCACCTCGAAAGGCGTCGACGAAATCAGCATCAAGCGCAGTGCAGACAGCTTCGACGGCGTCAACACAGGCCTCGAGTGCGGAGCCCCAAGCGTGTCTCGACAGCCTGGGCGCCGATGGCGTCGACTTCCTCGGAGGCGGGGCCTCGAGAGAGTCCGTCGACGACCTTGGCGGCGCCGCCGTCGATGTCTTCATCGAAGACTTCACAGGTTCTTGCGGTCTCAAGGGCGTCGAGGATCGGGACCTGGAACAGGCATGCCTCGAGCGACCATCCTTGTCCGACCGGGACCTCGAAGGTGCCCGGTGGTCACGACGACTGCTCGAGCCCAAAGGCGTAAGAGTGGTGTCTAGCACGGCCACGACCAGCATCCTCAGACGGCGCGGACGGACCGGAGCCTTGCGATTGAAAAATCGCCAACATCTCCTTTCGGAAGGAATCCCATTCCTCATGAGTGGAATGCTTGTTGGGACAAGCAACCCGCTGACGGGCAGAGTCCTCGGAAGAGGACAGGTAAGGTGACCTGTGACGGCACTTCCTGGAGTGCCTCGAAGAGGCAGAGGAATGGCGGGACCGACTCCCAGACCAAGAACTCACGACAACGATGGGGAGAGTCACCCCTCGAATAGTCTGTCGAAAGGCCACCTTACCGACCGACAGCTGCTTCTTATGCTCCCGCAAGGCCTTCGGTCTGAGGGATTGGCAGTCGACACAGTCCGTATCGTGGTCCTCCCCGAGGCACCAGAGGCAAGCGTTGTGCGTATCCGTCAGTGACATCTTGGACCCGCACACCCGACACTTCTTAAACCTGGACCGCGGGGTGGAAGAACCCGAAGACATCATACGATAGCAATGAAGAAACAGCTTCGAAGAACCCGAAAGAACAGGATTCAGTAGAATCGAGGCGTGCCGAGATCTCCGAAGTTAACACGTTCGCGGAAAAAACTGAACTGAGGCTACGGGCGTCGTGCGTCCTACTTATAACATCCGGTGACGTCGGCCCGACGGAGACCCTCGAGGACAGTGTATCGACGTCATCGATGCCGAAAGATTTTCCGAAGCAGCACAGCTGTGGTGATTACGGTCATAGATATGGAATACGGAGGACCCAACCCCCCTCGAAATATAGTTCCTTCATACAGATGGCGAAAGAGGAGTACAGAACACCACCTCATATGGACCTTCAAACCTGGGGCTGATCAGCTCCCCCAAGAAATAATGGTCCAGATGTAATATGGGCAATGCTGTGTATGAAACCATGGTCTCGCTTTCTACAGGTGTTCACTATTTCTCCCCCCCTTTACCGCACGCCACTACTGCCCCTGCGTGCCTCTGCTCTGTCCCTTGGTCCAATTATTTATGACCCATCAACATATAGTAGGCCTCCTTCTGTCAATGCACGAGCCATTCATCAGAGTGGGAAAAAGCTCATGTATATCATCTGGAATTGCTAAAACAGGGGCCGTGCAAATAGCTAAAACAGGGACCGTGCAAAGTCCTTAAATTTTCTAGTAATTTTGTCAGTTCATTCAAATGTACTTTAAGGCCTATGTCCTTCCCTGAGACTTTGTAACAGTGGCCTTGTGTAGACTTCGTAGTCTAGGATCCATGCCCTACAATAATTTTATTAGGCCAGAAACTGCTACATTTGCTTCACAGTACTGGGCCTAGGGTTGCCGCGTACTGCTGCTGCCGCCCTATCTGGTAATATTTTTTACTGTTTGCAAAAATGAGTTGTCCCAAGTATATTCCTTCCTGTTGGCTGTACTGAAGCTTTTATAGCTGCCTGAACTCTTTGTGAGCCATCAATTGATATAATGCAACAGAATCTCCCCTGCACTGATGTTCATTTTCACTACATACCAACCAATCATCCACATACTGTAAGATTGTGCTAGGTACCTGACTTCAATGTAATCTGTACTGGGGTCACATCTCTCAGTAACCCAACATCATGTGGATTAAAAGTCCATCATTGTGCTGGCACATTTACATGTCCTAAAGACGGGGGTCAAAACTGCCACCGGGCGGGGGCACTACACCTGCCTATACTGCACCACGATATCACATGGGATGCAAGTTTCCAAAATAATCCCCCTATTTTGCTCATTGTCCTCAAATAACTCAGTCATTTCCTCCAATTGTACGGTCATGTATACACATAGGACTGTGCACCACTCGCTCCCGTCCTGATCTGTTTCAATCAGAACATTTGTCTGACACTACTAGGTCTTGCAAATCTAATGACAATTTTGTCCCTGCCACCATCTCGGGTGGCACCATGGGTTGGACAATAAAACCTTTTGGCACTCGCCAAAATTTTGTTGCAATTTGAAGCACTGCTTTTGCCAATACCTTGATAGCATAAGTTAATCACTGTAGTGACTAACGTACTCTTAGTCCCCTTTCCTCCATACTGCATGGGCATCCCTTCCAAGGGACGGGAGACTGAACCTTTTTCACCAGAATAAACCTTCCCCTTTAAATTAAGAGGCACGCAGGGGCGCGGCCCTGGTAGCATGCGATGCCCTGACTCCGCCCTTCGACACCACGCCTCAGTCCCCAAATGCGATGGCCGTTGCCTTGGCCCTGACCGAGTGGGCGTGCATGTTCGCCGGAAGCGGCTTGTGCTGGCCCACGTATGCTTCTCTGATGGCCGAGACCATCCAGCGGGATATGGAGGCCTTGGAGGCCAGATAGCCAGGTCTTGCACCTCTGAAAGTGACAAACAAGGCGTCTGATTTGCGGAAGACCTTAGTCCTGTCAAGGTAGAATTTCAGGGCACGTCTGACATCCAGGCAGTGCAGAACTCTGTGCCTCGTCCTTAGGATCGGCAAAAAATGTAGGAAGGACTATTTCCTCGTTCAAATGGAAAGCAGACAGCACCTTAGGCAGAAATGCTGGGTGTGTCCGTAGGACTACCATGTCCCTGTGAAAGGTAGTATATGGTCCTGAGGCGACCAGCACCTGGATTTCGCTGACCCTGCGCTCCGAGATGAGGACTAGTAAGGCGACCAGCCTGATGTCCGCGGACGCCATTGGCTCAAACGTTTTTTTAGCCAAAGCGCCCAAGACTATGTTCAGGTCCCACACAGGGTGTGGCCTCATGATGGGCGGGCAGAGCCTTGCGAGCCCTGTCAAATGTTTGACAATCAGATTGGAGGAGGGGACGACACCCTCCTCAGAGTTCCTGTAAGCCCTGATGGCTGCGAGGAAAGTGCGGCAGGTGTACGCCAAAGTGGGCGAGGTGCGCAGAGGAGAGCACGTCATCCAAAGTACATGCCAGGGGGTCAATTTCCTTGGAGCCTGCCCAGTGGCAGAACCTGGTCCATTTACTTTTATACTGGGCCCTGGTGGCCTTGCTCGTTGCGCCCTGTAGGATTTGCAGATTAGCCCGGGAGAGGCTGAGGTGGCTTCGCGTTACTTGCTCAGGAACCACGCTGTAAGGGCTAGTTTGTGTGGCATGGATGACCCTGCCCCCCTGCTGCGCCAGAAGATGTGCTGGGCCCGTCGGAAGGTGAATCTGAGGCATCTCTGAGAGGCTGAGCAGCTCCTAGAACCATGGCCTGGCCGGCCACCAAGGAGCTATTACAATGTTGAACTGGCGAGACTCCTTGGTCTTGCAAATCAACTGTAAATCAGCAGAATGGGCAGGAAGGCGTACGCTGTCATGCTGTTCCAATTAATCCAAAATGCATCTCCCCGGGAGCTGGGGCCCTGTCCCTGCCAGGAGACGAACTGAGGGCACTTCTTGTTGATCCAGGTGGAATAAAGATCCACTTCAGGGAGACCCCATCTGTTGAAGATCTCCTCAACAACAAGGTTGTTTAGCTGCCACTCAGAATTGTCTGCTCCCAACCTGCTGAGCCTCTCCACCTCCAGGTTGGATTCCCCAGGAGGTGGACTGTCGTGAGGTAGATGTCATTTTCCAGGGCCCACTCCAACACGCTGATTGCCAGTCTGCACAGTGGAGAGGGATCTGGTGCCTCCCTGCTTGTTGACATAGTACATGCTGGTCGAGTTGTCCGTCTGGATGAGGACAACCTTGCCCCTGAGAAGTGGAAGGAATGCTCTGAGCGCTAGCCAGATGGCGTTCAGCTCCAACCAATTGATGCAGTATTCCTGCTCCTGTCGAGTGCAGGTGCCATGGACCGAGATATCATCCAGGGTGGCTCCCAGCCCTCGAGCAAGTTGTCCGTGGTGATGGTGACCTGTGGGGTGGGAGGCTGGAAGGGCTTGCCCATCCGCAGGTTGCAGTCCCTGGACCACCACGTTGGGTCCGGGCGGAGAGATGGAGGAACGTTGATCATCTCGGATTGAGAGCCCTGTTCTTGGTTCCATGAAGCCGCGAAGTGCAGCTGAATCCTCCTCATCCTCAGTCTCGTGTGTGGGATGGCCAATAGTACCGCCGCCAAGAGACCCAGGAGATGCTGGTACCACCAGGGAGAGGTCACCTGTCTGCTGAGGAAGTGAGTGGTGACCCTCCTGATGGTAGAGACCTAGTCCTCCGACGGAAATACCTTCTCGGAGCATGTGTCCCAGATGAGGCTCCAGAATGTTAGAGGCTGCGTGGGCTGCAGCTGCAACTTCTTCAGATTGGGCGAAAAGCCCAGATCGTGCAGTGTGTTCATAAGGGCATGGGAAGAGTGGTGAACTGCTTCCGGAGATGTAGCCCTGACAAGCCAGTCGTAGAGGTTGGGTAGATGTGGAGGCCCTGTGCTCTGAGGAGGTATTCATGAATCTGGTAAAGACCCTGGGGGCAGAGATGAGGCCAAAAGGAAGGACCTCATATTGGAAATGGTAGCCCATGATCCTGAATCGAAGGAAAGAACGATGGGGCTGTCAAATCGGGACGTGTAGGTAAGCGTCCTTCAGATCCAGGGAGCACATCCAGTCTTCCTTGCACAATGTCTCCGCTATAAAAGCTGGCGTAACCATCTTGAATTTTTGTAGAGGTAAGGAGAGGGTGAGAGTGGAAAGGTCCAGCACAACTCGCAGGCCAGCCTGGTTCTTTTTCTGAATGGCGAAAATCCTCGAGTAAAAGCCTAAGCCTCGCTGGAAGGCTGGGACTACCTCCACGGGCTGGCAGTCTACGAGCGACCGGATCTCCGCCAGAAGAGTTGCTGTCTCAACTTGAGGGAGTGGAGGGGAGGAGGGAGGAGAGGCTGGAATGGTAGGTGGTACCTCATGGATCCTATGGAGAGGATCCAGTGGTCCACGAAATTCTGGCACCAGAAATGTGCATGGAGAGCAAACCTGCCCCCCACTGGAGACACATGGACCTTGAGGGGCGTGGGTCATGCCTTCTTTCCCTTAGGCTGTTGGAGAGGAGGGGGACTGGAAAAAGCCCTTGCTACCGGTCCCAGTTACTCCGCCAGCGCTGCAAGATGTATGTGGAAGGGCATGGCTGACAAGGGCGTGTCAGGGTCCTCATCTGTGTCCTGTGGGTCAGGAGGATCCTGCGTCTGTGGGGGAGTAGCAGGAGCCGGCGGCTGGTGTACCGGGACTGGAGCCTGAGGCTGTGGAGGAGGCTGGTACGAAACAGCCCGAGGAATTGGTTGGGGGGCTAGAGGCAGAGGCTGCGTCGGGGTGCCCACGGAGGAGCTGGAAGCATCGGAGGGAGCACGTCCCCGATGGTATCCCTGAGGATAACCTCCGTCCGAGGCGACTTCATGAGCCGGAGGAGTGGTTAGGGATATAGACAGGGTAGCTGGAGGCTGCTGGAGCCGCTGCATACCCCACCCATAGGGCGGACACAGCGGGAACCTGCCCTGTGTAAATGAAGGATAGGCTATAGGCCACGTACCTGGTTGAGGCCAGTCCCACCTTGACCCTGGAATGGCGCACGGGTGCTGAGGTCTGGCATGGTGGCCATTTTGTCAAACTGCCTGCCACGTGTCTGCGTCATGTTGCTCGGCTTGCTGGGCCCAGCCTCCTCCAAGACTACAGTGTGGATCAAGATACCTACCCTGCTCCTTGGGCCTAGACCCGGAAAGTGTGACACCCTCAGCCCAGGGGGCCGGAAGAGCTGCGTTTAGGAACCCCCTCTGACATAATGCCGGTAACAAGGATGGAGCCCCTCGGGTGACAACCCGGTAGAACCACCTTTCCGGTCCCTCAACACTCACTGGGAGGATCTGAGGATCGCTCAGCCTGTAGGCTGGTAACTGGAGCAGCCTTGGTGCAAGTGCTGGTATGAGGATCTGAGCAGTACCTCCCGTGCGGGCAGGACCTTGGGAAGGAGTCTCCCTTGCGGGGTGCGATGGAAAATAGAGGCCATACCTTGGGCCTGGATCGATGTTTCACAAAGTCCTTAAGCTCCTCTGGAGGCACCTTCTGGAAGAGCTCCCTCTACCATTCTATTGTTCTTCAGAGACCTTGATGACAGGGCATTGCACACTGAACAAGTTTGCCAACCGTGGTCTGGGACAAGGCCACGTAGGCAGAGGGCGTGGGGGTCTGAAGTTAAGAGCCTGTCACAGGATGGACACCTGCTGAACCCTGTGGAAGTCGACATGCGCCAGGGCGGAGCGTGACGCCTGAGGACCGAGTGTATGATAAAAGACAAAAAAGAGAAGTATCCGCACATGGAATTACATGGCCGAAGCCAAACCCAGGAGCGCTGGTGAATTCGGCCCATTCCCGTTGATGCAGAAAAAGGGACTGAGGTGTAGCGCCAGAGGACAGAGTCAGGGCAGCGCATGCTCCCAGGGTCGCACCCCCACGTGCCTTTGAATTTAAAGGGGAAGGTTTTTTTCTGGTGAAAAAGGTTCCGTCTCCCGTCCCTTGGAAGGGACGCCCATGCAGTATGGAGGAAAAGGGACGGGACGTAAGAGTAAAATATATCTGTGACCACAGGAAACCCATGGACTACAGACTCCCTTGCCATTGCTTCGATTATTAACATTGCTTGAGCTACACATCCCTGTAGTGGAACACAATACCCCTTGATCTGTGAATGATAGTTTAGTTTACTGAGCAAATCCCTACCCAACAAGTTCACAGGGGAACTCTGAATCCAATAAGGGGGCTCGTACTACCTCCCCACCCACTTTTATATCCAGCTCCTCAGTGTATGGAACCGTAGAAATAGCCCCCAGAGAGTCCATTATCAGGTAAAACTGGCACAGGGAAAGTTCACCTCCATAATGCATGATTTAGTTGCACCTGAATGTACCATAAATATAAATTGCCCATTTCCACCTCCACCAAGGGCTCCTCTTCAGGGTGTGCGGTTGTCAATAGGATTGGACATGCGGGTGCTCTATGTGGGCTGTCCTAATCAGAATATGTATTTGTCCCAGGGAATGAAAAAGGGCTGCCCCCGTCATTTTAACTCCTTGGAATGGGGCGCTGTTAAACTGTGTTCCATCACCCTGCTGTTGTTAACATTACATTTAGTAAAGCACGGACACTTAGGAATATCTTGTGTCCCTCCTTAATGTGGAATGACAATAAGAGTGAGAATTGGTTAAATTGGTTTCAAAACAAAGGATTCCACAAATGTGGACATTGCTTGATGTGTCCCCATGCTTTGGAAAATGCAACAGCTTTGGCAGCAGGGGCAAATATAAGGTAGAATCATTTATTAATTGTAATTCCAAATATGTGGTTTACTGCATTATTTGTGTGTGGATCTTTTTATATTGGCAGTACCATTAGGCCATTGAAGACCAGGATCAGAGAACATTTGTATACTATTGGCCAACAAGCAAAGTACCCCTTGGCAATACATTGGCAATGTATGCATCAAATGGATGATTAAAAAAAGACTTCTGTTTTGTAGGTATGGCTAAGGTCATTGTCTCAAAGAGGGGGAATCGCCAATTACTTCTGAGACAATTAGAAGCTAGGCTTATTTGCCAATATCGAACAGTGCACAGGTTTAAACACTAACCATTAATTTATCTGTGTTTTTATAGCCACAATTCGCATGGGGATTATGTAGGGTTGTTCTTTGCCAATTGCAATGTTGTATTTAAGATGGGGATCAAGTCTCTCCATCTGTTTTTGTTAAGCATCAATGTTTTAATATGGAGCGTGCTATTATGTATAATGCCAAATGTCTGCTCTGAGCACTTTGTACTGCTAATGTGTATGTGTTTATATGCTTTTCGTACCTATAGCAACATACAGCGATGGAAACATGTCAGAATCCCGTCAAAGATGAGTTATTTTGCTGTTAATACATGGGGTGTGCTACTAGAGCGTTAGTTATTGTCAATGCACAATTGTATTGGATTTTCAGTGACGAAATAGGATCGGCCGCCTTTCATGCAATCAATTCCATTCATGATATTTTAGGAATTTGATTTAATTTTTTTTTTTTACGTAGCAGGTTTTGGGGAGAATGGCAAGTAGCCGCCTTCATATATTGCCCCGGAATGATGGCTTTATGTCAAGAGATTGTGTTTAAGGCTCCTAACCAACATGTGTAGAGTGAATAGGATTATGTAATGCAATTTGACCTACCAAGATGGCGGGCCGGCAGGCACACGTATTTGCTTGCTGCCGCATGCTATACCTGTTGTGTACTGCGTACACGAGGTACGCATGCGCGAGCCTCTACGGAGCTCGCGCATGCGCGAGCCTCTACGGAGCTCGCGCATGCGCGTTGGAAGAATAAAGGCGGTGCCCGGCAGTTCGCGCCGGAGACCGGAGCCATCACACGTCTCCGGCGTGTGTTCTATGCATGCATGGGTGCATGTATGCTTGTGTAACGGCCGCCGGCCGGCCCCCGAACACACAAAACTGGCGACGAGGCGGGATCGGAGCTGTCTTCCCGTTTCCGACGACATCGGCGAAACGGAATACAACTCCGCAGTCGCGGACCCGCTCTAACAGCCGGCGGCCATTTTGAGTGCTCGTTCACTACTACACACGCAGTGGTTGCGGCCCGTTTTGGGTGCTCGTGTGCCATCTGCCCGTTGCAAGCAGCTGCAACAATTTTTGGACACTCCACAGCCCAGCTGGTGCAGGGCTGTGACACAGGAAGTGGCAGAAGAGCCAGCAGGAAGACTCTGCCACAGTTGGGAGCCGGATCACCCATCAACTTGCCAAGAAAATACTGTACCTATTGTGATGGGTGAAGAAACAGATGAATGCACTCTGGCTCCCATGCCTGAATTTGATACCACGGGGCCCCCATCGAAACTTGGCCCAAAATGGCTCATATGGGTCAAAAGACTGGAAATGATGTTCAGAGCCTCGGGGGAGACAGAGGACGAGGCAAAGATCGCCATCATGATGTACTCCGCAGGCACTGAATGCCAGAAAATATATGACTCCCTCGACATTCCAGTGGCGACATATGACGCTGTCAAACAAGCACTTCGGGATCACTTCCTACCCTTAGCGAATGTTGACTTCGACAGGTTCGTCATGGGGGCAGAAAAACAACGGAGCGAAGAGTCACTGGACCAGTTTTGTGCCCGTTTGAGACACCTAGCGAGCTCCTGCAGGTGGGTCAACGAAGAGGAAATGGTCCGTAACCAATTGCTGCAAGGATGCTGCTCAGGAACTCAGGAGGCAAGTCCTGAGGGAACCAGGGCTGACTCTCCGGCAAATCCTAGACATGGGAAGAACATATGAACTGGCGGAGGCCAGAGGATCGAAAATGGACGCAGCCACGCATCCCAAGAATGAGGAGGAGGCACTTGCAGTCGGACGTTTCACACCTGGGAAGGCCAGATGGACACCGAAGAGGGGAGAAGGACCCACGACATCAGGTACCCCTCAGTCGTGCTCTTACTGTGGATATGACCTCCCACACAGAGGTGAATGCTCAGCCAAATCACGAACATGCGGCAGGTGTGGGATACCTGGGCATTACGCTAGAATGTGTAGGGCCGCCATGCCCGTGGCAGCAAGTAGAGGACCAGAGAGGGCCGGTAGAGGTGGCGCTCGCACCGTGAGGGGCATATCATCCCTTGAACAGGACGTGCATGACCTACACATTGCCGAAGAAGAGGAGGAAGAAATTTTCTTCATTTCCAGCATCGCAAATGGCTCTGGAACTCGACGAAGACCCATATGTACTGTAGACATTGGAGAAATTCCCACTCCAGTCCTCATCGACACGGGAGCTTCAGTCTGCGTACTGGCAGACAGACATTACAACGCACTTGCAAGCCCACCAACCCTGTCGCCCTCCAAGGCTCAAATATACGCTTTTGGTGAAGATACTCCCCCCTACCCATCCAAAGGGTATTCGTAGCCCCAGTGACCCATGGCCAGAACAGCATCAAAGCGAGGTTTTTTGTTACCAGCGTAAGCCTGCACTCTCTTTTAAGCTGCGCGGCATCTGAAGCACTCAACCTTGTTCATTTAACTTTTGCTGTATATCATACAGATCTGGACAGCCTGCTGACACGCTTCAAGAGGCTCTTCAGAGGCATAGGGAAACTGAAGGCTGAGCCAATAAGGCTCCACATTGATGAGTAAGTCAGACCAACGGAGCTGAAACACCGTTGCATAACGTTTCATCTGAGGGCTCAGGTGGAAAAGGAGCTGCAAGACTTAGTGGAACGAGACATCATTGAAAAAGTGGAAGGACCCACCCCGTGGGTCTCTCCAATTGTAGTGGCCCCAAAGCCCAAACAGCCTGGGGCTGTACGCATTTGCGTAGACATGAGACTTCCTAATCTGGCTATAAAAAGAGAAAGTCATCTCACTCCCACTCTAGACGACATTGTTGGAGAACTTCAGGGTGCGAAATTCTTTTCAAAACTAGACCTGAGAGCAGGTTACCACCAGTTGGAGCTCCACCCAGAGTCTAGATATATTACGACCTTTACAACCCACGAAGGACTGTATCAATATAAAAGACTCAGTTTTGGAATATCCTCGGCGGCAGAAGTCTTCCAAAATGCTATCAGGGGGGCTCTGTCCGGACTAAAAGGAGTGATAAACATGTCAGACGATATCCTAGTTTTTGCCAAATCTGAAGCAGAGCATATCAAGCATCTGGAAAACACTTTTCACAGACTCCACAGCCTCGGGCTGACGCTGCACCAAGAAAAGTGCGAATTCCTGAAGGACAGCCTAGAGTTTTTTGGATATGTCTGCCATACGGGAGGCATATCCCCAGATCCTGAGAAGGTGAAAGACATTCAAGAGGCGTCACCTCCCACGTCCCCGGCAGAAGTCCGCAGCTTTTTAGGGATGGTGAACTATTGTGGGCGTTTTATTCGAGATTTAGCATCCCTTTCTGAACCCCTGAGAGCGCTCACTAGGAATGAAGTGGCATGACGTGGACTGGAAAGGAACAGAGCATTCACGGCCATCAAGGATGCTCTGTCTGAACAAGATACCATGGCATATTTCAACCCAGCCCGGGAGTCTGAAATTATAGTGGATGCCAGTCCAGTGGGACTTGGGGCCGTTCTCATGCAGGCGGATCAACAGGGATCCATGCGACCCGTTGCATACGCCAGCAAGGCACTCTCAGACACAGAGAGAAGATACTCTCAAATTGAATGCGAAGCCCTCGCAATACTATGGGGCTGTAAACATTTTAGACTATATACCCTGGGGAAACCTGTTGTAGTGGTGACGGACCACAAGCCCCTAATTCCCATTCTGGCAGGCGCTTATTCCAAACCGCCACCTCGGATAGAAAGGTGGATGCTATCCCTCATGGAGTACGGGGTGAAGCTGGTATACCGCCCAGGTACACACAACCCTGCGGACTATTTGTCTCGTCACCCCGGCGCAGGACGATCCAGAGATACTACGGAGGTTGCAAATTGTGTGGACACCATTCACATGGTCGTCGAGTCCGCACTTCCCATTGCCTTGACAAGAAATTGTCAACGAATCGAACTCAGATGGAGCATTTCTGAGAGTGAAAGGTGCGGTAGCCACAGGAGCATGGCGGGAGCTCCTCTTGAACAATGCCCGGAGAAATGCAGAAACGCAAAGGGATTTGCAATTGCTCTGGAGTGCATGACATGAACTGTCAGTAACTGCCGATGGTCTCCTGCTGAGGGGGCACCGGATTGTGATCCCCAGGTCACTCGTGCCGAAGGTCCTTCAGCTGGCACACAACGGACACCAAGGGATGACCAGAATGAAGGCACGTCTCAGACTCAAAGTCTGGTTCCCCGAATTGGAAAAGAGAGTGGAAGATTTTGTGAGGGCATGCATCCCGTGCCAAGCCACGAGCCCGGCGGAGAAAGGACCACCGATTCAGACCATGGCAAGGAGTGATTTACCCTGGGGGACAGTACATTCCGACTTTGGCTCTACCGGAAGAGGACTACACTTCCTAGTAGTAACTGACCAGTGGTCCCGATATCCAGAGGTGGAACTGGTCGAGTCCCAGGCCACCGACCACACCACCCTGGCCATGGACAAGATATTTGCTACCCATGGTTTTCCCATAGAGTTATGTTCTGACAATGGGTCACCTTTTCAAGGGCAATCGTTTGCTCGATACTGTGAAGAGAGGGATAAAACACCGAAAAGTTACCCCACTATGGCCAAGAGCCAATGGAGAAGTAGAGCATTTCATGCGCACACTAATGTTTCGCATATCCGAAAATGGAGGTGAAGACCTCTGACGAAATTTATTCGAATTTCTCCGGGAGTATCGCACAACACCTCATCGATCAACTGGAATAGCCCCTGCGGAAGCACTTTTCAAGAGGATCCCAAGAGGACTCATACCTGAATCAGAAGGGAAACAACCAGGAGTGATCGACAATGACCAAGTACAGTTAGAAAGGTCATGGAGAAACGATAATGAAACAGCGCGGAGAAGACTGCCGGAAAAACAGATTGCAGTTGGAGATACCGTGTTGGTACGAAACAGAAGAGCAGAAGGAAAGTTGTCGACAACTTACGAGACCCAACCACTCGGTGTAACACACGTGAAAGGTACGATAGTCACCGCAGCCAATGCCAGAGGAACCATCACCAGAAATGTGTCATTCTTCAAGCGCATCAAGGCCGCTGGTGGCGAGGCAACAGCAGAACAGGTCCCGGAACAAGGGGAAGAGACAGGGACGGAGGAAGCCACTCCACCTGCAGATCCCGAGATATCGGAGGCCCCTGGTGACGCGGCACCACGATACCCGAGCTGGGCCGGACGACGACTTCCACAGAGGTTCCGAGACTTTATCATGGACCCTGCACCATAGGCGGGGAAATCTGTCGTTGTAAATCCGAAGAAAGAACCAGGTTGTCTTTCTGCAGTTAATTGTTAATTGTTTGTTTCTGGGGAAAAGGAGGGATGTTGTGTACTGCGTACACGAGGTACGCATTGCTCGAGCCTCTACGGAGCTCACGCATGCGCGTTGGAAGAATAAAGGCGGTGCCCGGCAGTTTGCGCCGGAGACCGGAGCCATCACACGTCTCCGGCGTGTGTTCTATGCATGCATGGGTGCATGTGGATGTATGCTTATGTAACGGCCGCCGGCCGGCCCCCGAACACACAAAATACCAAATGGTAAGTTATATTTTGCAGTGGCATCGCTACCAGCGTCTCTGCTAACAGACGCTGCGGCCGAAAGACAGTTCTTACAGGTAGGAGCGTACACTTGACATGGGAACCAATGGGGCACCTAGAGCTTAGACCCTCAGGGCCTTACTATATCGAATCTGAGAGAACTAGTCTATTGTTTATGCGTGCTAACAACACAGTCCTAATTTCCTCCCCACACGCCATCACCTTGACGGGATCAGGCTTATCTAGGTGGTGTCTTTCCTGCTATTGATTCCACAATGAGAGATTAGATGGCAAGCGAAATTGCGAAGATATATATGTAGGTAATATATTTCTTTTAATATACACTGATCTTTAAGATGAGCTTGTTACATCTGTTGATATACAGTACCATACATGCCAACATTCTGTGACCAAAAATCTGTAGGAATCTTAAAGTTTAAAAAATAGTCAGGTGAGGAGGTAATGATAGGAATAGGGCGCGTCAGCAGCCCATTGTCATTGAATGAGCCCGCCGCCGCGGGTGCATTCAATGACAATGAGGCACCTGCCACCATGCCAGCTCGAGGGAGCCCTTGAAAGACTCCCCTCTCTCTCTCTCTCCCCCCCCCCCGAGTTGGCGTGGTGGGGTGCTAATGGCTCCTTTTGTGAAAGGCACCCGCGGCGGAGTGGTGCCCTTAGCCCACCGCCGTGGCCGCCTTTTACATCAAAAGCCTGCATGCTGCACCTTCGCCCGCTACGCCAGCTCGGGGAAGCCCTTGAAAGACTCCCCCGAGCTGGCGTGGTGGGGGGCTAATGGCGCCTTTTGTCAAAGGCACCCGGAGCGGAGGGGCGCATTTAGCCCACCGTCATGGGTGCCTTTGACATCAAAAGCCTGCATGCCGCGCCTTCTCCCGCGACGCCAGCTCAGGGGAGCCCTTGAAAGTGCTCCTGAGCTGGCATGGGCAAAAAAAAAAAAAGAAAAGAAAAAAAAAATTACAAAAAAAATCGGTATTTGGTGCCAATGAATCGGTAGGCGGTAGGACTGCTTAAAAAGCAGTATCCTACCGCCTAAATCGGTAGGGTTGGCAAGTATGCAGTACGAGTTTGACCTTATGCATGTGCATACATTTACTCTTGCAGAAAATCTACTGGGTACTTACCCACACTTTTTACTTACCATCCTAGGTGAGTGACCTTTGATTTCTCCTTCTGGCATCATGTATACCTTTGTCATGCCTCTAATTGGGGCCTAGCAGTCACGATAATTTCAATAGAGCAATCTTTGGGTTATTTACGCTAATAGGTTGGACTCCGTACCAAAGGGAACACAAGGTAGTTTAACCATTAAGACTCATATGGCTGATTTGACACACTAGACATTGTATGATTACTATGAATTTATAATATTGGATTAGTTGATTTGCTCATATGGTATTACCTTGTACCATGTTTTGGGTCCTGTTGATCTAAGGGATATATAATGAACGGTCCATGTATCCTTTGAAGTTCTAATTTGAATTTCAATGTGTTGTATTTTTGAATTTGACAATGGGGTTGAAACTGCCTGACGCTCTTTGGCCGTTTGTCCTGATGAATATGGGGGTCTAATATGTCAACAATGCATTTTATTATTATTGGCACCTTTTATTTAAAATAGAAAAATGGTAGTCTCAATGTAAAGACCAGACGGGGGTTATCTGTACTCTGCCCTCTATATGGCAGAGTAGAAGCACAGAGCACCTCAGCCAAGATTCTCTATATTGGGTAAAGTTGGGAGAGCAATCAAGGCTTAAGCTCTCAAGAGGTGATGCAGGCTGGTTCTTAAGTACAGTGTAGTCCCCAAGCCCCCACAAAGGAATGTAACATACTATGTTAGGGATAACAGTTCTTTATACACAATTGCAATAACACACTTTGTGCTCAGGCAATACTAAAATGATAAATATATACAGTATGTGGTACCACAATTATTCTCGATTCCATTAAAATGCACCAACTGCTGACAGTTTCAAATGGCATACAAATCAATAGCAAAAGGCATCAACAATAGACTTGGGAGGGAAATAAGTTGGTTAAACAATTGGCAGAATACTGGGCCCCTATCACTATGCACAGTTGTGTGAGGATTCCCCCCCCCCACCACGGCAACCTGTAAATGAGATACTGACAAGCCCATTCCATGTATTGTTTAGCAAAGTCTTAATTCCTTCTATAAATGTTCTACTACCCCAATGTACCTGGTTTAGCAGAGTTCGATGACAGGTCATCGACGGATCCTGCTTGAGTGAACTCTAAGGCAGGAGGCAAAGATCGTCGAGATTCCTAAAAAAAGGTTGATCAAAGTTGAGGCAGCAGCTTTGGTCCTTAGAGTGCTCAATCAGTCGTGGATGTCCTGCAAAGATGAGGCGTGCGGTACACTTCAACGACGATAGTTTGTTGCTGCAAAGTAGATCAATGAAGAACGTAGGCCCAGCAAGGGCGTCGGGTCATCAGCGGTTGGCGTCAGCGATCAGGACTCGAACCACGGCGGCTTTCGGATCTTCGTCAGCGTCTTTGAGGACTTAGGGTGGCAGGAAGCCCACCGGCAGATTCTCTTCGGTTAGGCGGCGACCTTGACTTTCTCCGGTAGGGCAAAGCGGTCGACTGATGAGCAAGGGAGTCCTTCATTCAAATGTCTTGGGCAATGGAGCATTACGCTCTGGTCGACGAGGTTACAGCGGTCCTCCGAACCTCGGTCGACTATGGACTTCAATGTCCGGGCGCTTCACTTAAGATTCCTTGGAGGTCCCCATCTCCGGTCATCAGCCTCCCAGGGAGCCTTGGTGAAGATATTAGTTACTCCCTGTAGTGACCAACTTATTTCTAGTACATTGTCCCCTTTCCTCCATACTGTATAGGCGTCCCTTCCAAAGGACAGAAACTTTTTCACCAGACAAAAACCCTTTCCCCTTTAAATTTAGAGGCATGCTGGGGCGCGGCCCAGGGAGCATGCGCTGCCCTGACTCCGCCCTCTGGCGCCACACCTCAGTCCCTATTGATGCATCGATAATAGATTTAACATTGCCTAATGACAGTATTATTAGGGGGGAGGTTGGTGGGTTGGTGGGACGTGATGGAGGAAAGGGGTCTATGAACTAAGAGTATGTT
Organism: Ambystoma mexicanum; assembly: GCF_040938575.1. Taxonomy (NCBI): domain Eukaryota; kingdom Metazoa; phylum Chordata; class Amphibia; order Caudata; family Ambystomatidae; genus Ambystoma; species Ambystoma mexicanum. Next base: position 393,525,971 of record NC_090921.1, on the reverse strand, counting down.
AGTCACTACAGTGAGTAACTTATTATTCTTACGTCCCGTCCCCTTTCCTCCATACAGTATGGGCGATTATAACTGACTGTAGCCCCAGGGTGGAGAGGAGACCCTCCTTAAGCAAATAGGTTCCCGAGAACCGCCTGTCCGAAAGCCGCATCAGATCAAGAGCCGGAATCCAAACAGTAATGCTTGCAGAAAGCCGAGAGAGAGGCCCAAGTGGCTGACTTGCCAAGGGACACGGTGCTGGAATGCGATGGCCGTTGCCTTGGCTTCGACTGCGTGGGCATGCACGTTGGCCGGAAGCGGCTTGTGCTGGCCCTCGTATGCTTCTTTGATGGCAGAGACAATCCAGCGGGATATGGAAGCCTTAGAGGACTGATAGCCTGGTCTTGAGCCTCCAAAAGTGACAAACGGGGAGTCCGATATGCGGGAGCCCTTGGCCCTGTCCAAGTAGAATTTCAGAGCACGCATGACATCCAGGCAGTGCAGCACTCTTTGTGCTTCGTTCTTAGGATCAGGAAAAAACATAGGAAGGACTATTTCCTCTCTAAGGTGGAAAGCAGACGGAACCTTGGGCAGAAATGCCGGGTGCGTCTGCATGAACACCGGTTGTCCTTGTGAAAGGTGGCATATGGCTCAGAGGCTACCAGTGCCTGGATCTCGCCGACTCTACGAGCCGAGGTAAGGCCGTCTTGATGGTGACCATCAGGATGTCCAAGGACGCCATTGGCGTGAATGGTTTGTGTGCCAGTGCGCCCAAGACTATGTTAAGGTCCAACACCAGTGCGGTCTCTTGACAGGTGGGTAGAGCCTAGCAAGACCAGTCATATGTTTGACGATGGGGTTGGAGGAAAAAATGCCTTCCTCCAAGTTCTTGTAAGCCCCAATGGCGGTAAAGTATGTGCGGCAGGTATCAACCTGTATGCTTGAATAAGCAAGCTGTGCCGAAAAGGGGAGCACGTCATCCAAAGTGCAAGCCACGGGGTCAATTCCCTTGGAGTCTGGCCAGTGTTAGAATCTGGTCCATTTGTTTTTGTACTGGGCCCTGGTGGCTTTGCTCCTGGCGCCTTGTATGATCTCCAGATTGGCCTGCGAGAGGCTAAGGTGCCGAAGCGTTACCTGCTCATGTACCACGCTGCAAGTGCTAGTTTTCCCTGGTGAATGAGTCAGCGAGACTCCTTGGTCTTGCAAATTACCCGGTGGATCAGAGGAGTGGGCGGAAAGGCGTAGGCTTTCAGGCCGGTCCACTGGAGGTGAAATGCGTCGCCCAGAGAGCCAGGGACCTGACCCTACCAGGATGCGAACTGGGGACACTTGTGCCAGATGGCAAAGAGATCCACGTGGGGGTGACCCCACCTGTTGAAGATCTCCCGAACAACAAGGTAGTTTAGCTGCCACTCTTAATTGTCGGCTGCCAGCCTGCTGAGCCTGTCCGCTTCCAGGTTGGATTCCCCCGGGGAGGTGGACTGCCAAGAGGTAAATGTTTTCCAGGGCCCATTCACACATGCCGATCACCTGTCTGCAAAGAGGAGGGGATCCGATGCCTCCCTGCTTGTTGACGTAGTGCATGCTGGTCGAGTTGTCTGTCTAGATGAGGACAATCTTACCTTTGAGATGGCTAGCCAGATGACGTTCAGCTCCAACCAATTGATGTGGCATTCCTGTTCGTCGAGTCCAGGTGCAGTGAACCGAGAGATCGTCCAGGGTGGCTCCCCAGCCCTCGAGCGGAGTCTGTGGTGATGGTAGCCTACGGAGAGGGGAGCCAAAAGGGCTTGCCCGTCCGTAAATTGCAGTCCATGGACCACCATGTTAGGTCCGGGTGGAGAGCTGGAGGAACGCTGATCTCGGATTGCGAGCCCCGCTCCGGATTCCACAAGGCCGCTTAGTGCAGCTGAATCCTTCTCATCCTCTTGTGTGTGGCACGGCTAAGCTGCCAGTAGACCCAGGAGATGTTGGTACCACCATGCCAAGGTCATTTCTCTGCTGAGAAAGTAGGAGGTGGTCCTCTTGATGGCTGAGATTTTGGCCTCCGACAGGAAGACCTTCTCAGCGCACGTGTCCCAAATGAGTCCCAGGAATGTCAGTCTGCATGGGGTACAGCTGTGACTTGAGGTTGAGCGAGAAGCCCAAATTGTGCAGTGTGTTCATAAGGGTATGGGAAGAGTGGCAACCGCTTCCGGAGATGTAGCCTTGACGAGCCAGTCGTCGAGGTATGGGTAAATGTGGAGGCCCTGCGCTCTGAGGAGGGCCACCATGGCGTTCATGAGTCTGGTAAAGACCATGGGGGCCAAGTTGAGGCCAAATGGAAGGACTTTGTATTGCAAATGGTAGCCCATGATCATGAACCGTAGGAAAGAACGATGGGGCTGCCAAATCGGGACTTGTAAGTATGCTTCCTTCAGGTCCAGGGAACACATCCATTCTCCCTTGTCCAATATCTCCGCTATAAAAGCTGGCGTAACTGTTAGGCAGAAACCTGTGAAGTTCCCTTAAGGACCACTGCAAAAGATTTAGGACTACAGGTGGTTGGCAGTAAACCCAATTGGTAGCAGTCTGTACCACCCAGATTTACCTGGTAGCTGTGGCTGAGCAGTCAGACTTCTCTCAAGATGAGTTAGGCAGTATATAGAGTATACACAATAGGTACAGAGATACAGTAGCACAAGCAAACACTGACCAGAGCTTTGGTGTAAAAGTATATTATTATTTATTTAAAGACACACTTGTAAATTACACTAGCACAAAAAGAGGTAAGTAAATTCAACACACAGTCACTATTATATTTATACAACCCTAATTACTTATTAGACAAGTCTTAGTGAGAAACACCACTTATTTTCAGACAGAGGTGAGCGCTTAACCTAAAATGGCACTCTTAACAAGTTATAGAAAAAGGGAGGGAAAAGGCAGAGTTATGAAAGCACACAATTTCAATACTTTTCAAAGAACCACAGTGAGGCAGGTTAGGCAAAGTCTACTGGAGAGCAAGGAAGTTCAAATGCCAGGCCCACTCTTCGAGAGAGCAAGCGAAATGTGTCCAGGATCACACAGTGGGGTTATGCCCAAAAAGTCTTTGTAGATAGTTCACAAAAGATTGAGATCAAGTCAGGAAAAGTTAGTTAACGGGCCCCAGGCTAACCCAGGGTAGAAAGTCGAGGATTTACTGTCACCCCGAACAATCTGTCGCAAGGGAAGCCAGGCGGGACACAGTACCTGAAATAGGCAGAACACTCCAGCGGGGGCAGTTGTTCCTGGCAGCGGGTGCAAGTCGGTGTTTCGTCCAGAGGAAGAGGAGGTCTCGACGTGGAGGAAAGATGAAGGTCGTTGCACTGCCAGGGAAGAAACCAGCCGCAGATTTTTCCGGTTACAAGGTACTACCCTTTTCTTTGCGGTAGTGGTAAACCGTGGTATTCCGGTTGCCGGGGTGCTTGGCACAGGCAAGGCGGTCACAAGATGGTCCAGGAAGGCGAAAAGACGGGTAAACTGGTTATCCCCACCAGTCAAACGAAGAAGACTCTCCGGACTGGAGATATCCTCTGTCGTCCGGAAAAGTGGTGAGATGGTTCAGCAGGGCTCCACCGGTGGTGCCGTCGTTGCAGGTCAGCTCGGCTTCTCCCACCTCAGATTCTTTAGGTCCTGTGGCGACTTCTGAAGTTCCAGTCCCCAAAGCCCTGCTTTTATGCAGAAAACCCCCATTCATTCAGCCTAGCTGTCACTCAAACATGCTAAGTGGTGAGCCGGGCGGCTCACCACTTGGGCCAATCACACAAGAGTGCGACTTGAGTTGCCGAGGCAACTCAGTCCAGGGTGCCTAAACCCCCTCCCACACCGCTGTGGTACCCAGACAGAGTGGCACCACCTTTGGAGGCTTCTCTGGAGAAGCCTGCCAAAAAGTGTAACAAAGGGCACGACTTGGGTTGGAGTCACAAAAGTGAACACAAATGCCATTTTGGAACCATGTTTCGTCATAAAATACCAACCGGTGAATTTATATTAATTTAATAAACCGCCGGTATGTTCGAGGCCATTTTAAAAAGTGGTAGCCTCGAACAATGGGAAAATCCCATAGGAATATATTTGCGGTCGAATATAAAAAGTAGTATCCACTGCCACCAGCCAAAACTCAGTCGGGGGGGGGGGGCTGGACAGTGCCCCCTCGAACAACAGACCCACAGTACGCCCACAATATGATGGTTTGTACTGGTTCTGTTCACAATTTAAGGCTAGTAAAGCCAATGGTGACTTTACATGCCCTGGAAGACAGTAGTCAGTCCCAGGGTATGGAGTCTATGTTTGGAGGTCGCTACAACACCCCTGGGTTACTGCACGGAGGTTGCTGTGTAACCCACATATCAAAAACATGAAGCCCTATGGGGTAAAGGACCCCATAGCCCATAAAACACACAAAGCCAAAGGAACACCTCAAATCATGTCTAAGAGTGGGAGTAAAAGAGTCTCACTCTTAGCAGGAGAAAAAAATAAACCCCAAAAATCCAGCAAAGCTGCTGGGGGACTCACTAGGTTTGGGAAATTAGCCTTTACAGAGAATTCTCCCTAACACTCACCCCCCCACCCCCAGACTAAGGAACAGGAGGATTTAATCCACTCCTGGATGAATCTCATACCTCTAGTAGATGACATACATCCTAGAGACCAGCAGCATTTTGGTGGCGACACCCTGACCTATGCTCAATGGTGAAATCAAACCCTTGCAGGCAGATTGACCATCTCAATAGTTTTGGATTTTCCCCTTTCATTTGCATTAACCATCTCAAGGGTTGGTGGTCAGTCTGAATGACAAAAGTAGAACCATACAAGTATGGCCTAAACTTCTTCAGTGCCCACGCAATAGCAAAACCTTCTCTTCCAATAGTTTCCCACCTTGTCTCAGGATCCTTCAGCTTTCTGCTGATGAAGCAAATGGGGTGCTCCCTACCTTTCTCACCCAGTTGGCTAAGGACTGCACCTATACCTACATTAGAAGCATCTGTCTGCACAATGAAAGTTTGGCGATAGTCAGGAGCTCTCAATACTGGTGCGTGGCAAAGAGCTTTCTTCAGGTTTTCAAAGGCCTGATTGCATTCCTCATTCCATTTAACCTTCTTAGGTAATTTTGGAGAGGAGATTACATTCAGTGGAGAAGCTATGGTCCCATAGTTCTCTATGAAATTCCTGTAATACCCAGTGAGGCCTAGGAAGGCTCTCACCTGGGTTTGAGTAGTAGGTGTTGTCCAATTTTGCACAGCTTCAGTCTTACTGAGCAAAGGCCTTATTTCTCCACCTCCTACCTCATGCCCAAGGTAGACCACCTTACTCTGACCAATTTGGCATTTACTTGCCTTTATGGTCAGATTGGCCTGTCCAAGAGCCTGCAAAACAGGTCCTAGGTGGTTAACATGCTCTTCCCAGGATTGGCTGAATACTGCAATGTCATCCAAGTATGCCATGCAGAAATCCTCCATCCCAGCCAGAACCTGATTTACCATCCTTTGGAATGTTGCAGGTGCATTTTTCAATCCAAAAGGCATAACCTTAAATTGGTATAAGCCAACTGGGGTAGAAAATGCAGTCTTCTCCTTGGCATGGTCTGTCAAGGCTATTTGCCAATAGCCTGACGTAAGGTCAAATGTGCTGAGGAACTTGGCTGAACCAAGTCTATCCACCGACTCATCTGTCCTTGGCAAAGGGTGGGCATCAGTCTAAGTGACTGCATTAAGAGCTCTATAGTCCACACTGAATCTCAATTCTTTGGATCCTGCCTTTGGTACTAACAACTGGGCTAGACCATGGACTAGTAGAGGGCTCCATTACCCCGAGATCAAGCATCTTCTTGACCTCCCCTTTGATGTGGGTCCTTATAATTTCTGACATTCTATATCCTCTGCTTTTGACTGGCAGACAGTCACCAGTGAGTAGATCATGCTGTCCCCAAGGGGTCAAGCCTGGTGAAAGTGAGAACAGAGGCAAACTGATTTAACATGGCTTTGCACTCTTCTTGTTGCTCAGGTGTCAGATGTGAAGAGAGATTTACTCCTTCAATCTTTTCGTCCAAGGGTAAGCCTCTGAGGAGATCAGGGAGAGCTTCACTCTCTTCTTCCTCTTCTGTTGAAGCTAGAAGCAAGGCTCCTACTTCCGGCCTGGAGGCATACGCCTTTAGTCGGTTGGTGTGGAAGACTCTGGGAGCCTCCTTGGGATTGCCCAAGTCCACCAGATAGTTGACCTCTCCAAGTTTACCCACAACCTTGAAGGGTCCCATCCATTTATCTTGCAAGGCCCTCTGCCTTGTTGGGATCATAACTAGAACTAGCTGGTCTTGAGTGAACTCAACCATTTTAGCCTTTTGGTCATGCCAATGCTTGACCAAAGCTTGTCCAGCTTTCAGGTTATCACTAGCTTCTGCCATCATTTGTGCCATCATTTGTGACATTCTCCTCCGGAGACCTATCACATAGTCAGTCACTCTGACTGGCTTGGGGGAAGGAGCACTCTCCAATGGGCCTCTGACTGGATGGCCATAAAGAAGTTCAAAGGGAGAATAACCTACTCTGTCCTGAGGGACTTCTCTATAAGCAAAGAGAAGGCATGGCAATAGAAGGTCCCACTTTCTTTTAAGGGGATCTTCTAAAGAACCTATCATGCTCTTCATGGTTCTGTTGAACCTTTCTACCAACCCATTTGTCTGAGGGTGGTAGGCGGTAGAGAACTCTTAAGTAACTCCACAGGTTTTCCACATGGCTTTCATGTAGTGGGACATAAAATTTGACCCCCTGTCAGAGATTACTTCCTTAGGAAACCCAACCCTAGTAAAAATACCAAGGAGGGCCTTAGCCACAGCCTGAGCTGTAACAGTCCTCATAGGAATTGCCTCAGAGTACCTAGTAGCATGGTCTACTACAACAAGGATAAGCCTGTTGCCTGAGGAGGTTGGGGGATCAAGGGGACCAACAATGTCAATGCCTACCCTCTCAAATGGGACTCCCACAACTGGGAGAGGCACTAAAGGTGCTGCATTCTTGGAACCCACCTTACCAGAAGTCTGGCAGGTGTGGCAGCTCTTGCAAAACATATCTACCTCAGCCCCCATCTTTGGCCAATAAAAGTAGAGTGAGAGCCTTTCCTTGGTCTTCTTGAAACTCAAGTGACCAGCCAAAGGAATCTCATGGGCCAGTTGCAAGAACTGTTGTCTGTTTTCTTGAGGTACTACAAGCCGCTTGTAGTCTCCAGGTGCAGACTCAGTTGGTTCACTGTAGAACAGGCCATCTTCCCAGTGCAACCTATACTTCCCAGGCTCTTGCCCATCAGCCGGAGAAGCTGCCTCGTGGTGAAGACCTTCCAGAGTTGGATATTCTCTGTCCCTTACTGAAGTCTGCCCTGTTGGGTCCACCTTCTGCCAGTAAAGACTGCAGCTCAGGATGGTCAACAGGATCCAGATCTCCAATGAGTTCTTGGCCTTCCACTAGCTCTTCTTCAGAGTCTAGCTCAACCATACAGGGTTGTACCTCCCTCTCAGCCTCAGCTGGTGGAGTTACAGGTGTAACTTTGGACAACCTAGGGGAAGTCCTTGTTGGAAGCACTGGAGTGCTTGCTGCTGGTTTCCTTTTAGAAGTCTTGGGTTTCCCCTTTGCTTCTGGTTGTTCAGCTATAGTAGTAAGTGGCTCCAGTGGAGTAGTAGTGATATCTTTCTTCATCATCTCCTTGGGAGTACCTCTCATGGTTCTCTCCCTTGCAGGTCTGGTGAGCTCCTGTAACCTTTTACTAGGAGGTCTGGGGGTATGCGACACTACTCCAAGAGTCTTCAGGTCATTAGCCAACAGAACCCTTCCTGGTACCTCACTTTGTATGCTGACAGGTATCTTCGCAGTCATGTCATTACACTGGATGAGAACTGGTAATTGGGGAAGCATCTGCGCAGGCCCTCCAGCTAACTTGGTGAGGCGTTTGGGTGCCTTAGCAACATCCTCAGCCTGAAAAAAAATGTATCAACCACAGTTATGCTGGCCCCAGTGTCCCTAATGGCAGGAGTCTTCTGACCATTCACCTGGACACTGTCCTTACAATACTCTTTAGTATTATCTGGGATAGAGTTAGACATCTAAATTCTGTTCCCACAGACCCAGAGACACTAAAGAAACACTGGCTGAGACTCCAATGGGTTCATCAGCCAGCAGTAGAAAGTTTCCACTTGCCATTTGTACTTCCTCCTCTGTAGCGAAGGCTAAGGAGACAAGCTGGACCCCTGAAGGTTTACCCTTACATCTGGGATCTCCCTTCACATGGTCAGGCGAGCCACAAACATAGCATTTACCAAATGCTTTCTGGAATGGTGGCTTGCTCTGGCCTCCTTCTGGTTTTCCACCAGAGGGTACACTACTGATTTGGTTTCCCTTGTGGCTTACCCTTATTGCTTTGTTTGGGGCCCTCTTTGGGATTGGAATTATTAGAATTCTCTTTGGAGTCCTTTTTTGGCTGTTTCCCCTCATCCTTTTTCTGAGTTACCCCAGAGTCCTTGTGAGTAGCCCTGTTGGCAACCCACAAGTCAGCAGCCTTAGCTAGTTTCCTAGAATCTAATTCTTTGAATCAGCCAAGTGCTGTCTGAGCTCATGAGAGCAGGCATCATAAGGAACAAGTTACTTACCTGTAACTGTTGTTTTCCAGCATGGGTCTGGCATGGATTCACATGCTCATGAATATTCCCCGTCAGGCTGGGAATCCTCGGTAAAGAAAATATCAGTATCAGTTTCGTTTCTGATCTGTCTATCTTAGTAGTAACCAATCACTGATCTCTGGGTCATACTGCCCCCAGCCAATGACTGCCCTCTCCCTAAGCCCCGCCTCTGGCAGCCATCCTCAGATTTGGTAGCAAGCCAAGTGGCAGTATGACCAAGTGAAGAGCCGCAGAGGGGTAAGGTGGGAGGGTTCGCATGTGAATCCATGCCGGACCCATGCTGGAGAACAACAGTTACAGGTAAGTAACTTGTTCCTTCTCCAGCATGGTGTCTGGCATGGATTCACATGCTCATGAATAAAGAATACATAGCAGTATACACATGCACAACCACGGGAGGTGGCAAAGGCTCAACATTAAGCATTACATCCAAAACTCAACATTAAGCAATTCTTACCTCCTCACCAGGCTCACCTTAGGCGAACAGGTTGCGCAGCACTGCTTGGCCGACCCTGGACTCCTCCCTGGAGTCCCGATCTACGCCGTAGAATCTTGTGAAGGTGTGTGTTGACCTCCACGTAGCAGCCCTGCAGATGTCCAGCAGGGGCACACCAGACAGGAACGCCGTGGTAGCAGCGATCGCTCTGGTCGAATGGGCTCTCGGACGGCCGGGCAGCGGTAGGTTTGCCAACCGGTGACAGTGCATGATGCAGCCGGAGAGCCACCTGGAAATGGAAGTCTTCGAGAGAGCCTTCCCTTGATTCACAGACCCAAAGTTCACAAACAGTTGTGACGTTTTCCGAAACCTCTTCGTGTGGTCCACGTAGAACTTCAACGCTCTAGCTACATCCAGCGAGTGCAAAGTCCTCTCGGCCGGCGTTGAAGGCGACGGGAAGAAGAGAATAGTTTACCTGTAACTCCATTTCTCCAGCATTGGTATCTTTCATGGATTCACATGCTTAGAATATTCCCCGTCAGGCTGGGAATCCTCGGTAAGTTATATAGACCTTTTCCATAGGAAAACTTCTGACACTTGTGTCCTATCTACGCCGTTTTTGGGCCGCGTACGGCAGCGCCACTAGGACGTAGAGGTATTAATAGCCCCACCCCCGCGGCTCCCTCAGATTTCGACCTCCAAAGTAGTATGGGGGGGGATCTCTGATTTGCATGCGTAGGGGAGGCTGGTGGGCGCATGTGAATCCATGAAAGATACCAATGCTGGAGAAATGGAGTAACAGGTAAGAAACTATTCCCTTCTCCAGCATTGGATCTTTCATGGATTCACATGCTTAGAATAGATTGTATAGCAGTATCCCCCAACGTTGGAGGTGTGTATGCAAACCAATATCACAATAACCATAACGCATATTTATCATGGCAAAACATCACATAGTATGTTAACAGTGAAAACACCACACTTAAAAGTACATTGCCGAAGGATGTGACTCCTTAATTGGGGTTTACCTTATTGAAACAGGTGCCGTAGGACTGCACGACCCATCTGTGTATCCTCAGCATGTTGCTGTTCGAGGCAATAATGCCGGGTAAACGTGTGTGGTACCGACCAGGAAGCCGCCTGACAGATATCTCCCAGCGGAATTCCGGACCACAATGCCGTCGACGAAGAAGTGGATCTCGTCGAATGGGCCCCTTGGACGCTTATCCAGCGGTTTTCCGGCTTTAGCGTGACAAAAGGAAATAGCAGACACCATCGGTCTAGTCCTTGTTTTGAGATCGGTTTACCTTTAGCCGAAGGGCCATAAGCCACAAATAGTTGTCTCGTGTCTCTGAAGCTTTGAGTGCGATGGAGGTAAAATTTGAAAGCTTTTTTCACGGCCAATGTATGGAGAGTCTTCTCCGCAACCGACGAAGGTGTTGGAAAAAACGTCGGCAGCACTATAGAAGAGTGCTTATGGAACATGGTGTTTTTTGGAAGAGTGGAGTTTGTGGCGGGACTCCCTCTCTCCTGCGCACCCTTTATTTGGTTGTTAGTTGAATTAGACCTGCAGCCAGAGTCATAGTTTGTCAAGGAACCAACTCCGAGGTTCCTACTATCTAGAAAGATTGTGGGGGGAGTGACAAACTTTTGGACTGGAAAGGCGCTGGTTGGGTTTGATAGTCCAGTATTTGTTTGTAGGTAGTTTGCACAAGAAAATAGACGGTCCAGGTTGTTGGTGTGTTAAACATGAGATTTATAGGTTTATTCCTTGTTATAATCAGCACCAATGAAAGACATCATTGGATGTAAATGTAATATTCATAACATGATGATATGTTACACAGCCGACGCGCGTTTCAACCTAAGTCTTTTTCAAGGCTGTGTTTTTGGTGAGGTGGTGATACGGTATACCCAGTGTAGTGACATTCCAAGCCAATTAGTATTAAGGATATTTCATTCACATCCATTATGCATACATAATTTAGGCAGTATCATGAAACATAGACAAGCCAATTGTGATTAGAGCAAAACAGTACAGTGTGACACCCAGGAGAGGTGATTTACCATGTTGAGTGATTGCAGGTGATAGTGACAGTAAAAAATATAGTTAGTCGGACAGGGCAAATTCACAGTTTTTAGAAAATCAAGTGCAAATTCACAGTTTTAGTTTAGCAGAACGAAGAGAGACCAGTGTACCCAGGGAGAAAAGAACACAACAGAGGATAATAGGTTAGGTTTGGGTAAGTAAGGAGCTGGGTAGAATTCCCACATAGTTTCATAGAATTGGAAGAGTTAGAATCTTACCCAATTGGGTTTGGTGGTTGAGTTTTCAGGTGGAATGGGCTGGTCCTCCCAAGTGTGGGTGCCAGAGGGCTGAGTAGCCGTACTGAAAAGGAAAATAAGTTGGAGTAAGTGATAGTCACCTGGAGTCTTAGAAAAATGGGCATTGCTGTAGTAGTGGCGTGTTGTCCGAGCAAGGTGGTATTGGGATAAAAAGGCCTGTTGTGTGTTGGAGGGTTATCAAGTCTGATAGTGTGATTAGACTTTTAATTGTTTGCGAGTGCGCGGTTAATAAGGAGGGAGCTTTAGTTACAGAGATATTTATCTTATTATGTGCACAGTATGTTGGTAAAACGTGCTTATTATAAGGCGCATTAAGTAAAGGGTCTAAGTGATTCTAGGGCTGTGAGCGACTCCTCAGTGTTGGTGTCAGCCTACATAATATAAGTACTCGGATTAATGCTGCAGTCAAGCAGCAATTGGTGAGCAGTACTGAATGTACAGTGAGGGCTAGTGTTTGGACAGAAGGCAAAAATAAAGGGAGATTGGCCCCGGAGGCGTCCAAAGTGGCGCAGTGATTGTCACGTGTTGGCGCTTACCTTGGCCGGGTTTGAGCAATGCTGGTGTGTGGAGTCGTGAGTCAGCCAACATTGGAGTTGCACTCCTTCCTGAAATTATGGAAGCAGCGCTGTGGTTGGTGTCATCAACAAGCAATCTGATTCGCTTGTTGCAAGGCGCCCACGGATTGGCTGCAGGGTTCATGTATGTCATGGGGCTTGGAGTAGCTTGTTCAATATAATTGTTACGAGTTTTAAAGGGTTCTAAGTCTGATAGTATGACTAGGATTCCAACTGTTTGCGAGTGTCCGGTTAGTGTGAAGGGAGCTTTTAGTTAAAAAAGGGGGGGGGGGGGGGGAACGAACGACGATGTGCTTGATCGGGGTGTTTGTCGTATTGTCTGCACGTTGTGTTCATAATATGTGTTGTTGTTTGGCGCATTAGATTTGGTAGGGCTGTTAGTGACTCCTCAATGTTGGTGTCACCAACCTAATAAAAATGGTTGGCTTAACGTTGCAGCCTGGCAGCAGCCTTTGGACAATGATGCATGTGCAATGGGGGCTCACAGTTTAACAAATTGGTGAAAATAAGGTGAAACGGTCCCGGAAGCGTCCATAGTGGCGCGGCGATTGCCCCGTGTTAGCGCTTACCTTGGCCGGGTTCGGCAATGCTGTTGTGTGGAGTCGTGGATCGGCTATCATGGTGTAGCACTTCTTCCTGAAGTTTATGGGAACAGCGCTGTGGTTGGTGCCAAAAAACAAGCGATCTGATTCGCTTGTTGCAAGGCGCCCACGGATTGGCTCTTGGGCTTGTGGATGTCATGAGGCTTGGAATAGCCTGTTCTGTAGAGTTATTATGGGCGATGTTGGGTCTTATACCCTGGTTAGTATTGCGATTCGTGGCTGCGCGAGTGCATGGTGTGATAATTCTGTTCAGGTTGTGTCATAATGGGGATTAGTCCAGTTGAGAAGGGACTATAAAGTTGAGGGGGACTGTGTCAGCCCATGATGGGCGATGGGTGGGAATGATTGTGGGTGCATTTGGGCAAGCGTGTCAGACTATAGTTGGCATAGGGCCCACTGGCGTGCAGTTGGTTGGTAAGACGGCTATAATAATGAGTGAAGGTCTGGTTGGGGGCAATTAATGAAGGAGGGGCACGAGAGTTTACTATTGTGTCCGAGAGTAAAAACATGGGGTGAAAAGGGGAATTCAAGGTTATTCAAGGGGGTTGGTGCCCTCATGATGACGAAGGGGTACCGAATGTGGTAGTTTGGGTTCCAGAAGTGCCAAGGAGGTCATTAAGCAAATTAGTCAAAAAATGTTTTGACATGTACAGCATGCATACTGTCTATATGAGTAAAATAGACACTGTTATAAAAACACATGGAAATCATGGTCACTGTTCAGTCCAGAGGTAACTGCTCGATATTTGCATATCAGCTTTGCTTCTCTCTGCCGTAGTCGGAGTTCCCTGTCTCCACCTCTCACGTTGATTGGTATTTTTTCCAGGCCCACGAAGGTGATGTCATCCTTGTTGTCCCACTGGTGTTTCTCCTGCCAGTGTAGCGCCAGTGGATATCTGGTGTCCTGAGCGTGAAGGGAATTCAAATGTTCCCTGATCCTTGTTCTGAGCTCTCTTATCGTGCTTCCAATGTATTTCCGGTTACAGACACAGTTGATAGCATACACAACAAATTTAGACTTACAGTTTATATATTGCCCAATGGTATGTGTGTCAGTGGTGCTGAAGGTTAACATTTTAGTTGTAGTGGCGAATTTACACATAGAACAGGATCCACATTTGTAGAATCCTACTGGTTTATTGCTGGTGAGCCAGTTGGTGTCAGTTTTGGCAATGGGTGACATAAATGACGGACTGAGAATGTTTTTTAGTGTTCTGGCTTTAGTATAGGTTAAGATTGGTTTATCTGGGATCCATGCCCTAATGTCTTCATCAATTGTTAGGATATGCCAATGCTTCTTAAGGATTCTCTGTACTAGATGGCTGTCACTGCAGAATTGCGTGATGTACCGTATTTGACTGTCTTTAGTTTCTTCTTTGTTGGTGCGTCCTCTGGGGGTCAGGAGTGTGCTGCGTTCCCTATTGTTGGCCATAGTTATAGCTGATTGGATTGATTGCTCGGGATAGCCTCCCCCTCAACTTTATAGTCCCTTCTCAACTGGACTAATCCCCATTATGACACAACCTGAACAGAATTATCACACCATGCACTCGCGCAGCCACGAATCGCAATACTAACCAGGGTATAAGACCCAACATCGCCCATAATAACTCTACAGAACAGGCTATTCCAAGCCTCATGACATCCACAAGCCCAAGAGCCAATCCGTGGGCGCCTTGCAACAAGCGAATCAGATCGCTTGTTTTTTGGCACCAACCACAGCGCTGTTCCCATAAACTTCAGGAAGAAGTGCTACACCATGATAGCCGATCCACGACTCCACACAACAGCATTGCCGAACCCGGCCAAGGTAAGCGCTAACACGGGGCAATCGCCGCGCCACTATGGACGCTTCCGGGACCGTTTCACCTTATTTTCACCAATTTGTTAAACTGTGAGCCCCCATTGCACATGCATCATTGTCCAAAGGCTGCTGCCAGGCTGCAACGTTAAGCCAACCATTTTTATTAGGTTGGTGACACCAACATTGAGGAGTCACTAACAGCCCTACCAAATCTAATGCGCCAAACAACAACACATATTATGAACACAACGTGCAGACAATACGACAAACACCCCGATCAAGCACATCGTCGTTCGTTCCCCCCCCCCCCCCCTTTTTTAACTAAAAGCTCCCTTCACACTAACCGGACACTCGCAAACAGTTGGAATCCTAGTCATACTATCAGACTTAGAACCCTTTAAAACTCGTAACAATTATATTGAACAAGCTACTCCAAGCCCCATGACATACATGAACCCTGCAGCCAATCCGTGGGCGCCTTGCAACAAGCGAATCAGATTGCTTGTTGATGACACCAACCACAGCGCTGCTTCCATAATTTCAGGAAGGAGTGCAACTCCAATGTTGGCTGACTCACGACTCCACACACCAGCATTGCTCAAACCCGGCCAAGGTAAGCGCCAACACGTGACAATCACTGCGCCACTTTGGACGCCTCCGGGGCCAATCTCCCTTTATTTTTGCCTTCTGTCCAAACACTAGCCCTCACTGTACATTCAGTACTGCTCACCAATTGCTGCTTGACTGCAGCATTAATCCGAGTACTTATATTATGTAGGCTGACACCAACACTGAGGAGTCGCTCACAGCCCTAGAATCACTTAGACCCTTTACTTAATGCGCCTTATAATAAGCACGTTTTACCAACATACTGTGCACATAATAAGATAAATATCTCTGTAACTAAAGCTCCCTCCTTATTAACCGCGCACTCGCAAACAATTAAAAGTCTAATCACACTATCAGACTTGATAACCCTCCAACACACAACAGGCCTTTTTATCCCAATACCACCTTGCTCGGACAACACGCCGCTACTACAGCAATGCCCATTTTTCTAAGACTCCAGGTGACTATCACTTACTCCAACTTATTTTCCTTTTCAGTACGGCTACTCAGCCCTCTGGCACCCACACTTGGGAGGACCAGCCCATTCCACCTGAAAACTCAACCACCAAACCCAATTGGGTAAGATTCTAACTCTTCCAATTCTATGAAACTATGTGGGAATTCTACCCAGCTCCTTACTTACCCAAACCTAACCTATTATCCTCTGTTGTGTTCTTTTCTCCCTGGGTACACTGGTCTCTCTTCGTTCTGCTAAACTAAAACTGTGAATTTGCACTTGATTTTCTAAAAACTGTGAATTTGCCCTGTCCGACTAACTATATTTTTTACTGTCACTATCACCTGCAATCACTCAACATGGTAAATCACCTCTCCTGGGTGTCACACTGTACTGTTTTGCTCTAATCACAATTGGCTTGTCTATGTTTCATGATACTGCCTAAATTATGTATGCATAATGGATGTGAATGAAATATCCTTAATACTAATTGGCTTGGAATGTCACTACACTGGGTATACCGTATCACCACCTCACCAAAAACACAGCCTTGAAAAAGACTTAGGTTGAAACGCGCGTCGGCTGTGTAACATATCATCATGTTATGAATATTACATTTACATCCAATGATGTCTTTCATTGGTGCTGATTATAACAAGGAATAAACCTATAAATCTCATGTTTAACACACCAACAACCTGGACCATCTATTTTCTTGTGCAAACTACCTACAAACAAATACTGGACTATCAAACCCAACCAGCGCCTTTCCAGTCCAAAAGTTTGTCACTCCCCCCACATGCTTATGGAACATGGTAGGCACTTTAGGAATGAAATGAGGATTAGTAGCCAACACAACTATTATTGAAAAACCTCAAGTACGGTGGATCGATCACTAAAGCGTGTATTTCTGACAGTCGTCGAGCCGAAGTAATAGCCACCAGAAAAGCCAATTTCCACGACAAAAATTACAATGATGACGATGACATCGGCTCAAAAGGGGCCTTCATCAGCGCTGCCAGAACCAGGTTAAGACTCCAGATTGGAGGAAACTTTCGTGGGAGGAAAGGTTCGGAACAATCCTTTAAGGAAATGTTTAATCAGCCGGTCACTAAATAACAGAGTTGAATGTCTCTTCCAGTAAATCTCGAAATGGCAGCCAGATGCACTTTTATGGATGAAACAGGCAAGCCTTTTTGAGATAGGAGTAGCAAGTATGGTAGAAGCTGTTCCGGTGTGATATTAAGCGGGACCAAACCTGGTTGTCCTGCGCCCCATATGCAGAATCTCTTCCATTTGTATGAATATGGAGCGTTCGTGGACGGCACCCTCGCCGCTTGCAAAATGCGACGACAGTCGGCTGCAATCTCTAACGTACCAAACTCGGAGAAATCAGGAGCCAGGCTGTCAGACTGAGGCTGTCCGGGTCGTGATGCCAAACAACCCCTTTCTCTTGAGACAGAAGGTTCGGGATTTTCTGGAACCTCATTGGTTCTGCCGCTGAAAGATGGAGTAGATCGGAGAACCACACTTGTCTGGCCCAGTACGGGGCCACCAGGATCACCCGACATGGATATCTGTGGATCCATTGCAGCGTCCGATGTATGAGCGGAAACGGGGGGAAATC
This sequence comes from Ambystoma mexicanum, assembly GCF_040938575.1. Classification (NCBI taxonomy): domain Eukaryota; kingdom Metazoa; phylum Chordata; class Amphibia; order Caudata; family Ambystomatidae; genus Ambystoma; species Ambystoma mexicanum. The sequence goes on along the minus strand of NC_090921.1, from coordinate 393,508,856 downwards.
CCCTAGTGAGCCTTGCTGTGGCCACCTGCTCACGTATTGTGGGCATTTCTTGTTGTCTCTTGTCGCAAAGAGATCGAGGGCCTGACGACCCCATTTCTCGAAGACACAGTGTAGTTGTTGGTCGTTCAGTTCCCATTCATGTAGTCGATTCATCTCCCTGCTGAGAGAGTCTGCTTGCACTTTTGACTCCTGGCAAGTGGAACGCCAATAGATATATCTTCTCCCGTTTCCTTAGATAAAACATTGTTGTTGTGTTGTCCGTCATAATCCGTACAACTGATCCCTTTACCCTTTATCCGTGGAAGAAAGGATTTCAGGGCCCAACGCACCGCCCTTAATTCCAGCACATTGATATGAAGGCCGGACTCCTCCGATGACCAACGACCCTGAACCTGTAGGAAATCCAGATGAGCTCCCCATCCAGTTAGAGAAGCATCCATCACCACTGTCATCTGGAACATCGGTTCCAGCAAGGGCATTCCCTTTGTCAGATTTATGGAAACTCCACCATTGAAGCGCCTGCACGAGTTTGCTGTTGATGGTCAATTTGTCCGACCAACGCCCTTGACTCTGTGCCCATCGATCCGCCAAGAATTCCTGAATCGGTCTCATGAAGAGACAATTGTTGATTAAGGGTATGCAGGACGACATGGTCCCCAGTAGGGACATGTACCTTCGCACTGACAGTCTGGTGTCGACTTTCCAATCCGATGCTTTTCGCTGCAGTTTCAGAACCCTTTCGACGGATGGCTTTACCAGTCCTGACTGCGTCTGGAACTCCGCCCCCAGAAAGACGAAGGTCCTTGATGGCAATAAGGAGGACTTTTCAAAGTTTATTGCGAAGCCCAAACGTTGTAGGAAGCACATGGTGGCATTCAGACTTTCCTGCGCCCTTTCCGGAGACAATCCCCTCACTAGCCAATCGTCCAGATAAGGGTACACATAATGACCTTCTTTCCTTAACCAGGCTGCAACTGGAGCCAGACATTTCGTGAACGTCCTGGGAAACTATTTCAGTCCGAACGGGAGGACTTTGAACTGATAGTGGGTTCGTCCAACGACAAACCGTATAAATCTTTTGTGTCGTCGACGCTTCGGGATATGGAAGTATGCGTCCTGAAGGTCTAGCGACGACAAATAATCTCCCGGTTGTATCGAACGGATCACTTCTTGGAGTGTAAGCATCTTGAATTTTAGATTCTTGAGCAGTTTGAGAGCTCGTAGATCTAGAATGGGACGCCATTTTCCATTGGGTTTCTTCACGACAAAGTAACGGGAGTACACTCCCTGTCCTCTTTCTGCCACCGGGACCAGTTCTATAGCCCCTTTCTGCAGCATAAGCGCCACCTCTTGCATTAGTATTTGCAGGTGGGGCTGCGTCGAGAACACCGGTGGAATGCGTGGTGGCTTGCCCTTGAACTGTAGCTAATGGCCCAGATGTATCGTGTCCAAAACCCATTGTCTGTTATGCTTGCCCACTCGTCGACATGACGAGACACTGACCCCCAGGACGTTCTGTAAGTTGTCATTGCTGGCTTTTGGCCCGTTTATCCTTCGTCGACGAGGAGTAGGCGCCTCGTCGTCTGGAGGTTTGGTAATCTCTGCCTTTACGAGTAGCTTGGGCTGCACGTCTGTAGCCTTGGGAAGAGTAGGAGGGTCTGCTGAAACCTCGGTCGCTAGCTGATCCAAACCGGGAGTTACCTGATGCTCCTCTGAAAGGACGAAAGGAACGAAAATTCCTACCACTCTGGAGGGCTCCAAGGGAACGAGCCGTGTCAGAATCTTCTTTCATGCCCTTCAAGGCCTCATCCACTTTCTCCCCAAACAGGTGTTCTCCTTCGCACGGCATATCCATTACCTTATATTGTACCTCTGGTCTGAACGTCGTGCACTTAAGCCAGGATTGGCTTCGTAACACTACGCAATTGTTGATTTGCTAAAAGCCTGATTCCGCCAGGTCGACAGCAATGTTAATGGAATGATTGGAAGCCTCTTCCCTCACGTACGAGCAGCATGGCAGATTTCCTGTGTTCTTCCGGCAGATGGTCCAAGATAGGAGCCAGCAGATGCCACATCTCCCTATCATACCTGGCCATAATAGCCAGGGAGTTGGCTGCTTTAACTGTAGTCGCTCCAACCGATAGCACTTTCTTCCCAAAAGCATCTTGTCTCCTGGCTTCGTTGTCTGGCGGGGTCGTGCATTTGTGTTGCGACCTTGCCTTTCAGGCCGCCGCGGCGGATACCACTGATTCCGGCGAAGGTTGAGACATCAAGCACTTGGGAGTCGATTCCACAGCCTTGAATTTCTTTTCCAATCGACCTTTTACTGCCAGTTCTGAAAAAGAGTGACGTATGGTTTTTAGTCCCTCCTGCCAGACATGGTCTAAAATGGGGATAGCAAATTTCGACTTTCTTCTCTTGCTCATATGATCGAACAGAAAACAATCTTTTTTCTCTTCTTCTGGGACTAGGCCAAACTCCGCACATGCCTTACCCATCATGGCATGGAAAGCACCCACGTCATCAGGTGGTGATGGCTGCGCCGGACTCTTTGGAGTTTCCATCTCCGCTTCAGAGTCCTATGTAGGGTCCCTTGAGGGGGATCACGAGATGTCTGAACCCGACCCTTCACGTTCCGACTGACAGTCCTCCTTCCGGTGGACGAGAACCATCTTCCTGAACCGGGTAAGCGGTAGGAATTCTGGATGGAGGGCGAGGAGCCGGGCCTGCCTTCGACGACTGGCGAAGCCTGTAACATTGTCGGGACAAGCAGAGGTAACAGTGTCCAACCGCTCCAACAGCTTCTGTAATGTGTTCAACACCTCCAGGGACAGAACTGCCTGGGGATTCAGTAAGGAAGAGGTAACTGGAATGGCACTTCCACTCAAGAGCGACCCCGAACCAGTTGGTTGTAATCCCAGATCGGTTGGATGTGCGACCGGACCACAGTCATCCTCCGCTGACGAGATGGAGAAAGCCGCTTCTTGCAGCAAGGCCTCAGGCGGGATCGGATCAAAAACCTCCGGTTGCCATCCCACTGACGGGGCCACCGTCGACGATGACATCTTTTCCATAGGCGCTGTTTCATCTGACGAAATAGCCGTAGGAAGAGCCGTCGCCGAAGACAAAGCAGGCGTCGACGACCGGATCGTAGTCAGTGAAGTCTGTGGCGCAGGGCCTTGAGGCTTTCCCACCGTTTTTGACCTCGACTTGTAGGACTCTCGACTCGAGGTAGACTTATGAAGGTCTCCTGAGGAGGATTTCGAGGAGTCCTTTCTCTCCTTAGATGAGGAGGAAGAAGACGAAGCCTTATGTGAATGAGGACCTCGCAGAATGTTTCTCCGAGGGGCGTTTTTCAGATGAGGGCGATTTCTTCGCCAGAGGCTCCGCCGACACTGAGCGACGAGGGGGCACAGGAGACTTAGATCTCGAGGCTGTAAAGCCTACCTCCGATGCCGGGTACGCACCCGCTCCGTCATTGAGCCAAGTAACCAGGCGTCTGTTGCGGTATTTTAGGGTCTTTTGTGAGAAGCCCTGACAGATCCCACACGTGTCCGCCGTATGAGGGTGAACAGTAAATACAGTCCATATGCCCGTCTCCTTCATACACTTTAAAACCGCATGTAGCACACGGACAAAATAACACCTTTCCAGACATTCTTCGAAAAGAAACAGTCGAAGAAGAAGAACGCACAACCTAATAAAATAGATACGAGGTAATCCCACTACTTTGGAAGACGGTTGAAATCTGAGGGAGCCGGCGGGGCGGAGCTATTTATACCTCTACGTCCTAGTGGCGCTGCCGTACGCGGCCCAAAACTATGTAGATAGGACACAAGTGTCGCAAGTTTTCCAATGGAAAAGGTCTATATAACTTACCGAGGATTCCCAGCCTGACGACGGGGAATATTCTAAGCATGTGAATCCATGAAAGATCCAATGCTGGAGAAAACTGGTAACACCAAGGGCTCGTTGAGGTGGAAGTCCGACGGCACCTTGGGCATAAAGGAGGGGTGCGTCCTCAGCACCACCCTCGTGTCATGAAAAGTCAAGTATGGAGGTTTGCAAGATAGGGCCTGGATCTATCGCGCTCGTCGTGCGGAGGTGATGGCCACGAGGAACGCTGTCTTCCATGACAGGAACTTCAAAGGCGCTGAATGCATAGGCTCGAATGGGCCCCCCCCCATGAGCCTGGTCAGCACCACATTAAGCTCCCATGCCAGGGCAGGAGCCTTCACCGGCGGGAATGATCTGAATAGTCCCTTCATGAATTCCTTCACCAGGCGATGAGACCACAAGGACGCCCATCCCGTTGTCCTGGTATATCGGGAGATGGCAGCCAGATGGATTTTGATGGAGGCGTGAGCCAGTCCAGCTTTGGCCAGCGACAGTAGGTACGGCAGTACCTGAGGGGCCGTAATCCGCAGAGGGTTAATCTTCTGTGCACGGCACCAGACAGAGAACCTCTTCCATTTATGACCGTAACACTTGAGAGTTGAGGACGCCCTGGCTTTTGCAAGAACCTCTCTGCAATCATCCGGTATATCGTACTCCCCAAACTCTAGTGCCGCAAGAGCCAGGCCTGCAAGTTCAGCGACTGTGGGTTGTGATGGAGAATGGCGCCTCCTTCTCTGGAGACAAGATCCGCGTCTGCCGACAGCTTGACTGGTGGTGACGTTGACAAGTCCAGAAGGTCCGGGAACCAGATCTGCCTCGGCCACGCCTGGGCGACGAGGATCATCCTGCAAGTGGACCTCTTGAGCTGGTTGATGAGGCGGAGCAGCAACGGCAACGGGGGGGGGGGGGTGAACGCGTAGAGAAACAGGCCGTCCCAGGGGAACGAGAAAGCATTGCCCATGCTCCTCGGGTGTGGGAACCTGCTGGTGAACCTCTGGCACTTTGAGTTCATCGCCGTCGCGAACAGGTCGATCTGGGGTTTGCCCCATCGTTGGAAGAGCCGATCCACTTGATCCTGTCGCAGTTCCCACTCGTCGCACGAGTGCAGCTCCCTGCTGAGCGAGTCAGCGATTGTGTTTTTATTCCTGCCAAGTGGAAGGGAACCAGAAACATCCCCTGGGCGACAGCCCAGTGCCACAGATCCTGGGCCTCCTTGGATAGGGCTGGGGATCTGGTGCCCCCCCTGCTTCCGTATGTAGAACATCGTGGTGGTGTTGTCGGTGAAGATCCTCACCACTTTGTCCTTGAGGGACGGAAGGAAAGACTTGAGCGCCCAGAACACTGCTCGGAGCTCCAGAATGTTGATGTGGAGAGACCTCTCCTCCGGGAGCCAAAGGCCTCTTGCGTGGAGATCTCCGGTGTGGGCCCCCCAACCCTCCAGAGGGGCATCCATCGTCACCGTCTCCTGAAACGCTGAGGTTTGAAAGTCCGTGCCTGTAGTGAGGTGAGCCCGGGTGCCCCACCATAGGATCGCCCGACTGAACTTCTCGTAGAGAGGGATCCTGTCCTCGAAGCAGCCCGTCGCCTGAAACCAGCGGGCATCGAGGAACTCCTGTAGTGGACGCATCCGAAGTCTGCAAAGGGGTACAAGGTAGATGCATGAGGACATCATCCCGAGAAGGGACTTGATGGACCTCACCCTGGCCACATCCGTGGCCAACAGGCGCCGCACCTTGCCCATGATGGTCTTGGTCCTCTCTTCTGAAGGGGAGGCCAATTGCCCCACTGTATCGAGCTTCGCTCCCAGAAACAGTGCTACTTGCAATGGAACCAGGTGGGATTTGGGGTAGTTGATGGTGAACCCCAGCTCCGTGAGTAACCGGACGATCCTCGCCGTATGTTCGACGGCGAGTTCCCTTGTCCTTGCCCGGATTAGCCAGTCGTCCAGGTAGGGATGGGAATAGTTTACCTGTAACTCCATTTCTCCAGCATTGGTATCTTTCATGGATTCACATGCTTAGAATATTCCCCGTCGTCAGACTGGGACCCCTCCAAGGGGTCCCAGTCTGACGGGGAATATTCTAAGCATGTGAATCCATGAAAGATCCCAATGCTGGAGAAAGACGTGGATCCCCTGCAGGCGCAGCCGCGCCGCCACTGGTGCCAGGCACTTGGTGGAAACCCTGGGTGCCGACTTTAATCCGAACGGTAGGGCTCTGAATTGGTAGTGACGTCCCTGAACCCACGAACCTGAGGAACTTCCTGTACCTTTTTAGAATGGGGATGTGGAAGTAAGCATCCTCCAGGTCCAATGACGATAGGAAGTCGCCTTCCTCCAGCTGTCCCAGCATGTGCTGGAGGGTGACCATCCTGAAATTCTGTGCCTTGATGTATTTGTTTAACCAACGCAGGTCCAGGATGGGGCGCCAACCGCCTGTCTTCTTTCTGACGAGGAAGTACCTGGAGTACACTCCGGAGCCTCCTGGGGACAAGCTCAATGGCACCTTTCTTGAGCAACGCCTTTATCTCCAACAGCAGTTGAGGGATGTGATTCTCCTTCCTGACCACAGGAGGAATGCGAGGGCACTTCTTTTGGAATTCCAGCGAGTGCCCGTTGGCCAGGGTGTCCAACACCCAACGGTCGGTGGAGATGGACTCCCACATGCTGACAAACTTCGTCAGCCGGCCTCCCTCCGGGGTGCTTCGGTGGGGGCCCGACAACCCAGCCGGGTCAGTCTTGCTTGGAGGCGGCCCTGCCGCCTTGGCGACGACGGCGGTGCTTGCCGAGACCTCTGTAGGGCTCCTGGGAAGAGGAGCGGGCCGCCTGGCGGTAAGTGGAGGAGCCACCGCTGGATCCTTTGGAGGCACCCTGTCTGCCTCCGGAGCTTCAAAAGGGCCCTCGCTGTTGAAGCACCCCAAGGGCCTGGGCCGTCTCCGAGTCGGTCTTGATGGCCTGTAGAGACTCGTCCACCACCTTGCCAAAAAGGTTGTTGCTGTCGAACAGCATGTCCAACACTCTGTTCTGGACGTCCTGGCGAAAGTCGGTCGCCTTGAGCCAGCCTCGTCGTCTGAGGCAAACTCTGCTGCCCAGTTGGCGAAAACTGGTATCGGCAATGTGCGTTGCCACCGTTATGGCGTGATCCGACGCCACCTCGCCTTCCTGCAGAATTTCAAGGGCATCCGCCCTTTTGTCATCAGGTAGGAAGTCTAGCAGGGGAGCTATCTTGAACCAGAGCTCCCTGTCGTAGCGGGCCACGATCGCTAAGGCATTGGCCGCCTTAATCAGAGTCGCCGACGAGAGGACTCGTCGTCCCATAGAGTCAAACTTCTTGCCCTCGCTGTCCGGCGGGGAAGTGGAAGCCGCCGCACCCGCTGCCTTCTTCTAAGCCGCTGCCGAGACGACAGAGTCCGGCGTGGGCTGGGCCCTGAGGCACAAGGGGGGCGGCATCGGGGACTCGGTACTTCTTCTCGTACCTGTCCCTCTTGGCAGGTGTTGTGGAAGGGTTCTTGAGGACAGCAAGCCCCTCGTCCCAGATGTCGTCGAGTAAAGGCACCGCGAGGACCGGCTTCCTCTTGGCTTCTCGTCGTTGGTACAGAAACCTTTTTCTGTTCTTCAGGGCAGAGCTGGAAGATATCGAATGCCCTGATTATCATGGCGTGGAAAGAGCCAATTTCATCGGCTGGAGACGCCCGCGGGGGGGGGGTGATGACGGGATGTCCGCTGTGTGATCGCCGCTGTCATCGTCCGTCCCCGTCGCTGTATCCTCTCTAGGGTCTGGCGAGGGGGATGAGGGGTCCACCGGTCTCGCAGGCACGAATGGCAGAGGGGGTGGACTCTCCTCTGCTTGTTCGGAGGGCTTCCCGACGGGCCTGGTTCTGGATCCTCCGTCGGGGTCCATGGTAATCTCGTCCTTATCTCGGTACATAAGGATTGGATTGCCAACAAAATGGCCGCCGAGCTATCCTGGGGCTCGGGTAATGGCTGCGACGGACGGGATGGCCGCTCCACTGGGCCCTGTTCGTCGTCGCTATCTTCGATCACGTCAGCAGGGACCGCCCCCTCGGATCGAACCTTCTCGAACCTCTCGTTGAGGCCTATGGACCTTTCGTTGAGGCCCTTCTCGGTTTCCACCAGCTCCTCCTCAGAGGCTGATTCCGAGTCTAATGGCCACCGCCCCCCCCCCTCTTTTTCCACCGGGGACTTCACGGGGGTCTTAATGATGGGCTGGAAAGAGGATTCCCTCCACGGTGGCAGGGATACTCTGGGCCCAGAGGGCGTTTCCACTGGCGTAGGTGCGTCCTGGGCCTTCGCCTTGGGGTCAGCGCCTCGCTCCCCCTTAGGGATCGACTGGGTCCGCTCCAGTTGCTTACCCGGGTTCTCGGACTTCCTCTTCCCCGAACCAGAGCGCTGGCTCGTGGTCAAATGTGCCGGGGAAGTAGCGCCCTGCTTGGCAGCCGAAGAGCCCGACCTTTCGGCGCTTCCGGTGCCCGCAGACTCGCGCTTCTTGGCCTTCTGTTGGGCCCCCATCACCGGGACGCCCTCACAGGACTTAGAAGCCCACTCAGACTTCTTCGCCTTTTCACCTGCTGTGCCCTTCTCCAGCCAGGCGGCGAGGCGGGAACGACAATCTTGTTTGGTCCGTTCCGAAAGGTTCTTGCAGAACGCACAGTCTTTCTCCATGTGCGTTTTGTCCTCATGAAGGCAGTAGAGACATCGCAAATGCTCGTCCTCCTTGAAAACGTTCTGTAATCCGCATCCAGGGCAGCACCTGAACAGCTTGGATCCGGGCATCGAGCTTCCCTTGTCCTGGGCCATGTTCGTTGAGGTAGGCCGTAGATCTTCCGGAATCCTCCAAGAAGTGTAAACTCGACGAAAACTTCACCCTTGAGGGGCGTAGAAGAATTCCGAAACGGGTCCCCGTTGTCGGAAGTAGAAACGGTGGAGCTTGAGGCTCGATTAAACCAAAAAAATTAGAAAATCTCCTGAAAAAGCATGAAAACGCAGCAAAAAAACTCGAGAGCTAAACACGAGGACTCCCAACACTTGAGCGTGCGGTAAAAATCTGAGGATGGCTGCCAGAGGCAGGGTTTAGGGAGAGGGCAGTCATTGGCTGGGGGCAGTATGTGTCATGATGCATACCACCGGGCATCCAGACCACGTCCATCAGCCCCGGGAGCAGGCATCATGTCGCCTTGAGAAAACCCAGCAACCCCTGCTAGCCCCTGCCAGGCTCATATGGGACATCAGTCCTGGCGCCATAGGCGCCAGGCTCATAAGTGCACACTTACCTGATGCAGACCATGCTGCAAGAAGATCCAAGCCCATGTGAGGCCCGGAAGGGACTACTTTACCTTAGGGACTATTTTGTTACTCGGGTGTGGTCGGGGAGGAATACTTACCTGGGACTACTTTGGAGGCTATTTAAACCACACACGAAGAGCAGCACACGCATGCGTTATTCTGCACCCAGCAGCGTAACACTCACCGTGCCAGCAGCAGCATCCAGCCTTCTGCCACGCCCGCCTCGAACCTGGAGCACCTAGAAAGAAGGAAAGAAGCAAAGGTTAGAACAAGATTACCCGATTTCTTACCTGATTCCGGATTCATCGCATCTTCAAACCAGAGTAAAGACTTTGTTTTAAACGCGTCGCATCGCCAGCAACAGCACCGCGCCATACTCGCTGTTCCACACAGCATCTCTTCGATCCGGCGCTGTCTCCATCTTTACATCGCCGAATCCCGGCACCTAAGGGGGACAAGAAACAACAAGGTGATCAGAGAGAACAGACAGACAATCTCTTTAGCCGCCATATGCTTACCTGATTTTACCGCCGGAGGTATAATTCATCAGCACGCCACATCTTATGCCGCACCTGTAAGATAAGGAGAAAGCAGCAAGTTTAACCCTTGGCATTATTTACTAGACAGTGTTGGGTAACAGACGTTTACCGGAACGCTTTCAGCTGTCAATCTTCTTATTGGGTCAAAGCTGCAAGATAAAAGAGGAATTGGACAGGAGTGAATTCCAGACATTTTTAACTCTTACGAACTATATAGTTAAGGCTCTTCGCCAGGACCTTTTGGAGTCAGGATTCATCTACAACTCTTCCAATATCTTCAGGCCAGTAAAGTAACTGGTCATCAACGCGCCCCAGCATGCTTCGCAGGATGGAGGGCGCATCCTTCAAGAATATAAGGTGAGATTGCTGAGAGGGCGCTTCAGAGGTGATTAGTGGGGAGGACAGTGGGGGTGCCATCACTTGAATCCACAAGTGGCTAAATCCATCTCTCCACTTGCAGGAGAATATTTCTACGGGCCAAGCAGACAAGATTAGGAGGGCAGATCCAGTCAGTCATCGCTGCACTATGCATTACGTGGCTGGGGGCCGCAACAGTCCGGGTCCAACCAACGCCCCTGTGGGAGCCAGGTGAGCATAACAGTATGACCCAGAGATCAGTGATTGGTTACTAATAAAGACAGATCAGAAACGAAACTGATACTGATACCGATTTTTTCTTTACCGAGGATTCCCAGCCTGACGGGGAATATTCATGAGCATGTGAATCCATGCCAGACCCCATGCTGGAGAAATTGACTCCAACATCACAAGATTCTTCATTCCCTCATAAGTGTTCACTTTTTACCCTTAATCCATCCCTCTAAATTCTTCAAACGTTCACTCACCCAGGTAGCCCAAGGGGTACCATCATGCTTTTTGAGGGTCCTAAACCTCTTAAGGTACTGGGAAGGGGTCTTCCCAAATCTAGCTATCAAAGCTAGCTTCACACATTCGTAATCCTTATTTCCCCCCCCCCCCGCCCCCCCCAACTCCATTATCACATCAGTTCCAACAGGGGGGAGCCTAGAGAACAACCAGGAAAGTAACTCATTTCCTGTAATGTTCTGGAGCCCATGATTTATATTCAAACAAACTCAACCAATCCAACTTAGGCTCATACATACCCACCAACTCCTTAGGCATCCGGGGTCTTTTGGGACTGGAACTCCTAGAGGATTCGGAGAGAGAAGCACTTTCCACTGACAATTTTCTCATTTCTAGCTCATGGTTGAGCTCCATTTCTCTGAGCCTTAGTTCTTGGTGCCGTTCTGTTTGAGCACTCATTCTTTTGAATTCTAATTCAAGCTTCATTTTATTCTAGTTCCATATATTGGGGATTAAGTGTGGGACCTGGTAAAGGTCCAGTGGGTACAGCTGGGAGGGCAGGTAGAGGCCAAGGGGAGACAACTCTAGCATCTTCACCCTCCTCTTCTGCTTCTTACTCAAAAGTTATAAATACTAACATTCATATCATTGCTGTTATCTACAGTTGCTGGAGTGGTAGGTTCCTCTGAACCACCATCCAGACTTTGATTTGCTAACACCTTTCTATTAGCTCCATTTTCTTGCCTTTAGTCAGGAGATTCTTATGCTTACAGAGAACTCTTAATCAGCAGTTTTTGTAGCAAGGGACTCTTAACTTTCCATAGTTGACAGGTTTAGAAAATAACTTCTTTAGTGCTAAACTTTGTGGTTAGTTGCACTAAGGTATCTATAAGCACACTAAAATGTATACTCCATACAAATCCCACCACTGTACACCAGTGTTAGGCAGAAACCTGTGCAGTTCCCTTGGGGACCACTGCTAAAGATTTAGGACTACAGGTGGTTGGCAGTAAACCCAATTGGTAGCAGTCTGTACCATCCAGATTTACCTGGTAGCTGTGGCTGAGCAGTCAGACTTATCTCAAGATGAGTTAGGCAGTATATAGAGTATACACAATAGGTACAGAGATACAGTAGCACAAGCAAACACTGACCAGAGCTTTGGTGTAAAAGTATATAATTATTTAAAGACACTTGTAAATTACACTAGCACAAAAAGAAGTAAATTCAACACAGCCACTATTATATATGGGATACATTACTCACCGTAATCGTATTTCTGATGCTTGTATCTGCTTAGATTCACATGCTGTGCATAGGCCGACATCTAGTGGAAGCTGCGGAGTATTACAGTTTGTTTTTCGAAACTCGAAAATGGGCGTCGACACAGGCGTGCCAGTAATACTATCCCTAGTGTGACGTCCACTGTACCCAAGATCCCTCACGCGTCTGGGATCCTCAGATTGTATTTTTTCTGACATGAGGAAGCATGAGGAGTAGCGTGAGTACAGATAATCCAAGCAGATAGACAGAAAGGTAAGACTACAAGCAATCATGCGCCTTCTCTCGGAGGGGAGGAAGGGTCGGTCGCATGTGAATCTAAGCAGATACAAGCATCAGAAATACGATTACGGTGAGTAATGTATCCCTTCTGAGGCTTGTGGAATCTGCTTAGATCACATGCTGTGCATAGATTAGCGAGCAGTACCCGAAGAAGGAGGTGGGATGTGAGAAGGGTCATGAGCAAACAGGTGTCTTAGAACCGCTTGTCCCACTTGTGTATCTGTCTTGGAATGAGTGTCAATGCAGTAATGCTGAGTAAAAGTGTGAATGGAGCTCCAAGTAGCTGCTTTGCAAATGGTGTCGAGGGGAACATTTGCAATGAAAGCCAGAGTGGCACCAATGCCTCTAGTAGAATGGGCCCTTGGCGTAAAAGGCAGAGTTCTTTCAGAAAGAGAGTAACACAGCTGTATACAGTTGATAATCCACTTCGAGATCGCGCCTTTAGAGACGCGATCCCCCTCTCTGCCTGTAGCTACGGAGACAAACAGTTGATCTGTTTTTCTTAGCGGTCTGGTCTTATTTACATAGTAGAGGACCGCCCTACGCACATCAAGGGTGTGTAGTTTCACCTCAGCCGAGCTTTGCGGGTTCTGGAAGAAAGCCGGAAGCTCGATGGACTGGTTTACATGGAATTTAGATATAACTTTAGGTGAGAACCTAGGGTGTGTGCGTAAAACCAGTTTGTCTTTGTGGATAATAAAGAAAGGATCCTGCACTGACAGAGCCTGAATTTCACTGACCCTTCTTATGGAGGTAATGGCTACTAAGAAGGCAGTTTTATAAGTCAGGTGTTTGAGACTACTTTTATGCATGGGTTCGAAAGGGGGCCCCATGAGCTTAGCTAGCACCACATTGAGGTCCCATCCTGGCAGTGGGTTCGAAATAGGAGGGTGAAGTCTCTTTACTCCTTCCATAAAGTCTTTAACTACTGGTACTTTCCACCACGATACCTTGTTATGGGATGTGGTGTAAGCCGAGAGGGCTGCCAGGTGTACTTTCAGAGAGTTAAAAACCAACCCTGCATCCAGCAGGTGGAGCATGTATGTTACCACGTTGGAAGGAGTGCAATCAACAGGGTTGATTTGTTTATTCTGGCACCAAATAACGAATCTTTTCCACTTGTCAAAGTAACAGTGCCTTGTGTTTGGTTTCCTGGATTCTTTTAGGATGTCCATACACCTCTGAGGTAAATTGAGATGGCCAAACTCTATGGCCTCAGGAGCCATGCTGCTAGGTTCATTGAGTTGGGTTCCTGGTGCACTGTTAGACCTTGTTGCTGGGACAGTAGGTTGTACCAGGCTGGGAGTTTGATGGGCTCGCACAGCGCCATCCTGCGTAGGTGTGGAAACCATGGTTGTCTCGCCCACATGGGAGCAACTAGGATGAGCGTCATTGATTCTTTGTTCATCTTGTACACCACCTTTCTGATGAGAGGGGTTGGTGGAAAAGCGTACGCAAACATCCCTGACCAGTTCATCCACAGGGCGTTCCCCTGGGAGTCTGGCTGGGGGAACCTGGATGCAAATCCTGGGCATTGTTTGTTTTTGCTTGTGGCGAATAGGTCTATAGTGGGGAAACCCCACTGAGAGAAGAGATCTTCTACGATATCTCTGTGAAGGACCCATTCGTGTTCTTTTGGGAGGGAGTCTCTGCTTAGGGCATCCGCTAGGAAATTGAGCTCCCCTGGAACATGTTGTGATGACAGGAAGATGTTCCGTCTGAGTGCCCATATCCAGATTTTCTGGGCAAGCTTGGACAGATTTGGCGAACGAGTCCCTCCTTGTTTCTAGAGCCAGCGACCAAACAGCAGAGCTTGCAGAAAGGCCAAGGGGAGGCCCATGTGGGCGCCTGGCTTATGACTTGCCAGGAGACATGACGCCAGAATGAGAAGGCTGTTGCCTTGGCTCCGACCATGTGGGCGTGCATGTTGGCCAGCAGTGGCTTATGCTGTCCCTCGTACGCCTCCTTGATGGCAGCGCCCATCCAACAGGCTATGGAGTCCCGATACCCTGGTTTTGAGCTGCCGGTGACAAACTGTGTCTGACTTGTGGAAGCCCTTGGTCCTCTCCAAGTAGAATTTCAGGGCACACCTGACATCGAGGCAGTGCAGAATTCTCTGCGCCTCTTCCTTAGGATCAGCAAAGAACGTAGGCAGCACCATTTCCTCGTTGAGATGGAATGTGGAGGGCACCTTAGGTAGGAATGCTGAGTGTGTCCACAGGACTACTTTATGCTTGTGAAACGTAGTATAGGGCTCCGAGGCGACCAGCACCTGGATTTCGCTGACTCTGCCTGCCAAGGTGAGGCCGACTAGCAAGGCTGTCTTAATGGTAACCATCCTGATGTCCGCAGACGCCACTGGCTCAAATGGCTTGTGAGCCAGGGCCCCCAGAAATATGTTAAAGTCCCACAGGGTGTGGCCTTTTGATGGGTGGGTAGAGTCTGGCGAGTCCCGTCAAATTCCTCTTGACAATCGTGTTGGAAGAGGAAAACACGCCTGCCTCAGAGTTTCTGTAGGCCCCAATGGCCACTAAGTGCGTGCAGCAAGTGTCTACCTACACGCCAGAGTGGCCAAAGTGCGCCGAGAAGGAGAGCACGTCATCCAATGTACATGCAAGGGGGTTGATACCCTTAGAGTCTGACCAATGGCAGAACCTGGCCCACTTGCTCTTATACTGGGATCTGGTAGCTTTGCTCCTGGCCCCCTGTATGATCTCTGGCTAAGCCCGGGAAAGGCTGAGGTGACCTAGCGTGATCTGCTCAGGAACCACGCTGTGAGGGCTAGTTTCTGTGGTGCAGGTGGAGGACCATGCCCTCCTGCTGCGCCAGATGTGCTGGGCCTATAAGAAGGCAGATGGGCGGTCTCTCAGAGAGGCTGAGCACCTCCGAGAACCATGGCCTGGCTGGCCACCATGGAGCTATCAGAATGACGCTGAGGTGGCAAGACTCCTTGATCTTGCGTATCAACCTGTGCATCAGCGTTGTGGGTGGGAAGGCATATGCTGTCATGCGGTTCCACTGCATCTGAAATGTGTCGGCCAGGGAGCTGGGGCCCTGCCCTTGCCAGGAGGCGAACTGATGGCACTTCCTATTGACCCGGGTGGCAAAGAGGTCCACCTGGGGGTGTCGCAATCTGCTGCAAATCTACTGCAGCACAAGGTTGTTAAATTGCCACTCGTAATTGTCCACTCCCAGCCTGCTAAGCCTGTCTGACGGTGGACGGCCGTGAAGTAAATGTTCTCCGGGGCCCATTCCCAATTGCCGACAGCCAGCCTGCACAGTGGAGGGGACCTGGAACCCCCCCTCCCCTGCTTGTTGACATAGAACATGCTGGTTGAGTTATCTGTCTGAATGAGGACTACCTTGCCATCGATAACCGGAAAGAAGGCCCTGAGCGCTCGCCAGATGGCCTTCAGTTCCAGCCAATTGATGTGGTACTCCTGCCCGGTCCAGGCGACGGGGACGCAGTGGTTGTCCAAGGTAGCCCCCATCCCTCGAGAGGAGTCCGTTGTGATGGTGACCTGTGGGGTCAGTTGCTGGAAGGTCCTGCCCGTCCGCAGATTGCAGTCCCTGGACCACCATGTGAGGTCTGGGCGCAGAGAAGGAGGAAGGTTGATCATCTCTGCCCGAGATCCCCACTACTGGTTCCATGATGCAGCGAAGTGCAGCTGTATTCTCCTCATCCTGAGTCTCGTGTGGGGGAAGGCCAGAAGGACCGCTGCCATGAGACCCAGTAGGTGTTGGTACCACCAGGCCAATGTCACTTCTCTGCAGAGCAAGTGCGCAATGGCTCTCTTGATGGCAGTGATCTTGTCCTCAAGGTAAAACGTTCTCGAAGCACATGTACCAGATGAGCCCCAAGAAGGTAAGAGTCTGCGTGGGCTGCAGCAGTGCCTTCTTGAGATTGAGCAAGTAGCCCAGATCGTGCAGTGTGTTCAGAGCGTGGGAGCTGCGGAGCACAGCTTCCGGAGATGAAGCCCTGACGAGCCAGTCGTCTAGTTACGGGTATATGTGGAGGCCCTGAGGAGGGCCGCCACTGTATTTATCAGCTTGGTAAAGACCCACCTTTTATTGGAAATGGCAGCCTATGATCATGAATCGTAAAAAAGAATGAGGCTGCCAAATCGGGACGTGCAAGTACACATCCTTCAGATCCAGGTTTTTTTTTTTATACAAAAACGTGGCATCCTGCCACATACATTTTTACCTTGATATCATTTCATCAAGAGTAACTATTTTAACATGCTTTATATTGTTGCAGAAAAAGACTGCTAGCTTGAAGTCAGTTAGGAAATCGAGAAGCAACAGCAATTAACAAGTTCACATAGCTTTATAATACTTTAGCCAATGTTGCTAATGCAATTGTGACCCATCTCAATACATTATTCATGACAAGGGTTTTCAATCAGTGTTGCATTCTTATTCAGTTCATATACAACTCTTTATTATGAGAAGTGAAACAAAATGTTATTCAGTACATATCATAATGGAAAAATAAACTACTGCTCATGACAGTATATAGGTACAAAAAACATGTTGGTACCATCATCAATTAGAGTGCACCTTCTTCACAGACATACAAACAGTATAGCAGAGGGCACTTCAATACCCAACACCAAAACATTGTATTGGTATTACTTTCTTTTTGCTATTGGTGATTTTTAGAGAGCATCAAATGTTCAAAAACAATGCCAGGCTCAGGGGGTGACCTAGTCAGCGGTCTACGTCTGGATATGGATCAACTGTACTGGAAGGTACAGAGGGACGGTTCCAATCCTGTAGGTGTTGTGTCCCTTGACGTTTCAGCAAGTCGGTCAGAGCCTTCATCATGAGCCTAGACCAGTGTTGGGGAGAATTCTCATAAATGGCCGATTTTCCTTACCTAATGAGTCCCTCAGCAGCTTTGCTGGATTTCTAGGGTTTATTTCACCTGGTAAGTGTGAGCCTTTTTCCCACTCTTATATGTGTTTTGCTGTGTGTGTTTTTACCATTTGTGTGATCTTGGGCTCTGGAGTCTCACCTACTCCATGAGCATAATTTTTTTGTGTGTTACACAGCACCTTCAGTGCAGTGACACAGGGTTGTCTTTTAGACTTCCCAACGACTCCATTTTTCTAGGACTGACTACTGTCTCCCACAAACATGTAAAGTTGCTATTAACTTTATGTAGTCTCTTTAAATCACAGACCCAGTACAACCCATTTTACATGGAGTATAAGGAATCATTCTTATCCCTTTTTGTCTGTTTCTCTTGGAGCACTGTTTCGCTCCCTTTTCATCAAGACTTGGCTGGTGGAAGAGGTACCTACCCTATTTTTTATACCGCGGTCATCTTATATAAACCATGGTATTGTTTTAGTTTTTTTTTTAAGCCTCGAACACAAACCCCGCTTGACCAAATATATTTTATTTCGGCTCCGGCTGGGTTTATTCGCCATTTCTTTTTGTTAAAGTCTCTCGTGTTTTACCTTGCACGCAAAACCAGGTTTGGTCCCTTTGTTTGCCGTCTTTTCACAGGCTTCTGAACAGAAGCCCTCCTTAAGGCGCCTGAAAGTCTGGGTAGGCAGGATGTGAGGGAGGGATCTTAGGACCCCTGCCATGGGTTCCCTTGGTAAACCCAAGTCGCACTCCTGTTTGATTGGCTGGGTGAATATCCTTGCCAGGACAGCCACCCTGCTGTGTGATTGCCAACCAGGCTGTGTGAATGGGGGAAAACTGCATAAAAAGCAGGTCTCTGGGACTGGAAAGGCAGAGTCACCACTGGAACGAAATAACCAATGAGGAGCTGACAGAAGAGGACCCCGACAACGACTGAACCGCCTGGTGAAGCCCTGCTGCAGGTCCGAATCTTCAGAATCCGACGACAGAAGATCCTCCAGCAAACTTCTTCCCTTGAGCTGGTGGGACCAACCAGTTCGCCCAAACTGCAAGCCAGGACCCCTCCTCTGGTCGAATTCACTGTACAGAGCTACAGTGAGCCGGGATAGCCAGGAAGGTCGGACCCTGCTTGGGTTTTAACGAGCGCACCTTTTATTTGTTGTTTCGCTCTGCTGCTGGTTTCTTCCCTGGGTAGTGCAGGACCCTCCAGTCTTCCTACTTCTTGTCAGTCCGACAGTCACTTCAGGAACCGTGAGCCTGCAGGAACTACCAGGAACGTCTGCCTCAGCTACAGCTTCTCCGTTCTAAGGTACTGTGCAAATCCGGTTGTTCGTTTCATTCAACCACAGTGAAAGTGTTTGAAATCTTTCTCCAATCCGAGGGCTTGTTCTTCTCTTCGAACTAACTTTTCTGCCAACCAACCTCGTCCGGAATCCGTGGCACAAATTTTACCGCGAACTACCCTGAACCGTATGATCTCGAGCAAAAGACTTGACCCACTGACTTTGGCTCTAAGCCTTTTCTACCTGATTCTATCACTGTAGTTCCTCTTGCTCAATTGCCCTGAGTACTTAACTGTTGGCGAGTTTCAATTTCTATTAACTTTGTCTTTCCCTCCCTTTTAAATTGCTGGAGTGCCATTTTGCTCCCACTTCATGTTGTGAGCTTAACTTGTCTGGAACTTATTGGGAGTGGTGTGGTGTATTAAGATTGTGATTTGTAAATTGCTTTATGATAGTGAAATGTTTTATAACTGAAGAGTAAATAAATGTATGGGATACATTACTCACCGTAATCGTATTTCTGATGCTTGTATCTGCTTAGATTCACATGCTGTGCATAGGCCGACATCTAGTGGAAGCTGCGGAGTATTACAGTTTGTTTTTCGAAACTCGAAAATGGGTGTCGACACAGGCGTGCCAGTAATACTATCCCTAGTGTGACGTCCACTGTACCCAAGATCCCTCACGCGTCTAGGATCCTCAGATTGTATTTTTTCTGACATGAGGAAGCATGAGGAGTAGCGTGAGTACAGATAATCCAAGCAGATAGACAGAAAGGTAAGACTATAAGTAATCATGCGCCTTCTCTCGGAGGGGAGGAAGGGTGGGTCGCATGTGAATCTAAGCAGATACAAGCATCAGAAATACGATTACGGTGAGTAATGTATCCCTTCTGAGGCTTGTGGAATCTGCTTAGATCACATGCTGTGCATAGATTAGCGAGCAGTACCAGAAGAAGGAGGTGGGATGTGAGAAGGGTCATGAGCAAACAGGTGTCTTAGAACCGCTTGTCCCACTTGTGTATCTGTCTTGGAATGAGTGTCAATGCAGTAATGCTGAGTAAAAGTGTGAATAGAGCTCCAAGTAGCTGCTTTGCAAATGGTGTCGAGGGGAACATTTGCAATGAAAGCCAGAGTGGCCCCAATGCCTCTAGTAGAGTGGGCCCTTGGCGTAAAAGGCAGAGTCTTTTCAGAAAGAGTGTAACACAGCTGTATACAGTTGATAATCCACTTCGAGATAGCGCCTTTAGAGACGCGATCTCCCTCTTTGCCTGTAGCTACGGAGACAAACAGTTGATCTGTTTTCCTTAGCGGTCTGGTTTTATTTACATAGTAGAGGACCGCCCTACGCACATCTAGGGTGTGTAGTTTCACCTCAGCCGAGCTTTGCGGGTTCTGGAAGAAAGCCGGAAGCTCGATGGACTGGTTTACATGGAACTTTGATATAAATTTAGGTGAGAACCTAGGGTGTGTGCGTAAAACCAGTTTGTCCTTGTGGATAGTAAAGAAAGGATCCTGCACTGACAGAGCCTGAATTTCACTGACCCTTCTTATAGAGGTAATGGCTACTAAGAAAGCCGTTTTATAAGTCAGGTGTTTGAGACTACTTTTATGCATGGGTTCGAAAGGGGGGCCCATGAGCTTAGCTAGCACCACATTAAGGTCCCATCCTGGCGGTGGGTTCGAAATAGGAGGGTGAAGTCTCTTTACTCCTTCCATGAAGGCTTTAACTACTGGTACTTTCCACCACGATACTTTGTTATGGGATGTGGTGTAAGCCGAGAGGGCTGCCAGGTGTACTTTCAGAGAGTTAAAAACCAATCCTGCATCCAGCAGGTGGAGCATGCATGTCACAACGTTGGAAGGAGTGCAATCAACTGGGTTGATTTGTTTATTCTGGCACCAAATAACGAATCTCTTCCACTTGTCAAAATAACAGTGCCTTGTGTTTGGTTTCCTGGATTCTTTTAGGATGTCCATACACCTTTGTGGTAAATTGAGATGGCCAAACTCTATGACCTCAGGAGCCATGCTGCCAGGTTCATTGAGTTGGGTTCCTGGTGCACTGTTTGACCTTGTTGCTGGGACAGTAGGTTGTACCAGGCTGGGAGTTTGATGTGCTCGCACACCGCCATCCTGCGTAGGTGTGGAAACCATGGTTGTCTCGCCCACATGGGAGCAACTAGGATGAGCGTCATCGATTCCTTGTTCATCTTGTACACCACATTCCTGATGAGGAGTTGGTGGAAAAGCGTACGCAAACATCCCTGACCAGTTCATCCACAGGGCGTTCCCTTGGGAGTCTGGCTGGGGGAACCTGGATGCAAATCCTGGGCATTGTTTGTTTTCGCTTGTGGCGAATAGGTCTATAGTGGGGAAACCCCACTGAGAGAAGAGATCTTCTACGATATCTCTGTGAAGGACCCATTCGTGTTCCTCTGGGAGGGAGTCTCTGCTTAGGGCATCCGCTAGGGAATTGAGCTCCCCTGGAACATGTTGTGATGACAGGAAGATGTTCCGTCTGAGTGCCCATATCCAGATTTTCTGGGCAAGCTTGGACAGATTTGGCGAACGAGTCCCTCCTTGTTTGTTCAAATAGAACATGGCTGTCGTGCTGTCCGTCCGGATCTGCACCGACAAGTTTAGCAGATGGGGCTCGAACGCCCGAAGCGCTCGGAATACTGCCAGAAGCTCTAGCAGGTTGATGTGGTTCTTGGCTACTGAGTGAGACCAGAGACCCTGAGCTGTGTGGTGGAGATGGTGAGCTCCCCACCCAGTCAGGCATGCATCTGTAGTCACCACTGCCTGTACTTCGGGATCGTAAAAGGGTTTTCCCCTTGCGAGATTCTCTCTTGTCCACCAGTGTAAGCTCTGTACGAGTGTTGGTGAAACGACCACTAGATCGTCCCACTGACCACTTGCCTGAGACCACTGTTTCGCCAACCATTCCTGCATGGGACGCATGCGCAGACGCGCGTGGGGGACCAGGTAAATGCAAGACGCCATCATGCCCAGTAACCGCATTGCTTTGCGTACCGTTATTTGTTGACCTGACTGATAATGTGGAATTTGCAGTAGTATATTCCGAATTCTCTCTTCCGAAGGGAAGGTCAACCCTTTTTGAGAATCTAGGATTGCTCCTAGGAACTGTTTTGAGGTGCTTGGCACCAGACTTGACTTCTTCTCGTTAATAGAGAAGCCTAATTTGTGGAGGAGCTCGATAGTCCTCTGAATGTTTGACCTGAAAATTCCTGGGGTTTCCCCCGTTATGAGCCAGTCGTCCAGATAAGGGTACACTGGGATTGCCTCCCTGCGTAGGTGTGCAGCTGCCACCGCCAGTACCTTGGTGAACACCCTTGGTGCTGAAGCTATCCCGAAGGGCAGTACCTTGAATTGGTAGTGGCGACTGTCCACCTTGAAGCGCAAGTATTTTCTGTGGGCTGGGAGCATCGAAATATGAAAATAAGCATCTTTCATATCCAAGGTTGCCATGTAATCCCCTTTTTTAGGAGGGGGATTACCTCTTGTAGCGTGGTCATACGGAATCTTTGGGGCTTGACATACTTGTTGGCAGGCCGTAAGTCCAATACTGGGCGCATTGTTAAATCTTTCTTTGGCACAAGGAAGTAAGTTGAATAGATACCCTTGTTTACCTGGTGTCCTGGGACGAGTTCTATCGCGTCCTTTTCTAGCAGAATGGCGATCTCCTCGAGAAGGATCTTCTGATGTTCTAAGGAGTGTACTCTTTGTCGTGGAGGGTGGTTCCGGGGACGCTGCAGTAATTCTATACAATATCCTGTGGACACTGTTGACAGCACCCATCTGTCTGAGGTGATCCCTTCCCAAGCCTGGGTGAAGTTGGAAATGCGTCCCCCTACTGGGGTTGCGTGAGAAGGGACCCTGAACGGAGCGTCACTGCTGTGATGGAGGCGTGCCACCTCCCTTGTTGGGGCTGCCTCTGCCTCTTCCACGACCTCTTTTGTTACCCTTGGTGTAACTCTGGGTAGACTGCTGGTTGTTGTTCCATTGTGTACCCTGTCCTTGGGCATAGTTGCCTCTGTGAATTTTGGCCGCGTGGGCGACGAAAATTACTGTTCCCCCTCTGATTAGGGGGTTTGTTGGTAAGCTGGCCAAGGGATTTAAGAGTCTCGTACTCGTCCTTGGCATTCTTAAGTGCGTCTTCGACCGCTTTCCCAAACAATAGATCGGGTTCCACCGGCTTGTCTATTAATGAAGCCTGTGTTTCTGTTTTGAACCCCGACTGCTGTAACCACGCATGTCTCTTGATAACAGTACCTTCTGCTATCAATCTTCCTGCGTTGTCCGCGGCGTCGAAAGTTGCTTTTAATATGCAACCAGACACGGCTCTCCCTTCTGCCGAGATCCGAGCCAACTGGCCCTTTAACGGTTCAGGAGCAGAGGCTATGAGCGCCGCGACCTCTTCCCAT
The DNA here is from genome assembly GCF_040938575.1 of Ambystoma mexicanum. Classification (NCBI taxonomy): domain Eukaryota; kingdom Metazoa; phylum Chordata; class Amphibia; order Caudata; family Ambystomatidae; genus Ambystoma; species Ambystoma mexicanum. The sequence goes on along the minus strand of NC_090921.1, from coordinate 393,486,122 downwards.
TGATGGCAGTTGTAACTTGCCAATAGGGTGGTGGAGTTTGCAATCCTTGCTTGGTAGGCGGACGTTGAGGCTACCTTCCTGCCAAACCCGTATAGTCTTTTGCTCTCCTTGTCGGGAGGAGCTTCTGATGACGATAAGGGTGTCCCAGCCCTCTTCCGAGTGTTGGTAACCACTAGGGAGTCTGGTTTAAGCTGTCCTCTTCTATAAAGAGGGTCAGACTGGGCTGCCCGAAAAAGTTTTTCGACTCTGGGGTTGACGGCTCTGGTGAGGTTTGGATTCACCAGGGATGGATCTATTCTACGTTGGATGGATCTAAGGATAGGGATGGTTTGAGCGACCGGCCTCCTTTCTCCCACCAACTCTTCTGCGAAGTCCCTTTCCTCCTGTACACCGTGGGTGTCGATGTGAAAATGTTCTGCCGCGCGAGCGAGAACTTCATTAAGGAGGGGCTGGTTATCAACTGGCGAGTCGGTAACTGGGGCTTCGCTTTCTACCGGGGAATCTACTCTGTAAATTTCCTGCTCGTCTTCTACCTCCTCCAGGTCCTCATCATCCGCATAGTATTCAGTCCCGGTTTGTTCCTCCATAATTGTAAACTCCTGGTCCCCTTCAGGGAAAGGCTGTCCTTGGTATCTGGGGTGTGGAGTAGAGTATGGAGTAGAGTAAGGCTGCACCTCGAAGGGTTCAGGTCTTTCGAACCGGGCCTTTTTACTTAGGGGGATAGGATCAGAGGAGCCTGAGGGTGTGGCCCCTTGAGGGTCATACGAAAGGAAATGTTCTGGGTTCTGAAGGATGTCTTCAGCTAAGGAAGACATCCTTGACATGACCCTGTCTATGTCTTCACTGGACCATTCTTTGGAACAGGGTATGGCTTTAGTAGGCAACTTAGAGGACTTATCAAGGGTAGCCTTGCTGGATGTTGATGTCCCAGTAGATTTATGTTTGACTGTCTGCTTCGGGTGGAAGGATGGTCTTACAGGAGTGGAAGGCTGTGCTTTCCGCTGTTTCCCCCCCTCCCCGTGCGTGGAAAAATGTTTTCCCTGCCCCTTGGAGGCCTCGGAGACTTTCGACGCCTGGCGTCGAGGGTCGGGAGAGGTACCTTGTTTTGAGCGTGGGGCCTCGCTGGTGTTAACTGCGGCCTCGGTCTCCTGGAGCGCGGCCTGGGGGTGGAAGTCGTCTTCCGACGATCGAACTTCCGTTAATCTAGGGAGCGAGGCACTCTTGGCAAGAGTGGATGATTGCCTTGCGTCATGCGGCGATCTCGATCGAGAGCGCCCAGAGGACACCGAGTCGGACCGTTCTATCTGTGCCTCTTTCCGAGAAGTCGACGTCGTCGAGGTTCGGTTGGACTTAGTGTGCTTAGTGTGTGTAGGGTGTGTAGGGTGTGTAGCGCTTGCGTCGCCGGGGGTCTTCCCCATAGCCGCCCTGCCGGACAACCTTCCGAGGTCGGGGACCTGCGCTCGGCAGTCTTTCGACGCCGTAATGCCCTCGCCGTCCGAAAGTAAGTCGTCGCTGCCATCGCTGAAGGCGCCCTCCGCTGCCATGGCTGCCTGCCTGGCGTGGTGGGCCCAACGCTTTGTCGAACGGTCCTTAAGTGTCTTAGGCTTAAACCTACTACACGCTCTGCAGTTCGCTTCGGGGTGGTCCCTCGGCAAGCAGAGATTGCACGTGGCGTGCCTGTCGACCCAAGGGTATTTGCGGTTGCACTTGGGGCAGAATTGGAAAGGGGTACCCTCCATACGCACCTTGAGGCAGCGGGCTGGTAAGTGTAGGAAATATATAAGGTGTACCTATATACTAAGAGTGAAGAATATGTACCACCCCCCACTCTCCCTACTTGCAGGGCCGAGGCCAGCGGCCTACTAGGCCCGGGCCGAGGCCAGCGGCCTTCCGAGGCCCAGATCCGTCGTGCAGCAGCCGACGGTCGATGTCTTCTCCAGCCGTCGTCGAGTGTCGAGGGTCGACGGTGGGGAAGGATGTCAATAAATAATTTTACTTCAATAATTAGCAAAAGTATGGCTAAGGCCAGGGAACTCCGCAAGATGCTTCCGACCAGTATGGCGGAAAAAAACAATCTGAGGATCCTAGACGCGTGAGGGATCTTGGGTACAGTGGACGTCACACTAGGGATAGTATTACTGGCACGCCTGTGTCGACGCCCATTTTCGAAAAACAAACTGTAATACTCTGCAGCTTCCACTAGATGTCGGCCTATGCACAGCATGTGATCTAAGCAGATTCCACAAGCCTCAGAAATTCTTTTACTTGGAAACCTTGAGTCAGTGTTTGCTTGAATTATAGTAATTGCTGTCCTTTGTGTAACTATTTGATACTGCTCACTTGCTCTTGAGATAAGTCTGGCTGCTCAGCCATTACTACCACTTTACTGTGTAGTACAGGCTTGTACCAAAGATGAATTTGTACTGTTACTTGTAGTCTTAATTGTGTGTGGTGTTCCCAAAGGATACTGCATATAATTCTGCCTAACAACCGGGTCTCCCTGATCGGATTTGTGCTTTAATGTAGCTTCCTGGAAAGAAGAAGCGTGGGGTCTTGCATCTTTTACGTTGAAGTGGCCCCAGGCAGTCACGTAGCTGCTGTGCTCCCTGTGTCCAGTGACGACCGTCTATTCAGGAGCGCTTCAGGTGTGAGCAGTAGGGCTGAGGAGTATAGTGGCAGTGGCAGCCGTAGTGCGTACTGATGGTAGGTGCACACTGAAGTTTCAGAGTAAGTCCAGTGTTGAAGGTTAACTGGAACACAGAGCGAAGTCTCATGGATGGATCATCCTTTACTGTGGAACAGATCCAGATGCTGGGTGCCTGCTGCCTGTTTCGCCGTAGCGGTATTGTGGGAAAGCTGGAAGCGCGTTTAAATCCAGCTCTTTTGTGAGCTGTGCCCAGGGAGCACATCCAGTCTCCCTTGTACAATGTATCCGCTATTAAAGCTGGCGTAACCATCTTGAATTTTTGTAGACGTAGGGAGAGGTTGAGGCTGGAAAAGTCCAGCACAACTCAGGCCCGCCTGGTTCTTCTGAATGGCGAAAATCCTTGAGTAGAAGCCCAAGCCTCGCTGGGAGGCTGGCACTTCCTCCACTGCCTGGCTCTCGACGAGCGACCAAATCTCTGCCAAAATAGTTGCTGTCCAAATCTGTGGGAGTGGAGGGGAGGAGAGGGTGGGATGGGTAGGCGGTACCCCGTGGATACTACGGAGGGGATCCAGGGGTCCCCAAAATTCTGGTGCCAGAAGTGTGCATGGAGAGCAAGCCTGCCCCCCCACTGGAGACCCATGGGACGTGTGATGCCTTCTTTCCCTCTGAGGCTGTTGCGGAGGAGGGGGACTGGAAAAAGCCCTTACTCCCCCCCACCCTCCTTTTTGTCGCTTGCGCTGATGCTGTGTCAGCGAGCGGTCCGGCTGTATGGACCTCCGCTCTTGGAAGCCGCAGAACCCTCCGTATATACGCCCCTTGTCCAAGGGCTGCTGTGACTGGGTGTACGTTTTGGGTGTGGTCTTTGTAAGGATGGATAAAGACTGCCATTTGTGAGCTATTTTTTTTTTTTAATCCAGCTCCTCGTCCATAGTGGAGTGAAAGGTCACCCCCTTCGAACAGCAGGCCTAAGGTGCGTTCCTGGACATCCGGGTTGAATTTCATAGCACAGAGCCAGGCCGTTCTTCTCATGTCCGTGGCAATGCAGATGGCACAGCCAAAGGTGTCAATTTGGGCCACGTTGGACTCCATGCCTTGAGCCACCATCTTCGTCTCTGCCAGTCCCTCCTTGAACCGTGATTGGCTCTGCGGCGGAAGCTCTGGGAGGAAATCCACAATTTCCCACCAAAGCCTCTGGCTAACTGCTGCCAGCATGGCATCCGCTTTGGCTTAACGAAAATGCAGGGATGCGTTGGAATACAGCTTCTTCCCATACGCCTCCAAGATCATCTACTTGTCTAGCAGCGCCGCAGAGGAGGACTGAGGCTTGGAGTATAGTGATGTTGCAGCGATCACCGAGTGAGGATGAGGGTGGGCCGATAGCAAGAGTGTATCCCCCTCCATCTGCCTGTACTTGGCGTCCAGGCGTATATTGACCGACTGGATCAAGTAGGGCTTGAGCCAGCCCTTTTAGGCCAAGGCGACGATGTCCTTCTGCATCGGATTTCCCGTTCTCGCTGCAGGACGAAGCTTGAGGACTTTTGCAAGGACCCCCCCTGTGAGGGGTGCTCGACCTCGGGTTGAGGAAGGCCCAAGTACTATGCCAGCCCTGCAAGACGTTCGTGCAAGGCCTTGGCTGAAAACAGTGTCAGGGTCCTCCTCATCTGTGTCCACCTGAGGGTCCGACACCGGTGGAGGGGTGCTGGGAGCCGAAGGCTGGGGTGTGGAAACCAGAGGCTGCTACAGAACCGCCTTCACAATCAGTTGCGCGGCCAGAGCGGACAGCGGAGGCTGAACAGGGGCTGGGGAACCTGTACTGGGGCCTGCGGCGCTGGAACCATTGGCCGGAGCACGCCCCCAAGGATGACCCCCATCTGAGGAAATTTCATGAGCTTGTGGAACCTTTAAATAAATCTGTCCTCACATGCCAGAGGGGTGGGTAGGTGATATTGACGGGGTAGCGGGCGGCTGCTGGAGCCGTTGCATACCCTGCCCATACGGACGCAGCGGGAACCTGCCCAGCACAAATGAAGGGAAGGCAGTAGGCCACATACCTGGTTGACACCAGTCCCATCTTGACACTCGTTCCTCCACCTGCTCCCTGCCACGGTGCGGTATCGGGAGGGTGTCAGAAATGTCAGGCACTGCGGCCATCTTGGCGAGCTGCCTTCCATGTGCCTGCATTGCGTTACTTGGTTCACTGGGCCCCACCTGATCCAGGACTCGTGTGTGGATCATAAGGCCTACCCTGTTCCTCAGGCCGAAAACTGGTAGGCATTTCGCCCTCAGCGGATCTGCCGGTAGAACTGCGTATAGGCACCCCCTCAGACATGTAGCCAGTACTAGGGCGCGGCCCCTCGGGTTAAGAGCCGGTCAAAGAACCTTCCAGTCTTTCAGCACAGTCACCGGGAGGATCTGCAGACCCCCTCGTCCTGCCGGCAGGTAGCCGACTTAGCCTTGGTACTCGTGCTGGTAAAAGAACCTGAAAGGTTCCTCCCGCGCAGGCGTGTCCATGGAAAGGTGTCTCCCTTGCGGGGTGCACTGGAAAAGAGTGGGCCTGAAGTCCTTCAAGTCCTCTGGAGGCGATCTCTGGAAGAGCTCCCTCCACCTGGCTAGTCTGTTCTTCAGAGACCTCGATGGGAGCGCGTTGCACACGGTACAAGCTTGCCAGCCATGGTCGGGGGCAAGGCAACGTAGGCAGAGGGCGTGGGGGTCTGAAGTTGGAAAGAGCCTGTTGCAGCATGGACACCTGCTGAACCCTTTAGAAGTCGACATGCACCAGGAAGGAGCGCGACACGAGGACCGAGTACCTGAATGATAAAAGACAAAATGACAGAAGAGAAGGAACAACTTACTTACCTGTAACTTGTTCTCCAGCATGGGTCTGGCATGGATTCACATGCTCATGAATATTCCCCGTCAGGCTGGGAATCCTCGGTAAAGAAAAAATCAGTATCTGTTTCCGTTTCTGATCTGTCTTTCTTAGTAGTAACCAATCACTGGTCTCTGGGTCATACTGCCCCCAGCTAATAACTGCCCTTCTCCCGACTAACCCTACCCGCCCTCCTTCCTATTTACAGATCCGCCAGAGCGCCTGGGGACCAATTCCGTTTGTGATGGTGCGCTATGTAAGTACCTTTAACATAACATACCCCTAGTGTATGTTTTTGTGCACCTTTGTGTGGCCCACAGAGCAGGGTATGGCCTGGTGGCATCTCCATGCTGAATTTGACAGGTGCACTTTAGTATCTTCCATGCTCTTACGTCCTGTCCCTTTTCCTCCATACTGCATGGGCGTCCCTTCCTAGGGATGGGAGACAGAACCTTTTTCACCAGAAAGATCCTTCCCCCTTTCAATCAAGAGGTGTGCAGGGGTGCAGCCCTGGGAGCATGTGCTGCCCTGACTTCACCCTCCGGCGCCACACCTCAGTCTTTTCCACATCGACGAACAGGCTGAATTCACCAGCGCTCCTGGGTTTGGCTTCAGCCATGTAATTCCACACACGGATACTTTTCCAGCATGGGGTCTGGCATGGATTCACATGCTCATGAATATTCCCCGTCAGGCTGGGAATCCTCATTAAAGAAAAAACCATTATCAGTTTCGTTTCTGATCTGTCTTTCTTAGTAGTAACCAATCCCTGGTCTCTGGGTCATACTGCCCCCAGCCAATGACTGCCCTCTCCCTAAGCCCCGCCCCCGGCAGCCATCCTCAGATTTGGTAGCACCGAAAGTGGCAGTATGACCAAGTGAAGAGCCGCAGAGGGGTAGGAGGGAGGTTTCGCATGTGAATCCATGCCAGACCCATGCTGGAGAACAACAGTTACAGGTAAGTAACTTGTTCCTTCTCCAGCATGGGGTCTGGCATGGATTCACATGCTCATGAATATAAGAATACATAGCAGTATACACATTCACAACCAAGGGAGGTGGCAAGGCTCAACATTAAGCATTACATAAACTCAACATTAAGCAAATCTTACCGCCTCACCAGGCCCACCTTCAGGCGAACAGGTTGCGCAGCACTGCTTGGCCGACTCTGGACTCCTCCCTGGAATCCCGGTTGAAGCAGTAGAATTTTGTGAAGGTGTGCATCGATCTCCACGTAGCAGCCCTGCAGATGTCCAGCAGGGGTACACCAGACAAGAACGCTGTGGTAGCAGCGATCACTCTGGTCGAATGGGCTCGGACAGCCAGGCAACGGTCGGTTTGCCAACCGGTGACAGTGCATGATGCAGCCGGAGAGCCATCTGGAAATGGAAGCCTTCGAGAGAGCCTTCCCTTGGATCACAGGTCCAAAGTTCACAAACAGCTGTGATGGCTTCCGAAAACTCTTCGTGCGGTCCACGTAGAACTTCAGCGCTCTAGCTACATCCAACTAGTGCAAAGTCCTCTAGGCCGGTGTCGAAGGCGACAGGAAGAAAACTGGTAACACCAAGGGCTCGTTGAGATGGCAGTCCGATGGCACCTTGGGCATGAAGGAGGGGTGCGTCCTCAGCACCACCCTCGTCTCGTGAAAAGTCAAGTATGGAGGCTTGCAGGATAGGGCCTGCATCTCTCCCACGCATTGTGCGGTGGTGATGGCCACAAGGAACGCTGTCTTCCATGACAGGAACTGCAACGGAGCCGAATGCAAAGGCTCGAATGGCGGGCCCATAAGCCTGGTCAGCACCACGTTGAGCTCCCACGCCGGGGCTGGAGCCTTCACCGGCGGGAACGATCGGAACATTCCTTTCATAAACTCCTTCACCAGGCGATGCGACCACAGGGATGACCGCCCTGTAGTCCTGGTGTATCGGGAAATCGCTGCCAGATGTATCTTGATGGAAGCATGAGCTAGTCCAGCTTTGACCAGCGACAGTAAGTACGGTAGCACTTGAGGGGCCGTAATCCGTAGAGGGTTAATCTTCTGTGCACGGCACCAGATAGAGAACCTCTTCCACTTGTGTCCGTAGCACGAGAGTTGAGGACGCCTTGGCCTTTGCAAGAACCTCTCTGCAGTCCGCCAGGATATCGTACCCTCCAAACTCTAGTGCTGCAGGAGCCAGGCCTGCAAGTTCAGCGACTCCGGGCCGTGATGAAGGATGGCGCCTTCTTCTCTGGAGAGAAGTTCTGCGTCCGTCGACAGTTTGAATGGTGGGGACGCTGACAAGTCCAGAAGGTCCGGGAACCAGATCTGCCTCGGCCACGCCGGTGCGACGAGGATCATCCTGCACCAGGACCTCTTGAGCTGGTTGACGAGTCGCAGTAGCAACGGCAACGGAGGGAACGTATACAGGAACAGGCCGTCCCAGGGGAACGAGAAAGCATCGCCCATGCTCCTCGGCTGGGGAAACCTGCTGGCGTACCTCTGGCACTTGGAGTTCGTCGCCGCCGCAAACAGGTCGATCTGGGGTTTGCCCCATCGTTGAGTCGATCCACTTGATCCTGACGCAGTTCCCACTCGTGGCACGAGCGCAGCTCCCTGCTGAGCGAGTCGGCGATTGTGTTTCTCCCTGCCAGATGAAAGGGTACCAGAAACATCCCCTGGGCAACGGCCCAGTGCCACAGATCCTGGGCTTCCTTGGACAGGGCTGGGGATCTTGTTCCTCCCTGCTCCCGGATGTAGAACATCGTGGTGGTGTTGTCGGTGAAGATCCTGCCCACCTTGCCCTTGAGGGACGGGAGAAACGACCTGAGGGCCCAGAACACTGCTCGGAGCTCAAGTATGTTGATGTGGAGCGTCCTCTCCTCCGGAAGCCAGAGGCCTCTCGCGTGAAGCTCTCCGGTGTGCGCTCCCCACCCCTCCAGGGAGGCATCCGTCACAGTCACCTGGTGTGCTGGGGTTTGAAAGTCTGTGCCCGCCGCGAGACGCGCACGGGTGTTCCACCACCGAATTGCTTGGCGGAATACCTCGTAGAGAGATCTTGTCCTCGAAGCTGCTCGTCGCTTGCATCCAACGGGCATCGAGAAACTCCTGTAGAGGGCGCATCCGAAGCCTGCACAGGCGCACCAGGTAGATGCACGAGGACATCATCCCGAGGAGGGACTTGATGGACCTCACCCTGGCCACATCCGTGGCCAGCTGACGCTGCACCTTGCCCAGGATGGCCTTCGTCCTTTCCTCCGACGGCGAGGCCAATCGCGCCTCTGTATCGAGCCTGGCTCCCAGAAACAGTGCGACCTGCGACGGAGCCAGGTGGGATTTGGGGAAGTTGAGAATCCCAGGTCCGTGAGCAGCCGGACGGTCTTCGCTGTGTGTTCAACGGCGAGTTCCCTTGTTCTTTGCTTGGAAGAGCCAATCATCCAGGTAGGGGTAGACGTGGATCCCCTGCAGGCGCAGCCACCGGCACTAGGCACTTGAATACCCTGGGCGCCGACTTCAATCCGAATGGGAGGGCCTTGAACTGGTAGTGCCGTCCCTGGACCACGAGCCTGAGAAACTTTCGGTGTCCTTTAAGTATGGGGATGTGAAAGTACGCATCCTCCAAATCCAACGACGATAGGAAGTTGCCTTCCTCCGTGCTGGAGGGTGACCATCCGGAACTTCTGTGCCTTTATGCATCTGTTTAGTCGACACAGGTCCAGGATGGGACGCCATCCTCCTGTCTTCTTTCTGACGAAGTATCTTGAGTATACTCCGGAGCCTCTTTGGGATGAGCTCGATGGCTCCTTTGAGCATCGCCCTTACCTCCAACAGCAGTTGAGCGACATGGTTTTCCTTCCTGGCCACGGGAGGAATTTGGGGGCACTTGAGAAATTCCAGAGTGTGCCCGTGGGCCAGGGCATCCAGCACCCAACGGTCGGTGGAGATGGACTCCCAAACGCTGACGAACTTCGTCAGCCGGCCTCCCACCGGGGTGCTTCGGTGGGGGCCTGACGCAACGTCTGGTTCAGTCTTGCTTGGAAGCGGCCTTGCCGCATTGGCCTCCCTGCCGACAACGGCAAGATCCACCTGCCTTGCCTCGACCCCTGTAAGCTTCTTGCGACGAGGAGCGGGCCGCCTGACGGTATGTTGAGGAGCCGCCGCCGAATCCTTTGGAGGCACCTTGCTTGCCTCCGGAGTTCCGAAAGGGCGGCTGTAGTTGCTGCAGAGCTTCCAAGACCCGAGCCGTCTCAGTGTTGGTCTTGATGGCCTGCAGTGACTCATCCACTGTCTTCCCAAACAGATTGTTCCCATCGAAGGGCATGTCCAAAACCTTGGCTTGCAAGTCTTGGCGGAAATCCGTCGCTTTGAGCCACCTCCACCGTCTAAGGCAAACGCCGTTGCCCAACTGGCAGAAACCAGTGTCGGCAATGTCCGTGGCTACCGTTATGGCATGGTTCAACGCCACCTCACCTTCCTGTAGTATCGCCAGTGCCTTCCGCCCTCTTGTCGTCCGGTAGGAAGTCCAACAGGGGGGCGATCTTGTACCACAATTCCCTGTCGTAGCGGTCCACAATATCTAGGGCGTTGGCCGCCTTGATCGTCATTGCCGCTGACGAGATGACTCGTCGCCCCATGGCATCCAGTTTCTTACCCTCGCCATCTGGTGGGGAAGTTGAAGATGAAGCCGATGCCCCCCCAGCTTTCTTCTTGGCCGCTGCCGAGACGACCGAATCCGGGGCCGGCTGTGCCCTCAGGCACAAGGGGGCAGCGTCGTGGACCCGGTACTACCTCTCGTACCGGTCCCTCTTGGCAGGCATCGTGGACGGGTTCTTCAGAAGCGCAATTCCCTCGTCCCAGATGTCATCTAGCAGCGGCACCGCAAGGACCGTCTTCTTAGCCTCGCGCTGTTGGTAGAGGAAGCCTTCCTTTTCCTCAGGGCAGAGATGGAAAAGCTCGGATGCCCTGGCAATCATGGCGTGAAAGGAGCCAATTTCGTCGGGCGGGGATGCCCGAGGAATCGGCGACGGGAGGTCAGTCCCGTCGTCACCACCATTGTCATCCGTCCCAGTCACGGCCATATCTGTTCCCGTGTCATCCCTCGGGACCGGGGAAGGAGACAAAGGCTGAGAGGGCCGTCAGGGCTTAAAGGGTGGGGCCGGATGAATCCTCCCTCTCTTGTTTGGAGGGCTCCCTGACGGACCCGGTTCAGTTGGGTCATCCGTCAGGGGTAGGGGCAATCACGTCCTTATCTCTGTGCATAAGGCTTGGATTGCCTTCAAAATGTCTGCCGAGTTGTCCTGTGGCTCGGGCTGCGACGGTTGCTCCTCCACAGGAGGTCGTCACCCTCGTCGGGATCCCTCCCGTGGGACCGGGCCTCTTCCAAATTCTTGTCGAGTCCATCTTCGACTAGCTCCTCCTCGGAGGCTGTGTCCGTGTCGGGCACCGCCCCCCCCCTTTTCCCACTGGGGTCTTCACGGGGGTCTTCTCGATGGGCTTAAAAGAGGATTCCCTCCACGGAGACAGGGAAACTCTGGGCCCCGAGGTCGCCTCCACTGAGGTAGCCTCCACAGGCTTCGCCAGGGCTGCAGCGACTCCCTCTATAGAGGCCTCGGCCGGTTGAATCAAGGCCTTCACCACCTTGGGCGCACTTGAGGCCTTCACCTTAGGGGGAGGGTCACCGCCTCGCTCCCCTTTGGCCGGTTCCTTCCAGATCGACCGGGGCCTCTCCAGAAGCTTAGCCGGGTTCTCGGATTTTCTCTTCCCCGAGCCAGAGCGTTGGCTCGTGGTTGATGGCGTCGGTGAAGGTGCGCCCTGCCTGGCAGCCGAGGAGCCCGATCGTTCGGCGCTCCCGGTGCCCGCGGACTCGCAGTGCTTTGCCTTCTGTTGGGCCCCCGTCGCCGGGGCTCCCTCACAGGACTTAGAAGACCGCTCAGACTTCTTCTTACCTGCTGGGCTCTTGCCTTCCAGCCAGTTGGCGAGACGGGTCAGACGATCCCTCATAGTACGATCCGACATGTTCATGCAAAACGCACAGTCTTTCTCCACGTGCGTTTTGTCCTCGTGAAGACAGAGGCACCTCGAGTGCTCGTCCTCCTTGAACACATTCTGTAATCCGCATCCAGGACAGTTCCTAAACAGCTTGGATCCGGGTGTCGAGCTTCCTTTCTCCTGGGCCATGTCCGCAGGGTAGGCCTCAAACTTCTGGAATCCTCCAAGAAAAGTAACTCGACGAAAACTTCTCCCTTGAGGGGCGTACAAAATTCTGAAACGGGTCCCCATTGATCGGAAGTAGAAACGGGGAAGCTTGAGGCTCGATTGACCGAAAAATGAGATTAAACTCTTTGAAAAATCACAAGTAAAAGCTCGAGAGCTATAGCATGAGGACTCCCAACACTTGAGCCTGCGGTCAAAATCTGAGGATGGCTGCCAGGGGCGGGTCTTAGGGAGAGGGCAGTCATTGGCTGGGGGCAGCATGACCCAGAGACCAGTGATTGGTTACTAAGAAAGACAGATCAGAAACGAAACTGATAATGATTTTTTCTTTAATGAGGATTCCCAGCCTGACGGGGAATATTCATGAGCATGTGAATCCATGCCAGACCCCATGCTGGAAAAGTATCTGTGCGTGGAATTACATGGCTGCAGCCAAACCCAGGAGCGCTGGTGAATTCAGCCTGTTCGTCGACGTGGAAAAGACTGAGGTGTGGCGCCGGAGGGTGAAGTCAGGGCAGCACATGCTCCCAGGGCTGCACCCCTGCACACCTCTTGATTGAAAGGGGAAGGATTTTTCTGGTGAAAAAGGTTCTGTCTCCCATCCCTAGGAAGGGACGCCCATGCAGTATGGAGGAAAGGGGACAGGACGTAAGAGCACGGAAGATACTAAAGAGCACCTGTCAAATTCAGCATGGAGATGCCACCAGGCCATACCCTGCTCTGTGGGCCACACAAAGGTGCACAAAAACATACACTAGGGGCATGTTATGTTAAAGGTACTTACATAGCGCACCATCACAAACGGAATTGGTCCCCAGGCGCTCTGGCGGATCTGTAAATAGGAAGGAGGGCGGGTAGGGTTAGTCGGGAGAAGGGGAGTGGGAGAGGTGGTGTGCCGTTGATAGCTTCAGCTCGGTATCCACCAGGTGCTGGGTTTTGGCGCATGTATCGGACGAGACCATGTGTGCTGTAGGTGCTGTTTATGTGTTCCTGCAGTGTGGTTACGTGCATGCGGATTGCTGGGAGAGAAATGGTTGCGAGTTGTGTGGGTTGAGTGTGCAGAAAACTGAGAGATGGGATTAGAGGGGTCTGTATCCCGATTCCGTTTAAGCTGTATCCCTCTGGGTGAGGTCGTTGCCGGTTCCTTGTGGGCTGTCTCGTTGTGGTGGTGTGCAGATCTAGCTGTATCAAAGTGAATGTTGTATGGAGTGATAGGTGTGTCTGAACCTTTTCTTCGGGTGCAGAGCTGGGTTGGTACCATCTATTCTCTTGTTGTCTAATGTGACACTGGCCAGTTGAAGCTTTGAAAGGTTCAGGGTCAGAGTGCTGTTGATGAGGCGTCCTAGTGCCTCCGTCTTGGTCGGCCTGTGTATTCAGTTGATAGTTTCCCTCTATCATGACGATCTTTGTTAGTTCTTTGGTTTCCATGGGGAGATTTCCTTATGGCTGTTTAGTTGTAGTTTGCGTGTGATGGCGCATTGTGCTTCTTGCTGTGTCTTAAGTATTGTGTAATGTGGGTGCCTATTCCGTTTCTCACCCTCTGGATGTGAGCTAATGGTGAGGGTTTCCCCATTTCCTTGCTGTCTGCCAAGAATAGGTCTGTTGAGAATGGCTGTAATTTAGGCTCAGGGTCCTATTGATCAGTTGTCCTGGTGTTTGTCTTTGTCTTGCTATGTATTGGGTCTTTTGTCCTATTACGGCTGTCTCCCGGTTAGTCGTTTGGTATGTCGTGGGGTATTACCTTACGGTTTTTCAGTCGATTGCTTGGTGTGGATCAGGGTCTGTCTATTCATTCATCAATATTTTAGTTGAGTGTGCCCCTGTGGTCAGTCTTTCTAGTTATGACGTGAAGAGCCAAGTCTTCAGTAGTTTCCTGAATAGTAGGTGGTTTCTTGTGTTACGTATGTACTTTGGAAGGTCGTTCCAGGTTTTCGGCGCTTGGTGAGAGAAGGAAGATCTGAGTTTTCTTTTGATGTAGGGTTTCGGTTCCAGGCAGATGTCAATGCTTGACCTGAGCGTTCTTGTCGGTTGATGTAGTCGCAGTTTGGCTCTGAGGAACTCAGCGCCTTGGTTGTGTACTGCTCTGTGCATGAAGCACATTGGCTACCAATAAAACAAATAAAATTCAAAACAAAGTAGTGTTCTCAGCGCTGGTGTGGTGTGTTCTCTTTGGGGTAGTTTTAGAAGCAGTCTGGCTGCGTATTTTGTATGCGTTGTAGTTTTTTTTTAAGTCGTTCAGGCATACCCAAGTATAGGCTGTTGGCATAGTCTACTCTAGACATGACAAGGGCAATGATGGTGATTTTGTTAGTGAATGAGAACAGTAGGATCCTCTTTGCTGCTCGCAGGAGGAAGAAGAATTTCTTAAGAGTTTACTTGTGGCTCTAGCGTGAGATTAAGCGTGAGATTATTGCCCATCAGGACCCCCAAGTTTATTTTACAAACGGCAAGGGTGCTGGGGTTTTCCGGAGTTCCCTTGGCCAAGGGATGAAGTGGTTTTCTCCTCAATTTTTGTGACAATCATTTCTGTTTTGCCTGGGTTGATTTTGAGGCAGTTGGAGTTCATCCAGATGAATACATTGCGGAGGCAGTTTTCTAGCGTGGAGTTTATTTCCAGGTTGTCTTGTATTTTGAAGATTTGTATATTGCCGGCGTAGTTGTAGCAGTTGAGGCCGTGACTTGATTCGGATAAGTAGATATAGGTAGATGTTGAATAGTAGCAGGGAGAAGGATGATCCTTGTGGTACTCAACAGGTGGACTCTCTCGTGCTGGATTTGAAGTGTTTCATCCATACGGTTTCCGTACTGTTTGTTAGGAAAGATTTGATCCATAGTAGGGCGGTATCAGTTATTCAGAGTCCTTCTAATCTCGTTATGAGGGTATCGTGGCTAACTGTCAAACGCTGCTGATAGGTCTAGGGGTATCAAGGCAGTGCTGTTGTCCGAGTCTGCTTTCATTTTTAGGTCGTCCCATATTGAGAGGAGAGCTGATTCAGTTCCTATCATTGGTCTGAATCAGGCTTGTGCCTGGTCTAGTAGGCCGTGCTATATGAATTCTTGGGTCGTTTTGTATATGTAAGTTTCGAGCAGCTTGGCTGTGTACGGGATGTTGGAGATGGGTCTGTAGTTGGAGGTCCTCTACGTATCCTGCTGTATCTTTGAGTAGTGGCCTGATGTATGCGGATTTGAAGGCTTGTGGCACTTTCCCAGTTGTGATATTCAATGGGTGTTTCTTGTTTAAGAATAGATTTGTATGTGTCTGGCGGGCAGGGGTCTTCGGGAGACCCCGATTTATTGCTTTCATTCACCAGTTTGACGATTGTCTCCACTGATATTTCTGCAAAGTTTCGTAGTTTGTTTGGGTGTTTCTCCTGAGTGTAGGTGGGGATCATAGTCAGATTGGGTGGTCTGCTTTGTATGGTTTGTTGGATGCCGGTGATTTTGTTCTGCAAGGTCATTGCATAGTTTCGTAGACTAAGTTGGTGTGGTGTTGCATCCCGGGGGATTTTTTATTTCATTTATGATTTTGAAGAGTTCTTTTTGGGTGCTTGGTGCTTCAAAGATTCAGTTGTCGTAGTGTTTCCTCTTCGCCTTTTATATTTCCTTTTTGTATGCACGGTTGTGTTGTAGGAATTTCAGCTTAGTCGCAGCATCGTTTTGTTTTCTCCAGTCAAGTTCTAGTCTTCTGTTTTTCCTTTTCATGTTGCCGAGTAGTTGGGTGAACCATTTTGCCACTGCTCATTTATGAGGAGTGAAAGGTTTTTCTGTGGCGAGGTCATCTATAGTTGTTATAATCCAGGAGTGCAGCAGGGCAACTTTTTTGTCCAGGTCATCATCTTCCATAAATGTTGGTGTGGTTTGCTGAGCTCCAGGAGTTCAATAAGGTTGGAGTTTTTGATGGTTCTCCAGTTTCTTATCATGGTGTTCAGTGTTTTGTCTGGTTGTTTACTGGAGTGGTCGCTTTGATTACGAAGGGGATGATGAGGTGGCCGCTCCAGAGTATTTGAATTGGGGGTGCCGTGGTAAGGAGATGCTTGTTCGCGAAGATTGCATCAAGTGTATGGCCTGCCGAGTGGGATCCTACTTTTATTTTTTATTTATTTGTAGAGAACGCTGCAGCCCATAGGCATCGGAGCGCATTCCATATGGACAGGGACATAGTGACTGGACAACAAATGCGTGTGTGGTTCAGATGTTTGTTCGATTTAGTCAGGGTTTATTTGAATATTTTTTTTTTTTAAAGCATAGCAAGTTTATTTCATTTCTTAAACTCTGTTAGTTTGTTCCATTTTGCTATTGCTTTGGTTGAGAACGCCCTACCTAGGCCGTTAGTTTTTTTAGATAGCGTGGCCTGTAAAAGTCCTTTATTCATGGATCTGAGATTTCGAAATGGTTCGTATCTCTTGACTTGTTTCTTGAGGTATATTGGGCCATTTCCATTTAGACATCGGTGAACCAGGGTCAAAGATTTGAATGTTATTCGTTCATCTATGGCTAGCTAGTGTAGGTCTCTCCCTTCTCCTGTGATGTGATCTTTTTGTTTTGCTGGTTATGGTTCTTACTGCATTGTTCTGAATAACCTTGCACTGTTTAATGCGGTTTTTACTGGCTCCCAGCATTAGGGCATTTCCATAATCTAACCGTGAGAGTATAGTGGCCCTAGCTGTAGTTGTGCTGTTTTGCTCATTTAGTAGGGGTTTGATTTTCCTCAGGCGTTTTTGGTAGTATTGGCAATTTCTTTTTAAATAGGCTACCTGGGGTTCTGCTCCCAGCAATGTCTGCATGTAGATTCCTAGCATTTTGACTTTCCGACACCAGAATTGGTATTTCTTTGATGTTAAATGTAGAGTAAGCTGGACTGAGTTTATTTCTGGCGTGGGGTGAGCCAAAGATAAAGTTTTGGTGCCATTGAGGCACACAGTTAGCTTTTATCTAGGCTTTGATGGTGTTGTAGATAAATGTTACATTTTTGCTGTCCTGATTATAGTCTCCACTGAGTTTGAACACCAACTGTGTGTCTTTGACTAGTTGTTGAAGATTCATTTCTGCCAATTGGCCGGTTAAAGATTTTTGTATGGACGCGTTTTCTTCTTCGAACCAGATGTTGAAGTCTCAGAGGACGATCAGGTGGTTGTGTTTTCAGGCAGGCAGTTGAGGGTGATCTTGTAATTGTTTAGCCATGTTTCTGTTACAAATAGGATGACGATCCCTCCGTCGCAGAGCAGATCGTATATTTCGGTGGCATGTTTGGACATTGACCTTGCATTGATTAGGTTGCAGTGGATCATTTTGGTGTGGTTTTGCTTGTTGGTAGTTTTTTTGGTTTGCAGTAGTTTGGTTCCGGTGCATCTTTATTGGCGTTGACTGGGGAGGATGAGGATCAGCGAAGGCTGCCTCTTCGTTGAAGCAGTCTGCTAGATTGAAAGCCTGGCTGTTCAATAGCAGTGCTTCTCTATTCATGCCGGTTCGATGAAGATCCGCGAAGGCGGCTTCTTCATTGAATTGGTCATCGGTTGATATTTGGGTTGTTGGTTATTAGAACTGCTTCGTTTTGTCCGGTGTGGCGTGGGTGTTGATGGCGTCCTTCTGTTCTTGTGATGTATAGGGTGATTGGATTGGAGTCTACCCACACTCTTCTTGGGTGTTCCCGTCTTTTTCCTGGTTGTTTCGGGCTGTTCTTTGTGTGTCTTGATGTCTGTGCTGTTGGGGTTTCCAGGTTCAGGGGTTGTTACGAGGTAAGGTGCGATAAGGATGTATCCCTTTGAAAGGTCGTTATGGTGGTGTATTTCCTTCATTTGCGGGTGTTGCTTTAGGTGTAAGTTGGATTTGTGCGTCTCTGTCCAATGTGGCCTTGTCTTGTGCTCTTTCTCTGCACCTCTTCCTGGTCCGGGGCATTTTGGTGTTCGGTGCAGAGATGCTGGTTGAGTGGTTGGCTGCAGTGACTTGTGATGGCAGTAGAGTTTTTTCTTGTGTTTGTAAGCTTGGGTGCTTTTGCGCTGTCGAATCTTCAGGTGGGTTGGCTATGTATCCTCGCAGCGCTGTCTGGTGTGTTGGGTGTACAGTTGTCAGGAGGAGTGGGGCTACGTTCAGTAACTGTCTATGTAGATCTCTGCGGTAAAAGTGGGCGGTTGATACTATACTATCACGGTCTAGTCCTCTATAGGAGTTTGTTGAGTTGGTTTGACTAAGTTTGGGCTTCAGACCAGACCCAACTATGCTCGCAAATCCTGCATAGTAGGAGGGGGCCCACTGCCTGCTGTGCAAATGAGCAGAAGACCCAACACAGCTAGACTCAAGAGCCCTGCACAGTGGGAGAGAGGCCCGCTCCCAACAATGTAATTCTAGTGTGAATCTAAGCACAGCTAGATTTGAGAGTTAATTGGAACAGTTGGGTACACTCCTAAACACTGCTAGACTTGAGAAACTTATCAATGCAACCTGACAATCAAGACAATGCAATTTGAAGTAGAGCCCCGCTAGGTTTGAGACTTGTATAGTGGGAGAGAGGCCTATCAATGCAACCTGACTATCAGACAATGCAATTTGTAAACGGGCACCCATGGGTGCCAGAAGGGTCTGTTCACCATGTCAAAAAAAAGAGGAAGAGCTGCACTGCCAGGAGTCCCACTTGAACTCCTGTGCAGAAAATAACAGAACACATGATTAAAAAAAGGACAACAGGACAAGGAGGCCCGTCCCCCCAATGCATTTCCAGCACACTCAACTGTCCGCATTTCCTGTAACTTAAGAATTAACCTAACTAGGTCCTCATCCCCCACTGTGCACTGCATCAAGTCAGAGGTATCTGGATACATCCTTCGTAGGGCATCCCATACCCTTGCCTCATTAAAGGCTGCTCCATCATGTCCATTATCTGCAAGACTTATCCCAGAGTAACCAGCCCTTGCCCATAGGTTCCCAGACTGGTCCCAAACACTGACGACCCGTAAACTCTTAAAATCTCCTAGTGCCAAGGCTACCCCTGCTGTTTTTCAAATTCATAGATCCATTTACTAGCTCCGGCTATAAGCTGGGGGAGAGCATTAATCAAATTATTGCTGTACATTTGAGGCCATGGCACATACTGCGTTAGGCCTACTCTTTTACGTATAAGAGGCATCTGTATCTATTTTTTTCTATCCCTTTAGTATTCTTTGATCTTGTACTACCACCATTAAATCCGGTCTATTTCTTGGTCTGTCCCTCCTCACTGCCTTCTGTGTCAGGGACGGGTTTCTCGCCACCTCTCCTGAACTGCAATGTTCAAGGATCTAGTAGGGAAACCACTTGGAAACAGCGTTAGGAGCTGGTTGATGGTGAGCGAGTAGTAGCACAATGATTGTAATCCATTTTTGACCTGTTTTATGTACTCTATTGGAGGGGTGCAGGTTTTTCAATCATTTCTGGTGAGCACTGTGTGCTAATCATGTGGGTGTGTCTAGTGTTTTTGTGGCTTCTGACCCTGTTTCTGTGCTGCCCTGCTTCTAGAGCAGCGGTATTCAAACTGTGGGGCGTGGCCCCACAGGGGGCCACAGCTGCATCCCTGGGGGGCCGTGAGAGCCCAGCATGAAACGTTAGATTGGAAGAAATGGGCAGAGGCAGCTCACATAGTCGGGCTGAAGCATGAAACTGTCTCAGGCCCCAATGAAAAAGTAGCCCGCAGTTGTAAATGGATATTCATTCCTTTAGTCACAGACTGTTTGAATAGTACCCAAGTGGGGGCTTTGTGTTAAAATGTAAGTAAATTGTGATATTTAAAGAATATTTATGCAGCAACAATGGTCAAAATTACTAACTGCATAATGAAGTAACTCAAACTGGCCCACACTGGCCAAAAAGGTGGCCCATTTTGACTGGCCAGCATTTTTGGTACAGGCATTGCCCTATAGGCCAGTCCGAGCCTGGCAGCTCATCCATAATGGCGAGGGGGCACCCACCCAGCGGCCCCCTCACCCATTATGGAGGCACTAAGGAGCCAGCCAAGTGAAACGATGAGCATTCCCTCGGCTGCGGGAGTGCTCCTGGGCTGGCTGAACTGTCAAAGGGAAACATTATTTCCCTTTGACAGTTCAGTTTAGTTCCCCAGCCAAACATGCTCACTGAGCCATGCAAGTACTGGGGTATTTTGCTTAGCCAGCATTGCATAGCTCATTGGAAATGCTGTCTGGGACACTGCATATCTGAATGTGCGAGGGGGAGTTCCTGCGCCTCCTCGCAGATACAGACAGCAGCTTGGAACAGGGCGTTTCAGCAGCCACACGCAGGCCAATGCAGAAAGTACATTTGTTAATTTTTTGATTTAAACATGTGTATGGATGCATGTACGCTTGTGTTATGAGTGTATGGTGATGGATGCGCGTGTGAATGATAGAGATTGTTGTATGAATGTGTGAGTTTGTTTTGGTCCATTGAGCTGATTTTGGCGAGTGGGGGATAGAGGGGTGAAGGAGGGTTGTACAACAAAGGCATTTTAAAAATTACTTTGTTGCACAATCCCCCCTACCCACCTGCCAAAATCTGCTCTCCTGAGGCGCTGTGGAGGTCAGGGGACAGGCATGGTATCTTTTTACTGGACATCTATCATAGATGCCTAGTAAAAAATGTCATGCCTACCTCTGGGCCCCCCCAGCACCAATTGCAAACAGACTATTTACCCATTTTTCTTTAACAATGCAACATTTTAACATTATTTTTTAAAATTTCAAAGGGGGGACCCCTGAACCCCCTTGATTGGGTTGGGCTCCCTCACTGCGCTCAGTCACTATGGCATTTTTGGTGGGAAATAGTTATGCCCCTCCACTTAAAAAATTCACCAGCCGCCACTGGCCCTCGGACTGTGTTGGGAACAGGATGGCGGCGCACATGAGCAGGATGGGCGGGAACCATGGGATAGTGATGGGAGCAGTGTGGGGAGCGCCCAGGGTGTGTGTTATAGGTGTGACGAGAGCACAGGGACTGGGTAGGAGTGGGATGAGGGAGCCCAGCGACTAATGGGGGACCCCAGAGACTATACGGGAAGTAGGGTGCAGTGATGGCATGCAATCCATACTGTCCATTTGGAATTTTTGGGGGGCCGGCCTGCCCAAATTTTGCTCAAGGAGGCCCAGGCCAAAAAAGGCCAAGGCAGCCCCAAGGCAAAGGGTGGCTCCCACAGAGGAAGCTCCAGATTTTGTCTGCAGGTGTCAGCAGGGGAAGCCAGTGAAGCCAGGCACTAGCCGTCAACCAGCAGCAACTCGCAAAGTAAGTGTGGCATGGGTGGGGAGTAGAACAATCACTACTGCAGAAAGCCCTGCCACCCTACATTACCTTACAACATAACATAGAACTGTGAACATTAGCCTGCGGCGGACCAAGATGGAACTGTGAATGATAAGTAGCTGCCACGCTTGAATAGAATTGTGAATGTTAGCAAGTGACTCACTGAGATGTTAATGTTAAAGGATATTTGTACCACGCACCATCACCACCGGAGTGGTCCCCTAGCGGCTCTGAAAAAGGGAAGGGGGGTGAGGTAGTGGGAATAAGCTGGAAAAGTGTGAGCGCAGTGATGTGCTGTTGAAAGCCTCAGCCCGGTGGGTCCGTTGGCTGGGCTTGGGGTGTTTTACGTTCGTAGTCGTGTACTGTTGTGTGAGTCTATGTGTGGTTTGTTTTATTGCAGTGTGGTGAAGTTTGTGCGGGTTGTCTTGTAGGCTTGTGGTTGTGTTTGGTTAGAGTGTGAGAGGTATATGCAGAGGGTTGAAATTGTTAGTGTATTGTTTAATTGTCATTGCTGTCCTTGCAATTATGTCTAGGTGTGATGCTTGCTATCATTCACTATTCCATCCAAGTGTGGCACTTGCTAATTTTCAATATTCTATCTAGGTGTGGGCAGGCTAGTGATCACGATTCCATCCAAGTGTGGCACTTGGTAACATTCACAATTTAATTTAAGTGTGGCGCATACCAACATTCATAATCCTATCTGGATGTGACCCAGGCCAATCTTCACAGTTCTCTCTAGGTGTGGCTTTAGTTAACATTGGCAAGTAAGTTGGTGTGAAATGCAATGCAGCATTTACAATCCAGCCATGAATAGATTTAGGCTGGTGTCACAAATCTCTCAGAGTATGCATGGTGTAAGTCTATAGCAGTCTACATAATGGAAAGGTAAGGTAGAGTGGCGGGGGCTTTCTAGAGTAGAGTAATTGCTCTACACCCCACCCATGCCACACTTAGTTTTTGTTGGTGTCGGTTGACTGCTGGCTTCATTGGCTTCCCCTGCAGACACGAGCTGGAGCCGCCGAAATGTAGACGCCATTTGCCTTGGGACCTTAGCCGCAGGGCTGCACGGGCAGAGGGCTGCCCTGGGAGGGATAGGCAAGTCCAGGGGGTGGGGGGCGGCAGCAGGGCTCAGGGGCACAAAAAATGCCATTAAGCACAATCAAAGTGGGACCAGAGGGTCTCAGGCAACGGATCCGCTCACCTGATGAAGTGCAAGCAGGGAGCGCGACGATCCAAAGACCCAGGTGTTAGGAAAGATTTCATATTTTAATGTAATTTTCCCTCCATGCGTCAACCCCCAAACATTTTGCTGCTGTTTTACACCCCGATCTAACCTTTGCCAGAGAAGCGCAGCCCTCCCCCGCACTCCTCTGGGCTTTCGCTCACTTCTTATGGGGAAACTGACATGCCCTTAAGACAGTCAGTACTGGGAGACTCAGTTTCCCTTAGTCCTTTCCTCATGTTGCAGCTTTTGTGCAACATGTAACAAGAGTGCAATGTAACTTACTTTACTGCACCCTTGGGTCTCTAGTCATTCCAAAGGCCCTAGAAACTCTCGCTGGACTTATGAACTGTGCAGGTGTGTCACGGACAGGACTGGTGGCAGCTATCGTTTATCTTATGTTTTGAACCCTTTTTTGCCATGTATGGCATGGCTTCAAAATGGCCATGCCACGCTGTTCTTTGTCCTGTCCTTTGGCCACCATGCCCCTTCACCTTCCCCAGGTCGAGCCGACCCGGGTCAGTCCTTATTTGGTCATGCACTTTCCCGCAAAACCCAAAGCTTTCGCAGGCTTCTGCATGCCTTGTGTGTGCCTCCAGGATTGGGATGTCTGTTCCCAATACACATCCTGGGTGCCAGGGAGTCTGGAGTGTCCTGAACGCCTGGGACCACCGTGGTCCGTGATTGGTCCAAGTATGAAGTGTTTGTGAGCAGATCTCCCATTGGGTCCTCTCCGTTTTGGCGCAAAGGGAACTTTGGATAAGAGGAGGCCGAAAACACCACTACCATGTCGATCTCCTGAGTTCACACGAACAAAGTATAAGGAGCCAAGTATCCTGCAACAAGAAGCCGAGTCGAGGAACCGCTGGTGACCCGCTGGAAGGTTTGGCACCCTGAGCCCGCTGTCGTCCTGTGTGACCCCCTTTGCATCTGATCGTCCTATCCTAGGTCTGCGAAGGCGCTTCGACCCATTGGAATAGTGGGACCAACTATTCTCGGCACTTTCATCAAACCCTGCAAGTAAGCCTCTTCGGAAGTGTGCCTGGGCCAACCAGTGGGCTGACCAGCTTACACGGCACGTTTGCTCTGTCACCGCCGCCGTTTTGAGGAAGCCCTCGAAACTTGGTATTCTGCTTTCTCTGTGTCCCCGCACCCTCAAGTGAGACGAGTGCGCCCGGACCAGAGTAAAGGCGGTTACCGTGTTGCCCTGCTACGGCAACGACCTGTGCAAGTTCGCTGCACTTGTGACCCCCTTGACCCTGAATCCTGCTACCACAGAAACAAGACGTCCCAATTGTCACATCCGAACCTGCCAGCAAAGTGAACTGGCGAAGTCTGGGTCTGCCTGCGTCGGGGACCGGTGAGTAGTCCATACCCCAAGTGGTGGCCCCTAGCGCAGGAACCCATTTCTTTTCTACCGCTGTTGCGAAATAGCGGCCCCATCCCGCACTCTCACCTTGCCTCTGACCACAAGTGGAAGTCTTGCTTGAGTAGTGGGAACTTGTTCTTCATCGCCTCATCCACCTGCCTGAACTGTCAGAGACCCTTGAAGAGACTCCATTTTGTCCATTGGCACAAGCACGTGCATGTACTATTGAGCATAAGGCTCCTCTCTTCGCTGGGCTTGGACTGCCTCTCAGTTAGGTGTATTTATGATGTGGAACTGGGTCTAATGATTACTTGCACTGCCCGTTTTCCTCCCCATCTAGGTGGTCCACATATTTCGTGCTTTTAACTCTTTAGACCCCTCGGTCTTGTATATATATTGTATTGATTGTGATGTGTTGCTTTACTTCAGTATTGTGATTCTTTGCTATGGTCGATGTTACAAAGGCCTTGTAATAAATGTGTCTATATTTTTAATAGAATACCTGTCTGTAGTAATTTGTAAGTGTCCTTGCTTTGTGTGCTCATTGAGGTCTTTCAGTCACCCTCACCCCTCTTGAGACTTAGTCTTGACCGCAGCCATAGCTACCCTGATTGGTCTGGCTTGTCCAGAGGCTACCCTGTTCCAAGAAACTAGGCTGGCCTTCTGAACCTCTGCCCCTCCAGGTCAGAGTTCAGAAATCCATCTCAACACCAGGCAGCACCTAACACCCAAACACACGAGGAGGGCCAATCAGGGTTGGCGGAAGGCGGGACAAAGAGCAACATGGGGAAGGAGCAAGTCCGGGGTGGGGGAGGACAGCAGGGCTAGGGGTGCAAAAATGTCAGCAAACGCAATCAAAATGGGACCGGAGGGTCTACTTGTCCTGGTAGAAGGCACATACTTTGTTGTTAAATGGAGATCACCTGCTGCCTTTTAGATGCAAATGCCCAGATTACTCACCGGCAATCTTCACCACTCCCCAGTCCCACGGCTCCTCGTCCCTGTACTTACCTTTGAGGCTGCCCATCACTGGAACCCTTTTTCAAGCTGGCCTCCTCCCCTCCCAGGAGGTATAACCTCCCACTTACCAAACACACTGCAGCGAATCCAAAGCCAAGTCATGGGCAACTTCTGCTGACAGGCGGGAGGGAAGTGTTACACTCACCTGGTATCCACGGGGACACCACCCAGCCCTGGTTGGATGATTTGCACTCTGGAACCCTCTCCCAATCCCTTGGTAATGCCTCTGGTTAAAGATCGGTCTGCAATATAGGAGAGCTGGATTCAATTTATGTTTTCCCACCTCCCTTGGCCTCAACTTCCTCCACCTTGGGCCTTCTCAACTTAATATTGTAAAATGTGGATTCTCTGTCCTGCTCCTCGTGGCAGGGGCACATAGATGTGGGGGCGAGCAGCGACCAAGTTACTTCACTGGTGCAAGCTCCTCTGTGGGAATCCAGGCCTGCTGCTTTACAGTCTTTATATGCAGTTCTTATGTTCCTCTTAGTTCGAATCATAATTCTTGCTTCTTTCCTTTTAGGTATGGAAAGGTATTTTGGTGTTGTCATGCACGGTGTGCGCGATGCTGTCCGGTGAGTAATGCGTGATGCGCGGCGCTGTTTCACCTTTTATATTCCTAACCTGTGTCTTTTCTCTCCTTGCAGGTTGCGATGTTCCTCGCCGAGCGCCGTAATGTTCCAGCAATGATACTGACCAGGAGATGATTACCCAGGTAAGAATTGTGTGGCTTTCTTCATTCGGGAGGAAACGTGAGTAAACGCTTACTAATGCTGTCTTTCTTTCACCTTTTTCCAGATTATGGTACTCCAGGATGCATGCGGTGCCGGATGATGGAGTTCGTACCTTCAGGTGAGTGGAACTGAAGTCAGCAATGGATTGAAGACAGGATACTGTTCCAGGTAAGTTTTGTAGTGTTCTTTCTCTCTGCAGGTCCTTGGTTTCAGGTGAGCTGGCATCAAAGAACTGGACACTGAGCGTTACGCTGCCCACAGCAGAATAACGCAAAGCATGTTCTGCTGTTTGGGTGTGGTTTAAATAGTCTCAGGTAAAGTAGTCCAGGTAAACTAGTCCCAGGCCTGCCACACCCAAAAGACTAGACCACATAGCTCAGTTCCTTGTAACTGAACTATGTGTGCCTCCATGTTGGCTGAACCCTCCCCCCCCGCAAGTTAAATAGTCCTAAGTAAACAGTCCCATTCTAATGTTGGTCTTCATGATGGTTATGCTCCATGAGTGTCTTGGATGAGGTTTCAAGGCCTTTGACCTGGCCCTAACTGGAAGGCTGACTTGCCAGTGAGGGCCAGGGGCAAGGGTCATGACAGGAAGGGACGTCCGTGCTGGGACGAAGAAAAGTAGAACCAGGAGCAATGAAGACCACCGCCAAGCAATCCGGGCATTACCTCCACATTCCTCTTCCTCATCAGAGTATTTACCTTTGAGTCGTACAAAAGCAGAAGGAACAAGTTACTTAGCTGTAACTGTTGTTCTCCAGCATGGGTCTGGCATGGATTCACATGCTCATGAATATTCCCCGTCGTCAGGCTGGGAATCCTCGGTAAAGAAAAAAACCAGTATCAGTTTCGTTTCTGATCTGTCTTTCGTAGTAGTAACCAATCACTGATCTCTGCGTCATACTGACCACAGCCAATGACTGCCCTCTACCTAAGCCCCGCCTCTGGCAGCCATCTTCAGATTTGGAAGCACGTGAAGTGGCAGTATGACCAAGTGAAGAGCCGCAGAGGGGTAGGCGGGAGGGTTCGCATGTGAATCCATGCCAGACCCATGCTGGAGAACAACAGTTACAGGTAAGTAACTTGTTCCTTCTCCAGCATGGGGTCTGGCATGGATTCACATGCTCATGAATAAAGAATACATAGCAGTACCCACATGCACAACCACGGGAGGTGGCAAAGGCTCAACATTAAGCATCACATCAAACTCAACATTAAGCAATCTTACCTCCTCACCAGGCTCACCTCAGGCGAACAGGTTGCGCAGCACTGCTTGGCCGACCCTGGACTCCTCCCTGGAATCCCGATCGACGCAGTAGAATTTCGTGAAGGTGTGCGTCGACCTCCACGTAGCAGCCCTGCAAATGTCCAGCAGGGGCACACCAGATAGGAACGCCGTGGTAGCTGCGATCGCTCTGGTGGAATGTGCTCTCGGACGGCCAGGCAGCGGTCGGTTTGCCAACCGGTGACAGTACATGATACAGCCTGAGAGCCATCTGGAAATGGAAGCCTTCGAGAGAGCCTTCCCCTGAATGACAGGTCCAAAGTTCACAAAGAGTTGACGTCTTCCGAAAACACTTCGTGCGGTCCACGTAGAACTTCAGCGCTCTAGCCACATCCAGCGAGTGCAAAGTCCTCTCAGCCAGCGACGAAGGCGACGGGAAAAACACAGGCAACACCAAGGGTTCGTTGAGATGGAAGTCCGACGGCACCTTGGGCATGGAGGGGTGCGTCCTGAGCACCACCCTTGTGTCGTGAAAAGTCAAGTATGGGGCCTTGCAGGAAAGGGCCTGGATCTCTCCCACCCGTCGTGCGGAGGTGATGGCCACAAGAAACGCTGTTTTCCACGACAGGAACTTCAACGGGGCCGAGTGCAGAGGCTCGAACGGAGGTCCCATGAGCTTGGTCAGCACCCCGTTGAGCTCCCACGCCGGGGCCGGAGCCTTCACCGGCGGGAACGATCTGAACAGTCCCTTCATGAACTCTTTCACCAGCAGATGAGACCACAAGGACGTCCGCCCCGTGGTTCTGGTGTATCGGGAGATCGCAGCAAGATGAATCTTGATGGACGCGTGTGCCAGTCCAGCTTTGGCCAGCGTCAACAGGTACGGCAGTACTTGGGGAGCCGTAATCCGTAGAGGGTTAATCTTCTGTGCGTGGCACCAGACAGAGAACCTCTTCCATTTGTGTCCGTAGCATTTAAGAGTCGAGGACGCCCTGGCCTTTGCAAGAACCTCTCTGCAGTCGGCCGGTATGTCGTATCCTCCAAACTCTAGCGCTGCAGGAGCCAGGCCTGCAAGTTCAGCGACTTCGGGTCGTGGTGGAGGATGGCGCCTCCTTCCCTGGAGAGCAGATCCGCGTCCACTGGCAGCTTGATTGACGGGGACGCTGACAAGTCCAGAAGGTCCGGGAACCATATCTGCCTCGGCCACGCAGGTGCGACGAGGATCATCCTGCACCGTGACCTCTTGAGCTGGTTGATGAGCCGGATCAGTAGTGGCAATGGAGGGAACGCGTATAGGAACAGGCCCTCCCAGAGGAACGAGAAAGCATCGCCCATACTCCTCGGCTGGGGAAACCTGCTGGCAAACCTCCGGCACTTGGAGTTCGTCGCCGTCGCGAACAGGTCGGTCTGGGGTGTGCCCCACCGTCGGAAGAGGCGATCCACTAGATCCTGCCGTAGTTCCCACTCGTGGCACGAGCTCCCTGCTGAGTGAGTCGGCGATGGTGTTTTTTATCCCTGCCAGATGAAACGGCACCAGAAACATCCTTTGGGCGACGGCCCAATGCCACAGGTCCTGCGCCTCCTTGGACAGTGCTGGGGACCTGGTTCCGCCCTGTTTCCCAATGTAAAACATGGTGGTGGTGTTGTCGGTGAAGATCCTCACCACCTTGCCCTTGAGGGACGTAAGGAAGGACCTGAGGGCCCAAAACACTGCACGGAGCTCCAGGACGTTGATATGGAGGGACTTCTCCGTCGGGAGCCAAAGGCCTCTCGCGTGCAGATTTTCGGTGTGCGCTCCCCACCCTTCCAGGGAGGCATCCGTGGACGCGGTCTCCTGGTGGCCTGCGGTCTGGAAGTCCATGCCCGCCGTCAGATGCGCGCGGGTGCCCCACCACGGATCGCTCGTCGGAAACTCTCGTTGAGTGTGATCCTCTCCTCGAAGCCGCCCGTCGTTTGGATCCAGCGCGCGTCCAGGAACTCCTGCAACGGGCGCATCCGGAGCCTGCACATGGGAATGAGGTAGATGCAAGAAGACATCATTCCGAGGAGGGACTTGATGGACCTCACCTTGGCCGCGTCGGAAACCAACATCCGCTGTACCTTGCCCAAGATGGCCCTGGTCCTTTCCTCCGACGGGGAGGCCAGAAGGGACACTGTCGAGCTTCGCTCCCAGAAACAGTGCGTCTTGCGCGGGTACCAGGTGGGACTTGGCGTAGTTCACGGAGAATCCCAGGTCCGTGAGAAGTTGGACGGTCCTTGCCGTGTGCTCCAGGGCGAGCTCCCTAGTCTTGGCTCGGATGAGCCAGTCGTCCAGGTAGGGGTAGACGTGGATCCCCTCTCGGCGCAGCTGTGCCGCCACTGGTGCAAGGCACTTGGTGAATACCCTAGGTGCCGACCGTAGACCGAAGGGAAGGGCTCTGAACTGATAGCGACGCCCTTGGACCACGAACCGGAGGAATTTTCGGTGCCCCTTTAGGATGGGAATATGGAAGTAGGCATCCTCCAAATCCAACGACGACAGGAAGTCGTCGTCCTCCAGCTGACCCAGGACGTGCTGGAGGGTGACCATCCGGAACTTCTGTGCCTTGATGAACTTGTTCAGCCGTCGTAGGTCTAGGATGGGGTGCCATCCTCCAGTCTTCACGAGGAAGTATCTTGAGTAAACTCCGGAGCCCCGAAGCCTCTTTGGGACGAGTTCGATGGCGCCCTTCCTTAGCATCGCCCTTACCTCCCGGAGAAGCTGAGGGACGTGAAGCTCTTTCCTGGCCACAGGGGGGACGCGCGGGCACCTTCTTTGAAACTCGAGCGCGTGGCCCTGGGCTAGGGCGTCCAGCACCCAACGGTCGGTGGAGATGGACTCCCACACGCTGACGAAGCTCGCCAGCCGGCCTCCCATCCTGCTTAGACGAGGCTTTGCCGCCTTGACCTCCTTGGCGACGACGGCGGGGTCCGCCTGACTTGCCTCGTCCCCTGTAAGCTTCTTGAGACGACGAACGTGCCGCTTGACGGTAGGTGGAAAATCCGCCGCCGGAACCTTTGGAGGCGCCCTTGCCTCCGCCGCTCCGAAAGGGCGGCCGCCGTTGCTGGAGAACCCCGAGAGCCCGGGCTGTCTCCGTGTCCGCTTTAATGGCTTGAAGGGAATCGTCCACTGTTTTCCCAAACAGGTTGCTCCATCGAACGGCATGTCCAGGACTCTGGACTGTACGTCTTGACGGAAGTCAGTAGACTTGAGCCATCCACGCCGCCTAAGGCACACGCCGTTGCCCAACTGGCGAAATCCAGTGTCGGCGATGTCCGTCGCAATAGTGATGGCGTGGTCCGACGCCACCTCACCTTCCTGCAAGATCTCCAGGGCATCCGCCCTCTTGTCGTCCGGTAGGAAGTCCAGCAGGGGAGCCAGCTTGTACCACAGCTCCCTGTCGTACCGGGCTACGATAGCCAAGGCGTTAGCCGCCTTAATCGTCGTCGCTGCAGACGAGATGACCCTGCGCCCCATCGTGTCCAATTTCTTTCCCTCGCCGTCCGGCGGGGAAGTCGACGTGGAGGCCGCACCCCCCCCGCTTTCTTCTTGGCCGCCGCGGAGAGGACGGAGTCCGGGGTAGGCTGCGCCCGGAGGCACAAGGGGGCCGCGTCCGGGACCCGGTACTTCTTCTCGTACCGGTCTCTTCTAGCCGGTGTCGTGGATGGGTTCTTGGAGGGCGAGGCCCTCATCCCAAATATCGTCCAGTAGAGGTACCGCGAGGACCGTCTTCCTCTTGGCCTCACGCCGCTGATAAAGGAAACCTTCCTTCTTCTCCACAGGGCAGAGCTGGAAGAGCTCGGATGCCCTGGCGATCATGGAGTGAAAAGATCCAATCTCGTCGGGCGGGGAAGCCCGGGTGGGAGGAGACGGCAGATCCTCGTCCTACACCTCGTCGTCCGTACCCGTCGCGGCGGTGTCAGTCCCCGTATCATCCCCTCGAGTCGTGGACGGGGAGGAGGGCTGAACGGGGCACGACGGCTGAAAAGGAGGTGGAGGGTGAATCCTTTTCTTAGGAGGGGGGCTGCCCGAAGGGCCTGGTTCCGGGTCCCCCGACGGGAGTGGTTCCTCCACTGGTAACGGCAGTCTCGTCCTTATCTCTGAGCATAAGGACTGTATAGCCAACAAAATGGCCACCGAGTTGTCTTGCGGCACTGGCAGAGGGGAATCCGACGGGCGGTCAGGGGCCCCGTCGGTACCCTCGACGATGTCGTCGTCTCCTGCGTCGGGATCCCTCCCGACGGGCTGGTCTTCTTCCACGCCAACGCCGTGGCTTAAGACCTCGATCAGTTCTTCCTCAGAGGTTGAGGCCGAATCCACGGCGACCTCCTGCCCCCCCCTTTTTCTTCTCCGTCGGAGGTTTCACGGGGGTCCTGTCGATGGGCATAAAAGAGGACTCCCTCCGCAGTGGCAGGGAGACTGAGCCACGAGGTCGCCCCCACAGGCGTAGCCTCCACAGGCTGAGCCAGGGCCGCCACGACGGTCTCGATAGAGGCCTTGGCCGGATGGAGGCTTTCACCACCCTTGGTGCGCTCACCGCCTTCTCCTTGAGGGGGGGGGGGACACTGCCTCGCTCCCCCTCCGCCTTCGAGCTCGACCGGGGCCTCTCCAGGAGCTTCGCCGGGTGCTCGGCCTTCCTCTTACCCGACCCAGAGCGTTGGCTCGTGGTTGATGGTGCCGGGGAGGGTGCGCCCTGCCTGGTGCCCGTAGAGCCCGACCGTTCGGCGCTCCCGGTGCCAGCGGACTCGCGGTGCTTGGCCTTATGTTGGACCCCCGTCGCCGGGGCGTCCTCAAAGGTCTTAGAAGACCGCTCGGATTTCTTCTTCTCGCCGGACGGGCTCTTCCCTTCCAGCCAGTTGGCGAGACGTTGATGGCGGTCCTTCATGGTCCGCTCCGACATGTTGCCGCAAAACGCACAGTCCTTCTCCACGTGCATCTTGTCTTCATGTAGGCAGTAAAGACAAAAGGAGTATTCGTCTTCCTTAAAGACATTCTGCAGCTGGCATCCAGGGCAGACCCTGAACAGCTTTCCGGGCGTCGAGCTTCCCTTCTCCTGGGCCATGACCGAGATGGGCCTGAGAAACTTCTGGAGTCCTCCAAAAGCGTAGCTCGACGAATCTTCACCCTTGAGGGGCGTAGACGAATCCGACACGGGTCCCCGTTGATCGGATGGAGAGTCGGTGGAGCACTAACGCTCGAGAGCAATAGCACGAGGATCCCAACACATGAACGTGCGGTAAAAATCTGAAGGTGGCTGCCAGAGGCGGGGCTTAGGTAGAGGGCAGTCATTGGCTGTGGTCAGTATGACGCAGAGATCAGTGATTGGTTACTACTACGAAAGACAGATCAGAAACGAAACTGATACTGTTTTTTTTCTTTACCGAGGATTCCCAGCCTGACGACAGGGAATATTCATGAGCATGTGAATCCCACCAGACCCCCATGCTGGAGAAACAGGAAGGATCCCCATTCACACAAAAAAAGACAGCAAGGGTAATGCGAAACCAACCCGACACCAATTAATGCTCTGTCACCCCACTTGAAGTTTTGAATCACAGTTAGCCTTCAGGAAAGTACTGAAAACTAGGCTTTTCATCTAAATAGCCTTAGGCACCACTACCTTGGGTCCATCCACCCCTGCTGGTGAGTGACAAGTTCAATGTAACCTTGACCAAAGTAACCTGTATCAAAATAATGTAATGTGCGAACTGTATCAAAGTAACAGGAATGTAACTACCTTGTCTGTTGGCACGCTCACTGTAATCATGAGCAAAGTAACCTTATAGTAACTAAGATGTTTTCATGTAACAGTGCCTCGATGCCCTTGGGCTGTTAGTGCACTTTACAAATCTAAATAAAATTCAAGTAAGAAAAAAGCAGGAAGACCAGGACCCCTGCCACCACCTCAACCGAAACAGCGCTCAGAACTACCACACCAGAGGAAGTGGAACGGGGGCCTCTCGGCGTTGAGCCGGTAATGACAAAGCAAGGTGTTAGGCATAGCCCAGGTGGCTGCCCAGAAAATGACCAGCAAGGGCATCCACACAAGTTAGCACAGGAGGTGGCCACCCCCTAATGGACCCGCCCTAATGCGCAGAGGTCCGCAGAAACATAGGACAGGAGAATCAAGTACTTAATCCACTGGGTCATAGCAGGAGTGGAAGCCTGCAGCCACAGCCCCCACCCCTAAGGTGACCAAGAGATGGTCAGTGAATCTAAAAGATTGGATCCAGGAAAGGAAGTGCAAGACTACCAGCTTGACATCCAAGCAACGTCAAGCTGAAGGCAGGAAGGACCACCTCCTGGGACTGAGGGAAACGAGGGGAGACCTTGGGCACAAAGGAAGGGTCACACCGCAGGACCAAGGCCTCCTCCCAGACCACCAGAAACAGAGGCCAACACAGGAGTGCCCAGATTATCCCCAGACAAGCCAAAGTTATCGCAACCAAAAAGGTAGTATTCAGCGTCAACCACTTCAGCTCGACATCCTCCAGCGGTTCAAAGGGAGGCTTCTGTAACATAGCCAGGACTAAAGAAGGATCCCCAACCGGGCTAAAAAGGATGAGAGTCTGCTACCCCCCTTCCACAGCCTCAGAACTAGCGCCACCCCCCACCCACTGCTGGGGGGGCACCAGGAAACCCAAAAGGCCTGAATGGCTGCCCACTGAGAACGGAGAGTAGAAACAGCCAACCCCTTCTCAGCCCCCTAATGGGGAAACTAAAATGTCAGGCAGTCCATAGACCAGTGCCAAAACACCCCTCAGGGAACACCAAGGCAGGAAATTGGCCCAATGACAGCTGCAAGTCTTAAGCGTAGAGGACCGACACGCCCTGTGGACCATCCCAACAACAGCCACCAAATGGCCTAACGCCTGCAGACCCCTCCAATGAGTTTCCAGACCCCCCCGCCCCCAACGGAGAGATGAGAAGGGGCGACCGCCCACCCTCAAGAGAGACTGCCAACTGGGCAACATCCACAGAGGAGTCAACTGCATCTCAAGAAGACACAGGACCCACCCCCTCTGAGGCCAGCAAGGGACCACCAGGAAAAACACCCTCAGAACCAGGGGGATTGGAGGAAAGGCATAAAGACGCCCCAGGGGCCAGGCAAAGAAAAAACACCCACCCCCCCAGGCCATGGGGAAGGAGTCTGGGACTAAAACCAGGGAAGCTGATTGTTGTAGGGGGAGGCAGAGAGGTCCAACCAGGGAAGTCGGAACCGATGACCCCTCCAGAAAATCCTCAGTAAAAGACAACTCCCCCAAGATCGGAAACCCACTGCTGAGATGGCCTGCAGTCAGAATGTCCACCTCCCCCCCCCCCATATATGGACTACCCGCAGGAGACCAGATGAGCATCCACCCAGGACCCAATGGACAAAGCCAGTCCTTCCAGCGAGCAGGATCCCATGCCCACCCGATGGCCGATATAAGCCAGGGCAGCAGTATTGTTTGTCTGAACCAGAACAGGATCAGAGGCCGGAAGACCACCAGTCTCACCAGGAGGACCTCCCCAAAACCAACTAGCCTGATCCGTCAAGTCCAGGAGAGTCAGCCACCAGCCTAGGCCACTGGCATCAGTGATAAGAATGATGGGCAAGGCTGGGGACAAGGTCACACCTTGCCAGAGATGGGACCGGACAGCCAGCAAAGTGGCGTCCACGGCGCAGGAGAGAATGGGATCAACCAGTCGTATAGAAAGGATACCGGGTGCCAATGGGAGAGCTTGTGGCACACCAAAGGTCTCAAATGCAGCCTGGCCCAGGGGACCACAAAGAGACAGGAAGCCATGTGACCCTGGAGACACAAAATTCCCCTGGCTGAAGCCCAAGATCTATGAGAGCGACTGGAGCCAGAGGCCCGGTCCAGCGGGAGACTAACCAAACCGTCCCAGGTGCACAACTGTGTCCCGATGAACTGATGAGTCTGCAGGGGGGAAAAAAGTGGAAGACTGAGCAAATTTTTCTTTTTTAAATGGAAATTGTGAATGTTAAGTAGATGCCAAGCTTGGATATAATTGCAAATGCTGGTAAGTGCCACACTTGGATGGAACTGTGGAAACTAGCCTGCGTCACATCTAGAGAGGATTTTGAATGTTGAATGTTGGCAGGTCCCACACTTGGATAGAGTTGTGGGTGTTGGCAGGACCCGCACTTCAATAGAATTGTGAAAGTTAAGCAAGGAACAAGTTACTAACCTGTAACTGTTCTCCAGCATGAGTCTGGCATGGATTCACATGCTCATAAATATTCCCCGTCAGGCCGGGAATCCTCGGTTAAGAAAAAAATCAGTATCAGTTTCGCTTTTGACCTGTCTTTCTTAGTAGTAACCAATCAATGGTCTCTGGGTCATACTGCCCCCAGCCAATGACTGCCCCTAAGCCCCGCCTCTGGAATTCATCCTTAGATTTGGTAGCACATAAAGTGGCAGTATGACCAAGTGAAGAGCCGCAGAAGGGTAGGAGGGAGGGTTCGCATGTGAATCCATGCCAGACCCATGCTGGAGAACAGTTACAGGTAAGTAACTTGTTCCTTCTCCAGCATGGGGTCTGGCATGGATTCACATGCTCATGAATATAATAATACACAGAAAGCATTACATAAAACTCAACATTAAGCATTTCTTACCTCCTCACCAGGCTCACCTCAAGCGAACAGGTTGCGCAGCACTGCTTGGCCGACCCTTGACTCCTCCCTGGAATCCTGGTCGACGCAGTAGAATCTCGTGAAGGTGTGTGTCGACCTCCACGTAGCAGCCCTGCAGATGTCCAGCAGGGGCACACCAGACAAGAATGCCGTGGTAGCAGCGACCGCTCTGGTCGAATGAGCTCTCGGACGGCCGAGCAACGGTCGGTTCGCCAACCGATGACAGCATATGATGCAGCCGGAAAGCCATCTGGAAATGGAAGCCTTCGAGAGCGCCTTCCCTTGGTTCACAGGTCCAAACTTCACAAACAGCTGTGATGTCCTCCGAAAACTCTTCGTTCGGTCCACGTAGAACTTCAGCGCTCTAGCTACATCCAGCGAGTGCAAGTCTTCTCGGCGGCGACGAAGGCGACGGGAAAAAGACTGGTAACACCAAGGGCTCGTTGAGATGGAAGTCCGACGGCACCTTGGGCATGAAGGAGGGGTGAGTCCTCAGCACTACCCTCGTATTGTGAAAGGTCAGGTATGAAGGCTTGCAGGATAGTGCAGTGAATTGGAGAGATAGTGATAAGTGAAGATTCGTCAGAAAGTAATCTTTCTTCCATAAACTCACAAGACGAGGCCTTAATAATCGTAGATGAATGCTTTGATACAACCATAGACACTTCAATTAACTCAAGATTCAGATGAGCAAATAAACAATTTATCATTTACATACTCAAAAGTATCGAATGAGGAAAGCTGGTCATCTTCAGCAGCGCAAGATGGAATAAGAGGAAAAGAAAGATCTGTTTCTTCTGGAAGTCCACCAATCACGAGACCAAAATTTTATAACTCACGGAGTTCTACATATGCTTACAGAATATTACTATTTCAAATGACGACATCCACAGAACCCCCAGTGATGCTGAATAGACCTAATATTCTACGGTTATTTAAAGCCATACCTCAACTGAAGTCAAATGGAACTGATATCGAAGTAATCATCTTCCCAAATAAAAATCATATGGAAAAAGTGAGCATTGATTTTTTACTCCGAAGAGATTATGCAACATGTACTTGCAACGATCAATTAAGAAAATTAGGATTTAATACAGAGGAAATCTTTGTAACAAGATACATGGCGGAAAAGAAATCCAAAAATATAGCGCGCTCAGATCAAAATCAAAAAGAAAAATCGAGCGAACAAAGACAAAAACGAGAAAGAGTCTACTAGTACTCCAATATCAAGACCAGAATTCAGAAGAGTATACCAAAGTCAAGAAAAGAAGAAAACATACTTCTAACAACCAAAAAAGAATGAAAATCAGCTAAACAAAATATCTCTAACATCATGGAATACAAGCGGACATAAACACCTATTCAAAGATTCTCCACTAACCCTTGCAGAATCAGAAATAATCTGTCTGCAAGAAACGATTGACTAAAGAGGTCCTCTGCGAAGGTTATATTACTTGGATGAATCCTGCAATAATTTCGATTCAAGGTCGGCCTGCATCAGGTATGATGATTTTAATGAAAAACATTCCACCATGGTCAATAGTAGCTAGAAAAAATATACATCCGTGGGACCAATACATCACCATTAATCTGGATGGTGATAATGACAACGTGCCCCAGTCCAGGAAATCCTGGTGTATATCAGTGTTTAACATCTACTGGAATCCGACAGCTATTAATGACAAACTAATTGAATCAGTATGCAATGAAATTGACCACATCACTCTGTCGGATACCAATAACAAATTCATCATTGTAGGAGACCTCAATATACATCTATTTAATAAAAGAGGGGACAAATGTACCACACAAGAAGTGACAAGAAAATGGACGAAAGAAATGGGAATTCGCAATATCACCTTATGCGAAAAGCCTATGAATGACAAGGGCCTACCTTGTCCAACTTGGACACATGAAAATTCCACCTCAATCATTGACTATATATTCACATCAGTGAGTTTACAAAAATTAATAACTGCGATCAATAACTTCCTGCACACTGAAAGCGATCATCACCAAATATCACTTGGATTGCAAAGGGAAACGAACCTGATCGCATAGATTTACCGGCACTTGAAGTCACAAACGGGTTGAACAAACTTCAAATCCACCACCACCAAGTATCAGAAATACTTACTTCACTGGAAACTATGGATCTTAAAGATCAAGCAAAATTGAATTATGGCTAGATACTTGAATACAAAAAGGCCAATTCAAACCACAAGTATACATCAAACCATACACGAACATCAATACAATACAATAAATTAAACAAGCAAAACAGCAACATAAAAAAAAATGCGACTATTGGAAAAAAGGAAAGAACGCGATTATAAAAATCAAATCAGAAGAGAAAAACTAAAATATTGCAATTTCATAAAATGAATAAGGCAATGATGAAACAAAAAGACGCGGAAGCAATTCTTACTGCACTCCAAATAAAAAATACGAGATCTTGTCAATGATGAATAATGGATCAAAACAACAAACAATGATCCAAGAAGTAGAGTCCAACTTATGGGTCAAGCACTATACAGGACTCTAAGAATAAAGACCAGAAGTTGACCAAAGAGATTGGAAATGATGATTCACTGTGGTACCTTAGCTGGGATGAACTAGATGTCATAAATACCATCAAGGCTCTAAATTCATCTAGAGCCCCAGGACCTGATGTCCTTTCATATACAATGCTCAAAGCAGCACCAGAAATATGGGCCAAATTTTTTACTTCATCTATTCCAAATTATGGAGAAAACAAAGGAGATACCTCATACATGGACAACTGCATTCTTGATTCCAATCTACAAAGCAGGTGATAAAAAAAACCCAGGCAATTATAGACCAATAGCCCTTCTAGATCCTTTGTGAAAGCTTTTTGCAGGTTATTTAAAAAAAAAAAAAAAAACAACTGGGCAGCGACCAACAGAAAAGAAGCAAAAAGGCAAACAGGATTTGTAACTAAGATTGGAACTAACGTAAAGCCTGGGGTGCCTGGGGAGCTGGGAACCTCCACGGCACCCACCCTCGCCGCTGTGCCACACTCCGCTCGCTTTTCCTTGGATCAGACCCAATTGCGTTTGCACCTGAACGCGCTCTTCAGTGCACTTGCCCCTCGGGAGTCAATATGGATGATGCTGTGGTGTATCAAGAAGAAGGTGCCACTCATCCACTCACGCGGCGGCAACGACGCTTCCTGGTTGCAGGCGGCTGCGCTCCTACTGATCTGCGCTTGGACCCAACGGTAAGCCGTTGTAAATTCCGTAAAAAGAATTGTGCTTCTTCTACATCCATAGACTGAGAATTATTTCGACTGTCAGGATAGCACCTTAGACACGTGCAGTACTGACTTATATCCATTAGTATTGCCAACCCCACCGCATCCGAATATAATAAAGATATTACAAACAGAACCCAATATAACCCACACGGCGAAGGAAGGAGAGTCCGCTGTGGTTGAAGTTGACCATGGGGCATCATTAGTCACTGCAATTGATAGCTGTGCACATACAAACACCTGGTTGGATAACACAATAGTTAATGTGGAGAAAGGTAATGAACTGCTGATCACTAAGACTCTTTCATGCACGGCCGGAACGGTAATAGACCTTGACAAAGCGGCTCAGGAGATAAGTATTGCTGTCGGTGATACCACTAGCGGAGATATGATCAACTGCATAGACTATACAGACAGTGCTAGCGATATGGCCAGTGATGATTGTGAACCTAGTGATAAACAGCATGTCGAATTTCACCATAGCCCCAATAAAGCCCTCAAGTTCGCGGAATGAAAAACTGGCAAGACCGTGGCCCCCAGTGAGCACTTCAGAAAAACATCATTAACGGATACCGCACTGGGGGAAACAGCTCTGATGACATGGCCTCGTCCTAGACTTGCTTTGGTCCGCTCTCCCCGTGACAGGAAGAGCTGTGACCGACGCACCCCGCTGACCATAACCAACATGAGCCAATCAGAGCTTAGAACGGAAATATCATCGATTGGATCCCGCGACCCCTCGGAACAAGTGATGTTGATGGAGGTATTCTCGCCCTGTGAGGAGAATGTCTGCAGTCTTCCAGCTGAACCACTAAGCCCAAATGAACTTCCTAAACCTTGGCTAAAACCAATGACGAAAAGGAAACGTCTAGAATCCATCAATGATAACTATAGTGACCTACTTATCACATCACAAAAGAGGCTTGCCGAGGAAAAAGCCAGTTGGCTCTCCTTTCACTGGACTTGAAACCTATTGTCCAGCACCTGTGGTAGATATACAGCCAGATGCTCCATCCAAAAAAGATCGAATTTATGTAAGAAAAAATCTAGATTCTCTCGAATAAGATCTCAGAAAAGTAATAAACAGAATAGCCAAACTTTAAATATGGCAGAACTCCTGGCTAAAGAATTTACGAGAGAAATAAATACACTCATAATGGCTGCTCATACAATTTCGATGTCGCCATATATCAAACTATACGAACAGCTGAATGAGAATATTAAAGACCAAACAACTCTCATAGCCCTGTTGAACTCGAAAATTATTAATGTGGATCAAGACTTAAATTGGATGAAACAAACTTGGACTGATGACCATCTAAGGGCTGATGCATATATTAAGACTATTGTGGAACAAACCAAAAATAGTGCGATGGACAGACTGTTCGCCGAAGTAGCTCGAGAAGCCATAACACTATTGCATCAACAGAAATTAAATCCCACTCTTAAATCAATGATACCTAACGAGATCATAGTACAGAATGTTGATAAAGCAAAGTAATCTGCTGCGAATAATACAATAGTCTATGAGACCCAATTCATAGTCCCTGATACTAGTATAAATACAGAGATAACCACGCAAGAAACGATGTGTGAAAAAAGAGGTGCTAATGCTCCCCCGAGAAAATGTACACAAAAATCCAAACGATCACAAGAAGCCGTCATCTGCATGAATGAGAGCAACAGAAACTGCAGTAGCGAAAAAACGATTACGCTCTCCAAACAGCTAGAAGATGTTCCACAAAGATCTGAAGTAAATAAGAAACCATACCTACCACAAATGCAGGACACTCCCTCAGACAGAGATGAGGACGTAACATCAGCAAATTCTACAAGTAAGTGCATAATGGACGTTGTCGTCCCAGTTTCTCAATCGGAACAAGACGTCAAGGAGCCAGAGAACCAGGATCCCATGAACTCTATACTTGTGTCTGAGGAACTGGGTGTGACAGTCCCTCCTGCCAAGTAAAATACAATACAAAAAGGGATGTTCCCAATATTTGAATCAAAAAAATCAGATGCAGTACTAAATAATAAAGTCAGAGACAAGATGGAGAAAAAATCCAAAAATAAGAAAAACAGAAAAAATTCATGTAGATCAAGTGTACGATCCTTTCTAAGGAACATCAAAGGGCTTTGTTCTACTATAAACATCAAGCAAGTGGATGAAACTGTTGATAAGACTAATCTAAGTATAGTGAAGAATTCTATACCAGCTGAACAACTAAACCTAAAAGAGACACCAAACGACCAACCTGTTGAAACTGTAAGCATTTCTGAAGAGCTTTTAGATCTCTCAACATATGAACTTTGTGAAAGTGATCAAGATGATTGGATTGAGATTCCTTAATTGGCTACGTCTGAGGATCGGATTCCCTCCGACGACTTAATCAACATTTACCTTAATATGGGAAAAAAAGATCAAGCACTCCCCAAAACGAAGATTCATGCAAAGCAGCCAGCTAGTAGAACTATTCCATCCTCCAAACCTGGTTGCCCAGATCATGAGACCCATGCACATCAACATAGAGACATTAACAGCGATTCTCCCAAACACTCTGGCATAATCTTATCTGCCTTAGAGGATGTCCCCTCTGAATGTATGACAATTGAGGCTAAAAGAGCGTTAACTTTAGCCACCAAGAAACTCACACAGTCTGAGACAAAGCATAACTCGAGTAACTCGGATTTGTTGAAATATGAGCGAAACCTTGAAATCTTAGAAGCCAAAACGGCGCTCATGGATAAAGGACTAACTGAACCTAATCTGATAAGAGAAGCTGATCCTGAAGTAGGATCTCCCTGTAATCTTAAACCTCACTTGGAACAGTTTTCAAAAGCCTCATTAACGTTACAAAAGAGCCAAAGGATTCTGCAAAAACCGACATACTCGAAAGTACAGCATAATGCACGAGTAAGCGAAGCGGTCGGCTCTGAATATAGCCTACAAGCTCGAAGATCTAAGAAAATGGGGATATATCTGTTGATGAGGCTATTACATCATATTCCACAATTAAGAACTGTGACCTCTGATGACATCCTAATAGTAGAATTCGAGGACAAGAAAAATAATGATTGCGTGATCCTGCATTTAGCTTCAAAAATCATCTGCGATTCACTATTAAACACTGAATCCATTCTGAATTCTATGGGGTTTGATATACATGCAATCCAAAATTTACAGAAGACAGATCAACCGATGAACAAAGGGCTGGTATACGCCTATAATTCTGAAACTGACAAAAGTGTGCAACGTGTCGAAGAACCATGCTCAAGTAGCAAATATGCCCCCTCAAAGTACCACACCACTAATGAAATACAAAACCCAGAAACAGAGTTAGCCGGAGTATCGACTGAACAGATTTACTCCAAAATGAAGAAAACCATCAATCCACAAAAGAAAGACATCGATTGGTCATGGATTGCTAAAACTATCAATAACACAAAACATAGTTAATGCCCAAAGATCAAGGAGACTGGCAATATATGCATCGCTTCATGGAACACACGTGGGCATTCACATCTCTTTGAAAATACATCCAATGATTTGATGGACATAGACTTGCTCTGTTTGCAAGAGACTTGGCTACTGAAATCGCCAGTAGCAGACGGCTTTGAGATAGCCTTCAACAGAGCAATTAAAGGGGAAAAAGGCCGACCCATGTCAGGAATGGTAACGCTCGCAAAAGTAAAAAGTGGTATACGTATTTTATCTCATACCATTGTGTCACCATATATACAAGTGTGCAAAGTGAAACTGCCAGAGAGATATGTGAACAAAGATAATCTACTAATACTGATTAATATATATTGGCAACATACAGCAATATTATTAGACAACTTCATGGAAACCATTTCAGAATTAATTTGCAATATTAAAAGGAATGAAAAGGATGGAACAAGTTACTTACTTGTAACTGTTGTTCTCCAGCATGGGTCTGGCATGGATTCACATGCTCATGAATATTCCCCGTCGTCAGGCTGGGAATCCTCGGTAAAGAAAAAAAACCAGTATCAGTTTCGTTTCTGATCTGTCTTTCGTAGTAATAACCAATCACTGGTCTCTGCGTCATACTGACCACAGCCAATGACTGCCCTCTACCTAAGCACCGCCTCTGGCAGCCATCTTCAGATTTGGAAGCACGTGAAGTGGCAGTATGACCAAGTGAAGAGCCGCAGAGGGGTAGGCGGGAGGGTTCGCATGTGAATCCATGGCAGACCCATGCTGGAGAACAACAGTTACAGGTAAGTAACTTGTTCCTTCTCCAGCATGGGGTCTGGCATGGATTCACATGCTCATGAAGAATACATAGCAGTACACACATGCACAACCACGGGAGGTGGCAAAGGCTCAACATTAAGCATTACATCAAACTCAACATTAAGCATCTTACCTCCTCACCAGGCTCACCTCAGGCGAACAGGTTGCGCAGCACTGCTTGGCCGACCCTGGACTCCTCCCTGGAATCCCGATCGATGCAGTAGAATTTCGTGAAGGTGTGCGTCGACCTCCACGTAGCAGCCCTACATATGTCCAGCAGGGGCACACCAGAAAGGAACGCCGTGGTAGCTGCGATCGCTCTGGTGGAATGGGCTCTCGGACGGCCAGGCAGCGGTCGGTTTGCCAACCGATGACAGTACATGATACAGCCGGAGAGCCATCTGGAAATGGAAGCCTTCGAGAGAGCCTTCCCCTGATTGACAGGTCCAAAGTTCACAAAGAGTTGTGACGTCTTCCGAAAACACTTTGTGCGGTCCTCGTAGAACTTCAGCGCTCTAGCCACATCCAGCGAGTGCAAAGTCCTCTCAGCCTGCGACGAAGGCGACGGGAAGAACACAGGCAACACCAAGGGTTTGTTGAGATGGAAGTCCGACGGTACCTTGGGCATGAAGGAGGGGTGCGTCCTGAGCACTACCCTCGTGTCGTGAAAAGTCAAGTACGGGGCCTTGCAGGAAAGGGCCTGGATCTCTCCCACCCGTCGTGCGGAGGTGATGGCCACAAGAAACGCTGTTTTCCACAACAGAAACTTCAACGGGGCCGAGTGCAGAGGCTCGAACGGAGGTCCCATGAGCTTGGTCAGCACCACGTTGAGCTCCCACGCCGGGGCCGGAGCCTTCACCGGCGGGAACGATCTGAACAGTCCCTTCATGAACTCTTTCACCAGACGATGAGACCACAAGGACGTCCGCCCCGTGGTTCTGGTGTATCGGGAGATCGCAGCAAGATGAATCTTGATGGACGCGTGTGCCAGTCCAGCTTCAGCAGGTACGGCAGTACCTGGGGAGCCGCAATCCGTAGAGGGTTAATCTTCTGTGCGTGGCACCAGACAGAGAACCTCTTCCATTTGTGTCCGTAGCATTTAAGAGTCGAGGACGCCCTGGCCTTTGCAAGAACCTCTCTGCAGTCGGCCGGTATGTCGTATCCTCCAAACTCTAGCGCTGCAGGAGCCAGGCCTGCAAGTTCAGCGATTTCGGGTCGTGGTGGAGGATGGCGCCTCCTTCCCTGGAGAGTAGATCCGCGTCCACCGGCAGCTTGATTGGCGGGGACGCTGACAAGTCCAGAAGGTCCGGGAACCATATCTGCCTCGGCCACGCAGGTGCGACGAGGATCATCCTGCACCGTGACCTCTTGAGCTGGTTGACGAGCCGGAATAGCAGTGGCAAAGGAGGGAACGCGTAGAGGAACAGGCCCTCCCAGGGGAACGAGAAAGCATCGCCCATGCTCCTCGCCTGGGGAAACCTGCTGGCGAACCTCCGGCACTTGGAGTTCGTCGCCGTCGCGAACAGGTCGATCTGGGGTGTGCCCCACCGTCGGAAGAGGCGATCCACTAGATCCTGCCGTAGTTCCCACTCGTGGCACGAGCGCAGCTCCCTGCTGAGTGAGTCGGCGATGGTGTTTTTTATCCCTGCCAGATGAAACGGCACCAGAAACATCCTTTGGGCGACGGCCCAATGCC
This sequence comes from Ambystoma mexicanum, assembly GCF_040938575.1. Taxonomy (NCBI): domain Eukaryota; kingdom Metazoa; phylum Chordata; class Amphibia; order Caudata; family Ambystomatidae; genus Ambystoma; species Ambystoma mexicanum. The sequence continues at coordinate 393,441,695 of NC_090921.1, read as the reverse complement.
ACAGGTCCTGCGCCTCCTTGGACAGTGCTGGGGACCTGGTTCCGCCCTGTTTCCTGATGTAAAACATGGTGGTGGTGTTGTCGGTGAAGATGCTCACCACCTTGCCCTTGAGGGACGGAAGGAAGGGCCTGAGGGCCCAGAACACTGCACGGAGCTCCAGGACGTTGATATGGAGGGACTTCTCCGTCGGGAGCCAAACGCCTCTCGCGTGCAGATTTTCTGTGTGCGCTCCCCACCCTTCCAGGGAGGCATCCGTGGTCACTGTCTCCTGGTGTTCTGGGGTCTGGAAGTCCATGCCCGCCGTCAGATGCGCGCGGGTGTCCCACCACCGGACCGCTCGGCGGAAACTCTCGTCGAGTGTGATCCTCTCCTCGAAGCCGCCCGTCGTTTGGATCCAGCGCGCGTCCAGGAACTCCTGCAACGGGCGCATCTGGAGCCTGCACATGGGAATGAGGTAGATGCAAGAAGACATCATTCCGAGGAGGGACTTGATGGACCTCACCTTGGCCGCGTCGGAAACCAACATCCGCTGTTACCTTGCCCAGGATGGACCTGGTCCTTTCCTCCGACGGGGAGGCCAGAAGGGACCCAGAAACAGTGCGTTTTGCGCGGGTACCAGGTGGGACTTGGCGTAGTTCACGGAGAATCCCAGGTCCGTGAGAAGTTGGACGGTCCTTTCTGTGTGCTCCACGGCGAGCTCCCTCGTCTTGGCTCGGATGAGCCAGTCGTCCAGGTAGGGGTAGACGTGGATCCCCTCGCGGCGCAGCTGCGCCGCCACCGGTGCAAGGCACTTGGTGAATACCCTGGGTGCCGACCGTAGTCCGAAGGGGAGGGCTTTGAACTGGTAGTGACGCCCTTGGACCACAAACCTGAGGAATTTTCGGTGCCCCTTTAGGATGGGAATATGGAAGTAGGCATCCTCCAAATCCAACGACGACAGGAAGTCTCCTTCCTCCAGCTGACCCAGGACGTGCTGGAGGGTGACCATCCGGAACTTCTGCGCCTTGATGAACTTGTTCAGACGTCGCAGGTCTAGGGTGGGGCGCCATCCTCCCGTCTTCTTCACGAGGAAGTATCTCGAGTAAACTTCGGAGCCCCGAAGCCTCTTTGGGACGAGTTCGATGGCGCCCTTCCTGAGCATCGCCTGTACCTCCAGGAGAAGCTGAGGGACGTGAAGCTCTTTCCTGGCCACGGGGGGGACGCGCGGGCACCTTCTTTGAAACTCGAGCGCGTGGCCCCGGGCTAAGGCGTCCAGCACCCAACGGTCGGTGGAGATGGACTCCCACACGCTGACGACGCTCGCCAGCCGGCCTCCCACCGGGGTGCTTCGGTGGGGGCCCGACCCCACGGCCGGTTCAATCCTGTTTCGACGAGGCTTTGCCGCCTTGACCTCCTTGGCGACGACGGCGGGGTCCGCCAGACTTGCCTCGTCCTCTGTAGGCCTCCTGAGACGACGAGCGGGCCGCTTGACGGTAGGTGGAGAAACCGCCGCCGGAACATTTGGAGGCGCCCTTGCCTCCGCTGCTCCGAAAGGGCGTCCGTCGTTGCTGCAGAACCCCAAGGGCCCGGGCCGTCTCAGTGTCCGCTTTAATGGCCTGAAGGGAATCGTCCACTGTTTTCCCAAACAGGTTGTTCCCATCGAACGGCATGTCCAGGACTGTGGTCTGTACGTCTTGACGGAAGTCCGTAGCCTTGAGCCATCCACGCCGCCTAAGGCACACGCCGTTGCCCAACTGGCGAAACCCAGTGTCGGCGATGTCCGTCGCAATAGTGATGGCGTGGTCCGACGCCACCTCACCTTCCTGTAGGATCTCCAGGGCATCCGCCCTCTTGTCGTCCGGTAGGAAGTCCAGCAGGGGAGCCAGTTTGTACCATAGCTCCCTGTCGTAGCGGGCCACGATAGCCAAGGCGTTGGCCGCTTTAATCGTCGTCGCTGCAGACGAGATGACCCTGCGTCCCATAGCGTCCAATTTCTTTCCCTCGCCGTCTGGTGGGGAAGTCGATGTGGAGGCCGCAACCCCCCCCGCTTTCTTCCTGGCCGCCGCAGAGACGACGGAGTCCGGGGTAGGCTGCGCCCGGAGGCACAGGGGGGCCGCGTCCGGGACCCGGTACTTCTTCTCGAACCGGTCTCTTCTAGCTGGCGTCGTGGAAGGGTTCTTGAGGAGGGCGAGGCCCTCATCCCAAATGTCGTCCAGTAGAGGCACCGCGAGGACCGTCTTCCTCTTGGCCTCGCGCCGTTGATAAAGGAATCCTTCCTTTTTCTTCTCCTCAGGGCAGAGTTGGAAAAGCTCGGATGCCCTGGCGATCATGGAGTGGAACGATCCAATCTCGTCGGGCGGAGAAGCCCTGGTGGGAGATGACGACGGTAGATCCTCGTCGTATACCTAGTCGTCCGTACCAGTCGCTGCCGTGTCAGTCCCCGTATCATCCCCTCGGGTGGACGGGGAGGAGGGCTGGACGGGGCGCGACGGCTGAAAAGGAGGTGGAGGGTGAATCCTTTTCTTGGGCGGGGGAACACCAGAAGGTCCCGGTTCAGGATCCCCCGACGGGAGAGGTTCCTCCGTAGGCAACGGTAGTCTCGTCCTTATCTCTGAGCATAAGGACTGTATAGCCAACAAAATGGCCGGCGAGTTGTCTTGCGGCACTGGCAGAGGGGAATCCGGCGGGCGATCAGGGGCCCTGTCGGCACCCTTGACGATGTCGTCACCTGCGTCGGGATCCATCCCGACGGGCCGGTCTTCTTCCACGCCAAGGCCGTGGCTTAAGACCTCGATCAGCTCTTCCTCCGAGGTTGAAGCCGAATCTACGATGACGCCCTGCCCCCCCTTTTTCTTCCCCGCCGGGGATTTCACGGGGGTCCTATCGATGGGCACAAAAGAGGACTCCCTCCGAGGTGGCAGGGAGACTCCGAGCCCCGAGGTCGCCACCACTGGTGTAGCCTCCACAGGCTGAGCCAGGGCCGCCGCGACAGTTTCGATAGAGGGCTTGGCCCGATGGATTAAGGCCTTCACCACCTTAGGTGCGCTCACCGCCTTATCCTTGAGGGGGGGGGGACACTGCCTCGCTCCCCCTCCGATGGGGCCTTCGAGCTCGACCGGGGCCTCTCCAGGAGCTTCGCCGGGTGCTCGCCCTTCCTCTTACCCGACCCAGAGCGTTGGCTCGTGGCTGAAGGTGCCGGGGAGGGTGCGCCCTGCCTGGCGCCCGTAGAGCCCGACCGTTCGGCGCTCCCGGTGACAGCGGACTCGAGGTGCTTGGCCTTGTGTTGGACCCCCGTCGCCGGGGAGTCCTCAAAGGTCTTAGAAGACCGCTCGGATTTCTTCCTCTTCGTCTCGCCTGACGGGCTCTTCCCTTCCAGCCAGTTGGCGAGACGTTGATGGCGGTCCTTCATGGTCCGCTCCCGACATATTGCCGCAAAACGCACAGTCCTTCTCCACGTGAGTCTTGTCCTCATGTAAGCAGTAGGGACAAAAGGAGTGTTCGTCCTCCTTAAAGACGTTCTGCAGCTGGCATCCAGGGCAGACCCTGAACAGCTTTCCGGGCGTCGAGCCTCCCTTCTCCTGGGCCATGTCCGGGCCTGAGAAGCTTCTGGAGTCCTCCAAAAGCGTAGCTCGACGAAATCTTCACCCTTGAGGGGCGCAGACGAATCCGACACGGGTCCCCGTTGATCGGATGGAGAGTCAGTGGAGCTTGAGGCTCTTTTGACCGAAAAAAACGAAGTTTGTGAGAAAAAACGTGAAAAAATAGCACTAACGCTCGAGAGCAATAGCACGAGGATCCCAACACATGAACGTGCGGTAAAAATCTGAAGATGGCTGCCAGAGGCGGTGCTTAGGTAGAGGGCAGTCATTGGCTGTGGTCAGTATGACGCAGAGACCAGTGATTGGTTATTACTACGAAAGACAGATCAGAAACGAAACTGATACTGGTTTTTTTTCTTTACCGAGGATTCCCAGCCTGACGGGGAATATTCATGAGCATGTGAATCCATGCCAGACCCCATGCTGGAGAAATAAACATCTTAATATGTGGAGACCTAAACATAAATTGTCTGTCTATTATAAACAACTCCCTTGAAGAAAAAGTAACCTATGGTGAACAGGCAGCTAGGCGATGGATGCAAGAAATGAAAGCTTGGAACTTACAATTGCTGAATGGCAACACACCAGGGGACATTCCGGCCCATCCACCCTGGCGAAGACTCTGGCAAAGTTCAACAATTGACTACATGTTCGTAGACAGAACCCTAAAATGCGAGGTCCTGTCTCTTAAAATCATTGATATGAAGGTCAGCGATCACTGCCTAGTAAAATTGTATTTGAAATCAAATAAACCTAGAAGGCCAGCCGTCAATGAAGCACCGACTCTTGAAGTAGGTCCTGGTCGTAACAGACTAAGACTGAGTGAGAATAATATCTCACTAAGGAATGCACTACAAAATAAAACAGAATTGGAACAAATTGAGTACACAACTCTATTAGAGATATATCGGGAGAAAAAACGTATTAGGGCAAGATCGGATTTCACGCAGCTCCATGCTTGGGATGCAGAAGTTAATGAAAAGAAAAAAAACCTGAAAAAAGCACTGAGAATGCTCAAAAACAAGTCCAATATAAATAACCAAAGCATGATAAGACATCTGAAACAAACTTATAAGAACTGGCTAATTAGCCATAAACATATGTTACAAAGAGATGCTGAAATTATGATGGAAGTACTTGCTAAAAGAAAGACTAGAGATTTTTGGGCTTTGCTGAATAACATCTCAACCCCCCAAGGAGCCATCATGAAATCTATGATTCCGGAAGCTCAATGGGTCAGACACTACGCAGAAACATTTAACAACAATCAACCCAAGAAAAGAATTTTACCAACCTCGGAGTATGAGTGGTCAATTGAAATAAAAAAAGAGGATATCTATAGAAACATCCTAAAATTAAGTACATCTAGAGCACCGGGACCTGATGGTCTAACAAATTACCAACTAAAACAACACCCAGAATTATGGGCAGATTTCTGCTACTCATTATTTCGGACCATTCTCCAGACGAAACAGATACCATCTTCCTGGCGGTGTGCTATTGTAGTACCAATTTTTAAAAAAGGTGCTCGAACTGACCCTAAGAATTACCGACCGATAGCTCTGCTCGATGTGGTCGGCAAAATCTTCGCTTCCCAGCTCCAAATCCAACTACTACAATGGATCCAAGACACCAAAAGATACGATCTTCGACAAACTGGATTCGTGAAAGGGGTTAGTTGTGGGCTGAATCTAACAATTCTGAACTTTCTAAAAATGGAAGCTATCAGACAAAACAGAAAGATCTATGTAGCATTTATTGATCTATCTAGCGCTTTTGATTCCATCGACCGAGAGATGCTCTGGAAAAAGAAGAAATGGAAGTGCCCAGATAATTTACTGCAACCTATAAAGGAACTCCACACAGACAGTCATTAAAATCAGACTTGATTCAAGTGGAACGCTGAGCAAGCCAATTGAAATGAATCAAGGCGTAAAACAGGGCTGCCCGCTTGCAGCAACGCTGTTTGGCATATTTATGTCTGATATTGGTGATAGTCTCGCAGATGTAAATTCCTTTCCACTGAAAATAAATGGGCAGGCAATAAGTTGGATGCTATATGCAGACGACATTGCATTACTCGATCTAACACCGATTGGACTAACTCAAAAACTAGCGGCTCTAGAGAGATATGTAGAACACAAACTAAAAATCAATCCTGCAAAATCTGAAATAATAATCCTGCAAGATTTAACACGAAGTAATAAACAGACTACAAAAAGCATCCCAAAGTGGAGACTGAGAAATGACATCTTAAGATGCGTGAAAAAGACAAAGTACCTAGGTGTCTGGATCAACAGTAACATAAATGACGCACCCTGGACAGAGAATGCTAAACAAAAATGTAGACAACTAGCAAGTCAAGGAGTAGTAATAAATAAAAAGTTTGGGAAATTCTCGTTACAACCAGTAATAACACACTATAACCAAAAAGTGATTCCATCACTGATCTACGGGGCAGAAAGTGCCTTAGGAGTGTCTGCCACTCTATGGCCAGAACTAGAAAATCAATATTGGAGGAGAGTCTTGCATTTACAGAAAGGAATCTCGAGTGCATGTGTGAGATATGAACTCAATCTAATATCCATGCATGCCCGAGTGTTATGGAACACACTATCCATATATCAGAAAATCATCACAGTAGAATGTCCTCCTCAGTTCAAGATCTTACAAAATGCCCTGAAGGGTAACAAAGAAACCCTACTATGTAAATGGGCAGTTGGGTGTAAAAAGCAATTGGAGCTACTGGGAACTGATCAAGATGCCCTGAGAAACAACCCGAATTATGTGAAGAAAAAGCTATGGGAACAGGATTGGTGCTCGACAGTTGATGATCGCAATCGCCACAAACTTATGGAAGATGCAGCTATTGAGGCAAAAGATCGAAAGAAATTGCCTCAATACTTGATGAGATCTGCCAATGCAAGACATCGAGCAATCTATATGAAATTTCGTATGAACTTAATAAACACCAGAGTAAGCCAAGCAATAAGAACGCGGAATTCGAAAGCATTACTCAGGTGTCGTCTCTGTAACAAACACCAAGAAACCCTTAAACATCTTACACTGTACTGTGAGGCTCTGAAAGACCGGAGATCTGTACATTTGGGACATCTAGTGCGGAAATACGCCACCCTAAGCGGAGAAGATCTATGGCGAAAATTTCATAACCCATGTGAAAAGGACATCTTCGGGTTGACACATTTCTTAGAAGTACTTGAAAGTTTGCTAAAAGAGATCTAACTTGAAGAAAAATCTAAAAAGTAATGGATGCTTCAAAATGTTGAGATGAGGTGATGAGATGAAGCAAAACCAGATAAAGGATTGGTAATGGAGCAAAGAATCATCTGTAGTGAACAGAGTTAATGAAAAGTGGGATCAACCAAGTCAGAGAGAAGTAAGAAGGCATGGAACGATACACTTATGAAATAATGCACCGCAATGACTCATTTCGAAGCACCCCATAGATAGATAGAGGAATTGTGTGTATAATTTTGTTTTTTCAAAAAGTTTGTATAAACTAAAAACTAACGTAAATCTTTTGTTTTTGAACATCCTAAAAACAAGCATTTACCAGAATCTATGCACTTTTCATAGACCTAAAGATGGCGTTTGATTCCGTAAAACAGGAACAAACTTTGGATTAAATTAAATTCATGGGGTTGTCCTTCCAGCATACTAAACCCAATAAAAAAAACGGTATATAAATAAATCTGTGCGAGTGTGATTAACATCTGATGGTATAGTCACCGAATCCATCCCCATTTGGAATGGGTTGAAGCAAGGATGCCCCCTAGCAGCATGTTTATATAACTTATACACCAATGACTTTGGAGAAAAAATACAAAATACCAAAGCAAATCCACCTAAAAACAATAGTGAACCAATTCAAACATTAATATATGCAGATATTATTCTTGATAAAACTGAAAGGATTACAGCAAACTCTAGACAAAGCACAAGAATATATGGTGGAAAATGATTTACAAATCAATATTGACAAAACAAAAGTGATGAAATTGTCAACTCAGAAGACAAAAATACAATCCAGAAATCTTATGTTAGAAAGTCAAGTAATTAATACAACGAAGACAATAAAATACTTGGGTGCTTTGATCAACCCTTGGAAGAATGAGAACGAATGGAATGAATATATAGAAGGAAAAGCCAGATCTCTGGCAAGGCAAGGGCGATTTTTTCATTTGAAATATGGAACATATTCGGCCAAACCAACAACCTTGCTATATAAACAAAAAAGGTAATACTGATATTAACCTATGCAAGTGAAACCCTCATTAACCAGGAAGCAATCAAATGGTCTTATTTAGAAGGAATATATTGGCGAAAGACGCTAGCACTTCCTAAATCATTTCCTGTAGTCAGAATTAGATTCAAATTAGGTCTACAATCCATAGTGCTATGAAGCAAATGGATTTGTATAGAAAAATATCGTAAGATCAGATTCCATCATTAGAAATATTAAAAGAAAAAAACTGCAAGTTTCAGCATTTTCAAAATGTACTGCGGAAATAAAAAAGAAAATGCAGCTAGAAGAAATCACAGCCGAAATGCTAACAAAAAGACCACAACATGCAAAGCGAAAAGTAAAAACTAATTATTGGATAAAAACGATAGAGCTTCAAACAGGCTATAAACGAAATCTCAAAGGTGGAAATGAAGTAAGATCAATGAATGAGTTACCTGAATACCTAAAACAATTTCCAGACACTGAGATCCGTGATCTCTTTCTGCTATTCCGACTCAACATCTTAACACAGGTTTACTTGGCGATGATCGACAAACAAGCCAATCTATCACCTGTATGTCGATTTTGTGAAAAAAAAAAAAGAGAAACTTTGTTTCACCCGATTATGATTTGCCCAGCATTGAAAGAGAAGGAACAAGTTACTTACCTGTAACTGTTGTTCTCCAGCATGGGTCTGGCATGGATTCACATGCTCATGAATATTCCCCGTCGTCAGGCCGGGAATCCTCGGTATAGAAAAAATCAGTATCAGTTTTGTTTCTGATCTGTCTTTCTCAGTAGTAACCAATCACTGGTCTCTGGGTCATACTGCCCCAAGCCAATGACTGCCCTCTCCCTAAGCCCCGCCCCTGGCAGCCATCCTCAGATTTGGTAGCACGTGAAGTGGCAGTATGACCAAGTGAAGAGCCGCAGAGGGGTAGGCGGGAGGGTTCGCATGTGAATCCATGCCAGACCCATGCTGGAGAACAGTTACAGGTAAGTAATTTGTTCCTTCTCCAGCATGGGGTCTGGCATGGATTCACATGCTCATGAATATAAGAATACATAGCAGTATGCACAACCACGGGAGGTGGCAAAAGGCTCAATATCAAGCAATACAACAACTCAACATTAAGCAACTCTTACCTCCTCACCAGGCTCACCTTAGGCGAACAGGTTGCGCAGCACTGCCTGGCAGACTCTGGACTCCTCCCTGGAATCCCGGTCGACGCAGTAGAATCTCGTGAAGGTGTGCGTCGACAACCACGTAAGCAGCCCTGCAGATGTCGAGCAGGGGCACACCAGACAGGAACGCCGTAGTAGCAGCGATCGCTCTGGTTGAATGGGCCCTCGGACGGCCTGGCAATGGTCGGTTTGCCAACCGGTGACAGTGCATGATGCAGCCGGAGAGCCATCTGGAAATGGAAGTCTTCGAGAGAGCCTTCCCTTGATTCACAGGTCCAAAGTTCACGAACAGCTGTGATGTCTTCCGAAAACTCTTTGTGCGGTCCACGTAGAACTTCAGCGCTCTAGCTACATCCAGCGAGTGCAGAGTCCTCTCAGCCGGAGACGAAGGCGACGGGAAGAAAACTGGCAACACCAAGGGCTCGTTGGGGTGGAAGTCCGACAGCACCTTGGGCATGAAGGAGGGGTGCGTCCTCAGCACCACCCTCGTGTCGTGAAAAGTCAAGTATGGAGGCTTCCAAGACAGGGCCTGGATCTCTCCCACTCGTCGTGCAGAGGTGATGGCCATGAGGAATGATGTCTTCCACGACAAACTTCAACAGCACTGAATGCATAGGCTCGAATGGGGGCCCCCCCCATGAGCCTAGTCAGCACCCCGTTGAGCTCCCACGCCGGGGCATGGGCCTTCACTGGCGGGAGTGATCGGAACAGTCCTTTCATAAATTCCTTCACCAGTCGATGAGACCTCAAGTACGCCCGTCCTGTAGTTCTGGTGTAACGTGAGACGGCAGCCAGATGTACCTTGATGGAAGCGTGAGATAGGCCAGCCTTGGCCAAAGACAATAGGTACGGCAATACTTGAGGGGCCGTAATCCGCAGAGGGTTAATCTTCTGTGCACGGCACCAGACAGAGAACCTCTTCCATTTGTGTCCATAGCACGAGAGTTGAGGATGCCCTGGCCTTCGCAAGAACCTCTCTGCAGTCGGCCGGGATGTCGTATCCTCCAAACTCTAGTGCTGCAGGAGCCAGGCCTGCAAGTTCAGCGACTCTGGTTCATGATGAAGAATGGCGCCTCCTTCTCTGGAGAGAAGATCCGCGTCCGTCGGCAGCTTGACTGGTGTGGACGTTGACAAGTCCAGAAGGTCCAGGAACCAGATCTGCCTCGGCCACGCCGGTGCGACGAGGATCATCCTGCACCGGGACCTCTTGAGCTGATGACGAGCCGGAGTGGCAACGGCGGGAACGCATAAAGGAACAGGCCGTCCCAGGGGAACGAGAAAGCATCGCCCATGCTCCTCGGTTGGGGAAACCTGCTGGCGAACCTCCAGCACTTGGAGTTCGCCGCCGCCGCGAAGAGATCAATCTGGGGTTCGCCCCATCGTCGTAAGAGTCGGTCCACTTGATCCTGGCGCAGTTCCCACTCGTGGCACGAGCGCAGCTCTCTGCTGAGTGAGTCGGCGATGGTGTTTATCCCTGCCAGATGAAAGGGTACCAGAAACATCCCTTGGACGATGGCCCAATGCCACAGAATCTGGGCTTCCTTGGATAGGGCAGGGGATCTGGTTCCGCCCTGCTTCCGAATGTAAAACATTGTGGTGGTGGTGTCGGTCAAGATCCTCACCACCTTGCCCTTGAGGGATGGAAGGAAGGACCTGAGGGCCCAGAACACTGCACGGAGCTCCAAGATGATGTGGAGAGTCTTCTCCTCCGGGAGCCAACGGCCTCTCGCATGGAGACCCCCCGGTGTGCCCTCCCCAACCTTCCAGGGAGGCATCCGTCGTCACCGTCACCTGGTGGGCCGGTGCTAGGAAACCTGTTCCCGCCGTCAGATGAGAGCGGACACCCCACCATCGTATCGCCTGACGGAACGCTTCGTCGAGCGGGATCCTGTCCTCGAAGCTGCCTGTCGTCTGGATCCAGTGGGCGTCGAGGAATTCTTGCAAGGGCCGCATCCGAAGTCTGCAGTGGCACACCAGATAAATGCAGGATGACATCATTCCGAGGAGGGACTTGATAGACCTCACTCTGGCCACGTCCTTGGGCAGCAGATGGTCCTTATCCTTTCCTCCGACGGTGAGGCCTGCCGCACCACTGTATCGAGCTGTGCTCCCAGAAACAGGGCGACTTGCGACGGAACCAGGTGGGATTTTGGAAAGTTGATGGAGAACCCCAGCTCCGTGAGCAGCTGGACGGTCTTCGCAGTGTGTTCCACGGTGAACTCCCTTGTCCTTGCCCGTATGAGCCAGTCGTCCAGGTAGGGGTAGACGTGGATTCCCTGCAGGCACAGCCGCGCCGCCACCGGTGCTAGGCACTTGAACACCCTGGGTGCCTGAGGAACTTTCGGGGTCTCTTTAGAATAGGGATGTGGAAGTATGCATCCTCCAAGTCCAACGAAAGGAAATCGCCCTCCTCCAGCTGTCCCAGCACGTGCTGGAGGGTGACCATCCGGAACTTCTGTGCCTTGATGTATTTGTTCAGTCGTCGCTGGTCCAGGATGGGTCGCAGAGAAGGCCGCAGAGGTGGGAGAGGAGGCCTAGGTGCGTCCTCCTCTTAAGTGGTGGCTCCGTTTCCCCATCGGGTCTGGCTCGGGTACCTCCGTCGGGGGAAGGGGCAACCTAGTCCTTATCTCCGAGCATAAGGACTGGATGGCTGACAAAATGGCTGCCGAGGTGTCCAGCGGCGCCGGAAACTACGGGAGCGAGGGCTCTTGAGGAGCCTCGTCTGCGACACCGTCGCCCTCGTCGGGATCCCTCCCGATGGGCTGGGCCTCCTCCACGACTTGGATGAGCTCCTCTTCAGAGGTCGTGATGAGGTTCAGATGGCCACCAGCCCCTCCCCCACACTTTCTAACGAGGACTTCGTGGGGGTCTTCTCGATGGGCCTGAAAGACAACTCCTTCTGCGGTGGCAGGTACACTCTGGTACCTGAGGGCGCCTCCACAGGCTGAGCCAGGGCCGCGGCGACATCCTCAATCGATATCTTAGCAGGGTGAATTAAGGCCAACATCACCTTCTGTACGCCTGGGGCCTTCACCTTGGGGGGAGGGTCAGAGCCTCGCTCCCCTCTGCCGGAATCTTCGAGATCGACCGGGGTCTCTCCAGAAGCTTCGCCGGGTTCTCGGACTTCCTCGAGCCAGAGCTGGTTGATGGCGCCGGGGAGGATGCGCCCTGCCTGGCAGCCAAGGAGCCAGACCGTTCGGCACTCCTGGTGCCCGCAGACTCGCGGTGCTTAGCCTTTTGTTGGGCCTCCGTCGCCGGGGCACCCTCACAGGATTTAGAAGACCGCTCGGACTTCTTCTCGCCTGGCGGGCTCTTACCTTCCAGCCAGTTGGCGAGACGAGGTGGCGATCCTTCATGGTCCGCTCCGACATGTTCCCACAAAACGCGCAATCCTTTTCCTTGTGCGTCTTGTCCTCATGGAGACAGTAGAGGCTTAACGAATGCTCGTCCTCCTTGAAAACGTTCTGAAGCTGGCATCCAGGGCAGGTCCTGAACAGCTTCCCGGGCGGCGAGCTCCCTTTTTCCTGGGCCATGTCCGGGGTAGGCCTCTGAACTTCTGGAATCCTCCAAAAGTGTAACTCAAAGAAATCTTCACCCTTGAGGGGCATAGAAACTCCGAAACGGATCCCCGTTGATCGGATGTAGAAACGGTGGAGCTTGAGGCTCTATTTAACCGAAAAAATGAGAAAATCTCCTGAAAAAAGCGCGAAAACGCAGCAAAAGCTCGAGAGCTACAGCACGAGGACTCCCAACACTTGAACGTGCGGTAAAAATCTGAGGATGGCTGCCAGGGGCGGGGCTTAGGGAGAGGGCAGTCATTGGCTGGGGGCAGTTTGACCCAGAGACCAGTGATTGGTTACTACTGAGAAAGACAGATCAGAAACGAAAATGATACTGATTTTTTTCTATACCGAGGATTCCCGGCCTGACGGGGAATATTCATGAGCATGTGAATCCATGCCAGACCCCATGCTGGCTAAAAGAGAATTGTATAAAGACTTTTTAAAAATGTCACAGAAAACAATGACAGGAGAGATGGGCACATTTGTTACAAGGAAAGGACAAATGACTCATCACAGTAATTAAATTCTGGCTAGAAATCACAAAAGAGGCTTACACAGATTAAAAAAAAACTCATTACTGTTAATACTCTATATAAAACTGTTTGAGAATATAAATGAATAGTTTGTAAAATCAAAAACATTTTAATAAAAAAAAAAAAGTAGTGCTGCAGGAGCCAGGCCTGCAAATTCAGCGACTCCGGGTCGTGATGAAGAATTGCGCCTCCTTCTCTGGTGAGATCTGCGTCCGTCGACAGCTTGACTGGTGGGGACGTTGCCAAGTCCAGAAGGTCCGGGAACCAGTCTGCGCCACGCCGAGGATCATTCTGCACCAGGACCTCTTGAGCTGCTTGATGAGTCGGAGCAGCAACAGCAACAGAGGAAACGCATATAGGAACAGGCCGTCCCAGGGGAACGAGAAAGCATTGGCCATGCTCCTCGGTTTGGGAAACCTGCTGGCGAACCTCTGGCACTTGGAGTTCGTCGCAGTCGCAAACAGGTCAATCTGGGGTTTGCCCCATCGCTGAGTCAGTCCACTTGATCCTGGCGTAGTTCCCACTCGTGGCACGAGCGCAGCTCTCTGCTGAGAGTCAGCAATGGCGTTTATCCATGCCAGATGAAACGGTACCAGAAACATCCCTTGAGCAACGGCCCAATGCCACAGGTCCTGGGCTTCCTTGGATAGGGCCGGGGATCTGGTTCTGCCCTGCTTCCGGATGTAGAACATCGTGGTGGTGTTGTCGGTGAAGTCCTCACCACCTTGTCTTTGAGGGACGGGAGAAAGGACCCGAGGGCCGAGAACACTGCCCGGAGCTCCAGGATGTTGATGTGGAGCGGCTTCTCCTGCGGGAGCCAAAGGCCTCTCGCGTGAAGATCTCCGGTGTGGGCTCCCCACCCCTCCAGGGAGGCATTCGTCGCCTGGTGGGCTGGGGTCTGAAAGTCTGCCCCTGCCGCTAGATGAGCGCGGGTGCCCCACCACCAGATCGCTCATCGGAAGGTCTCTTTGAGAGGGATCATGTCCTCGAAGCTGCCTGTCACTTGAATCCAGCGGGCGTCGAACTCCTGTAGAGGGCACATCCAAAGCCTGCACAGGCGCACACGATAAATGCAAGAGGACATCATCCCGATGAGGGACTTTATGGACCTCACTCTGGCCACGTCTGTGGCCAGCAGACGCTGCACCTTGCCTAGGATGGCCTTTGTCCTTTCCTCCGATGGCGAGGCCAGACGCGCCACTGTCGAGCTTGGCTCCCAGAAACAGTGCGAAGAGAGGGGACCAGGTGGGACTTGGGGAAGTTGGAGAACCCCAGGTCTGTGAGCAGCTGGACGGTCTTCGCCGTGTGTTCTACGGCGAGCTCCTTTGTCCTTGCGCGGATGAGCCAATCGTCCAGGTAGGGGTAGACGTGGATCCCCTGCAGGCGCAGCCGCGCCGCCACTGTAGCGAGGCACTTGGTGAAAACCCTGGGTGCCGACTTCAATCCGAATGGGAGGGCCTTGAACTGGTAGTGCCGCCCTTGGACCACGAACCTGAGGAAATCTGGTGTCCTTTTAGAATGGGAAAGTATGCATCCTCCAAATCCAACGACGACAGAAAATCGCCCTCCTCCAGCTGTCCCAGCACGTGCTGGATGGTGGCCATCCAGAACTTCTGTGCCTTGATGTCCTTGTTCAGTCGTCGCAGGTCTAGGATGGGTCGCCACACTCCTGTCTTTTTCACAAGGAAGTACCTTGAGTATACACCGGAGCCCCGGAGCCTCTTTGGGACGAGCTCAATGGCACTCTTGAGCACCGCCCTTACCTCCAACAGCAGTTGAGGGACGTGGTTTTCTTTCCTGGCAACGGGAGGAATGCAGGGGCACTTTTTAAAAAAAATTCAAGGGCATGTCCCTGGGCCAGGGCGTCCAGCACCCAACGGTCGGTGGAGATGGACTCCCACACGCTGACGAACTTTGCCAGCCGGCCTCCCACCGGGGTGCTTCGGTGGGGGCCCCGACGCCACGGTCGATTCAATCTTGCTTGGAGGACGCCTTGCTGCCTTGGCCTCCCTGGCGAAGACGGCGGGATCCACCCGACTTGCCTCATCCTCTATAGGCTTCCTGCGACGACAAGCGGGCCGCTTGGTGGTACGTAGAGGAGCCACCGCCGAATCCCTTGGAGGCACCCTGCTTGCCTCCAGAGCTCCGAAAGGACGGCCTTCACTGCTGGAGAACTCCCAGGGCCTTGGCTGTCTCCGTGTCCGCCTTGATGGCTTGGAAGGACTCATCCACTGTTTTCCCAAACAGGTTGTTCCCGTCGAACGGCATGTCCAAAACCTTGGCTTGTACGTCCTGGCGGAAATCTGTCGCCTTAAACCACCCTTGTCTGAGGCAAACGCCGTTGCCAAGCTGGCAGAAACCTGTGTCGGCAATGTCTGTTGCCACCGTAATGGCGTGGTCCGACGCCACCTCACCTTCTTGCAAGATCTCCATGGCCTCAGCCCTCTTCTCGTCCAGTAAGAAGTCCAACAGGGGGGCGATCCTGTACCATAACTCCGTCGTAGCGGGCCACGATCGCGAGGGCTTTGGCCGCCTTAATCGTTGTTGCCGCCGACGAGATAACTCGTCGTCCCATTGCATCCAGCTTCTTTCCTTCGCCGTCCGGCGGGGAAGTTGACCTTGAGGCCGATGGCCCCCCAGCTTTCTTCTTGGCCGTCGCTGATACGACCGAGTCAGGGGTCAGTTGCGCCCTAAGGCACAAAAGTGCCGCGTCGGGGACCCGGTACTACTACTTCTACCGATCCCTCTTGGCAGGCGTCGTAGACTGGTTCTTGAGAAGGGCGAGACCCTCGTTCCAGATGTCATCCAGCAGAGGCACGGCGAGGACTGTCTTCCTCTTGGCCTCGCGCCGTTGGTAAAGGAACCCTTCTTTCTCTTCTGGGGCAGAGCTGAAAAAGCTCAGATGCCCTGGCGATCATAGCTTGGAAAGACCCAATCTCGGACAGGGAAGCCCGGGCCGGAGGCGATGGGAGCTCCGTCCCGTTGTCGCCACTGTCATCCGTACCAGTCGTGGCCGTGTCCGTTCCCGTGTCATCCCCAGGTACGGGGGACATGGGCAAAGGCTGAACAGGTCGCAAGGGCTGAAAAGGCGGGGCTGGATGGGTCCGTCTTCTCTTTGGGGGACTTGCCGACAGGCCTGGCTCTGGCTCCTCAGTCGGGCCTGGTTCCGGCTACTCCGTCGGTGGTAGGGGCAATCTCGTCCTTATCTTCGAACATAAGGATTGTATTGCCAACAAAATGGCTGCCGAGTTGTCCTGCGGCTCCGGATGCGACGGTTGACTAGGAACCACGCCGGCGCCGCCATCGCTCTCGTCGTCCCCTTCGTCGGGATCCCTCCCGTGGGACCGGGCCTCTTAGACGCCCTCATCGAGGCCCTCCAAGACTTCAACCAGTTCCTCCTCTGAAGGTGTCCACAATGGCCACCAGCTCCCCCTCTTTTTCCACCAGGGTCTTCACGGGGGTCTTCTCGATGGGCCTGAAAGAGGCTTCCCTGCGCAGTGGTAGGGAAACTCTGGGCCCCGAGGTCACCTCCACTGGTGTAGCCTCCTCAGGCTACGCCAGGGCCGCCGCGACTTCGATAGCTGCCTTGGCTGGGTGAATCAAGGCCTTCACTACCTTCTGTGGGCCTGTGGCCTTCACCTTGGGGGGAGGGTCACCGCCTTGGTCCCCCTCGGCTGGATCCTTTGATATCGACCGGGGCCTCTCCAGAGGCTTCGCCGGGTTCTCTGCCTTCTGTTCCCTGAGCCAGAGAGTTGGCTCGTGGTTGATGGCGCTGGAGAGGATGCGCCCTGCCTGGCAGCCGAGGAGCCCAACCGTTCAGCACTCCCGGTGCCCACGGACTCGGTGCTTTGCCTTCTGTTGGGCCCCCGTCGCCGGGGCGCCCTCACTCACAGGACTTAGAAGACCGCTCGGACTACTTCTCACCTGACGGGCTCTTTCTTTCCAGCCAGTTGGAGAGACGAAGGTGTCAGTCCCTGATGGTCCGTTCCGACATTTTCCCGCAAAGCGCACAGTCCTTCTCCATGTGCGTTTTGTCCTCATGAAGGAAGTAGAGACATTTCAAGTGCTCGTCCTCGAACACATTCTGCAGCTGGCATCCAGGGCAAACCCTGAACAGCTTTCCAGGCGTCGAGCTTCCTATTTCCTGGGCCATGTCCGGGTAGGCCGCAGAAACTTCTGGACTCCTCCAAGAAGCATAACTCGACGAAAACTTCACCCTTGAGGGGTGTAGAAAATCCGAAAAGGGTCCCCGTTGATCGGATATAGACACGGTAGCTTGAGGCTCTATTTGACCGAAAAATGAGAAAATCTTGTTGAAAAAGCGCGAAAACGCAGCAAAAAGCTCGAGAGCTAAACACGAGGACTCCCAACACTTCAGCGTGCAGTAAAAATCTGAGGATGGCTGCCAGAGGCGGGGCTTAGGGAGAGGGCAGTCACTGGCTGGGGGCAGTATGACCCACAGACCAGTGATTGGTTACTAAGAAAGACAGATCAGAAACAAAACTGATACTGATCTTTCTTTACCGAGGATTCCCGGCCTGACGGGGAATATTCATGAGCATGTGAATCCATGCCAGACCCCCATGCTGGAGAAGACAATGCATTACTTACCGTAAAAGCATTTCTGATGGTTGTATCTGCTTAGATTCACATGCTGTGCATAGGTCCGACATCCAGTGGTCACTGCGGAGTATTGCATTTTGTTTTTCGTAGTCGAAAAGGGGACGTCGACAAGGCGTGTCTGTAACACTATCCCTATAGTGACGTGCGTTGTACCCACAATCCCTCACGCGTCGAGGTCCCTCTGTTTGTATTTTCCTGCCCTGAGGGAGCCTTCTAGACGTGAGTGAGTACAGAAAAGAGAAATATAGGAAAGGATGTCTTTGTTCCTTCCATCCGAGCGGGGAGGAAGGGCGGGCGCATGTGAATCTAAGCAGATACAACCATCAGAAATGCTTTTACGGTAAGTAATGCATTGTCTTCTGATGTTTGTTAATCTGCTTAGAATCACATGCTGTGCATAGACTAGCGAGCAGTACCCGGAGTTGGCGGTGGGTTATGAGAAGGAACAGTAGAGAAAAGATGTCTTAATACTGCCTGTCCCACCTGGGAGTCAGATCTAGAGTGTGCATCTAGACAGTAGTGTTTTGTAAAGGTGTGCACAGAACTCCAGGTAGCCGCTTTGCAGATGGACTCAAGGGGAACATTTGCAATGAATGCTATGGAAGCCCCAGTGCCTCGAGTGGTATGTGCTCTTGGCTTGAAGGGTAGTTCTCTCTTAGCAAGAGAGAAACAGAGTTCCATCTAGATATAGTGGACTTAGAGACTGCATCTCCTTCTCTTCCTGCTGCCACCGAGACAAAGAACTGATTAGTCTTTCTCAGTGTTCTGGTTCTTTCCATCTAGAACATGACAGCTCTGCGTACATCTAGTGTATGCAGACTTTTTTCTCCCAAGCTGGAAGGGTTTTGAAAGAACGTTGGTAGTTCTATAGATTGGTTTACATGAAATTTCGAGATGAATTTTGGTGCAAACCTTGGGTGTGTGCGAAGAACCACCTTATCCTTGTGAACTGATACGAAGGGGTCTAGTACAGAAAGAGCCTGTAGTTCACTTACTCTCCTAATGGAGGGGATAGCTATTAGGAAAGCAGTCTTAAGAGTGAGGTATTTAAGAGTTGCCTTGTGCATGGGTTCGAAAGGAGTGCCCATGAGTCTAGAAAGTACCACGTTTAAGTCCCATCCGGGAGCTGGGTTAGCTATCGGGGGGTGTATTCTCTTTACCCCTTCCATGAAGGCCTTGATAACTGGTATCTTCCACCACGACACTAAGTTGGGAAGTGGTGTATGCAAAAAGTGCCGCTAGGTGGACTTTAATGGAATTAAACACTAGACCTGAATCCAGTAAATGGGTCAAGTACAGAATAATGGTAGTGGCAGAGCAGTCAACCGGGTTGATGTTCTTACTTCTACACCAGATGACAAATCTTTTCCACTTGCTAGAATAGCAGTGGCGAGTATTAGGTTTTCTGGCTTCCCTGAGGATGTCCATACATCTCTGAGGGAGATGTAAATGTCCAAATTCTATGATCTCAGGAGCCAGGCTGCTAAGTTCATGGTCTGAGGGCATGGATGCAGTGTCCTGCCCTTGTCTTGTGACAGCATGTTGTACGGGCAGGGAAGTTTCATTGGGTGGAGATAGGGACATCTCCATCAAGTGGGCGAACCATGGCTGCCGGGCCCACATTGGGGCCACTAGTATCATGGTAACCTGCTCCTGGTGCATCTTGTGCACCACTTTGTTGAGGAGGGGAGTCGGGGGAAAGGCGTAAACAAATTTCCCTGACCATTGAATCAACAGACCGTTCCCCTTGGACTGGTTCTGGGGGTACCTGGGAGGCGTAACTTTGGCATTGTGAGTTCTCCAGGGTTGCGAACAGGTCTATTTCCGGGAATCCCCATTGCGTGAAGACGTCTAAGACGATGTCTTCGTGCAATTGCCATTCGTACTCTTTGGGCAGGGGGAAGTCTCTGCTGAGTTTGTCTGCTAGCAGATTGAGTTCCCCTGGTACATGTTGTGATAGTAGGAACATGTTGTGTTTGAGAGCCCACTTCCATATATTCTGGGACAGCTTGGACAGTCCTGGAGAGCGAGTGCCCCCTTGCTTGTTGAGATAGTACATGGCTGTGGTGCTGTCTGTGAGGACCATCACTGTCTTTCCTTGTAAGTGTTCCTGAAAGGCTTTCAGTGCTTTGAACACCGCTAGTAGTTCCAGCAGGTTTACATGCTTGGATGCTAAGCTCGGAGTCCACACTCCGTGAGCAGTCTGATGGGATAGGTGAGCCCCCCCATCCTGTAAGGGATGCGTCTGTGGTTAGAGTGGCTTCCACTGCGGGTGTGGCAAAAGTTTTCCCTAATAACAGGTTTTCCTTTGTCCACCACCGTAGCGAGAGAACCAAGGCCTGCGAGACCACCACTAGATCGTCCCATTGTCCGCTGGCCTGACACCACTGGCTGTAGAGCCACTCTTGCATTGGGCGCATGCGCAGACGCGCGTGAGGTACCAAATAAATACATGACCCCATCATCCCTAGCAAGCGCATTGCTTTGCGTACCATCACCTCTCGACCTGCCACATAATGGGGGATCTGAAACAGCATGTTTTGGACCCTCTCGTTGGAGGGGAAGACGAGGCCGTCCTTTGTTCGAATTAGAGCCCCTAGGAATTGTTTGATTTGGCTGGGGTCTAAGCTGGACTTCTTTTCGTTGATGGAGAAGCCCAGTTGGGACAAAAGGTCTACGGTCTTTTGGGTATTGGAGAAGCATGTTTCGTAAGAATCCCCTGTTATGAGCCAGTCGTCGAGGTAAGGGTATACCGGGATGGATAACCTGCGCAGGTGGGCCGCTGCCACTGCCAGTACTTTCGTAAATACCCTTGGTGCAGATGCTATCCCGAAGGGTAGTATTCTGAACTGGTAGTGTTTGTTCGCTATCTTGAACTTGAGGTATTTTCTGTGCGCTGGCAACATTAAAATATGAAAGTATGCATCTTTCATGTCTAGTGTTGTCATGTAATCCCCCTGTGATAAGTGGGATTACTTCCTGCAAGGTCACCATACGAAACCTTTGGGGTTTGACAAACTTGTTCGCTGGACGCAGATCTAATACAGGGCGCATGGTTAAATCCTTTTTGGGTACAAGGAAGTACACTGAATAAATACTCTGTTACCTGAGATAGGGGGACAGCCTCTATAGCTTCTTTTTTCAGTAGCTCTTCTACTTCTTGAAGAAGAATAGTGAGGTGTTCCGGTGTCATGCGTCGGTTCCGTGGGGGTCTGTATTTCGGGGAACCGTTGAATTCGATGCAGTACCCGTGGGCTATGGTGGATAATACCCAGCGGTCTGACGTTATTCCCTCCCATGCTGAAAGGAACGATGTTAGCCGACCCCCGACCGGTGATGCATGGGAGGGGACCCGAATCTTCGGGTCATTTGTTGGTATTGGGCGTGGGGCCTTTGGGACTGGAGCCGCGCCCTCTTCCTTTGCCACGACGTTGGCCTCTTTGACTGAACTGGGTGCTTTGGTTAGAGGGCCAGTTGGTAGCAGAGTAAAATTGCTGTTGGCTTTGCTGCTGGCGTTGGCCACGAAAGGAGCGTCTATTGCCATAGCTGCGTCTGTTAGGTGGCCTAGAAATTTGGTCAAGAGTCTTGATGGTATCAAACTCTTTCTTCGCATGTTCTAGGGCCTCATCAACTGCTTTTCCAAACAGATGTGTTTGTTCTATGGGCTTATTTATCAGGGAAGCCTGGGTTTCCGGCTTAAATCCCGAATTGCGCAGCCAGACATGGCGTTTGAGAAGTATTCCCTGAACCAGGGAACGGCCAGCTGTCTCTGCAGCATCTAAGGAGTTCTTTACGATGCCCTGGTTTACAAGAGTTCCCTCTGATATTATAGCTAGCAGGCGTGAACGCAGGGGTTCTGGTGCGTCCTCTGCTTCGCTGCGCAGCTTGCTCCACTGTGCATCTGCGTAGCTAGCTAGTAGGGAATTGTTATTTGCAATCCTAGTTGAGAAGGCGGCGGAGGTCGCGATTCTCTTCCCAAGTGCATAGAGCTTCTTGCCCTCTTTGTCAGGTGGTGCCTCACTAGTAGATAGTGGTACCCCGGCTCTTTTTCTTGTATTAGTGACTACAAGGGAGTCCGGAATATAATGTCCCCTGATGTACAAAGGGTCAGAGGACGAAGGGCTGAAGAGCTTTTCTATCCGAGGGTTGACCCCTCTGACTAAGGCCGGATTGGAAAGGGAAGGAGTTATTCTTCTCCTTATAGAAGCCAGGAGCGGAATAGACTGACTGACCGGGGCTTTTTCTTTAATAACTTTTTCTACAAAGTCTATGTCCGGAAGAGTCTCCCCTGTGTCTATTTCAAAATGCGCTGCTGCCTTGCGCAATAGTGCATTAAGTGAAGGTTGGTCATCTATGGGGGAAGTGTTTCCAATAGGTGAGTCCTTGGGAGGAGAAGGGTGAAAGACATCAGGGTCTGAGTGCACTGATGGGGATTGCCAAGGCTGCACTGATGGGGAGTGCCAGGGCTGTGAGGTAGCTGTATCTTCTTCAAAAGCTCCTGCACTAGTGTAAGGGTCTTCTTCAAACCTCTCCTCATGTTCTTCCTCTCCACCCAAACACTCATCTTCCTGGAGGTATTGCTCCTCTTCAGTGAGGTCATATGCGTCTGTAGAAGGGGGAAACAGCCTAGGAATCTTGACCCTAGGGTCATCCTGGGTCCATTCTCTTGGTCTTTTGGGTGTGGGTGGGTTTTGGCTACCCAAAAACCTTTCCATTTTTTCCATACAAGAATGGAGTCTTTCAAGGGTCTCATGGGGAACCCCTGAATAGTCTAGAGTGGGGAAATCAGTGTTTTCACCTTCAAAACGCTTAGAACGCTCCCACAACGTCGACGAAAGGTTTCCGTCGCCCTCAGAAAAGCCCTCCGGTAGTTCAGAAGTGCCTTTAGATGAAGGGGGCAGTTCCTGGCTACTCTTGTGCTTTTTCGGCGTTTCTATTTCTTTTGGTGCGGTATTCGACGTCTGTTTCGTCGTCCGCTGACGTTTGTCCTCGGAAACAATTCTCGCCAGGCTCTCGACGACGAGTTCGTCAGTAGAGGGTTCTGGAGTCGGCGTTACCTGCGTTACGCGTTGTTTCTCGACGGCCGCTCTATGGAGCGTTACGTCAGATGTTTTTGAGGTAGCGCTCGTGTTAGATGAAAGCCCAATCGCTGGTCGCGGCTGCGTTTGCGGGTGGGGCTTGAGACCCTTACGGTCTGAGGTCGACGCCGGAGTGCCCTGCGTCCCCTTCGGCACTGATGGATCCTTCGTCCTCGACGAAGAAGAGCTGTGGGTTGTGTGCTTAGGCCTATGGGGTCTGTGTGCGTCCTTGTCGCCGGGGTGTTCATCCCCATAAGCAGGGCGTGAGCCGAGCCCGTCGGGGCCGGGGGCGGACGTCGAGGAGCGCGAGCGCTCCTTCTGGGGGTTAATGACTTCCGTAACGGACGTCGAGTTATCACCCTCCTCGTCACTTTCTGTAACAGCGGCGGCGGGTGAGGAAACTGACTTCGACATAGCGTAGTCCGCCCACCTCTTAACTTTCCGTTCTTTAAGAGTTCTTGGTTTCAAGAGCTTACAGGCCGCGCAGCTGTCCTCTTTATGATCGAGGGGCAAGCAACGATTACAGAGCTTGTGTTTGTCCTTCCAAGTGTATTTGCCCCTACAGCGTGGGCAAAACTTAAAAGGTGTCCTCTCCATAGCTGAGGCAATAAAAACTGGTGATAACAACCCCAAGGGAAAGATAGGGGAGAAAGAAAGACATTCTCGACGAGAAGATAAAAGTTCGAACCCCCACTCTCCCTACTGTATGTTGGCCGGCGAGGCACGTGTTCGGCAGCGCCGAAGGATCTCCTCCGTCTCTTCCCCTCCGTCGAAAACTTGCTCGGCGGAGAAACAGCTTCACAGCTAACGTCGAGGGGAGGGATCTTTAACAATAAGTATATATTAAGGACCGAGGTCCGTAGTAAGTGTTTTGCAATGTCTCTCTAGGAGCTCCGCGTAAGGCGACCATAAGCCGGGCGGAAAAAAACAATCTGAGGGACCTCGACGCGTGAGGGATTGTGGGTACAACGCACGTCACTATAGGGATAGTGTTAGACACGCCTTGTCGACGTCCCCTTTTCGACTACGAAAAACAAAATGCAATACTCCGCAGTGACCACTGATGTCGGACCTATGCACAGCATGTGATTCTAAGCAGATTAACAAACATCAGAAACATGGATTCTCCAATCTAGGTACAGCCTCCCCTTTGTCTATTGTAAAGTGAAACCTAATGTATTGGGATACCTGGCTGTTCTATGTTGAGACCCACCTAGACCTTTCTCCCACTGTATCAGACTCTCCTATCTAGGTATAGCCTCAATCCATCTGCTATCTGGTGAAACGTAGTGTATTGTGAAACTGCGGCCTCTTCACGGCTTTGCAGGACACTAGAGTCTAGGTACGGCCTACATCTTTGTCTATTGTATGGTGAAACGTGGTGTATTGTGGGACTTGGGCTTCTCTTCCCCCCCCCCCCGTAGAGAATTTTCAAAATCTGACAGTGCTGTGAATTTACTAGTCTTTGTCAGTCAGAAAATTGATAGAAATTAGCATTACATTGACTCACACTTAAGTGTCCACTGTGATAATACTTTGAATCTACTAGTCTGCATCGCCTGCCTGTGCCGTTCTCCTAGAACCAGTCTTACTACAATTGACTCAAACCTAAAGGGTGCATGCTATGATACTGCGATTTATTTACACGCTTAGGAATTGTTCTTGCAAGATTGATTCACATCTAGTAAGCTACTATCTCACATCTTTAAAGTACCCCCTCTGATAGCACTATGACTCAGGTGTTTGCGCTGCACAATTAGAATTGCTCTCACCCACTCGACTCGCAACTAGAAAATTCTGCCCGAGATAGTTCTCCAAGATACTTACCTATGTTTTAGATCATAACTCAACCCACACTCGCCTCGCATATCACTCTTACTCTTCTCTACACCGTCACTCTATTTGAGTGCAGCTATACCCCCTCGATCAATTTCGGCTTAGCTGCTCACATACAAAACATTAACACACAAACACCTCATTCTAATAAAACACAGCTATATCCCATGACCAACTGGCCTAGCTGCACACATAAGCGTCCTACAGGCCCAACACAGCCAGGACCCAGACTTGGTGTCCACCCGCCAGACTGCACAGATTCAACTGATATCAATACCACCACACCTAATACTAGGATGCAGCTACCATCAGACAATTACATCAGCTGCACACTTAACTGGTGCTCCCAAGCACCCTGCAACACCTTATTCTCTCAACTGACCTGCACTACAGTCCGAGGGTGTTCAACCTACCAGCGCTTTGACGTCATACCAATGATATATAGAGCGCTATATAAATGCCAAATACCATCTTCTTGCCCTGCCGCTTCATTATTTCTACCACCTTGATTGTCCCATCAATTTTCCCTCGCTTGTTCTACTTTGTCCCAGGACTGTCCAGACACTCTGTCCATCTTTTCCAACACAAACATTTTTTATTGCCCCAGGGTAGAACCTAAACAAAAAATGTCCTAACTTCCAATCCACTATTTTCTGCACCGGTACCCTTATTTCTAGTTATACTTCAGGTTCTTGTAACCTGACCAATCATTCCTGCAATGCTCTTAACTCATCTATGTCTACTTTGGATCCTCTGGGTACACTGATGCTACGGGTATGTCAGTGCTTGTGGATGGGTTATATGGAGGTGCAAAATCTCTCAAGGCCCCCCCCCCCACCCATTGCTAATCCTGATAATCCTGTTCACACCATCTCTACCACTGGACGCTTATAGACTGGGTTTATAAACCATACTGCAGGTTTAGGCGTTATGGGGTCTATCCCTTTACATTGGATATCTTTCACCTCCCTGATCTTCCATATCCTCAAATACTTGCCAGAGATCTAGAATCTTTTCCGTTTTGTGATTTGTGAATGTTAGCATCTGTCATACTTAAACTTGAGAACATTAGCCTGCGCTGTATCTAGATAGGATTGTGAATTTTAGCAGGCGCTACACTTAGATGGAAGTACTAAGGCTAGCCAATGACACACTTAGATGGAATTCTCAATGTTAGCATATGCCACACTTAAATGGAATTGAGAACATTAGCCTGCGCCGTATTTAGAGAAGGAACAAGTTACTTACCTGGAACTTTTCTCCAGCATGGGTCTGGCATGGATTCACATGCTCATGAATATTCCCCATCGTCAGGCTGGGAATCCTCGGTAAAGAAAAAATCAGTTTCAAACTGTCTTTCTAATAACCAATCACTGGTCTCTGGGTCATAGTGCCCCCCACCAATGACTGCCCTCTACTTACGCCCCTCCTCTGGTAGCCATCTTCACATTTGGTAGCACTAAGTGGCAATAGGACCAAGAGAAGAGCCGCAGAGGGGTTGGGAGGGAGGGTTCGCATGTGAATCCATGCCAGAACCATGCTGGTGAACAGTTACAGGTAAGTAACTTGTTCCTTCTCCAGCATGGGCTCTGGCATGGATTCACATGCTCATGAATACAATACATAGCAGTACACATGCACAACCACGGGAGGTGGCAAGGCTCAACATTAAGCATCTCTTAACTCCTCACCAGGCTCACCTTCAAGCGAACAGGTTGCACAGCACTGCCTGGCTGACTGACTCCCTGGAATCCCGGTCAACGTAGTAGAATCTCATGAAGGTGTGCCGACCTCCACGTAGCAGCCCTGCAGATATCCAGCAGGGGCACACCTGACAGGAACGCCGTAGTAGCATCGATCGCTCTGGTTGAATGGGCTCTCAGACGGCCAGGCAACGATCGGTTTGCCAACCAGTGACAGTGCCTGATGCAGCCGGAGAGCCATCTGGAAATGGAAGCCTTAGAGAGGGCCTTCCCTTGGTTCACAGGTCCAAAGTTCACAAACAGCTGCGGTCCACATAGAACTTCAGTGCTCTAGCCACATCCAGCGAGTGCAAAGTCCTCTCAGCCAGCGATGAAGGCGAAGGGAAGAAAACCGGTAACACCAAGGGCTCGTTGAGATGGAAGTCCAACGGCACCTTGGGCATGAAGGAGGGGTGCGTCGTCAGCACTACCCTTGTCTCGTGGAATGTCAGGTATGGAGGTTTACAGGAGAGGGCCTGGATCTCTCCCACTCGTCGTCCAGAGGTGATGGCCCCAAGAAACACTGTCTTTCACGATAGGAACTTCAGCGGTGCCGAATGCAAGGGCTCGAATGGGGGACCCATGAGCCTGGTCAGCACCACGTTGAGTTCCCACGCCGGGGCCGGAGCCTTCAGCGGCGGGAACGAGCGGAACAGTCCTTTCATGAACTCCATCACACGGTGAGACCACAGCAACAACCGTCCCGGAGTTCTGGTGTAGCGGGAGATAGTCGCCAGGTAGATCTTGATGGAGGCATGTGCCAGCCCCGCCTTGGTCAGCGACACCAAGTACGGCAGCACTTGAGTGGCCGTAATCCGTAGAGGGTTGATCTTCTGTGCACGGCACCAGACAGAGCCTCTTACACTTATGTCCATAGCACTTAAGAGTCGAGGACGCCTTAGCCTTTGCAAGTACCTCCTTGCAGTCCGCCGGGATATCGTAGCCTCCAAACTCTAGTGCTGCAGGAGACGGGTGTTGGGACAGTTTTTCTGAAGTCCAACTAAGGGCTTAGTAAAACCATTCAACTGAGGCAGTACAAGACTCCACTCTTACTATAAGGCTGTACCACCTGAGTTCAGGGTAGCGTAGACAGAGCAGCCAGGCTGATTTTAGGAGGGAGCGAGGGCAGTAGATACAGTACAAGTGAAATTGTAATACAAATGATCCAAAGAAACACTGAAACACTATGTATTGTAAAAATAAAGGATTTATTTAAATACAGGTAGGCCCAAATAAATCTAGGGGTTAAGTACTAACACATTATATGAAATCACAATTTAAAACACTATACTTGAAAGCACATAGGCCCAAGTATAAACTTTATTTGGAACACCTAACAGTAGTTCTAGGGAAGTGAAAACCTTGTTATATACATTTAGTATAGGTCAAGCCTATTCTTTGGGAATAAAAGACCAATGGTTACTTTCAGATTACTTTTGGTAATACACGGGCAGTAGGCCCTTCCAGTTGTACAGTGACTCTTGGAACAAATCACAGTCAACTGGACAATACACTTTTTGGTGAATAGTGAAACACTTATTCTAGGTGCAGTAGAAACCTATAACCACTTTTGTCATAACAGTTATACCAGGTGAGTAAAACCGAAGGATGTAATATACAATTACAGATGCTTTAGAAATCAGGGAACCCCAGATTGAGGCAAGCAATAACTCTGGTAACTTGTTTTGGATGGCACACAGCTAACACAAGGTAAGTAAAACCCACTTACTTTAACTTCACAATGAAGGGGAAAGTAAAACCCAATGTCACTTTACTGAATAGTTATTCTAGGTAGGCAACAACCTAATGTAGACTTATTAAGGACAGGCTAGCAGCAAGTCATGGGAAGCAGGACCCAGTTGCAGGACACTTATACAATTACCCTACAGGAATAATCTGATGAAACAAACTAAAGAGGCACAACCTAATCACAGAAGAGTAAAACACCTTTACATCTACTTTCTTTTAGACTGGCCAAACAGTGGCTAAGAAAGAAAAGATGTTAACCATACTTTTAAGAATAGTGCATCACACATTCAAGATCATGAAGAACTTTTCTAACTGTTCACTCTTAGAATTACAGTTACCCACCAACTCTTTACAAGTAAGTAAAACACTTGATTTCTTTTCTAGGCAGAAGTCCCAATCCCTTCAAAGTCTTTCCCTTATTCTTGGAGCATGAGTGTTCTCAGTGGCAGAAGGGGGGTCACTAGGACTAGTGACCAACAGGCAGTGTTAGAATAAGTTCTTTAGTAGCAAAAGTCAGAGTTCCTTAGGAAAACTGGGCAAACAGGTGAGTACTTTACTTCTAGGGTTAGAAGTAGTCTAGGGGCTTCACAGAAGACACCCTAGCAGGATTCTAGCAGTGGGACTGGGTGCACTGGATGAGGGACCTCCCAATCACAGAAGACACTCCAAAGCTACACAGAAATCCCAACAGGCTTAAGGTAAGTATATACCCAAGCCAACACGGTACCTCAGCAATGAAGAAGAGACTGCAGCAGGAGAACTTCAGGGACTGCAGCCAAATACCTGGTCAGTGGATTCCTTGTCCTGGAGACTGAACACAAGACCTCAGAAGGAACTTTGCAGCAGGGATCGATGAAGGCTCTAGGCAAGATCTCTCGCGGCTGAATGCGGTTCAGCGCCTTTTCAAGGAGCACAGAAGAGAAAAATTGCAGTTGAATTCTTGTAGTTTAAAAGGTCCAGCACTCTTGTGAGGGGACTTCTCGGACTCGATTTGTGTCTCTGGAGATACACCAGGATGCCCACGAAGTTTCAGCGAGATTCGGAAGACCGTGCACCGCACAGTGGCTGGAGGTCCAGGGGTATTGCAAGAATGCAAGGTCGCAGCAGCCCGTGGGATGGCTCAAAATGCAGGTCTTCTTGAGTCTAGTGGGTCTCACCAGGCTCTGGTTGCCGTTTTCGGAGACCCTAGGTCGATTGGAAGGAAGGGCTGCAGCAGGCTCCGGTTACACAGCAGGCTCTCCGGTCGCTGGAAATAATTCACGCCGCTTTTCCTTCATCATCCTCTTCGGTTTTCTGTTCCAGTGGTAGACATGACTTCAGCTTCCAGGTTTCCAGTATTTATCAGGAACTACAGCACAACCTCTGCATTCTCTCCCTGCATTTTACAAGAAAGGGGCGTCTGGTTGTTCAATTAGGCCAGCAACCCCTTCCCCCACTGGGATTTGTCCCAGTTGAAGGAAGGCGCAAGACAAAGGATGAGTGAGTTTTGGACTCCTCCCCCCACTTCCTGTGCTTACAGACTGACTGGAGCCTGGGCGGGGTGACCAGGGGACTCCCGCCAAAGACAAAACTCATTTCCCGCCCTGGATGTCAGGGGAAGGAACAAGAAACGAGAAGAAACGCTAAAATGGCAGAAAAAGAAGACGGGGCGATTTTGGTAAAATGAGCACCCTTAGGTGCCTTTACTGCAGCTGTGATTACAGCCCGCGGTAAAGGTGCACCAAATTAGTAAAAGGTATCACTGCCACCAGCCATTAAAGGTAAGCTTGTTACAGTTTTAATGTGAAAGGGGATACACATTGCATCTCCCCAGCACTCCACTAAGGTGGGGTGCGCTGGTTTCACAGAATAAAATGTAAAAAGGGATCCAAAGATCCTTTCTACCCTTGGAAACTGTAGTTCAATCAAGGTTAGCCCAAGAAAGTTAAATGGGGAGCCCCCGAGGGCAACCCAGCAACAACAGGCACTTATTGCCAATAAGTGGTTAGACATGATAACTTTAAAAAGCCACTATGGAGAGTCTTAAAAATGACACCCATAAAAAGAGTTAAAGATTAGGTGAGTGTGGAAAAAGGTTCCCACTCACTGAGGTATTAATGAAAAATATTATCTAGAGTTGAACAAGGAAAGGAAGATTTACTAGCTCTCTGGAAATCTTACCCAACACTAGGCCTGCAGGTTCAGCGATACCCAGGTTGTGATGTAGGATGGCGCCTCCTTCCCTGGCGATTCGCGTCCATCGGCAGTTTGAGGGGGGTGGGGGTGTGCTGACAAGTCCAGAAGGTCCGGGAACCATATCTGCCTCGGCCACGCTAGTGCGACGAGGATCATCCGGCACCGTCTTGAGTTGACTGATGAGTCGCAGAAGCAACGGCAGGAACGCGTACATGAACAGGCCGTCACAGGGGAAGGAGACTGCATCGCCCATGCTCCCTGGCTGGGGAAACCTGCTGGCGGAACTATGGCACTTGGTGTTCGCCGCCGTCGCGTCGCAAACAGGTCGATCTGGGGACTGCCCCATCGTCGGAAAAGGAGAGCCACTTGATCCTGCCAAAGCTCCCACTTGTGGCGAGAGCGCAGCTCGCTGCTGAGTGAGTCGGCAACAGCGTTTTTCACTCCTGACAGATGAAAAGGTACCAGGAACATCCCCGGGGCGACGGCCCAGTGCCACAGATCCAGCGCTTCTTGGATAGGGCTGGGGATCTGGTGCCCCCCCCCGCCTACTTCCGGATGTACAATATCGTGGTGGTGTTGTCGGTGAAGATCTGTACCACTTTTGATGTGCAGGGATCTCTCCTCCGGGAGCCAAAGGCCTCTTGCGTGGAGATCTCCGGTGTACGCTCCCCATCCCTCCAGGGAGGCGTCAGTTGTCACCATTTCTTGGTGCGTTGGGGTCTGGGAGTCCATGCCCGCCACGAGATGCTTGTGGGTGCACCACCATCCAACAGGCGTCGAGGAACTCCTGCAGTGGTCGCATCGCAGCCTGCACAAGCGCATAAGGCAGATGCAAGATGACCTTGTGCCGAGCAGGGACTTGATGGACCTCACCCTGGCCACTTCAATGGTCAACAGCCGTTGTACCTTGCCCAGGATGGCCTTCTTCCTCTCCTCCGACGGTGAAGCCAACCGTGCCACTG
This sequence comes from Ambystoma mexicanum, assembly GCF_040938575.1. Lineage (NCBI taxonomy): Eukaryota > Metazoa > Chordata > Amphibia > Caudata > Ambystomatidae > Ambystoma > Ambystoma mexicanum. The sequence continues at coordinate 393,410,425 of NC_090921.1, read as the reverse complement.
TGTCGAGCCTGGCTCCCAGGAACAGGGCGTCCAGCGACTGTACCAAGTGGGACTTCTCAAAGTTGATTAAGAATCCCAAGTCCGTGAGCAGGCGGGCGGTCTTCGCTGTGTGGTCGACAGCAAGTTCTCTTGACTTTGCTCGGATGAGCCAATCGTCCAGGTAAGGGTAAACGTGGATTCCCTGCAGGTGCAGCCGCGCCGCCACCAGTGCCAGGCACTTGGTAAAGACCCTTGGGGCCGACTTCAACCCGAAGGGCAGGGCCTTGAACTGGTAGTGCCGCCCTTGGACCACGAAAAGTAGGAACTTTCGATGTTCTTTCTGTATGGGGATGTGAAAGTAAGAATCCTCCAAGTCCGGCGACGATTGGAAGTCTCCTTCCTCCAGCTGTTCCAGCACGTGCTGAAGGGTAACCATCCAGAATTTCTAGGCTTTCATGTATTTATTGAGGCGCCGAAGGTCCAGGATGGGTCGCCAGCCGCTGGTCTTTCGGACGAGGAAGTATCGCGAGTATACTCCAGAGCCCCAGAGCCTCTTTGGGATGAGTTCTATCATGCCCTTTCTGAGCATGGCTCGTACCTCAAGGAGCAGCTGTGGTACGTGGTTCTCTTTCCTAGCCACAGGAGGGAAATGGGATCACTTTCTTCGAAACTCCAGAGTGTGCCCATGGGCCAGGGCATCCAGCACCCAACAGTCAGTGGAGATGGACTCCCACACGCCAACTAAGTTAGCCAACCGGCCTCCAACCGGGGTGCTTAGGTGGGGGCCCGACGTCACAGCCGGTTCAATCCTGTTTCGCAGAGGCCTTGCCACCCTGGGCTCCTTGACAACAGTATCCACCGGTCTTGCTACTGCCTCTCTAAGCTTCCTGCAACGAGGAACATGCAGCTTGGCGGTACGACGAACTGCCGCTGAATTCTTTGGAGGCACCTTGAGATTGCGGAGGTCCGAAAGGACAGCCGTCGATGAAGTGCCTAGGGCACGGGCCGTCTTGGTGTCTGCTTTGATGGCCTGTAGCGACTCGTCCACCGCTTTCCCGAATAGGTTATTTCTGTCGAAGGGCATGTCCAGTACCCTGGTATGCACGTCCTGACTGAAATTGGTGGCCTTGAGCGAACCATGCCGGCAAACGCTGTTGCCCATCTGGCAAAAGCCAGTGTCAGCGATGTCCGTGGCCACCGTGATGCCATGGTCTGACACCACCTTGCCTTCCTGCAGGATTTTAAGGGCTTCCGCCCTCTTGTCTGGGAGGAAGTCCAGGAGAGGAGCGATCTTGAACCACAGCTCCCTGTCGTAGCGTGCCACGATTGCAAGCGCATTGGCCGCCTTGATGTTCGTCGCTTGAGATGACCAGTCGTCCCATGGCGTCCAGCTTCTTCCCCTCGCCGTCCGGTGGGGACGTGGAAGTTGATGCGGTCGACCCTGCCAATTTCTTCTTGGTTGCCACAGAGACAACCGAATCCGGGGACGGCTGTGCTCTGAGGCACGTGGGAGCCGAGTCTGGGACCCAGTACTACTTCTCGTACTGGTCCCTCTTTGCAGGGGCAGTGGACGGGTTCTTCAACAGGGACAGTCCTTCGTCCCAGATGTCCAGTAATGGGACTGAGAGGATGGTCTTCCTCCTGGCCTCCCGTCATTGGTAGAGGAAACCTTCCTTCTTCTCTTCGGGGCATAGCTGGAAAAGCTCTGATGCTCTGGCAATCATGGCTTGAAAGGAGGCAATTTCGTCAGAGGGAGGCGTGGGGGAGGGGGGCGGGGTCGGAGGCCCAGGCAGGGGGTGATGGTCGATCCGTCCCGTCATCGTCACCACCATCGTCGTCCGTGTCGTTGCCATCTCTGTTCCCATCTCATCCAACGGAGGAGGAGGAGATGGAGGTGAAGGATAGAAGGGAGGGGGAGGCTGGATTCGCTTCTGCTTCCTCGGTGGGCTCCCCGACGGTCCAGGCGCCGCGGGATCGTCCGGTGGGGGGGGAGTAAGGGCAACCTTGTCCTTTTCTCCATACACAGGGTCTGCAAAGCCATCAAGATTGCTCCTGAATTGTCCTGTGGCATAGGCATCGGTTACGATGGGAGCAACGGCTGGAGCGTGGGGTCCCGTTTCCTCCACGGCCCGCGGCTCCTCGTCAGTTCCACCGTTGCTCTCCACGTCCGCCTTGTCGGGATCCCTCCTGTAGGTCTCAAATTTCTTGTCCAGGATAGCTTTGACGCCAGCCAGCTCATCCTCGGAGGTGGTATCTGTCTGTTATGGCTAATGCCCCCACTCTCATATCCCGGGGTTTCACAGGGGTCTTCGATAGGCTGGAAAGATTCCCCTCTGAGGTGGCAGGGAAACTCTAAGCCAGGACGTAGTGTCCACTGGGGAAGCCTCCACATGCTTCGCCAGGGCCGCCACGACTCCTTCAATTGAGGCCTTCGCCGGGTGAATCCGGGCCTTCACCTTAGGGGGGTCACTGCCTTGCCCACCCCCCCTGGCTTTCTCCATCAGGATCGACCAGGGCTTCCCCCGAAGCTTACCCGGGTTCTCAGACTTCCCTCCCCCCCTCCCCAAGCCAGAGCGTTGGCTCGTGGATGATGGTGTTTGGTGACATCGCCCCCCTGCCTGGCAGCCGAGGAGCCCGAACCAACGGCCCTCCCGAACTCACAGTGCTTTCCCTTTTGTTGGGCCCCCGTCGCCGGAGCGCCCTCAAAGGTCTTAGAAGACTGCTCGGACTTCTAATCTGCTGCTAGGCTCTTCCCCTCCAGCCAGTTGGTGAGCCGAGTTAAGACGGTCATTCATTGTCCGGACTGATCTGTTCTTACAGAACGCATAGTCGTCCTCCACGTGCGACTTTATCAGCGTGAAGGCAGTAATCGACATCCTGGGCAGTTCAGGAACAGTTTGGATCCAGTAGGTGTCAAATCTCCTTTTGTCCTGGGCCATGTCCGAATCGGGGTAGGCCTAAAGGTCTTCCGGAATCCTCCAAGAAGTGTAATTAGACAAAGATCCACCCTTGAGGGGCGTAGAAAATTCCGAAACGGGTCCCTGTTGATCGGAAGAAGAGTCAGTGGCGCTTGAGGCTCGAATTGAATGAAATAGTAAGAGTAAAATTCGAAAAAACACAAAAGCTCGAGAGCTACAGCACGAGGACTCCCAACACTTGAATGTGCGGTAAACACCTGAAGATGGCTGCCAGAGGGGCTTAGGTAGAGGGCAGTCATTGGCTGGGGGCAGTATGACCCAGAGACCAGTGATTGGTTATTAGTAGAAAGACAGTTCAGAAACGAAACTGAAACTGATTTTTTCTTGACTGGGAATATTCATGAGCATGTGAATCCATGCCAGACCATATGCTGGATAAGGAACAAGTTACTTACCTGTAACTGTTTTTCTCCAGCATGTGTCTGGCATGGATTCACATGCTCATGAATATTCCCCGTCGTCAGGCTGGGAATCCTCGGTAAAGAAAAATCAATATCGGTTTCGTTTCTGATCTGTCTATCGTAGTAGTAACCAATCACTGATCTCTGCGTCATACTGACCACAGCCAATGACTGCCATCTCCCTAAGCCCAGCCTCTGGCAGCCATCTTCAGATTTGGTAGCACGTGAAGTGGCAGTATGACCAAGTGAAGAGCCGCAGAGGGGTAGGCGGGAGGGTTCGCATGTGAATCAATGCCAGACCCATGCTGGAGAACAGTTACAGGTAAGTAACTTGTTCCTTCTCCAGCATGGGGTCTGGCATGGATTCACATGCTCATGAATAAAAGAATACATAGCAGTATACACATGCACAACCACGGGAGGTGGCAAAGGCTCAACATTAAGCATTACATCCAAAACTCAACATTAAGCAATTCTTACCTCCTCACCAGGCTCACCTTAGGCGAACAGGTTGCGCAGCACTGCGTGGCCAACCCTGGACTCCTCCCTGGAATCCCGATCGACGCAGTAGAATTTCGTGAAGGTGTGCGTCGACCTCCGCGTAGGAACCCTGCAGATGTCCAGCAAGGGCACACCAGATAGGAACGCCGTGGTAGCTGCGATCGCTCAGATGGAATGGGCTCTCGGACGGCCAGGCAGCGGTCGGTTTGTCAACCTATGACAGTACATGATACAGCCGGAGAGCCATCTGGAAATGGAAGCCTTCGAGAGAGCCTGATTGACAGGTCTAAAGTTCACAAAAAGTTGTGACGTCTTCCGAAAACTCTTCGTGCTGTCCACGTAGAACTTCAGCGCTCTAGCCACATCCAGCGAGTGCAAAGTCCTTTCAGCCGGCGACGGGAAGAAAACATGCAACACCAAGGGTTCGTTGAGGTGGAAGTCCGACGGCACCTTGGGCATGAAGGAGGGGTGCGTCCTGAGCACTATCCTCGTGTCGTGAAAAGTCAAGTACGGGGGCTTGCAGGAAAGGGCCTGGATCTCTCCCACTCGTCGTGCGGAGGTGATGGCCACAAGAAACACTGTTTTCCACAACAAGAATTTCAACGGAGCTGAGTGCAGAGGCTCGAACGGAGGTCCCATGAGCTTGGTCAGCACCATGCTGAGCTCCCACGCCGGGGCCGGGGCCTTCACCGGCGGGAATGATCTGAACAGTCCCTTCATGAATTCTTTCACCAGACGATGAGACCACAAAGACATCCGTCCCGTGGTTCTGGTGTATCGGGAGATCGCAGCAAGATGAATCTTGATGGAAGCGTGCGCCAGTCCAGCCTTGGCCAGCGTCAGCAGGTACGGCAGTACTTAAGGAGGCGTAATCCGTAGAGGGTTAATCTTCAGTGCGTGGCACCAGACAGAGAACCTCTTCCATTTGTGTCCGTAGCATTTAAGAGTTGACGACGCCCTGGCCTTTGCAAGAACCTCTCTGCAGTCGGCCGGTATGTGGTAACCTCCAAACTCTAACGCTGCAGGAGCCAGGCCTGCAAGTTCAGCGACTTCGGGTCATGATGGAAGATGGCGCCTCCTTCCCTGGAGAGAAGATCCGCGTCCACTGGCAGCTTGATTGACGGGGACGCTGACAAGTCCAGAAGGTCCGGGAACCATATCTGCCTCGGCCACGCAGGTGCGACGAGGATCATCCTGCACCGTGACCTCTTGAGCTGGTTGATGAGCCGGATCAGCAGCGGTAAAGGAGGGAACGCATATAGGAACAGGCCCTCCCAGGGGGACAAAGCATCGCCCATGCTCCTCGGCTGGGGAAACCTGCTGGCGAACCTCCGGCACATGGAGTTCGTCGCCGTCGCGACCAGATCGATCTGGGGTGTGCCCCACCGTCGGAAGAGGCGGTCCACTAGATCCTGTCGTAGTTCCCCACTCGTAGCACGAGCGCAGCTCTCTGCTGAGAGAGTCGGCAATGGCGTTTTTTATTCCTGCCAGATGAAACTGCACCAGAAACATCCCTTGGGAGACGGCCCAATGCCACAGATCCTGCGCCTCCTTGGACAGGGCTGGGGATCTGGTACCGCCCTGCTTCCTGATGTAGAACATGGTGGTGGTGTTGTCGGTGAAGATCCTCACCACCTTGCCCTTGAGGGACGGAAGAAAGGACCTGAGGGCCCAAAACACTGCACGGAGTTCCAGGACGTTGATATGGAGGGACGTCTCCGTCGGCAGCCAAAGGCCCCTCGCGTGCAGATTTTCGGTGTGCGCTCCCCCACCCTTCCAGGGAGGCATCCGTTGTCACTGTCTTCTGGTGGCCCGGGGTCTGGAAGTCATGCCCGCCGTCAGATGCGCGCGGGTGCCCCACCACCGGATCGCTCGTCGGAAGCTCTCCTCGAGTGTGATCCTGTCCTCGAAGCTGCCAGTCTGGATCCAGCGAGCGTCCAGGAACTCCTGCAACGGGCGCATCCGAAGCCTGCACAGGCGGATGAGATAAATGCAAGAAGACATCATTCCGATGAGACTTGATAGACCTCACCCTGGCCGTGTCCGCTGCACCTTGCCCAAGATGGCCCTCGTCCTTTCCTCCGATGGAGGCCAGAAGCGCCACTTTGTCGAGCTTCGCTCCCAGAAACAGCGCGTCTTGCACGGGCACCAGGTGGGACTTGGCGTAGTTTATGGAGAATCCCAGGTCCGTGAGTAGTTGGACGGTCCTCGCCGTGTGCTCCGCGGCGAGCTCCTTTGTCTTTGCTCGGATGAGCCAGTCGTCCAGGTAGGGGTAGACGTGGATACCCTCCAGGCGCAGCAACACCGCCACGAGGCACTTGGTGAACACCCTGGGTGCTGACCTCAATCCAAAGGGAAGGGCTCTGAACTGGTAGTGACGCCCTTGGACCACGAATCTGAGAAACTTTCGGTGTCCCTTTAGGATGGGGATATGAAAGTAGGCATCCTCCAAGTCCAACGACGACAGGAAATCGCCCTCCTCCAGTTGACCCGGATGGTCACCCTCCAGCACGTCCTGGAACTTCTGTGCCTTGATGAATTTGTTCAGTCATCGTAGGTCCAGGATGGGACGCCATCCTCCCGTCTTCTTCACGAGGAAGTATCTTGAGTAAACTCCGGAGCCCCAAAGCCTCTTTGGGACGAGCTCGATGGAGCCTTTCTTGAGCATCGCCTTTACCTCCAAGAGAAGTTGAGGGACGTGATGTTCCTTCCTGGCCAAGGCGGGGACGCACGGGCACTTCTTTAGAAACTCGAGCGCGTGACCCTGGGCCAGGGCGTCCAGCACCCAACGGTCAGTGGAGATGGACTCCCACACGCTGACGAAGCTCGCCAGCCGGCCTCCCACCGGGGTGCTTCGGTGGGGGCCCGACCCCACGGCCGGTTCAGTCCTGCTTCGACGAGGCTTCGCCGCCTTGTCCTCCTTGGCGACGACGGCAGGGTCAGCCCGACTTGCCTCGTCCCCTGTAGGCTTCCTGTGACGACGAACAGGCCGCTTGACGATAGGTGGAAAATCCGCCGCCGGAACCTTTGGAGGCACCCTGCTTGCCTCCGCCGCTCCGAAAGGGCGGCCGTCGTTGCTGGAGAACACCAAGAGCCCGGGCCGTCTCCGTGTCCATCTTGATGGCTTGTAGGGAATCGTCCACTGTTTTCCCAAACAGGTTGCTCCCGTCGAACGGCATGTCCAAGATTCTGGTCTGCACGTCCTGACGGAAGTCAGTTGCCTTGAGCCATCCACGCCGTCTAAGGCACACGCCGTTGCCCAACTGGCAAAATCCAGTGTCAGCGATGTCCGTCGCTATCGTAATGGCGTGGTCCGACGCCACTTCTCCTTCCTGCAAGATCTCTAGGGCCTCCGCCCTCTTGTCTGGTAAGAAGTCCAGCAGGGGGGCGATTTTGTACCACAACTCCCTGTCGTAGCGGGCTACGATAGCCAAGGCGTTGGCAGCCTTTATCGTCGTTGCTGCCGATGAGATGACTCTGCGTCCCATCGTGTCCAATTTCTTTCCCTCGCCGTCCGGCGGGGAGGTTGACGTAGAGGCCGAGGCCCACCCCCCCCGCTTTCTTCCTGGCCGCCGCGGAGACGACCGAGACCAAGGGGGCCGCGTCCGGGACCCGGTACTACTTCTCGTACCGATCCTTCTCGCAGGCGTTGTGGATGGGTTCTTGGGGAGGGCGAGACCCTCATCCCAGATATCGTCCAGTAGAGGTACAGCGAGGACCGTCTTCCTCTTGGTCTCGCGCCGTTGATAAAGGAAACCTTCCTTCTCTTCCGGGCAGAGCTGGAAAAGCTCGGATGCCCTGGCGGTCATGGCATGAAACGATCCAATCTCGTCGGGCGGGGAAGCCCGGGGAGGAGGTGACGGGAGATCCTTGTCGTAAACCTCGTCGTCTGTACCAGGCGCGGCCGCGTCAGTCCCCGTATCATCCCCACGGGTCGTGGACGGGGAGGAGAGCTGAGCAGGGCGCGATGGTTGAAGAGGAGGTGGAGGATGAATCCTCCTCTTAAGAGGAGGGCTCCCAGAAGGGCCTGGCTCTGGGTCCCCCGTCGGGAGAGGTTCCTCCTTTGGTGGTAACGGCAATCTCGTCCTTATCTCCGAGCATAAGGACTGTATAGCCAACAAAATGGCCGCCGAGTTGTCTTGCGGCACTGGTTGAGGGGAGTCCGACGGGCAGTCAGGAGCCCCGTCGGCACCCTCGACGTTCTCGTCTCCTACGTCGGGGTCCCTCCCGACGGGCTGGTCTTCTTCCACGCCGTGGCTTAAGACTTCGATTTCTCCGCCTCGTTCCCCCTCCGATGGGGCCTTCGAGCTCGACTGGGATCTCTCCAGGAGCTTCGCCGGGTGCTCGGCCTTCCTCTTACCCGAGCCAGAGCGTTGGCTCGTGGTTGATGGCGCCGGGGAGGATGCGCCCTGCCTGGCGCCCGTAGAGCCCGACCGTTCGGCGCTCCCGGTGCCAGCGGACTCGCGGTGCTTGGCCGTCTGTTGGACCCCCGTCGCCGGGGCGCCCTCAAAGGTCTTAGAAGACCGCTCGGACTTCTTCTCGCCTGATGGGCTCTTCCCTTCCAGCCAGTTGGCGAGACGCAGATGGCGGTCCTTCATGGTCCGCTCCGACATATTGCCGCAAAACACACAGTCCTTCTCCACGTGCGTCTTGTCCTCATGCAGGCAGTAGAGGCAAAGGGAGTGTTCGTCCTCCTTAAAGACATTTTGAAGCTGGCATCCAGGGCAGACCATGACCATCTTTCCGGGCGTCGAGCTTCCCTTCTCCTGGGCCATGATCTAGATGGGCCTGAGAAACTTCTGGAGTCCTCCAAAAGTGTGGCTCGACGAAATCTTGACCCTTGAGGGGCGTAGAAGAATCCGACACGGGTCCCCGTTGATCGGATAAAGAAACTGTGGAGCTTGAGGCTCTTTTGACCGAAAAAGAGAACATTTTCCTAAGAAAAAGCACAAAAAAAGCACTAAAGCTCGAGAGCAATAGCACGAGGATCCCAACACTTGAATGTGCAGTAAAAATCTGAAGATGGCTGCCAGAGGTGGGGCTTAGGGAGATGGTAGTCATTGGCTGTGGTCAGTATGGCGCAGAGATCAGTGATTGGTTACTACTATGAAAGACAGATCAGAAACGAAACTGATACTGATTTTTCTTTACCGAGGATTCCCAGCCTGACGGGGAATATTCATGAGCATGTGAATCCATGCCAGACCCCATGCTGGAGAATATTGTGAAGGTTAGCGCGTGCCACACTTAGACGGAACTATGCAGGTCAGCAAGTGCTACACTTAGACAGAACTGTGAATGTCAGCATGTTAAATGTCATAACCCACTAACCAATATAAGCTCAATGTCTCCGCATAATCTCACTCAAAAAACACAACCATCTCTCGCACAACAAGCTGCACGCACTTCACCATACTTCAACACAAGCCGCACCAACAGCACACACGGACTGACACCAATCCAATACGCGCACCAAAGCGCAGCACCCAGTGTCTGAGTTGAAGCTGCCAACAGTATACCACTCCTCTCCCTATCCAGGCCCATTCCTTATACCGAGCCACTACTGTTTTTACTTATATCCTTTGTAATACCACCTTCCAATATGCTGAGGATCCTATTGCTTCCATCATAACAGAATAATGCATGGTACTACCTTCTCAACCTGTAATGTATCCCTTACCTCCCAGTCCCTATAAACTGGGGCACCATTTCATCTCAGTCTTTTATATGCAGAGGTTCCTTTTTCCATTATAAAAAGTAGAAAAACAAACAAATTCAATACATAACCCACCTCCTATCCAATGTACTCTTTACACATCACCTGAAATCCTATCTAATCCTTAACACATCACCAAAAAGTTCTATTCCATAATACATCACAAAAAAGTCCTATTCCATTGACCTTGTACATCATCCACATTACCATACTATCATACATGCATGTTCCCATATCATAACTTGCAAGAGTATACTCACGTACACTCCCCTATTCTTAGTATATATGGGCTTTTGATGGACAGCAAACAGCTGCTCAGCCACTTCGTGTGCTCTGCCTAAGCTGGCCTCGGTGACAACACTGCATGCTTTGCAATCCATTTTTAGTGCAGGCCACATTCCTTCCAGGAAGGGGGATTGGGAGTATTTTTTGCTCCCATCGTGCTTTGAAACTATTTAAAACTAAATAGAAAAACATTTACAAATGTATTCAGTTAATAGTTATTTACATCTTATGACATGCATTACTTACCGTAAAAGTATTTGATTGTATCCGCCTAGATTCACATGCTGTGCATATAGTCCGACATCCAATGGTCACCGCGGAGTATTGAATCTTTTCTTTCGAGAATCGAAAGAGGACATCGACATGGGCGTGCTTGTAACACTATCCCCAACGTGACATGTAGTGTACCCAAAATCCCTCACGCGTCGAGGTCCCTCCGATTGTATTTTTTCTGCCATGAGGGAGCCTATGACTATCTTGAGTGAGTACAGAAAAGAGAAATTAGTTCAACGCCTATATTTCTTCCATCCAAGTGGGTGGGCGCATGTGAATCTAAGCAGATACAATCGTCAGAAATGCTTTATGGTAAGTAATGCATGTCTTATGATGCTTGTTAATCTGCTTAGAATCACGTGCTGTGCATAGACCAGCAAGCATAGAAAGCAGTATCCGGAGTTGGAGGTGTGATGTGAGAAGGAACTGTAGTAAAAAGATGTCTTGGTACGGCTTGTCCCACCTGAGAATCAGACCTAGAATGAGTGTCTAGGCAATAGTGTTTTGTAAAGGTGTGTACAGAACTCTAGGTTGCCGCTTTGCAACAGTTGCAATGAATGCTATGGAAGCCCCAGTGCGTAGAGTAGAATGCGCTCTAGGCTTGAAGGGCAGTTCTCTCTTAGCAAGAGAGAGATGCATTTTACAATCCACCTAGAGATAGTAGATTTGGAGACAGGGTCTCCTGCTCTACCTGCTGCCACTGAAACGAAAAACTTGTTTTCCTTAGTGGTCGAGTTGTTTCCATGTAAATCATGACCGCTTTAGAGAGTTAAAGACTAGGCCTGAGTCAAGAAAATGAGTCAGGTACAAAACGATATGTAGGAGAGCAGTCAATGGGGTTGATGTTCTTAGAGTTGCACTAGATGACAAAACGCTTCCACTTACTGGAATAGCAACATTGTGTGTTCGGTTTCCTTGCCTCCCTGAATATGTCCATACATCTCTGAGGGAGTTGCAGGTGCCCGAACTCTATGACATCAGGAGCCAGGCCACTAAGTTTAATGTTTGCAGGCATGGGTGAAGTGTCTCCCCTTTGTCTTGTGACATGTTGTACGGGCAAGGCAGTCTCATTGGAGGAGAAAGGGACATCTCCATCAAATGAGCGAACCAGGGTTGGTGGGCCCACATGGGTGCCACCAATATCATTGTGACTGGTTCCTGGTGCATCTTGTGCACTATCTTGTTGAGAAGGGGAGTGGGGGGTGGGAGGGGTTGGTAGCATCAACAAATTTCCCTGACCAGTTTATCCAGAGTCCACTCCCCATGGAACACGTACCTGGAGGTGTAATCTTGGCATAGAGCGTTCTCCAGAGTTGCGAACAAGTAGATCTCTGGGAAGCCCCATTCTGCGAAAACTTTGGAGACAATGTTTTCGTGTAATCACCATTTGTACTTTATGGGTAGTGGGAAATCTCTGCTGAGTACTTCTGCCAGAAGATGAGGTCCCCTGGAACATGTGACAACAGGAACATGTGTTTCAGAGCCCACTTCCAAATGTTCTGGGACAGTTTGGACAGCCCTGGAGAGTGAGTGCTCCCTTGCTTGTTCAGATAGTACACAGGCGTGGTGTGGTCTCTGAGGATCAGGACCGTTTTTCCCTGCAGTTGTGTCTGAAAGGCTTTCAGTGCTTTGAATACAACTAATAGTTCCAACAGGTTGAATTGATTTCCTTTACAAGAGGATCTCCCTCGACCACCACCGCAGCGAGAGAATGAAGGCTGGCGAGACAACCACTAGATCGTCCCATTGTCCGCTGGCCTGTCACCACTGGCTGTTGAGCCACTCTTGCATTGGACGAAAGCGCGTGAGGTACCAAATAAATGCATGATGCCATCATTCCCAACAGTCGAATAGCTTTGCGTGCCATCACCTCTCAACTGGCTACATATTGAGGGATTTGAAACAGCAGGTTTTGGACCCTCGTTGGAGGGGAAGACGAGGCCATCCTTTGTTCGAATTAGAGCCCCTAGGAACTGCTTGACCTGACTGGGGTCTAGGCTGGATTTCTTCTCGATGGCAAATCCTAGACTGAATAAAAGATCTATAGTTCTTTGGGTATTTGACAGACATGTTTTGTAGGAGTCTCCCGTTATGAGCCAGTTGTCGAGGTAAGGATAAACTGGGGTGGATTGCCTGCGCAGGTGTGCTGCTACCCACTGTCAGTACCTTTGTAAATAACCTTGGTGCAGAGGCTATGCCAAAGGGTAGTACTTTGAACTGATAGTGCTGGTCTTGTATCATGAATCTGAGGTATTTTCTGTGCGCCGGCAACATTGAAATATGAAAGTATGCATCTTTCATGTCCAATGTTGTCATGTAATCCCCCTGTGTGGGCAAGGGAATTACCTCTTCGTGACCATACAAATCTTTTGGGGATTCACAAATTTGTTTGCTGCGTGCAAATCTAGTACAGGGCGCACGGTGAGATCCTTTTTGGGTACAAGGAAGTACACTGAATAAATACCCTTGTTCACCTGTAGAAGAGGTACGACCTCTATGGTGACCTTTTCCTGCATAGTCTCTACTTCTTGTAGCAGGATGCGCAGATGTTCTGGTGTCTTGCTCGTGGCGATCTGAACTGGAGGTTGTGGGGGGCGGCAGAATTCTACACAGTACCCTTGGGCAATGGTCCTTAGCTCCCATTGGTCTGTAGATATTCCCTCACATGCTTGAAGAAATGTTAGCTGGCCCCTGACCGGGGGATGCATGAGAGGGGGCCTGGAATTGGGGGTTATTTCTGGCCTGAGGCCGTGGAGCCTTGAGGGGTAGAATTCTGGCCCATTCCTTTACCATGTTGTTGCCCCCTTGTGGGATATGGGGTGGTGTAGCTGTTGGTTCCTTGGGGAGAGGACCAGTTACTTCCTGAGCTATATTGATTTTGAGGGAAACATTGCCCATGAAAGGAACGTCTATTCCAGCTTCACCTTCTTTGTGAAGGTCTCTGGGTGATCTGATCCAGAGTTTTAAGAGTGTCATGCTCCTTTTTTGCAGTTTCGAGGGCTTCATCCACTGCCTTTACAAATAAATGATTCTCCTCCACTGGTTTATTTATAAGTGAAGCTTGTGTTTCTGGCTTGAAACCACAGTTCCTTAGCCATGCATGCCTTTTCAGGAGGTTACCTTGAGCAAAAGACCTTTCCAGCCGTCTCTGCTGCATCTAAAGTATTTTTTAGCATACTTTGGTTAACTTGCCCGCCCTCTGCCACTGTTGAAAGCAGACGGGCTTGCAGCGGTTCCGGTACTTCTTGAAGACCCTCCTCTAACTTGGCCCATTGCGCATCAGCATAGATGGCAAACAAAGTTGAACAAGTTACTTCTTACCTTGTAACGTTCTTTCGATGGGATGTTCCTCCGACATATTCCTTATCTATGATATTTGTATCTCCAGCTTGCTGGCCTCGGAAAAAATGTTCCCAGCAGAGGGCGCTGTGCGTCGACGTCCGTCGAGTAGGTGCTCCTCGACGGCCACCGTATCGAAGCCGAAGTCATCGTGCCTATAAATGGCCACGCGCAGCGTCCGTTGCTCAGTTCCGTTTTGTAGAGTAAAGTAGTTCTTGTATGAATGGTTACTACCCTTGAAGGAGTGTAAGCTGCAACCACAAGGGAAACGTTACTGCAGGGATGTATGGGAGGGGCGATAAGGAATACGTCGGAGGAACATCCCATCGAAAGAACGTTACAAGGTAAGAAGTAACTTGTTCTTCGAAGGGATCGTGTCCTCCGATGTATTCCTTATCTATGATAGACTCCCATAGCAGTGGTATGTGATTGGAGGCGGGAGTAAGATGCCATATTACTCTTTAAGAATGAACAGAGTAACAGCTTTGCCAAATCTAGTCTCTTGACTAGAGGAGTAATCCAGGCTATAAAATTTGGTAAAGGTATGTGCGGACGACCATGTGGCAGCCGCACATATGTCTCTAATTGGTACCCCTCTTTGAAGAGCTGAGGATGCTGCGATACCCCTGGTCGAATGAGTCCTTAGATTTTGAGGGGGCTCTTTCCCTGCCAGTTTGTAGCATTCCAGAATGGCTAAAATAATCCATCTGGAGATGGTTTGTTTGGTTATTGGTAATCCCAACTTATGTCCTGCGCAACCTACAAAGAGTTGGTCTGCTTGTCTAATTTTAGCAAGTCTACTGATATAAAAACTCAAGGCTCGCTTAGGGTCCAGCCTGTGTAGTCTCTTCCGCTTTCCCCGGATGGGGAGGAGGATAGAATGAAGGTAGAGTAATCTTCTGAGTAATGTGAAATTCCGAAACTACTTTTGGGAGGAAGTTAAGCTTCACCTGTATCACTACTTTGTCCTTGTGAAAAGTTGTATGAGGAGGTTTACAAGACAGGGCTTGTATCTCGCTAACCCTTCTAGCAGATGTTAATGCTACCAATAAAACAGTTTTGAGGGTGAGAAACTTCAATGAACAAGAGTGGAGTGGTTCAAAAGGAGCACCTTTTAGGAAGTTTAAAACTAGATTTAAGTCCCATAAGGGAACTTGGAATGGTCTTGGAGGGTAAACATTAGTTAGACCTTTCAGGTATTGTATTACCAATGGAATTTTGAAATACGATGGCTCCTCTGCATTGCGCTTAAAGATCGATAGCGCTGCGAGATAGCCCTTAATAGTGCCAATTTGAAGGCCCGAATTTGCCAAATAAAGTAAGGATAAAACCGCAGGTGTACCACATGAAAAGGGTTAGATATTCTTTTCTCTGCACCAACTGCAAAATTCATTCCAACGGCAGCGGTATAGAGTCTTAGTTGCTGGTCTTCTGGCCGAAAGCAACACCTCCATGACGTCATCTGGAAGGTCCCAATCCTTTTACCTCAACCTTTCAGATACCAAGCGTGAAGGTTGAGGGTCTTGATGGCTGGATGGAGAACCTGACCTCCCTTCTGCGAGAGAAGATCCTCTCTATACGGTAGACGAATTGGAGGACAGTTGGATATGTCCAGAAGGTCCGGGTACCACGTTCTCCTGGCCCAATTTGGATCATGGTCTTCCGAAACCTTCTCAACCTCCTGATCATTTGAGGAATGACAGGGACCGGAGGAAACGCGTACAGAAGTGGGAACTCCCAGTCCACTACGAACGCGTCTCCTAGAGCTCCTCTCGGGGGAAATTCCCTTGACCAAAATCTGTCGCACTTCCTGTTGATACTAGTGGCGAACAGATCCACTTGAGGGGTTTCCCAAAGGGCGAAGATCTCTTGAAGGACTTCCTGAGCCATCTCCCATTCGTGGGAGACTGTTCTGCCTGCTCAGAGCGTCCGCTGTCAAGTTCTTCTCTCCGGCTAGGTGAATTGCCGATAGAGAGATTCCTTCCTGAATTGCCCAAAACCAGAGCTGCATAGTGGCAGTGACCCTACGCCTCCTCTTTTGTTGAGGTAGTGCATGGCCACTGTATTGTCTGTCATTATCAGGACGTTTCTCCCCCGTACAGACGGCAGAAAAGCCTTCAGTGCCAGTCTGATGGCTCTCAGCTCCAACAGGTTGATGTGTAGCCTGGACTCCGATGGAGACCAACGACCTCTGATGGTCAAGTCGTTGGCATGGGCTCCCCACCCCGTGAGTGAGGCGTCTGTGACTACTGTTATCTCCGACCATGGATGCCAAAACAGTTCTCCTTTCAAGATGTTCTCTGGAGAGGCCCACCATAGAAGGTCGTGGGCTACCTTGTCCGGAATCCGGAGGAGATCTGTCATCCTCCCTGAGAATTGTGACCACTGGGTCCTCAGTGCCCACTGAAGGGCTCTCATTCTCAGGCGAGCCTCTGGCACAAGGAATATGCAGGATGCCATGAGGCCTAGCAACCTCAAAGAGTCGTAGGCTGGGAGACGTTGGGCATTTTGAAACCTGGTGACCATCTGCAGAATATCTTGAGCCCTCACCTCTGGTGGCGAGGCTTTTCCCAGGAACGTGTCCAGGACTGCTCCAATGAACTGGAGTCTCTGTGATGGTATCATCTGTGACTTCTTTAAATTGAGGGAGAAGCCCAGCCTGTGAAGGGAGTGGCAGACAATCTAGTTGGATCCGAGCTTGTTCCGAAGAAACCGCTCTGATCAACCAATCGTCCAGGTAGGGGTAGACGTGAATCCCTTCCCTCCTTAGACTTGCAGCCACAACCGACATTAGCTTGGTGAAGACCCTCGGGGCGGAGGTCAGCCCAAATGGCAGAACTCGAAATTGATAATGAGAGTTGCCAATTGCGAACCTTAGGTACTTCCTGTGCTTGGGATGGATAGGCACATGGAAATAAGCATCCTGAAGGTCCAGAGATACCAACCAGTCCTGAAGCTGGAGGGCCTGAAGGATCTGAGAGAGTTACCATCTTGAACTTGTCCTTCCTGAGGAACTTGTTCGATTCTCGTAAGTCCAGGATGGGTCTCAGTCCTCCGTCTTTCTTTGGTATGAGAAAGTAGGGGGAGTACCAGCCCTTGTTCCTGTCCGCTACAGGTACCGGTTCTATGGCACCTTTCTCTAGCAGGTCTACAACTTCCTGCAAGAGGAGCGGATCCGGCACTTTCAGAGAGCTGTTCCCCGGTGGATGTCTGAGGGATGCGTAGAAAAGGCAGGCAGTAACCTTGGGCAACTGTCTCCAATGCCCAAGCATCTGACGTAATAGCCTGCCATTCCGTCAGATGGTTAGTTGACCTGCCCCCTACAGGTGTCTTGTGATGGGAGACCTCAGAGTGGTTTGGGAGCGGCTGATGCAGTTGCCGAAGGTAAAGCGGCTCCTGCGGCTTTCTTTCCTTTACCCCGTCCACCACGGGTACATTTTCCTTGGCCTCTTTGAGTCGGCCGTCCTCTGCCTCTTCCATATGAGGAATAATAGCGAAAGGACCTTCCTCTCCAAGAGGATCCTGAGGGATGAAAATTAGTTTGTCGGATTGCAGCTCCTAGTGACTTAGCTGCTGCTTTAGATGTTTGTAGTTTTTCCAAACTGTCATCCGCCTTTTTACCAAATAGGGAAGAACAGTCAAAGGGCATATTTAAAAGTCTGGCCTGTACGTCAGAAGCAAAGCCGGACTTTCTCAAACATGCATGCCTGCGGATTGTGGTACTTGCCGCCATGGCCCTGCTGATACTGTCAGCAGAATCAATGCCAGTTTGAAGGGACTCACATTGCATCTTTACCATCTCTGATGATATTTAAAAATGCGTCCCTTTCTTCTCCTTCCGGTATGCAGTCAGCCACCGATGAAGCACACTCCCACAAGTTGCATTAATAGATTTTAAAGCCATGCTACAGGCTGAGAAGACTTTCTTAGCCATGGCATCATTTTTTTATCATCCCTATCCTGAGGAGCAGTGGGGTAAGCAGAAGTACTGCCTGATGAAGTTGCAGCCTGGACCACAAGACTCTCTGGAGTAGGGTGCTTAGATAGGTATTCAGGGTCAGCAGCAGATACCCTATATTTCGCTGACAACTTCTTGTTAACCGCAGGGACAACTTCAGGTTTCCCAGTTAAAATCTTTCTTTGTGAAGCAGAATGAAAGGGAACCACAGGATCCTCCTTTGGACCTTTATCCAGAATATCTGTGAGGTCATCCTGTTGAAAAACAGGTGAAGGTGCAGACCAACCCATGAACTCCATAATTCTTGACATTAGGGTTCTATAAGGGGTATCAGCATGTTCCCCTGGGTCTGGTTTGATAAATTCCACTTCTGGGGAAGTGTCTAGGCCACTTGCTTCCTGTAATGCATCCTCAAGGTCTTTCAACCTTCTTTCCTCAGAGGCAAAAGTCTCTGGTTCAGGTAAAGTGGTCCTCTGCAGCCCAAAATGCCTTTCTTGATCAGAATCTTCCCTTTCTTCAAAAATTGAAGTTAAGGGGGGATGCTCTGGTCTGTGAAATGGTATAAAACCCATCTCTGAGGCAGAGGTAGCCATCAGTGGCCTTGAAAAGGTCGATGTCGTCGACGCCGATGTAAAAATCCTCGAAGGCGCCGAGAAAACTGGAAGAGGCCTCGAAGAACTCGAGAGGATTGGAATCCTGCACGAGGATGACGACGTTCTCGGCGTCGTGTCGGAGGCTCTCGGTGTAACCGTTGGCTGTGGAGTAGCCGTGGGTCTTTCTTTTATCGGCGTCGATGTCGACTCGATCGACGGATGCGAAGAACCCTTCGATAACGGCGTCGATGGCGCCGATCTATGCTTCGAAGGGGTTTTCGACGATGGCGTCGAAGATGCTTTACTTCCCGATGGCTCATGGCGCTTTCGGGTCGACTTTCGCCGTGTGCTTCGACTTGCGGCGTTTAGATTTTTTGGGCTTTTCACCCAGGGTATCACCCTCAGCTGACTTCGAGGGGGACGAGGCCGCTTTCTCGAAGACGCTTAGCATCTTTTTTCTGAATTCCTCCCACTCAGCTTGAGAGCTGTGTTTAGTGGGGCAATTTACTCTTTCAGGGGAACTAGAAGACGATGATAAAGGGGATCTTCGTCTTTTTTTCGAGTGTCTAGACCTCGACGAGTGGTGGGAGCCACTTCGAGACCGAGAATGCTTTCGACGGTGAGGAGACGAATGTCGACTCTACCGCTGAAACTTTTGAGGAAGTTAAAATTGACACCTCTCTCGAGCTTCCCCTTACGCTCCTTCAAGGCTTTCGCCGTCATGGATAGGCATTCCTCACACTCCGAACACTGGTGTTCGATTCCCAGACACCACAAACAGATCCTGTGAGAATCCGTAAACAACATTTTCTTGCCACAGTCTCAGCATTTTTTTTAAACCGGACCGAGGAGTCGTCGGGTCGGAGGAGGAAGCCATCGAGTAAGAGTCGGTTTTCTCGAGGAAATATGAGTATATATCGACTGATGAACTGAGCAACGGTATTCCGAGGCACACGAAGCGCGGAAAAACAGAACTAAGCAACGGACGCTGCGCGTGGCCATTTATAGGCACGATGACGTCGGCGTCGATACGGTGGCCGTCGAGGAGCACCTACTCAACGGACGTCGACGCACAGCGCCCTCTACTGGGAACAATTTTTCCGAGGCCAGCAAGCTGGAGATACAAATATCATAGATAAGGAATACGTTGGAGGACACAATCCCTTCGAAGTATTGTTTGCGATGCGAGTGGAGTAAGCGACCGCAGCAGTGATCCTTTTCGCCAGAGCGTAAAGTCTTACATTCTGTCAGGGGGGTGCCTCCCCAGTAGATGGGGAAACCCCTGCTCATTTCTTGGTAGTTGCAACAACCTGTGAACCTGGAGTAGAATGACCCCTGATGTAGAGAGGGTCAGAGGGGGAGGGTTGAAAAGGTTTTTCTACCCTCTGATTCACTGGTCTAGTAATTGCAGGTGTTAATAAAGAAGGGGCCAATCGCTTCTTGATTGAATTTAGTAGAGGAATAGCTTGGCTGGCAGGTGGTTTTTCTTTTCGAATGTCCTCCACAAAATCAGCCGCTGGAACGGCTTCCAGAGTAGCAATGTTGAAGTGTTCTGCTGCTTTCCTCAATATGGCCTTGAAAGCCAGTTGATTGTCAACCGGGGAGGCCTGTCGAGTGGGGGTGGTTGGAGGGGAGTCCAAGCACAAGGCGTCAGGTTCCGGTGTTGGAGTAGGTGACTGCGAGGGGCGAGGATCAATGGGGTCCGGGTCTACTCCCCCAACCCTCAGTGGGGTCTACATGAACCTCCTCAGTCGATAAAGGGATCTTCATTTTGAGTCTCCTCCTCAGTGAGGTCATAAATATATTCCTCTTCTTCATCTTGAGTAGGGTCAAAGAGCTTAGCCACAGGGAGCGGGGGATTTTCCTCCCTAGACCTCTTGGGTGTGGACTTAAGTTCCACAAACCTCTCTAGCCTGTCCATGCATCCTTAAAATTTTTCTCTGGTCCAAACAGATGAAACACAGCGGTGCAGGGTTGGAAAGGGCTCTTCTAGTAAATCTGTTTGTAAACGTCGAGATTTCTTCTTTAATGATGAAGAAATCCCTTCAGGAGCTTCTCAAGGGTCTTTTCGGGGGTCTGACTGTTGACGCATATCCCCTTGTTTGTCTGTGGGCCTTTCTTTAAATTCCAGTAAATCCTTCGGCCTTTGCTTGGATTTCAATGAATCTGTGTACTTGTCCTTGGATTTCGATTTCTGAGAATCCGCCGAAGTGATCCTGCGATGCTTTCGGTAATCAATTCAGAATCAAAAGTTTTAAGGTTCAGGCCTATGGTTGCGTGACTTTCGGCAGAACCGGGGCCTTTTTGGCCGTGGATGCTTTCTTCCGATGTGTCTCGATGGACTGGCGGATATTGGGGGCAGCACCCTTCGATTTAGAAGGCCCAGTCGCAAGACACCTGCGGTTGCAGGTAGGGCTGCCAACCCTGACGGTCGGCAGGCAGAGCCGAAGTTTCTGGTGTGCCCGTTGGCGCTATGGACAGATTGACAGATTCGACTGTTTTGTCGAAGACGTCCCTGGGGTTGTCTCTTTAGTGTGTGGAACATGTGAATCTGTCGCTGGGGTGTATATTCCCCATAGCAGGACCAGAGTCTTGCCTAGCGGGGCTGGGGACAGACGCAAAGCGAAAATGCTCAGCCGACAGGTCAATCGCCTCTGAATCGGAGGCTTGTTCGTCACTCAGCCCCTCGTCACAATCAGTGTTGTGGCAGCGGGAGAACCAGACTCTGCCTGCGACAATCCATAGGCCGCCCACTGCTTAACACGGCAATCCTTCAGTTTTCGGGCACAGGAGCTTGCAAGCCGCACAAAGCGCCTCGTCGTGCTTAAGGGGTAAACACTGGTTACATGTGCAGTGTATCTTTCCAAGGGAATTTGGCCCTGCAAACAGGACAAAACCTAAATGGGAGTCCTCCATAGATTAGGAAATAAATGGTGACGAAGTGACCCAGGGAACAAAGAGGAAAGGGATACTCAGAAGAGAAAATGTCCACCCCGACCCCACTCTCCCTACTGTGTAGGCCGGCCAGAAGACCCAGCCACGCGGTCGGCAGCGCTGACTGGAACACTGTCCGAAGATCTGTAGAACCGTCTTTGGCAGAGAATTGCAAACAGCCATCGATGGAAGGGACAGTAGGGTAATATCTATAACTAATATATACACATGACCAAAGATCGAAGAAAACTATAGCAATTTCTCTGGACGAGCCCGCATAAGGCGACCAGTATGCTGGGTGGCAAAAAAACAATCCGAGGGACCTCAACGCGTGAGGGATTTTGGGTACACTACACGTCACGTTAGGGATCGTGTTACAGGGCCGCCCATGTCGACGTCCCCATTCGATACTCAAAAGACAAGATGCAATACTCCACGGTGACCACTGGATGTCAGACTATATGCACAGCTTGTGATTCTAAGCAGATTAACAAGCATCAGAAATTTAAATACTACCTTCATTTAGTGGCCACCCCCCCTGGTCCCTTTGTAGTGCCTATAAATATTCAAAAGAAAACATGCCTAATTCCAAAGCGAATGGGAAGCTTGGGAATGATGGAAGGCGCTAGCTCCTCCCCAACACGAAGCAGAAGGGAAAGGGGCAAGGTGATTAGTTTATTTATATATAGCGCCTATACACAATGTGTTTCAAAGCGCTTCAAGGCAAGGGAGGGAACAAGGGAAAAATACAATGACATTCTTCCAAGCCATGAACAGTAAGGATGTGAAATTAACTATCGTACTGGGCCTGACGACATTTCAGATAGTGCAAGAGCTAAGCCAGATAAGGAAGGGATGGGGGAGAGTGGGAAGGAAATGGAAACCGACAGGCGACTACTGTACTAGACCTGATGCCATTTTTGATAGAGCCGGAGAAAAACAAAAAGGTGAGGGAGAGGGGTGCAGAAAGGGAGGGGATGAACCAAACAAGCGACTATCATACTAGACCCGACGACATTTCAGATAGTGCTGGATGGGGGTGTGGGGAGGAAAAAACTAATGGGAGGGTGGAGGAAACAGACGAGGTGGCTATCATATTAGGTCCAGGGACAATTCTGATAGAAAATGCATAGAAGAAAGTCACGGGAGGAGATAGGAAAAGGGAGAAGGGAAAGGAGGAGAGAACAGAGTAAGCAGTCAAAAAGAGTGGAGAGCAAATAAATTGCAGAAGTCAGTTGTAACAATGTTGCAAGCCAGGACACAAAGATGGGAACAGCATGATTCAGGGCCACCATGAGTACAAGATGCTAAGGAAGTCCAGCATGAGAGTTGAGAAAGTGACGCACCGTGGATGAATGAAGTCCATAAAAAAGTCAAATCCAGCATTGGCCACAAGACGGTGATGGTGAAACCAGAATATATCAGGATAGACTCCTGCAGAAGTAGGCTGGAGGAGGTTGAGGGGGCAGGGTAGAAGAATCAAGCAAAACAGGCAACACCTGTGTGTGAGAAGGGGGGCACAAGGGAACATCACAGGGTATGAGAGGGAGTGGGGATGGCCTGTGGGAAGGTGGAAAGGTACAGCACAACTCATGCCAGCCTGGTTCTTCTGTAAGCCCATGCCTCAGATTTCCGCCAATAGAGTTGCCGTCCCAGTCTGTGGGAGTGAAAGAGGGTGGGGAGGGAGGAACCGGTAGGCGATAACCTGAGAACACTACGGATAGGATCCAGGGGTCCGCGAAAGGAGGGTCATGCCTTCTTTCCCTCTGAAGCTGGGGTGGGGGACTGAAAAAAAGCCTTTATTCCTGGCCTTGTGCCGTTTACGGCAGGGTTGACCTTGAGATCAGTCTGGCTGCCTGGACCGTTCCTGGAAGCCCGGAACCCGCTGAAGGCCTGACCCTTGTCAGAATGCTTGTGTAGGTCTTGGCCGTAAACTTTGTGAGGATGGATAGAGATGTCGCAGTCTGGGAGCTGATCTCATCCAGTTCCTCGTCCGTGGTGGAATAGAAGAGGTTGCTACCCTCGAATGGAAGGTCCAATATGCGTTCCTGTACGTCCAGGTGTAACTTGGTAGCCCGGAGCCAGGCTGTCCTCAAGTCCGTGACTAAACAGATTAAACCACCCGAGGTGTCGATATGCAGCACTGTGGACTCCATGATGACTAGAACCACCATCTTTGCTTCGGCAGCCCCACCTTGAAGAGTGCCCGACTGTACTGGAAGGTAATCTGCTAAGTCCGGCCAAAGCCTCTGGTTAACAGCTGTGAGCATGGCATCCGCGTTAGACTGACCAAGGTGCAAAGAGGCGTTGGGACTAGATCTTTCCCTACACCTCTAAGATCATCTCCTTGCCTAGCAGACCAGAGGATGATGTGGCAGAGTAAGACTGCGGATTTGAGTAGAGGCCACGGCAATCACTTAAGAGTGTGGAAGAGGGTGTGCTGACAATAGTGTAGCCCCCTCCAATTGCCTGTACATTATGGTGAGGCGCCTGCTGGTGGGCCGCAATGAATCCCTTTTTGGCCTAGGCGACATCCTT
This sequence comes from Ambystoma mexicanum, assembly GCF_040938575.1. Classification (NCBI taxonomy): domain Eukaryota; kingdom Metazoa; phylum Chordata; class Amphibia; order Caudata; family Ambystomatidae; genus Ambystoma; species Ambystoma mexicanum. Next base: position 393,386,930 of record NC_090921.1, on the reverse strand, counting down.
CTGCATCGGGATCACTGTTCTAGCCGCAGGGCGGAGAGTGAGGACCTCAGACAGGACCGCCACCTCGGACTGTGGAAGCTGCCAAGTATTCAGGCAAACCTGCATGTCGTTCATAGAAGGTCTTGGCTGAAGATGGTGTGTTTGGGTCCTCATCAGTGTCCACCAGGGTGTGGACTGGTTCGGTGCCGGGGGAGGAGTGCCGAGGCGTGGAGATTGAGCCAGAGGCTGGTGTGGAACCGCCTGAACTGTAACAGGCAAGGGAGCCAGAATCAAAGGAGCTGCGCAGGGACTTGAGGCAACTGAGCCATACGAGGAATGACTATGGGTGCTGGTGTAGGGACTGGCGGCAGCATGTCCCTGATAACATCCTCAAGGATGGAGCTCATCTGAGGGGACCTCATAAGAGTGAGGAACTTTTAAAAAAACCTGTCCTCACAGGCTGGTGGGGTGGCAGGTGGTATTGACGGTGTAGGGGGCGGCTGCTGGGGCCTGTGCGTACTCTGCCTTGCTGGTTGCAGGGGATATCTGCACTGTGAGGCTGAAGGATAACTTGTAGGCCACGTACCTGATGAAGACCAGTCCCACCTGAACACAATCTCCTACCTGCTACCCTGAACAGGTGTGGTGTTGGACGAGCGGCCCTCTTGTCTGGCTCGGCGCCATTTTGTCGAGCTGCGTGCCATGTGGTTCACTGGTACCGCCGTCCTCCTGAACTATTGGTGGTGGAGCATGAGGCCTAGCCTGCACCGCAGGTCAAGGCCTCAGTAGTGCTGCATGCATGCACCCACTCAGACTTGTGTCTGGTAATAGGGTGTTGCCCCTTGGGGTCGACACCTGGTAAAAGAAGGAACAAGTTACTTACCTGTAACTGCTCTGCAGCATGGGTCGGGCATGTTATGTTACTTGGCATTTATATAGGGCCTTATATATCATTGGTATGACCTCAAAGCGCTGGTAGGTTGAGCACCTTTGGAAACCGTAGTTCAAGTCTGTAGAGTGTTGTGGGTGGGTGGGTGCACCGGATATGTGTGCAGCTGATGTATTTGGATGAAAGCTGCTTCCTAGCGATAGGTGTGGTGCTGAGGATAACAGTTGGATGTGTTCAGTCTGGTGGGTAGACACCCAGACTGGGTCCTGGCTGCGTTAGGCCTGAGGAATGCCTATGAACAGCAGGCCGGAATGTGCTCAGCTAGCTGCGTTTTATTAGGGCGATTAGGTGTTCATGGGGTCTTATTCGTATGTGAACAGCTAGACCGAATTTAGTTGAATGATGGTGTATAGTAGAGAGTAAGTAACAAGTTACTTGTGACTGTTCTCCAGCATGGGTCTAGCATGGATTCACATTCTCATGAATATTCCCAGTTGTCAGGCTGAGAATCCTCAGTAAAGAAAAAAAATCAGTTTTGTTTCTGAACGGTCTTAGTAGTAACCAATCACTGGTCTCTGGGTCATACTGGCCCCAGCCAATGACTGCCCTCTACCTAAGTCCCTCCTCTGGCAGCCATCTTCAGATTTGGTAGCACGTAAAGTGGCAGTAGGACCAAGAGAAGAGTCAGAGGGGTTGGAGGGAGGGTTCGCATGTGAATCCATGCCAAACCCATGCTGGAGAACAACAGTTACAGGTAAGTAACTTGTTCCTTCTCCAGCATGGGGTCTGGCATGGATTCACATGCTCATGAATACAAGAATACATAGCAGTACACACATGCAACCACAGGAGGTGGCAAGGCTCAACATTAAGCATCTATTACCTCCTCAGTAGGCTCACCTTCAAGCGAACAGGTTGCGCAGCATTGCTTGGCCAACTCTGGACTCCTCCCTGGAATCCCAGTCGACGCAGTAAAATTTCGTGAAGGTGTGCGTCGACCTCCACGGAGCAGCCCTGCAGATGTCCAGCAGGGGCACACCAGACAGGAACACCGTAGTTGCAGCTATCGCTCTGGTCGAATGGGCTCTGACGGCCAGGCAACGGTCGGTTTGCCAACCGGTGACAATGGGCGATGCAGCCGGAGAGCTACCTGGAAATGGAAGCCTTTGAGAGGGCCTTCTCATGGTTCACAGGGCCAAAGTTCACAAAAAGCTGCGACGTCTTCCGGAAACTCTTTGTGCGGTCCACATAGAACTGCTATTCTAGCCACATCCAGCGAGTGCAGTCCTTTCAGCTGGCGACAACGGCGTCGGAACAAACACCAAGGGCTCATTTAGATGAAAGTCCAACGGCACCTTGGGCATGAAGGAGGGTTTCATCCGCAGCACCACCCTCGTGTCGTGAAAAGTCCAGTAAGGTGGCTTACAGGACAGGGCCTGAATCTCTCCCACTCATGCAGAGGTGATGGCCATGAGGAACGGCGCTTGCCACAACAAAAACTAGCGGTACCGACTGCATAGGCTCGAATGGAGGACTCATGAGACTAGTCAGAACCACATTGTTCATGCCGGTGAAGGCCCCGGCGTGGGAGCTCAAACGGAAAAGTACTTTAACTCCTTGAGCAGACAGTGTGACCATAACGACCATCCTGCAGCTCTGGTGTAGCGGGAGATAGCCTCCAGATAAACCTTGATGGAAGCATGAGCCAGACCTGCTTTGGCCAGCGACAGCAAGTACGGCAACACCTGCGGGGCCGTAATTTGTAGAGGGTCGATCTTCTGTGCACTGCACCCGAGGGCGAACTTCTTCCACTTATGTCTGTAACATTTCAGTGTAGACGAAGCCCTGGCTTTGGCAAGCACCTCCTTGCAGTCCGCCGGGATATCGTAACCCCCAAACTCACCTGCAAGTTCAGCGACCCTGGATCGTGGTGCAGAATTGCTCCTCCTCTGCCGAGAATATCTGCGTCCGCCGTAAGCTTGACTGGAGGGGACGTTGACAAGTCCAGAAGGTCCGGGTACCATAACTGTTTTGGCCACACCAGTGCAACGAGGATCATCCTGCACTGGGACAGTGAGTTGATTATCTAGTCTAAGAAACTGCAACGGAGGGAACGCATATAGAAACAGGCCGTCCCAGGGTAATGAGAATGCGTCCCCCATTCTCCCCGACTGGGGAAACCTGCTGGCGAACCTCCGGTACTTGGTGTTTGTTGCTGTTGCAACCAGATCGACGGAACAGAAGATCCATTTGGTCCTGCCAAAGCTCCCACTCGTAAGAGCGCAGTTCCCTGCTGCCAGATTAAATGGTATGAAGAACATCCACTGGGCAACAGGCCAGTGCAATAGGTCCTGCGCCTCTGGAGAGTGCTGGGGGGGGGGAGGATCTGGTGCCCCGCCCCCTGCTTCCGGATGTAGAACACTGGTGGTGTTGTCTGTGAAGACCCGTACAACCTTGTCCTTGAGGGATGGTCGGAAAGACTCGAGGGCCCAAAACACTGCCCGCAGCTCCAGAACGTTGATATGCAACGACTTCTCTTCCGGTAGCCACAGGCCACTTGCGTGGAGATTTGCGGTGTGCGCGCCCTATCCTTCCAGTGAGGCGTCCGTCATGACCTTCTCCCGATGAGGTGGGGTCTGGAAGTCTGCGCCTGCCGACAGACGCGCAGTGACTCCCCACCACTGTACCGCTCAACGGAAACTCTTGTCTAGAGTGATCTTGTCCTAGAAGATTCTCGATACCTTAATCCAACAGGCGTTGAGGAACTCTTGCAGAGGTCGCATCCATAACCTGCACAGTCGAAAGAGGTATATGCATGACATGCCGAGAAGGGATTTGATGGACCTCACCCATGCCATCTTCAGGGTCAACAGCTGTTGTACCTTGCCCAGGATGGCCACCATCTCCCTGACGAAGATGCCAGGCATGACACTGTTGCACTGTTTCTGGGGTCTCGGCTCGTCTTGCGATGGCACCAAGCAGGACCACAGTTCACAGAGAACCCCAGCTCCGTCAGCAGCCGGACGGTCTTCGCCGTGTGCTCCACGGCGATCTCCCTAGATTTCGCTCCGATGAGCAAGTCGTCCAGAAAGGGGTTAACGTGGATCCCTCGTAGACACAGGCGTGCAGCCACTGGCGCTAGGCACTTGGTGAAAACCCTTGGCGCCGACTTCAATCCGAAGCAGAGGGCCTTGAACTGGTAATGTTGCTCTCGAACCACGATGCGCAGAAACCTGCAGTGCATCTTTTGAATGGGGATGTGAAAATAGGCATCCTTCAAGCCCAGCGACGATAGAAAATACCCTTCTTCCAGCTGTCTCCACGTGCTGAAGGGGGACCATCCGAAACTTCTGGGATTTGATGCACTTGTTCAGACGGCGGAGGTCTAGGATGGGCCTCCAACTGCCAGTCTTCTTGACGAGGAAGTACCGGGAGTACACTCTGGTGCTTCTTTGGAACAAGCTCTATCACGCCCTTCAGCATTGCCCGCACCTCCAGCAGGTGGTTTTCCTGCCTGGCAATTGGTGGTATGCAAGGACACTTGTTGGAATTCCAGGGTGTGTCCGTGGGCCAGAGCTTCCAGCACCCAATGGTCCGTGGAGATGGCCTTCCACACGCTAAGTTCGCCAGCCGGCCTCCCACTGGGGTGCGCGGGTGGGCGCCCCCCCCCCCCCCCCAACGTCATAGCCGGTTCAATCTTGCTTGGCCATGGAGGCACTGCCTTGGAGACCTAGGCAACCTCCAGACTTGCTGCTGCCCCTGTAGGCATCCTGAGCCGAAGAGCGGCACGGTTGACAGTAGGACCAAGAGCCACCGCCAAAGCCATTGAAGGAACCTTGAGATTTGCCTCCAGAGATCCGAAAGGACAGCTGTTGAAGCATGCCCAAGGCATGAGCCATCTCGGTGTCCGCCTTGATGGCCTGAAGGGACTCATCCACAGTCTTACCAAATAAATTGTTCCCGAAGGGCATGTCCAACACCCTTGACAGCACCTCCTGGCAGAAGTTAGTGGACCTTAACCACCCTCACCGAAGGCAAACACTGTTGCCCATTTGGTGGAATCCCGTGTCAGCAATGAACAGGGCCACTGTAATGGCATGGTCCGATGCCACCTCACCCTCCTGCAGGAACTAACTTCTGCCCTCTCGTCATCGGGAAGGAAGTCCAAGAGCGGAGCGATCTTAAACCAGAGCTCCCAGTCGAGGCGCACGCCACAATGGCAGTGGCCACCTCGATCATCACTGCCGACGTGATGGCCCGTTGTCCCATGGCGTCTAACTTCTTGTTAGGGAGAATTCTCGTCTAAGGCTAATTTCCCTTACCTATAGAGTCCCCAAGCAGCTTTGCTGGATTTGAAGTGTTTCTTTTTTTCTCCTGCTAAGAGACCGACCCTTTTTTCCCCACTCTTAGATTGCTAGTGTGTGTTTGAGGCTATCTTGTGTGCTCATGGTCTATGGGGTTTTTCTCACCCTCATAGGAATCATTTTTAACATGTGTGGTACACAGCACCCTCCATGCCGTACCCACAGGGGTGTTGTAGCGATCCCCAAATGTAGACTCCATAACCTGGGACTGACTGTCTCCCACGGTATGTAAAGTCCCCAATGACTAGTAAAGTCAATTATGACCTAAACCCCCCATCTTATTATGGAAGTACTGGCAAGGGTTAATAGTTTTTCCCTGGGGTTCATTTTCGAGGGGGTACCATACAGTCCCCCTCTCCAAAATTCTGGCTAGTGGCAGTGGTTACTACCGTAAATATTCGACCACAAATATTTCCCTATGGGATTTTCCCATTGTTCGAGGCTACAACTTTTTCTGACAGCCTCTAACATACGGCCGGTTTATTTTAATACTAACTTTAATCCAGTGGTTTTTTTTTTTTTGCCAGAACTTAAATAATATATCTTTCTCGTCTTTCCCTGAAATCCTAACCCGGGTAGGGGATCCTTGGGTTGTCCTTTTGGCAGGCTTCTGCACTGAAGCCCTCCTCTCTGCACCTTTTAGTCTGGGGTAGACAGGATGTGTGGGAGGGGGAATAGGCACCCTAGACAGGGTTGCCTGCGCAACCAGAGTCGCACTCTGCCCGGATAGGCTGGGGGGGGGCGGTTCTCCCGCCAGTAGATCCACCCCACTATTTGAGTGACAGCTAGGCTGTATGAATGGGGGTCTTTCTGCATAAAAGCAGGGTCCTGAGGACTGGAGGACAAGGCGTCGCCACTGGAACTAAAACCGAAGAGGAAAGCAGCTGAAGACATCTGCAACGACTGAACCACCGGTGAAGCCCTGCTGCAGATCCTCACCACTTTTCTCCAACGACTCGAGATCTTCCGCTGCACGAGTCTTCTTCCCTTGAGCTGGTAGGGCCAACCAGTTCGCCAATCGCCTTGCAGGACCTGCCTTGGATCGAATCGGCAGTGACCTGCACTCGGAGACTGGATAACCAGGCACCCGTCCACCATGACCGTGATTTAAAGGAGCGTACCTTTTATTTGTTTTGGAAGCACCACGGCTTGTTTCATCCCTGGGCAGTGCAGTAACTTGCACCTTCCTCCACGAAGAGTCTCTTCCTCTGCTTCATCTCCCAAACTGCAGGAACTGCCAGGAACTAGTGCCACCGCAGGAGCGTCTTCCACTTTGAAGGTACATTGTTCCGCCAGGCCTCCCGTTTCATTGGGTATCGCTAAAGGTGTTTTAAATCCTTTACCTACCTACTGGGTTAGCCGCCCCCATCAACTAACATTGTCTTTTACCTTCTGCAACCGCCTTTTTGAATCGTTAAACAAAGACTTGACTGAAGCTACTGGAACAGTTTGATCTTGGGCACATGGCCTTGTACCATTGACTCTGGCTAAGTCTGTTAAAACTGCCTTCTCTAGATTCTCACCTAGAAATGTGTGGGTGCACCTAACTCTTATAACCACTTTTTTCCTTTGCCCTTTTTAAACTTGTGAAGTGCCATTTTGCTCGGTTTTCACCTCAGTATTGCATATGCTAAAGTACTGCCTTGCCTAACTTGTTCACAATCTACTTGGGAAGTGTTGCTGGAGTGTTATAGACTCTAAACCTGTATAAAACTTTTCCTTTCCCTCCCTTCTGAGAAATTGTTAGTGCCATTTTTGCTTGGTTTACACTGCTGTTTTGCTCAGTTTTCACTCTCGCTCAAACTAGTTTACAATTTAAATAGGGAGTTGTGTATACTTTTGACTGATTTAAATTGCTTTAATAATAGTGATGTGTGTGAACATCAGTGTGGAAATATATTTTTGATACAAAGCTTTGGTCAGTGTTTCCTTGTTTGCTTGTTCCATAGTACTGAAGCCTTAATGTGTAAACCTCCGAATACTGCTCATCTCCCGCTTGAGACTGACTGCTTAGCCACAGCTACCAACTAAATCTTTGTGGTACAGACTGATAACAAAGGGGATTTATTGCATATACCTGTAGTCTTAATCTTCTGTAGCGCTCCCTAAGGGAACTGCACAGGATTCTGCCTAACACTTCTTCCCCTCGTTGTCCGGGGGGTGAGGAGATTGATGTGGAAGAGCTAGCAGATTTCTTCCTCGCCAAGACCACCGAAACCAGGGAAGGCTGGGATCTCAAACACTTGGGTGCAGAGTCCAGCACCCTGTACTTTTGCTCGTATCGGTCTCTCTTCACATGGTCTTCCTCTTAGCCTCACGGTGTTTGTACAGGAAACCTTTCTTCTCCTCAGGGACTAGTTGAAATAATTCCAAGGCCCTGGTGATCATGGCGTGGAATGAGCCGATCTCGTTGGGCGGGGCCCTGGGCGGCGGAGACAGGACATCTAACCCAATGTCGTCCGTGCCAGTCATCGCTGTCTCCGGGTCCATCTGATCCCTTGGCGGAGGGGAGGGAGGCGAAGGGTGACAAGGCAGTGGAGGGTGAACTCTTGAAGGGGGTTCGCCTGATGGCCCAGGCGCCACCGGTCTCCCGCAGGCGGAAGGGGCATCCTCGTCCAAATTTCCAAGCACAAGGTGTGCAGTGCCTGGAGAATGTCCACTGGGGGTTCAGGTGGTTGCTGAGGTGATGGAGTGACGGTGGCAGCGGTGTAGGGTCCTCCAAATCCTCTGCACCCTGCTCCTCGTCGGTCTCGTCATCACTCTCGACGTCTCCCTCGTTGGTCTAGTTATCTCGACGCCTCCCTCGTGGGGGTCCCTCTCGTAGGACTTGGCCTCGACGAACCTCTGTTGCAAAACAGTCTGGCGAGCAGAAAGCTCCTCAGAGGAGATGTCTGTGCCCTGTAGGACTATGATGGCCCGCCCCCCCTTCTCTGCGATCAGGGGGGACGGTTTCGGGGAGAGGCTGAAAAGACTATTCCCTCCTGGCAGGCAGGGAAACTCGCCAGGGGGGAGGGGTTCGCACCCTGCAAATCCACATCCTTCACTAGGGACGCCACCACTCCTTAGATGGAAGGCTTCGCTGGGTGAATCTGGGCCTTCACGACCTTGGTCGAGCTGGAGGCCTTCCTCTTGGAGGTTGTGGGGGGGTCAGCACCCCACTTCCCCTTGGCTTTCTCCATCTGGTTCATCCGGGGCTTCTCCAGAAGCTTACCAGTCCGACTTACTCTTCACCTAACCAGAGCATTGGCTTGTGGCCAAAGGTGTTGGAGACGCTGTGCTCACCCTGGCCGCCGCGGAGCCCGTTGCAATAGCGCTCCCGAAGGCCCCAGACTCACGGTGCTTGGCCTTATGTTGGACCCCCATCGCCAGAGCACCTTCAAAAAGGTCTTATAAGACAGCTCAGATTTCTTCTTGTGGCTGGGGGAAGCATGCTGCCGGGACTCACCTGTAAGAGGGGCCTTGACCTAGACCCACTCAGTGAGACGCCTGCGCTGATCCTTCACGGTGCGGGAGGACCATCTACTTGCAAAACGCAGTCATCCTCCACGTGCGTTTGGTCCAAAAGCAGGCAATGGAGGCACAGGGAATGCCCATCGTCCAAGTAGATGTTCCGTAGGCCGCATCCTTGGCAAACCCTGAACAGAAGCGTGGAGTCTTCCTTCTCCTCTGCCATGTCCACGCAGAGTAGGCCTCGAAGAATCATCTGGAATCTTAATGAAATTTCGCCCTTGAGTAGCACTGGAGAATCCGAAAATGGGTCCCTGTTAATCAGATGATGGATCGATGGAGCTTGAGGCGCAATTGACTGAAAAAAACAGTAAACTCTGGAAAAAATCACAAGGACTCCCACCACTCTAACGTGGGGTAAAAATCTGAAGCTAGCTGCCAGAGGAGGGGCTTAGGTAGAGGGCAGTCATTGGCTGCGGCAGTATAACGAACAAGTTACTTACCTGTAACTGTTGTTCTCCAGCATGGGTCTGGCATGGATTCACATGCTCATGAATATTCCCCGTCATCAGGTTGGGAATCCTCGGTAAGAAAAATCAGTATCAGTTTCGTTTCTGATCTGTCTTTCGTAGTAGCAACCAATCACTGATCTCTGCGTCATACTGACCACAGCCAATGACTGCCATCTCCCTATGCCCCGCCTCTGGCAGCCATCTTCAGATTTGTTAGCACGTGAAGTGGCAGTATGACCAAGTGAAGAGCCGCAGAGGGGTAGGCAGGAGGGTTCGCATGTGAATCCATGCCAGACCCACGCTGGAGAAAAATTACAGGTAAGTAACTTGTTCCTTCTCCAGCATGGGGTCTGGCATGGATTCACATGCTCATGAATGACAATGCATTACTTACCGTAAAAGCATTTCTGATGGTTGTATCTGCTTAGATTCACATGCTGTGCATAGGTCCGACATCCAGTGGTCACTGCGGAGTATTGCATTTTGTTTTTCGTAGTCGAAAAGGGACGTCGACAAGGCGTGCCTGAAATACTATCCCTATAGTGACGTGCGTTGTACCCACAATCCCTCACGCGTCGAGGTCCCTCGGTTTGTATTTTTCTGCCCCGAGGGAGCCTTCTAGACGTGAGTGAGTACAGAAAAGAGATATAAAAGGAAGTCTATGTTCCTTCCATCCGAGCGGGGAGGAAGGGTGGGCGCATGTGAATCTAAGCAGATACAACCATCAGAAATGCTTTTATGGTAAGTAATGCAGTGTCTTCTGATGTTTGTTAATCTGCTTAGAATCACATGCTGTGCATAGACTAGCGAGCAGTACCCGGAGTTGGCGGTGGGTTATGAGAAGGAACAGTAGAGAAAAGATGTCTTAATACTGCCTGTCCCACCTGGGAGTCAGATCTAGAGTGTGCATCTAGACAGTAGTGTTTTGTAAAGGTGTGCACAGAACTCCAGGAAGCCGCTTTGCAGATGGACTCAAGGGGAACATTTGCAATAAATGCTATGGACGCCCCCGTGCCTCGAGTAGAGTGCTCTTGGCTTAAAGGGTAGTTCTCTCTTAGCAAGAGTGTAGCAGAGAGTGATGCATTGAACAATCCATCTAGAAATAGTGGACTTTGAAACTGCATCCCCTTCTCTTCCTGCTGCCACCGAGACGAAGAACTGATTAGTCTTCCTCAGTGGTCTGGTTCTTTCCATGTAGAACATGACCGCTCTGCGCACATCTAGTGTGTGCAGAGTTTTTTCTCCCAAGTTGGAAGGATTTTGAAAGAACGTTGGCAGTTCTATTGGTTTACGTGGAATTTCGAGATGAATTTCGGAGCAAACCTTGGGTGCGTGCGTAGAATCACCTTATCTCTGATAACTAACGAAGGGGTCTAGAACAGAAAGAGCCTGTAGTTCACTTACTCTCCTGATGGAGGTGATAGCTATTAAAAAAGCAGTCTTAAGAGTGAGGTCTTTAAGAGATGCTTTGTGCATGGGTTCTAAAGGTGAGCCCATGAGTCTGGTAAGTACCACGTTAAGGTCCCATCCGGGAGCTGGGTCAGCTATCGGGGGGTGTATTCTCTTTACTCCCTCCATGAAGGCCTTTATAACAGGGATCTTCCACCACGACACCTTGAGTTGGGAAGTGGTGTATGCAGAAAGTGCCGCTAGGTGGACTTTAATGGGATTGAACACTTAGACCTGAATCCAATAAGTGGGGCAGGTATAGAACAATATGTGTGGGAGAGCAGTCAATTGGGTTGATGCTTTTTCCTCTGCACAAGATGACAAATCTCTTCCACTTGCTAGAATAGCAGTGGCGAGTGTTAGGTTTTCTGGCTTCCCTGAGGATGTCCATGCATCTCTGCGGGAGCTGTAGATGTCCGAATTCTATGATCTCAGGAGCCAAGCTGCTAAGTTCATGTTCTGGGGGCATGGATGCAGAGTCCTGCCCTTGTCTTGTGACAGCATGTTGTACGGGCAGGGGAGTGTCACTGGGGGAGATAGAGACATCTCCATCAAGTGAGCGAACCATGGCTGTCGGGCCCACATTGGGGCCACCAGTATCATGGTCACTTGTTCCTGGTGCATCTTGTGCACCACCTTGTTGAGAAGGGGAGTCGGGGGAAAAGCATAAACAAATTTCCCTGACCATTGCATCGACAGACCGTTCCCCTTGGATTGGTTCTGGGGGTACCTGGAGGCGTAACTTAGGCATTGTGAGTTCTCCAGGGTTGCGAATAGGTCTATTTCTGGGAATCCCCATTGTGTGAAGACGTCGAAGACGATGTCTTCGTGCAGTCGCCATTCGTACTCTTCGGGTAGGGGGAAATCTCTGCTGAGTTTGTCTGCCAGCAGATTGAGTTCCCCTGGTACATGTTGACAGTAGGAACATGTTTTGTTTGAGAGCCCACTTCCATATATTTTGGGCCAGTTTGGACAGTCCTGGAGAGTGGGTGCCCCCTGCTTGTTGATGTAGTACATGGCTGTGGTGCTGTCTGTAAGGACCAACACAGTCTTGCCTTGTAGGTGTTCCTGGAAGGCTTTTAGCCCTTGAACACAGCTAGTAGCTCCAGTAGATTTATGTGTTTGGATGCTACGTTCGGAGTCCACACTCCGTGAGCAGTCTGATGGGATAGGTGAGCCCCCCCATCCTGTGAGGGATGCGTCTGTGGTCAGAGTGGCTTCCGCCGCGGGGGTGGCAAAGGGTTTCCCTCTTTCCAGGCTTTCCTTTGTCCACCACCGTAGCGAGAGAACCAAGGCCTGCGAGACCACCACTAGATCGTCCCATAGTCCGCTGGCCTGACACCACTGGCTGTTGAGCCACTCTTGCATAGGGCGCAGGCGCGCGTGAGGTACCAAATAAATACACGACGCCATCATGCCTAGCAAGCGCATTGCTTTGCGTACCGTCACCTCTCGACCGGTCACATATTGAGAGATCTGAAACAGCATGTTTTGGACCCTCTCGTTGGAGGGGAAGACAAGGCCGTCCTTTGTTTGAATTAGAGCCCCTAGGAATTGTTTGATTTGGCTGGGGTCTAGGCTGGACTTCTTTTCGTTGATGGAGAAGCCCAACTGGAACAAAAGGTCTACAGTCCTTTGGGTATTGGAGAAGCATGTTTCGTAAGAATCCCCTGTTATGAGCCAGTCGTCGAGGTAAGGGTAAACTGGGATGGACAACCTGCGCAGGTGGGCCGCTGCCAGTACCAGTACCTTCGTGAATACCCTTGGTGCTGATGCTATGCCGAAGGGTAGCACTCTGAACTGGTAGTGTTTGCCCTCTATCATGAACCTGAGGTATCTTCTGTGCGCTGGCAACATTAAATTATGAAAGTATGCATCTTTCATGTCCAATGTTGTCATGTAATCTCCCTGTGATAGCAGTGGGATCACTTCCTGTAAGGTCACCATACGAAACTTCTGGGGTTTGATAAACTTGTTAGCTGGGCGCAGATCTAATACAGGGCGCATGGTTAGATCCTTTTTGGGTACAAGGAAGTACACTGAATAAATACCTTCCGTTACCTGAGATAGAGGCACGACCTCTATGGCTCCTTTTTCCAGCAGTTGTTGTACTTCTTGGAGAAGGATGGCAAGGTGTTCCGGTGTCATGCGTCGTCCCCTCGGGGGTCTGTATGTTGGGGAACTGTTGAATTCGATGCAGTATCCGTGGGCTATGGTGGAAAGTACCCAGCGGTCTGACGTTATTCCCTCCCATGCTGGAAGAAAGGATGTTATCCGGCCCCCGACCGGTGTTGCATGGGAGGGGACTCGAATCTTCGCATCACTTGGTGTTGTGGGGGCCTGGGAGCCTCTGGGGGTGGACCCCCGACCTCTCCCTTTGCCCCGGCGCTGGCCTCTTTGGCTGTACTGCCCACTATTGGTCTGGTAATTGGTGGCAGGGTACTGTTGCTGCTGATTCTGCTGTTGGCGTTGGCCACGAAAAAAGCGTTTGTTGCCATAGCCGCGTCTGGTAGTGGGCTTAGAGATCTGGTCAAGAGTTTTGATAGTATCTAACTCTTTTTTAGCCATCTCCAGAGCCTCATCCACCGCTTTCCCGAAGAGGTTTGAGTCTTCAACAGGTTTATTTATTAAAGACGCCTGTGTCTCCGGTTTGAACCCTGAGTTGCGCAGCCATACATGGCGTTTTAGGAGTATTCCCTGAACCAGGGAACGTCCCGCTGTCTCTGCAGCATCCAGAGAGTTCTTTACAATACTCTGGTTGACCTGGGTTCCTTCGCCAATAGTTGATAGCAGGCGTGTACGTAGTGGTTCTGGATATTCTTCGGCGTCTTTGCGCAGTTTGGCCAACTGCGCGTCCGCGTAGCTAGCTAGCAAAGAATTGTTGTTCGCAATTCTTGCCGAAAAGGCAGCCGAGGATGTGACTCTTTGCAAGGGCATATAACCTCTTGCCCTCCTTGTCAGATGGTGCCTCGCTGGTGGACAGCGGCACCCCTGCCCTCTTCCTTGTATTAGTTACTACAAGGGAATCTTGAATGGAATGTCCCCTGATGTACAGCGGGTCTGAGGGTGAAGGAGTGAAAAGTTTTTCAATTCTTGGATTAACTCCTCTGATTAGTGCGGGTGTGGATAGCGAAGGGATGATTCTTCTCTTCACTGAAGCGAGGAGGGGAATGGTCTGGCTGACTGGGGGTTTCTCCTTAATTACTCTTTCCACAAAGTCTATTTCAGGAGAGATCTCCCCAGTGTCCAGTCCGAAATGTGCTGCTGCTCTGCGCAACAGGGCATTGAATGTGGGCTGATCGTCAATGGGAGATGTGTTTCTAACAGGTGAATTGTCAGGAGGATTTAGGTTCAGGACATCAGTGTCCGAATATACTGATGGGGATTGCCAGGGATGAGAAGGTCCTTCTGGATTTTCTCCGAAGCCTTCTCCTACCATGTCTGGGCTGTCTTCCAGACCTTCCTCCTGGTTCTGTCCCTCATCGTCCACAAACTCATCCTCCTCCTCCAAGTATAGTTCCTCACCAGTGAGGTCATACACATTATGGAAGTCTGAGGCTGTGTCCTGCTGGGGATTAACTAGTCTCGGATATTTGGCCCTGGGGTCCTCCTGAGGCCCTTCTCTTGTTCTCATGGGAGGGTTCTCGGTCTTCATAAACCTCTCCATTCTCTCCATGCAGAGATGGAGCCTTTCCATGGTTTCATGGGGTACCCCTGAGCGGTCTAGCGGGGGAAAATTAGTGTCATCTAGCTGAAAATGGCTCAACCTCTCCCATAACGTCGAGGAAAGTGTCCCATCGCCTTCCGAAAAGCCTTCCGGTGTGCGGGGAGTCCCCCCCCCCCCCCCGACTGAAGGGGGTAGTCCCTGTCTTTCCGTGTCTTTCGACCTCTGCGTAGCGCTCGATGTGTCTTTCGGCGTACGCTTCTGGGCGTCGGCTACAACGATCCTCGCCAAGCTCTCTGCGACTCGTTTGTCAGCGGAGGGCTCTGGTTTCGACGTTCCGGGTGTCGATCATTCTACGGCGGCGTGCGCTCTCTGCTGGTGCGTGCCGGCCGCTGGTTTGGGGGCGGCGCCCTTATTTGCCGAAAGCCCAGTCGCTGGTCGCGGCTGCGAGGGGCTTCGAACCTGAACGGTCCGAGGAGGCCGCCGGTGGCACCTGCGTCTCCTTGGGCGCTGATGCTTTCTTCGTCTTCGACGAAGAGCCATGGGTTGTGTGCATGTGTGGTATCGTGTGCGTCAGTGTCGCCGGGGTGTTCATCCCCATAAGCAGGGCGTGAGCCGAGCCCGTCGGGGCCGGGGACAGACGACGAAGAGCGCAAGCACTCTTTAGAGGGGTCTACGACTTCCGTAGCGGAGGTCGTGTTATCACGTTCCTCGTCACTGTCAGTGGTAGCAGCGGCGGGTGAAGAATCGGCCTTCGACATAGCGTAGGCCGCCCACCTCATGACCCTACGGTCTTTTAGAGTCTTTGGCTTAAGAAGCCGACAAGCCGTGCAACCCTCCTCTTTGTGATCGAGGGGCAAGCAGCGGTTACACCGTGAATGCTTGTCCTTCCAAGTAAACTTGCCCTTGCAAAGTAGGCAAAACCTAAAGGGTGTCCTCTCCATAGCCGAGGCAATAAATCGTGATAACGACCCCAAGGGAAAGGAAGGGGAAAAGGAAAGGCATTCTCAGAAAAGAACCAGAGATGTCCCACGACCCCACTCTCCCTACTGTATTTGGCCTGCGAGGCCAGGCCACGTGTTCGGCAACGCCGAAGGATCTCCTCCGCTCGTCCCCTCCGTCGAAGATCTTGCTCGGCGGAGACAGCTTCACAACTGCGTGGAGGGATCGATATGTTATATGTTAAATAGGAAAACGACCAAAGGTCGAGGAGATGGAATCTGCAATGTCTCGAAGAGCTCCGCGTAAATGTGAGCAGTAGCTGGGCGGAAAAAAACAATCTGAGGGACCTCGACGCGTGAGGGATTGTGGGTACAACGCATGTCACTATAGGGATAGTATTTCAGACACGCCTTGTCGACGTCCCTTTTCGACTACGAAAAACAAAATGCAATACTCCGCAGTGACCACTGGATGTCGGACCTATGCACAGCATGTGATTCTAAGCAGATTAACAAACATCAGAAAAAAGAATACATAGCAGTACACACATGCACAACCACGGGAGGTGGCAAAGGCTCAACTTTAAGCATTACATCCAAAACAACATTAAGCAATTCTTACCTCGTCACCAGGCTCACCTTAGGCGAACAGGTTGCGCAGCACTGCTTGGCCGACCCTGGACTCCTCCCTGGAATCCCGATCGACGCAGTAGAATTTCGTGAAGGTGTGCGTCAACCTCCACGTAGCAGCCCTGCAGATGTCCAGCAAGGGCACACCAGATAGGAACGCCGTGGTAGCTGCGATCGCTCTGGTGGAATGGGCTCTCGGACGGCCAGGCAGCGGTCGGTTTGCCAACCGATGACAGTACATGATACAGCCGGAGAGCCATCTGGAAATGGAAGCCTTCGAGAGTGCCTTCCCCTGATTGACAGGTCCAAAGTTCACAAAAAGTTGTGATGTCTTCCGAAAACTCTTCGTGCGGTCCACGTAGAACTTCAGCGCTCTAGCCACATCCAGCGAGTGCAAAGTCATTTCAGCCGGCGACGAAGGCGACGGGAAGAAAACAGGCAACACCAAGGGTTTGTTGAGGTGGAAGTCCGACGGCACCATGGGCATGAAGGAGGGGGTGCGTCCTGAGCCTGGATCTCTCCCACCCGTCGTGCGGAGGTGATGGCCACGAGAAACGCTGTTTTCCACGACAAGAACTTCAACTGAGCTGAGTGCAGAGGCTCGAACGGAGGTCCCATGAGCTTGGTCAGCACCACGTTGCGCTCCCACGCCGGGGCCGGTGCCTTCACCGACGGGAACTATCTGAACAGTCCCTTCATGAATTCTATCACCAGACGATGAGACCACAAAGACGTCCGTCCCGTGGTTCTGGTGTATCGGGAGATCGCAGCAAGATGAATCTTGATGGAAGCGTGCACCAGTCCAGCCTTGGCCAGCGTCAGCAGGTACGGCAGTACTTGAGGAACCGTATTCCGTAGAGTGTTAATCTTCTGTGCGTGGCACCAGACAGAGAACCTCTTCCATTTGTGTCCATAGCATTTAAGAGTTGAGGACGCCCTGGCCTTTGCAAGAACCTCTCTGCAGTCGGCCGGTATGTCATAACCTCCAAACTCTAACGCAGCAGGAGCCAGGCCTGCAAGTTCAGCGACTTCGGGTTGTGATGGAGGATGGCGCCTCTTTCCCTGGAGAGAAGATCCGCGTCCACTGGCAGCGTGATTGACGGGGACGCTGACAACTCCAGAAGGTCCAGGAACCATATCTGCCTCGGCCACACAGATGCGACGAGGATCATCCTGCACCGTGATCTCTTGAGCTGGTTGATGAGCCGGATCAGCAGCGGCAATGGAGGGAACGCATATAGGAACAGGCCCTCCCAGGGGAATGAGAAAGCATCGCCCATGCTCCTCGGCTGGGGAAACCTGCTGGCGAAGCTCTGGCACTTGGAGTTTATCGCCGTCGCGAACAGATCGATCTGGGGTGTGCCCCACCGTCGGAAGAGGCGGTCCACTAGATCCTGTCGTAGTTCCCACTCGTGGCACGAGCGCAGCTCTCTGCTAAGCGAGTCGGCGATGGTGTTTTTTATCCCTGCCAGATGAAACGGCACCAGAAACATCCCTTGGGCGACGGCCCAATGCCACAGATCCTGAGCCTCCTTGGACAGGGCTGGGGATCTGGTGCCGCCCTGGTTCCTGATGTAGAACATGGTGGTGGTGCTGTCGGTGAAGATCCTCACCACCTTGCCCTTGAGGGACGGAAGAAAGGACCCGAGGGCCTAAAACACTGCACGGAGTTCCAGGACGTTGATATGGAGGGACTTCTCCGTCGGCAGCCAAAGGCCTCTCGCGTGCAGATTTTCGGTGTGCGCTCCCCACCCTTCCAGGGAGGCATCCGTGGTCACTGTCTTCTGGTGGCCCGGGGTCTGGAAGTCCATGCCCGCCGTCAGATGCGCGCGGGTGCCCCACCACCGGATCGCTCGTCGGAAGCTCTCGTCGAGTGTCATCCTGTCCTCGAAGCTGCCCGTCTGGATCCAGCGAGCGTCCAGGAACTCTTGCAACGGGCGCATCCGAAGCCTGCACAGGCAGATGAGATAAATGCAAGAAGACATCATTCCGAGGAGGGATTTGATGGACCTCACCCTGGCCGCGTCCGCAACCAGCATCCGCTGCACCTTGCCCAAGATGGCCCTCGTCCTTTCCTCCGACGGAGAAGCAAGAAGCGCCACTGTGTCGAGTTTCGCTCCCAGAAACAGCGCGTATTGTGCGGGAACCAGGTGGGACTTGGCGTAGTTTATGGAGAATCAGAGCCAGTCGTCCAGGTAGGGGTAGACGTGTATCCCCTACAGGCACAGCCGCGCCGCCACCGGTGCGAGGCACTTGGTGAACACCCTGGGTGCCGACCTCAATCCGAAGGGAAGGGCTCTGAACTGGTAGTGACGCCCTTGGACCACGAATCTGAGAAACTTTCGGTGTCCCTTTAGGATGGGGATATGGAAGTAGGCATCCTCCAAATCCAACTACGACAGGAAATCGCCCTCCTCCAGTTGACCCAGGACGTGCTGGAGGGTGACCATCCGGAACTTCTGTGCCTTGATGAATTTGTTCAGTCGTCGTAGGTCCAGGATGGGACGCCATCCTCCCATCTTCTTCACGAGAAAGTATCTTGAGTAAACTCGAGCCCAGAAGCCTCTTTGGGACGAGCTCGATGGGGCCTTTCTTGAGCATCGCCTTTACCTCCAAGAGAAGTTGAGGGACGTGATGTTCCTTCCTTGCCACAGGGGGGATGCGCGGGCACTTTAGAAACTTGAGCGCATGACCCTGGGCCAGGGCGTCCAGCACCCAACGGTCGGTGGAGATGGACTCCCACACGCTGACGAAGTTCGCCAGCCGGCCTCCCACCGGGGTGCTTCGGTGGGGGCCCGACCCCACGGCCGGTTCAGTCCTGCTTCGACGAGGCTTTGCCGCCTTGTCCTCCTTGGCGACGACGGCGGGGTCCGCCCGACTTGCCTCGTCCCCTGTAGGCTTCCTGTGACGACGAACGGGCCGCTTGACGATAGGTGGAAAATCCACCGCCGGAACCTTTGGAGGCACCCTGCTTGCCTCCGCCGCTCCGAAAGGGCGGCCGTCGCTGCTGGAGAACACCAAGAGCCCGGGCCGTCTCCGTCTTGATGGCTTGTAGGGAATCGTCCACCGTTTTCCCCAAACAGGTTGCTCCCGTCGAACGGCATGTCCAAGACTCTGGTCTGCACGTCCTGACGGAAGTCAGTTGCCTTGAGCCATCCACGCCGTCTAAGGCACACGCCGTTGCCCAACTGGCGAAATCCAGTGTCAGCGATGTCCGTCGCTATCGTAATGGTGTGGTCCGACGCCACTTCTTCCTGCAAGATCTCTAGGGCCTCCGCCCTCTTGTCTGGTAGGAAAACCAGCAAGGGGGCGATTTTGTACCACAACTCCCTGTCGTAGCGGGCTACGATAGCCAAGGCGTTAGCAGCCTTAATTGTCGTTGCTGCCGATGAGGACTCTGCGTCCCATCGTGTCCAAATTCTTTCCCTCGCCGTCCGGCGGGGAGGTTGACGTAGAGGCTGAGGCCCCCCGCTTTCTTCCTGGCCGCCGCGGAGACGACCGAGACCGGGGTCGGCTGTGCCCGAAGGCACAAGGGGGCCGCGTCCGGGACCCGGTACTTCTTCTCGTACCGATCTCTTATCACAGGCGTTGTGGATGGGTTCTTGAGGAGGGCGAGACCCTCATCCCAGATATCGTCCAGTAGAGGTACAGCGAGGACCGTCTTCCTCTTGGTCTTGCGCCGTTGATAAAGGAAACCTTCCTTCTCTTCCAGGCAGAGCTGGAAAAGCTTGGATGCCCTGGCTATCATGGCATGAAACGATCCAATCTCGTCGGGCGGGGAAGCCCGGGGAGGAGGTGACGACGGGAGATCCTCGTCGTAAACCTAGTCGTCTTTGCCCGTCGCGGCCGTGTCAGTCCCCGTATCATCCCCACGGGTCGTGGACGGGGAGGAGGGCTGAGCAGGGCGCGATGGTTGAAAAGGAGGTGGAGGATGAATCCTTCTCTTAGGAGGAGGGCTCCCAGAAGGGCCTGGCTCCGGGTCTCCCGTCGGGAGAGGTTCCTCCGTTGGTGGTAACGGCAATCTCGTCCTTCTCTCCGAGCATAAGGACTGTATAGCCAACAAAATGGCCGAGTTGTCTTGCAGCACGGGTTGAGGGGAGTCCGACGGGCAGTCAGGAGCCCCGTCGGCACCCTCGACGTTCTCGTCGTCTCCTACGTCAGGGTCCCTCCCGACGGGCTGGTCTTCCACGCCAACGCCGTGGCTTAAGACTTCGATCAGCTCCTCCTCAGAGGTTGAGGCCGAATCCACAACGACCTCCTGCCCCCCCCCCTTTTTCTTCTCCGTCGGAGGTTTCACAGGGGTCCTGTCGATGGGCATGAAAGAGGACTCCCTCCGCGGTGGCAGGGAGACTCTGGGCCCCGAGGTCGCCACCACTGGTGTAGCCTCCACAGGCTGAGCCAGGGCCGCCGCGACTGTCTCGATAGAGGCCTTGGCCGGATGGATTAAGGCTTTCACCACCTTAGGTGCGCTCACCGCCTTCTCCTTGGGGGGAGGGTCACCGCCTCGCTCCCCCTCCGATGGGGCCTTCGAGCTCGACCTGGGTCTCTCCAGGAGCTTCGCCGGGTGCTCGGCCTTCCTCTTACCCGAGCCAGAGCATTGGCTCGTGGTTGATGGCGCCGGGGAGGACGCGCCCTGCCTGGCGCCCGTAGAGCCCGACCGTTCGGCGCTCCCGGTGCCAACGGACTCGCGGTGCTTGGCCTTCTGTTGGACCCCCGTCGCCAGGGCGCCCTCAAAGGTCTTAGAAGACCGCTCGGACTTCTTCTCGCCTGACGGGCTCTTCCCTTCCAGCCAGTTGGCGAGACGCAGATGGCGGTCCTTCATGGTCCGCTCCGACATATTGCCGCAAAACACAGTCCTTCTCCACGTGCGTCTTGTCCTCATGCAGGCAGTAGAGGCAAAGGGAGTGTTCGTCCTCAGACATTCTGAAGCTGGCATCCAGGGCAGACCCTGAACAGCTTTCCGGGCGTCGAGCTTCCCTTCTCCTGGGCCATGATCGAGATGGGCCTGAAAAACTTCTGGAGTCCTCCAAAAGCGTGGCTCGACAAAATCTTCACCCTTGAGGGGCGTAGAAGAATCCGACACGGGTACCCGTTGATCGGATAAAGAAACGGTGGAGCTTGAGGCTCTTTTGACCGAAAGAGAACATTTTCCTAAGAAAAAGCGCGAAAAAAGCACTAAAGCTCGAGAGCAATAGCACGAGGATCCCAACACTTGAACGTGCGGTAAAAATCTGAAGATGGCTGCCAGAGGCGGGGCTTAGGGAGATGGCAGTCATTGGCTGTGGTCAGTATGACGCAGAGATCAGTGATTGGTTACTACTACGAAAGACAGATCAGAAACGCAACTGATACTGATTTTTCTTACCGAGGATTCCCAGCCTGACTGGGAATATTCATGAGCATGTGAATCCAAGCCAGACCCCATGCTGGAGAACCCAGAGACCAGTGATTGGTTGTTAGGAGAGAGAGTTCAGCAGTGAAACCGATTTCTTCTTTACAGTATCCGTGCTGGTGTGAGAACCTGACCGGTCCCTCCCACTCGGACCTTTCCTCGGAAAGGAGTCTACAACCTTACCGGGCCAAGGCAGCGGCAGCAGAGAACGTGGGTGTCGGACATGAACAGTATGGAGTAAAAGAGGACAGGATTTAGGAGTAACACCATCAAAGGATCATTGAGGTGGAATTCCGACAGCCTTCAGCATGAAAGGGGTGTGCCCGCAGCACCACCCTCGATTCGGGGAACGTCAGGTACGGCTGTTTGCTGGAAAGGGCTTAGATCACACCTACTCTGATGGCAGAAGTGTTGGCCACACGGAAAGTAGTTTTCCATGAGAGGCAAGATCGAAATAGTCCTTTGTCCTCAAAGTGAAAATATTCCTCGATACCTGGTATAGTGGGAGATAGCTGGCAGATATACCATGATAGTAGCATGTGCCAGTCTGTCCAGCCTTGGCCAAGGATTGCAAGTATGGAAGAACCTGTGGGGCTGTGACCCTCAGAGGGGTGATCTTCTGAGACCGGCACCCCGTAGTGAAACGCTTCCACTTGTGACCATAGCACTTTAAAGTCAAGGCCTTGCAAGGACCTCCCTACAGTCCACAGGCAACTCCCATCCTCCCAACTGTAGTGCGGCAGGAGCCAAGCCCTCAGGTTCAGCGATCCTGGGTCGGGGGGAAGGATTGCACCACCTTCTCTGATGAGAAGATCCAGAACCACTGGCAGCTTGACCGGAGGAGACACCGACAGGCTGAGACGGTACAGGTACCAAATCTGCCTCGCCCATGCAGAGGAGTATCAATCTGCATTGGCACGGTCTGAGTGTTGACCCGTAGAAGGAGAGGTAACGGATACATGAATAGGCCTTCCCATGGGAATGAGAACACGCCCCAAGGCTCTTCGTTGGTGAAATCTGCAGGTAACCCACAGGCCTCTGGCGTACAGACATCCAGTGTGCTGCGCAGTGTTCCAGGGAAGCGTCTGTGGTCAGTTTCCTGGTATGGGGGGGGGGGATGAGGGGAGGGAGTCTTAGTTACTTACCTGTAACTATTTCTCCAGCATTGTCATCTTTCATAGATTCAGATGCTTGAATATTCCCCGTCAGACTGGGAATCCTCTGATTAAAATAATTAAACATTTAATATACCTCCATAGTTCGAGAATGCATGCAAATACCCCATTATGGCCCATGAGCCATTCCATTGTGTAGTCCCTCCATCTCACTTTGGTCCTTTATGGCCCCAATCAATGAGGTGGCAGGGCCTAAGCTCCGCCCCAGTCGGCCATCTTCAGATTTTGAACGGTAGGAACTACAGTATGAAGGGTGCTGAGCGTAGGAGCAGCCTCTCAGGGGAGGCGGTGGGTGCATATGAATCTATGAAAGATACCAATGCTGGAGAACAACAAGTTATTTTCTTATCTAGCAACGTTCTTTCGATGGGATGTTCCAACAACGTATTCAAATCTATGCAGGTAATCACCACAGCTGTGCTGCTTCGGAAAATGTTCGGCATCTGTGTCCTGCATCGATGTTGATACGCTGTCCAAGGGCCTCCGTCGAGCCAACGTTACCAGATGTTATAAGACGCAAGACGCCTGCAGCCTCAGTTGTAGTTTTTTCCCAGAACATGTGGCACCAATCTTCTGCCAGTATGACTACAGACAGCCTTGCGGAAACGTAATCTGGAATCGCATAAGAAATTCTGTAGCAGGGCAGGCTGGGAGGGTACGATGTGGAATAAGTCGCCCGAACATCCCATCGAAAGAACGTTACCAGGTAAGAAAGTATTCCACATCTCTGACAGACTCCCAAAGCAGTACCAACATAAGGAGGTGGGAAAAGAATTTAGAAATTTAGAATGCCCATTTAAAATGCAGAATAAAGGACCGCCTTGCCAAAGGCCAGATCTTGCCCATGGATAGAATCCAAGGAGTAGTGTTTGACAAAAGTATGTACAGAGGCCCATGTAGCTGCTTCACAAAAGTTACGAATGGGAACACCCCTCTGCAGGACAGTAGAGGCAGCCCCACCCCTAGTAGAATGGGCCCATAAGCCTACCGGAGGGTCCTTACCCGCCAAGCGGCAACATTCCGAAATTGTCAAGATAATCCATCTAGACAGTCTGTTTAGTAACAGCTTGTCCCAAACGCCTTCCAGCGTATCCTATAAAGAGCCGATCGTCCACTCGGACCCGGGACATGCGCGAGATGTAGAAACTTAAAGCTCTCCTTGGGTCCAACCTATGGAGCCTCTCCTCTTCCTTACCAGGATGTGGAGGAAGATAGAACGCCGGAAGAGTGACCTGGCTTAAATGAAATTGACAACTTTCGGAAGAAAAGGACGAACCCTAAGGACAACCCTGTCCTTATAAAACACTGAAGGGTGGTTTAGCAGATAGTGCCTGCAACTCATTCTGCAAGCGGAAGTAGTCGCAACTAAAAATAGTTGTAAGAGTCAGTCTCGAAGGACAAGAATGTAAAGGCTCAAATGGAGCACCCATTAGGAATTTCAGAACCAGGTTCAAATCCCAACCGGGCACCTGGAAAGGTGACGGTGGGAACACAGTGAGCCCTTTCAGAAACTGAGAAATTAAAGGAATCTTAAGATAATAACACTCCTCAGACGAGCGCTTAAATATGGACAGGGCCGCCAGTTAACCTTTTAATGGTACCCACTTTCAGGCCCGTGTGGGCTAACGAAAGCAAAAAAAAAGACAGAACCACAGGAATGGCACATGATTAAGGATCCACATTCTGAACCCTGCACCAGTTGCAGAACATTCTCCACCAGCAACGGTACAGGGACTTTGTTGCAGGCCTTCTGGCCGAAAGCAATACCTCCATCACGTCTTCAGGGAGGTCCCAATCCTTATAACTCAACCTTTCAGAAGCCAAGCATGAAGGTTGAGAGACTTGACCTCTGGATGGAGAACCTGACCACCCCCCCCTCCCGTGAGAGCAGATTGTCGGTAGGGAAGACGGCGTGGAGGGCAGATGGACAAATCGAGATGGTCCAGGTACCACGTTCTCCGGGAACATGCCGGAGCAAAGACGATCATTCGGGACCTGAACCTCCGCAGCACTTGCAGAATGACGGGGACTGGAGGACACTCATACAGCAGTGGGAAGGACCACTCTACTACGAACGCGTCCCCTAAGGCTCCTCTTGGAGGAAATTCCCACAAGTAGAACCTTTCACACTTCCAGTTGACACTGGTGGCGAAGAGATCCACTTGTGGGGTCCCCCAAAGGGCAAATATCTCCAGGAGAATCTGAGCCAGCTCCCACTCATGAGAAACCATGCTCTGCCTGCTCCGAGTCTGCTGCCTCATTTTTGTCTCCAGCCAGATGAACTGCTGAGATCGAGTTTCCCTGCTCGATGGCCCAGAACCAGAGCTGCATCTCCTCTCTGCAGAGGAAGTGACCCTACCCCCCCACACCCCCCCCCTTTGTTGAGGTAATGCATGGCCACTGTGTGTCAGAATCGGGACATTCTTCCCTCGCAGTCGGCAGAAAAGCCTTCAGAGCTAGCCTGATGGCCCTCAGCTCCAACAGATTGATGGAGTCTGGACTCCGACGGAGACCAACGACCGCTGACTGTCAACTCGCTGGCATGAGCTTCCCATCCCGTGAGCGATGCGTCCGGCACGATCGTCATCTCCGGCCAGGGTAGCCAAAATGGAGCCCCTTTAATCAGATTGCCTTTGACGGCCCACCACAGAAGATCCTGGGCGACCGAGGGCGGCACCTGAACGGGATCCGACATCCTGCCGGAGGACTATGACCACTGCATCTTGAGAGTCCACTGCAGAGATCTTATCCACAGCCTGGCCTCTGGCACCAGAAGAATGCAGGATGCCATGATGCCTAGCAACCTCAAGAACTCGAACGCCAGGAGATTCTGGGCATTTTGAAACTTGTGCACCATCTGCAGAATGTGATAAGCCCTCACCTGGGGAAGGAAACGCTGCCCCAGGGATGTGTTGAGCACTGCTTCGATGTACTCAAGCCGCTGTATTGGCATCAAGTGGGACTTCAAGTTGAGGGAGAAGCCCAGCCTGTTAAGAGCGTGGCAGGTGACTGACAGATCCAGAACTTGCTCAGGAGAGCGCGCCCTGATCAACCAATCGTCCGGGTAGGGGTAGACGTGAATCCCCCCCTTTCCTGAGATACACTGCCACCACCACGAGCTTGGTGAAAACCCTCAGGGCGGCGGTCAATCCAAATCGCAGGACCCGAAACTGAAAGTGCGAGTCGCCAACCGCAAACCTCAGGTACTTCTTGTGCTTGGGATGAATCACCACATGAAAGTAAGCATCCTTGAGGTAGAGAGACACCAACCAGTCCTGAAGTTGAAGGGCCTGGAGGACGAGAGAGAGTAACCATCTTGAACTTGTCCTTCCTGAGGAGCTTGATCAAATCACGCAAGTCCATGATGGGTCTCAATCCCCCGTCTTTTCGGGATCAAAAAATATGGGGAATACCATCCCTTGTTCCTCTCCGCTACAGGCACCAGTTCTATGGCGCTTTTCTCCAGCAGGGATTTGATTTCCTGCGCAAGGAGCGGATCCAGACTCTTCAAAGAGATTCCCGGGTGGCGAGGCCTCTGCCGGAAAGGAAGACAGTAGCCGTGGGCTATGATCTCCAAAACCCACACATCTGAAGTAATGGCACGCCATTCTACAAGATGCTACGCCAGCCTCCCCCCACCCCCCCAACCGGCAAACCATGGGACATGGCCTCATGACAGCTGAAGCGGCAGTGCCTGAGAGCAGAGGCAACTGCTCGAGCGGCCTTGGCACCTCGAGTAACCCGTTTTCCACCTCTGGTACTCCTACGTTGGCCCCTTTGACTTGCAGCTCCTCTCGATCTACCAAAGGTAGATTAGTATCGAAAGGAACCTCCCCTCCATTGCTGTCGCCTAGGACGAAAAGGCAGAGGTTGGCAGACTGCAGCGCTCAACGACTTCGCTGCAGCCTTCGAGGTCTGCAACCTCTCAAGGCTCTCGTCAGCCTTGCTGCCAAAAAGATGTCCACGATCAAAGGGCATGTTGAGCAGTCTGGCTTGTACATCAGGAGAATACCCTGACTTCCGCAACCACGCAAATCTGCGCATCACGGTGCTCACTGCCATGGACCTGCTGACACAGTCTGCCACGTCCAGACCCGATTGAACGGAGTCACATGGCATGCTTGCCATACTGTACAAGGGCAAGAAAGCCATGTTCAGCCGCCAACGAAACAATTCCAGAGTGCGAGTGAAACGTGCTAAGGCACACACAGAGTTGGCTGCCTTCAAAGCCAAACCCCCTGAAGAAAAGACTTTCTTCGCCCAACCATCAAAACGTTTGTTGCCCCCATCAGGAGGGATGGTAGGGTACAACACCTGTTTTGCTGGGGCCGTAACCGCCTGCACCACCAAACTCTCCGGAGTAGGGTGCATGGACAAGTAGCTAGGGTCGCCACTGGCTGGGTGGTCCTTTTTCGGCAACGACTTACCCACTTCCGGGAGACGCTCCGGAGCAGTCCAAGCCGCTGCCACCCTTCTTTGCAAGGCCATATGGAATGGCAGTACCGGGTCAGTTGGTGGACCTTGGTCCAAGATATCTGTCAGGTCATCCTGCAGAAATTCTACTGGTGGCGCAGACCACCCCAAGTACTCAGTCACCCTCGACATGAGGCGCCTGTACGAAGAGTCAGCATGCGTACCAGGCTCAGGCCTACCAAACTCAACCTCCGGGGAGGTATCAAGACCACTGGCGCTGTGCACAGACTGACGCAGGTCTTCCAACTGGCTATGACCAGATAAGGAACAAGTTACTTATCTGTAACTGTTCTCCAGCATGGGTCTGGCATGGATTCACATGCTCATGAATATTCCCTGTCGGGGTGGAAATCCTCAGTAAAGAAAAAAAAAATCAGTATCAGTTTCGTTTCTGATCTGTCTTTCTTAGTAGTAACCAATCACTGATCTCTGGGTCATACTGCCCCCAGCCAATGACTGCCCTCTCCCTATGCCCCTCCCACCTGGCAGCCATCCTCAGATTTGGTAGCACGTAAAGTGGCAGTATGACCAAGTGAAGAGCCGCAGAGGGGAAGGAAGGAGGCTTCGCATGTGAATCCATGCCAGACCCATTCTGGAGAACAGTTACAGGTAAGTAACTTGTTCTTCCTCCAGCATGGGGTTTGGCATAGATTCACATGCTCATGAATATAAGAATACACGGCAGTACACATGCACAACCACGGGAGGTGGCAAAAGGCTCAACATTAAGCATTACATAAACTCAACATCAAGCAACTCTTACCTCCTTCACCAGGCCCTCCTTCAGGCGAACAGGCTGCTCAGTACTGCTTGGCCGACTCTGGACTCCTCCCTGGAATCCCAGTCGACGCAGTAGAATCTCGTGAAGGTGTGCTGCACATGTCCAGCAGGGGCACACCAGACAAGTACACTGTAGTAGCAGCGATTGCTTTGGTGGAATGGGCTCTTGGACAGCCGGGCAACGGTCGGTTGGCCAACCAATGACTATGCAAGATGCAGCCGGAGCCCCATCTGGAAATGGAAGCCTTCGAGCGAGCCTTCCCTTGGTTCACAGGTCTAAAGTTCACAAACAGCTGTGATGTCCTCCGAAAACTCTTCGTTCGGTCCACGTACAACTCCAGCGCTCTAGCTACATCCAGCGAGTGCAAAGTCCTCTGGGCCAGCAACAGAAAGAAAACTGGCAACACCAAGGGCTCGTTAAGATGGAAGTCCGACGGCACCTTGGGCATGAAAGAGGGGTGTGTCCTCAGCACCACCCTCGTATCGTGAAAAGTCAAGTATGGAGGCTTGCAGGATAGGGCCTGAATCTCTCCCACGCGTCGTGCAGAGGTGATGGCCACAAGGAATGCTGTCTTCCACAACAGGAACTTCAACTGAGCCGAATGCAAGGGCTCGAATGGCGGCCCCATGAGCCCGGTCCGCACGTTTAGCTCCCACGCCGGGGCTGGAGCCTTCACCGGCGGGCACGATCGGAACAGTCCCTTCATAAATTCCTTCACCAGTCGATGAGACCACAAGTACGGCCGTCCTGTAGTTCTAGTGTATCGGGAGATCGCTGCCAGATGCATCTTGATGGAAGCGTGAGCTAGTCCAGCTTTGGCCAGCAACAGTAGGTATGGTAGCACTTGAGGTGCCATAATCCGTAGAGGGTTGATCTGTGCACGGCGCCAGACAGAGAACCTCTTCCACTTATGTCCGTAGCGCGAGAGTTGAGGACGCCCTAGCCTTTGCAAGAACCTCTCTGCAGTCAGCCGGGATATCGTACCCTCCAAACTCTAGTGCGGCAGGAGCCAGGCCTGCAAGTTCAGCAACTCCAGGTTGTGATGAAGAATGGTGCCTCCCTCTCTGGAGAGAAGATCTGCGTCAGTCGACAGCTTGACTGGTGGGTACGCTGAGAGGTCAAGAAGGTCCGGGAACCAGATCTGTCTCGGCCATGCCGGTGCGATGAGGATCATCCTGCACTAGGATCTCTTGAGCTGGCTGATGAGTCGAAGCAGCAGCGGCAACAGAGGAAACGCATACAGGAACAGGACGTCCCAGGGGAACGAGAAAGCATCGCCCATGCTCCTCGGCTGGGGAAACCTGCTGGTGAACCTCTGGCACTTGGAGTTCGTCGTCGTGGCGAACAGGTCGATCTGGGGTTTGCCCCATCGTTGGAAGGGCCGATCCACTTGATCCTGGCGTAGTTCCCACTCATGGCACGAGCGCAGCCCCCTGCTGAGTGAGTCGGCGATTGGGTTTTCTATTCCTGCCAGATGGAAGGGAACCAGAAATATCCCCTGGGTGACGGCCCAGTGCCACAGATCCTGGGCCTCCGTGGATAGGGCTGGGGGATCTGGTGCCACCCTGCTTCCGGATGTAGAACATTGTGGTAGTGTTGTCAGTGAAGATCCTCACCACCTTGCCCTTGAGGGACGGGAGGAATGACTTGAGCGCCCAGAACACAGCACAGACCTCCAAGATGTTGATGTGGAGAGCTCTCCCCTCTGGGAGCCAAAGGCCTCTTGCGTGGAGATCTCTGGCGTGCGCACCCCATCCCTCCAGGGATGGTCCGTCGTCACCGTCTCCTGATGTGCCGTGGAAGTCCGTGCCCGCCGTGAGGTGTGCACGGGTGCCCCACCACTGAATCACCCAACGGAAAACCTCGTTGAGCGGGATCTTGTCTTCGAAGCTGCCCGCCGCTTGCATCCAGAACTCCTGTAGAGGACGCATCCGTAGCCTGCACAGGCGCACTAGGTAGATGCATGAGGACATTCCGAGGAGGGATTTGATGGATCTCACCCTGGCCACGTCCGTGGCTAGCAGGCCGTGCACTTTGCCTAAGATGGCCTTTGTCCTTTCCTCCGACGGAGACGCCAATCGTTCCACTGTATCTATCGAGCTTCGCTCCCAGAAACAGTGCTGCCTGCGACGGATGGGATTTCGGGTAGATGGAGAAACCAAGGTCTGAGTAAGCGGACGGTCTTCGCCGTGTGCCCGACGGCGAGTTCTCTTGTCCTTGCACAGATGAGCCAGTCGTCCAGGTAGGGGTAGACGTGGATCCCCTGCAGGCGCAGCCGCGCCGCCACTGGTGCTAGGCACTTGGTGAACACCCTGGGTGCCGACTTCAATCCGAATGGCAGAGCTCTGAATTGGTAGTGGCGTCCTTGAACTACGAATCTGAGGAACTTTCAGTGTCCTTTTAGGATGGGGATGTGGAAGTAAGCAACCTCCAAGTCCAACGACGATAGGCAATCGCCCTCCTCCAGCTGTCCCAGCACGTGCTGGAGTGTCCATCCTGAATTTCTGTGCCTTGATGTATTTGTTCAACCGACGTAGGTCCAGAATGGAGCGCCAACCGCCTGTCTTCTGACGAGGAAGTATATTGAGTATACTCGAGCCCCGGAGCCTCTTGGGGACAAGCTCGATGGCACCTTTCTTGAGCATCACCTTTACCTCCAACAGCAGTTGAGGGACGTGATTTTCCTTCCTGGCCACGGGAGGAATGCGGGGACACTCCAGCACCCAACGGTCGGTGGAGAGGGACTCCCACACACTGACGAACTTCGCCGGCCAGCCTCCCACCAGGCCTTGGTGCTTCGGGGGGGCCCGACACTACGGCCGGTTCAATCTTGCTTGGAGGCAGCCTTGGCGACGAGATCCTCCTCGTTTGCCACCTCTGTAGGCCTCCTGGGACAAGGAGCGGGCCGCCTGGCGGTACGTAGAGGAACCACCGCCTGATCCCTTGGAGGCCCCCTGTCTGCCTCCAGTGCTCCGAAAGGGCCGTTGTTGCTGAAGGACTCACAGGACTCTGCAGCGACTCATCCACCGTTTTCCCAAACAGGTGGTTGCCGTCGAACGGCATGTCCAAACACCCTGGTCTGCACGTCCTGACGGAAGTCTGCCAGCCTCGAAGGCAAACACTGTTGCCTAACTGGCGAAATCCGGTGTCGGCAATGTCCGTTGCCACCGTTATGGCGTGGTCCGACGCCACCTCACCTTCCTGCAGAATCTCTAGGGCCTCCGCCCTCTTGTCTGGTAGGCAGTCCAGTAGGGGAGCTATCTTGTACCATAGCTCCCTGTCATAACGGGCCGCAATTGCTAAGGCGTTGGCCGCTTTGTCGGCGCCATGACCCGTTGCCCCATGGCGTCCAATTTCTTTCCCTCGCCGTCAGGTGGGGAAGTGGAGGTTGAAACTGTCACCCCCTGCCGCCATCTTCTTGGCCGCCGCCGAGACTGAATCCGGCGTCGGCTGAACCCTGAGGCACAAGGGGGCTGCGTCGGGGACCCGGTACTACTTCTTGTACCGGTCCCTCTTGGCAGGCGTAGTGGACGGGTTGTTCAGGACCACCCAGATATCGAGTAATGGTACAGCGAAGACCATCTTTCTCTTGGCCTCTCGCCGTCGAGTAAACCTTCCTTCTGCTCCTCGGGGCAGAACTGGAAGAGCTTGGACGCCCTGGCGATCATGGCGTGAAAGGAGCCAATTTCATCACGCGGGGAAGCCCAAGGGGGTGGTGATGGAAGGTCCATCCTGTCACCACCGTCATGCGTCACCGTTGCCGTGTCCGTCGCCGTGTCATTCCCTGGGATCCAGAGAGGGGGGGGATGAAGGATCCACGGGCCGCAAGGGCATGAAGGGCGGGGGGGATGAACTCTCCTCTGCTTGTTCGGAGGGCTTCCCGACGGGCCCGGTTCTGGATCGTCCACCGGGGTTCGTGGTAATCTCGTCCTCATCTCCATGCATAAGGTTTGGATCGCCACCAAAATGGCCGCCGAGTTGTCCTGATGCTTGGGCAATGGCTGCGACGGGAGGGCTGGCCGCTCCTCCACAGGGGCCTCATTGGCGCCACCGTCGCCATCTTCGACACCCTCTTCGGGATTTCTCCCGTGGGATCGTAACCTCTCGTTGAGGCACTTCACGGCCTCCACCAGCTCCTCCTCAGAGGCTGAATCCGTGTCTGCAATGGCCACCGTGCCCCCCCCTCTTTTTCTACCGGGTCTTCACAGGGTCTTGTCGACTGGCTGGAAAGAGGATTCCCTCCACGGTGGCAGGGAAACTCTGGGCCCCAAGGTCGCCTCCACTGGTGTAGCCTCCACAGGCTTTGCCAGGGTCGCCACGACTCCCTCAATGACCTTAACCGGGTGAATCAAGGCCTTCACCACCTTGGGTGCGCTTGAGGCCTTCACCTAGGGGGGAGGGTCACCACCTCGCTCCCCCTCGGCTGAATCCTTCAGAGATCGACCGGGGCCTCTCCAGAAGCTTACCCGGGTTCTCGGATTTCCTCTTCCCCGAACCAGGGCGTTGGCTCGTGGTTGATGGCGCCGGGGAAGGTGCGCCCTGCCTGGCAGCCGAAGAGCCCGACCGTTCGGCGCTCCCGGTGCCCGCGGACTTGCAGTGCTTAGCCTTCTGTTGGTCCCGTCGCCGGGGCACCCTCACAGGACTTAGAAGACCGCTCTGACCTTTTCTTCTTCTCACCCGCTGGGCCCTTCTCCAGCCAGCTGGCGAGGCGGGAACGACGATCCCTCATGGTCCGTTCTGATAGGTTCTTGCAGAATACACAGTCCTTCTCCACATGCGTCTTGTCCTCATGAAGGCAGTAGAGACATCTCAAATGCTCGTCCTACTTCAAAACATTCTGTAAACCGCATCCAGGGCAGTTCCTGAACAGCTTGGATCCGGGCGTCAAGCTACCCTTGTCCTGGGCCTCGTCCATGGTAGGCCTCAGATCTTCTGGAATCCTCCAAGAAAAGTCACTCTACGAAACATTCACCCTTGAGGGGCGTAGGAAATTCCGAAACGGGTCCCCGTTGAGCGGAAGAAACGGTGGAGCTTGAGGCTCGATTTAACCAAAAAATGAGAAAATCTCCATGAAAAGCACGAAAACGCAACAAAAGCTCGAGAGCTATAGCACGAGGACTCCCAACACTTGAACGTGCGGTAAAAATCTGAGGATGGCTGCCAGGGGAGATGCTTAGGGAGAGGGCAGTCATTGGCTGGTGACTCGGAGACGGAGCTTCGAGATTCCGACGAACATGGCGCCGACGTCTACTTCAAAGACCTCACAGGCTCAGACATTCGAGGGTCTGAGGACCGGGACCTGTAGCTGGCATGGCTATAGCGATCCACCATGTCCAAATAGGAACCTCGAAGGCTCCCGATGATCGCGCCGACCACCAGAGCCCGAAGGCTAGCACGTTCCCTGCCGGCTTCTTTCGAAGGTACGGACGGAACAGAGCCCTGCGATTGGAAAATCGCCATCTCTGTACGAAATGCATCCCATTCCTCAGGAGACAAGCATCCTGCCGACGGGCGGAGTTTCGGATGAGGAAGGCGAGGGCGCTTCCGCGAGTGCCTCGAAGAGGCAGTGGAATGGCGGGACCCACTCCGGGACCCCCTGGACTTGCGCCGACGACGCAGAGTCACCTCTTGAATCGCTGGTCAAAAGCCCAGCGGATTTCGACTTTCGGGGCTTGGACACCCTACCGACAGAAAGCTTCTTCCGCTCCCGCAAAGCCTTCGATGTCAACGACGGGCAATGGTCAATCATCCGTGGTCCTCACCGAAACACCAGAGGGAGGCGTTGTGCGGGTCCATCAGCGACATCTTGGAACCGCAGTCCCGACCCTTCTTGAAACCCGGCCGCGGGGTAGAAGACGAAGACATGATTGCTTCAAAAAACAAACAAGTTCGAAGAACCGATAGAATAACTCAGAAGAACCGAGGCGCGCAGAGATCTCCGAAGCAAACACATTCTTGGAAAAACTGAACTGAGGCTACAGGCATCGTGCGTCCTTATAACATCCGGTGACATCGGCTCGAGGACAATGTATTGATGTCATTGACGCAGATGCCAAAAATGTCCGAGCTGCACAGCTGTGGGGATTACCGGTCATAGATGTGGAATACGGAGGAACCAATCCCTTCGAAATACAGTTAGGTATTTCTTACCTGCAACTATTTCTCCAGCATTGGATCTTTCATAGATTCAAATGCTTGAATAGAATATTTCTGCCTATCCTCTAGCATACAGCAAGACAATGGTTAAATACTCAGTGAAAGGTGTGAAAAAGAGGCTGGTCCTACTTTATGCAAAGAGGTGGCGGAGCACTGCCTATCCAACTGCTGATTCTTTGTTGGGATCCTCGGCCAGGCAGTAGTGCTTAGCGAACGTGTGCAGAGTCCTCCAGGTAGCGGCCCTGCATATGTCCTTCAAGGCTACCCTTCCGTGAAACGCTACTGAAGACGCTCTCCTTCTGGGGGGGGGGGGGGTGCGTGGAAGGCAGCTTGGTGGGGGGAGGGGTCGCCCTTCGCTTGACAGTGAGTGATACATAGAGAGACCCAATGTGCCAGACCTTGTTTGGATATATGCCGACCTCTTGTGCGACAAGAAAAGGCTATGAACAGTCTGAGGAGCGGAATTCCTTAGTCCTCCAAGCAGAATTTCAAAACAGCCACATCTCGGGAATGGTTCTGAAAGAAAGATGGAAAGCTCAGATTTGTGGAAGGACTTCTGAGCTAGAAATCTTCGCCGCTAGATGTTTGGTCAGCCTGGACATGCGAAGCCAAAGCTTGCAGTCAAACCTAAATGTCATGGCTAGCGCGTTGCCTGCTGCGAGAGATGCTGAGGAAGACCATTTTCTACCCATGGCTTCCAACTTACAACCTTCCTTGTCTGGCGGTGCCAACAGTGGTGATGAAGGGTTGTCTAACTTCTTTCTGGCTGCTACAGTGATCAGAGTCTGGCTTAGTATGACCCCTTAGACAAAGCGGTGCCGAGTCTGGTGCCTTGTATTTCTTCTCAGCTCCAGAAAGCAGAGCAGGTGTTAATGGCATGGCCAGTATCTTCGACCCAGACTCCCATATGGTGTCGAGAAGAGGAATGGTGGTAACTGTTCTGCGCTTGTCCCTGTGCTCATAAAGCACAGACTTCTTTTCCGATTTAACTCGCAATTTGAACAAATCCGCAGCTTTTCCGATAATAGTATGATATATGGCATTTGTAACGCCTATACACAAGTGTTTCAAGGCGCGACGAGGCAGGGAGGGGGAAACAAGGGGAAGACAGACAACGATCCTACTAGGCCAGGTGTCATTCAGAGCGCGAGTGCAGGGGGAAGGGGAAGGGAAAAGTGCAAGGGGGAGGGGGGAAGTGCAGTACAAGTAAGTAGAATAAAATAAATAGGGCCAGCTGGTGGCAAGTGCAAAGTAAGTGCAGACAAGTGCTGGGAAGGGGGGGCTGTAGGGATACAGAGACAGTCCCGCAGTGCAGAGATTGACAGGGAGGCAGTGCAAGTGGAGAGTGGCTGGGCCCAGGACCGAGGTTGGTCAGAGTGGCCCAGTTGCAGATTCAGTGAAGGATTTAGCAGGGGAGAGGGAGAGAAAAAGCAGGGGCAAAGAGGAAGGTTTTGAGGTGCTTCCGGAACCGGAGATGGTTCTCAAGTTTCAGGGAGGCAGGAAGGCTGTTCCAGAGGGAGGCCCCTGCCGCGGAGAGAGATCTACCCCCAGCTCGTTTCTTCGAGAAGCAGCTAACCCTGAGGGAGTTGGAGACGGATGAGCGAAGGGCTCGGGAAGGAAGATATTTAGGAAGAGAGTTGACGGTATTTAGGCCCCAGAAGGCCTTGTGGACAATGCAGAGGGTTTTGAACTTAATCCTTTAGTATGAAACGATACTAAATCGTCCGGTGGTGCAGAATCACCTGGATAGTCTCTTTCTGGGCTTCTCAATATAATAACCACAGGCTCTAGGAGCATCAGGCTCCTGTGTGATCTCCCCTTCCCCAGGGTCCAAGAAATGACGATGCTGGAGACGGGACCCTTGTCGGTGAAGCACTGAGTGTTCTGCTCCTGGATCTGCGTGGAGGCTCAGGCGACGGTGCTCTTTTCTGTGGTGTACTCCTGGAAGGGGAGTGTCTTGGTGTACTATGTCGAGGTGAGATGTCCCTCTGGGGTGGGGGGGGTTCGACTCCTTCGGCCCAGATGACCTATTCTTTTCTTGACGTCACGTGGATTCCATGAGCACAGGGTCATAAGGATCGGCAATGACCTCAGTAGACAGTTGCCAGGTAGGACTATTCCTTGGGGCTGAGAAAGGGTTGCTCACCAACAAATTCTGTGTCCAAGAACTCCTCTTGAAGACTGATGTCAGGGAGTTCGGTCATCTCTGCTAAAGGAGATAACTGCTCCAGCTGGCTCAGGAGCTTCTGAAACAGGAAAGGTTGCTCCCATAGGCTTGGGGAGATTGGATGGCCCATCTGTGACATCTGCGAAGGGCTTTTTGGGCCCCATTACTTCCGTAGAAGTTTGTGGTGTCGACGGTGCTTTCGTCGACAGTGGCTTCATGGACGACGGCTTAGTAGACGGTGGTTTCGTGGACGAAGACTTTGAAGATGGTTGATGGCCCTTATCAGTCTACGAGAGTTTTGTGGACGAGTGATGAGCTTCCTTAGTTGACGACTGTCGTAGATGTTGATTTCGATGAGGATTTGGTTGTGGACGATTAGGCTTGGAATTCAATGAGGGTTTCGTCGACAGCTTGGTCAGTGGATCTCCATCTTTACTGCAACTCGTAGACGGCATCACTGTGGACTGCCGGCCCTCCCCCCGCCCCCTCGGTTTTTTGAAAACACATTACCTTTGGAGGTGGCTTTCTCTTCAGGATGTCGCGTCTTGCGGCCTCCAGAGCCCAAGGGAGGCATGGAAGAAGTGGTTTCCAGTATGCTCTAACTCATGAGTAGCAGGGGAACTCCATTCCACTGTAGAGGCCCTCCTCTTAGAAGTTTCTCAGATGGTTTATTAGACAGTACATGGGCTGTTTTGGCAGACTCCTCGTTAGAGGACAGACCTTTGGCTCCTAGATTTAACAGAAGTCTCCAGTTTGTCTTGCAGGGTTTTGGTGGAAAAAGACCTGCAAATGTCACATTTGATGTCATGAGGGTATAGGCAGTAGATGCAGCGGTCATGGGGTTCCTTCATGTAGACCATTTTCCTTCACCTCTTGCAGTCCCTGAACAGGGAAAGCTTCTTGGCAGCCTGAAGTTCAGCCATGCGGAGAAGTTCACGCGACAAATTTGGGCAGGAAAAAAAGTCTGTGCCCAAAAGTTCAGAATAGATAGCAGGGGAAACAATATATTTTAAGAATAGACTACACAAAAAAGGAGAAATATATCTGAAAGCTCAGAGAGCTGGAGGATTCCCTCGGTTAGACTGCGGTGAAAAAACTGGAGATTGCCAACTGGGGCAGAGCATAGGCCCTGCCACCTCATTGGTTGGGGCCATAAAAGACCAAAGTGAGGTGGAGGGACTACACAATGGAATGGCTCATAGGCCATAATAGGGCACTTGCATACATTCTCTATGCAACTATGGAGGTATATTAAAACATTATTTTAATCACGGAGGATTCCCAGTCTGACGAAGAATATTCAAGCATCTGAATCTATAAAAGATCCAATGCTGGAGAAATTGAGTGGCACAGACCTCCACCATAGGCCTGTGAACAGCATCTGTAGGTTTCCAGAGTCGTGGATCTGGAAGGCTGACGGTACAAGGAAAAACCTTTTGACAACCTGCTCAACTTCCCTCTGGAGGAGCAAAAGGAAGATCAGTGCTGCTGGAGCATGCCCAGGGAAGTGCAGTCTCCATATCTGGTCGATGGCCTTTCGGGACAAGTCAACTACCTTCCCAAAAAGGTTCTGTCGAAAGGCATGTGCAGTACCATTGCCTGGAACTCCTGGCGGAAATTTGTGGTAGTTTGACAACTAAGGCAGATGCTTTTCATCTGCCGGAACCGTGTCGGCAATGTCCAACTCCACTGATGTTGTGATCCAACGCTACCTCTCCCTCCTGGACGAGGGCAATTGCCTCCATCCTCCGTCAGGGCGGAACCCAAGAATCAGGCCCAGCTTGTACCACCACAGCTCCACGTCGTACCTGGCTAGGATTGCCAGTGCGTTTGCCGCCAGTGTAAATGAACTTCCATACCATGGCGTCCATCTTCCCCTCGCTGTCCAGTGGGACTGAAGATGAGGACAGGTTAGACTAGTTTCCTTGCGGACGCCGAATCCGGATATTGTTTCTACCTCAGTTTTCCCGGAGACATGCATAAGAGGGCCAGGTCCTCCTGCCACACATCCAAAAGGGGCACCACCATGGTCTTTCTCTTGGCTTCACACCTCTGGTACAGGAAACCCTTCTTGGTTTCCTCGGGCACAAGCTCATCCGGTGGGGCCACCCTCTGCTGCAGAAACCCACTGCAACATAGTGTATGTCCAGTGTCCACTGGGGGAGAGGACACCAGACGCGGATGTAGAGGGTGAGAGGGGGGGTTGGATGTTGCTCCCTCTTCGCTGGAGGCCGATTGGTAGGCAATGGGAACCAGGCCTTGTGGCATCCTTCTGGATCTCTAACACCAAGTGTGGAGGGTCAACAGGATGTCCAGAGATGCATCCCTCTTCTGAGCTGGCGTGTTCGGAACACTGGGCCCCACAGTCGTTGCCATCCTCCACATCCCCATGGACTGTGCAAGGACTCCAGGTCCTCAGGATGAAACTTCCATAACATGGGGCTGGTATGGGCCCCTCTTGCCCCCCAGCCCCCTTTTCCCACCCCAAGGGGTAAGAGCTGGGCTCAGACAGCATCCTCTTCTCCAGCAGACCTCAAGACTGCAGCGGATTCTCACCAGGGTGAGCTGGAAAAGCTGACGCACAGGCAATCATGGAATGTAAAGATACCACTTTGTCTGGAGAAGATCGCGGCACCAATGATGCAGGATCTCACATTCCTAGGTCATGCCTGTACCCCTAGAGATGAGGCAGCGATGGTTGCAATGGAGGCATAGGGTGTCTTGCTCTTTGCCGGTGGCTGCCCCGTGTCAAAAGGGCTACCGGTGGTGCCGCCAGAGGAGTCTGCAATCTTCTGAATCTCCAACACCAGCGTGTGGTGTCAAGAGGATATCCTGCGACAGGTCTCTAGGGGCACCTGGGGGACAGGGTCACTTTGCTCAGCATCCATGTCGTCCCCGGCGCCTCCGGCAGGCATCTCCGCGACATCCACCGTGGATGGTGCAGACGGAAAGTATCGCCTCCTCGGACAGACAAATGTTCTCGGCCCACCCCTTCAGGTCCTGAGCGGTCCCGGGCTAAGCTCTATCGGCTTGAGCGAAGACTCGCCTGGCAGGGAGAGACTGGCTGACGCTGGAGCACCCTGGACGGGGTCAGCCTCTTGCCGAAAGGTAGACACCACCGTCTTGAGCGAGAAGGATGATTTGGCTTGGACCACCTGGGCCTTCACAGGCAGGTCGGCCATCTTGGCCTTCACGGGCAGTCTGGACACCTTGCCTTGCTCTGCCTTTTGTTTCCCACAGCTTCTCCGGGGTGAAAACTTCCTCTTGGATGAAGAGCTGGCAGTGACTGGCAACAGAGGCCGAAGGAGATGGTGAATGTGCTCTGACCATCACAGAACCCACTTGCAAGTGGACTTGTGGTGCTTGGCCTTGTGTTGGGCCCTCACGGATAGAGCCCCCTCAAAGGACTTAGAAGCCCATTCAGGTTGGCTGAAACCAGGAGAAGCATGTCCCCCGAGAATCACCCGGGGGTAGAGCTTGTGGGTTGAACACCCTCAGGGCGTTTAGTCCAGGTCAGTCGAGAGAGTAGGGTATCATTGGGTGCACTCAATGTGTGTGCAGCTTATTAGATTGCCTGATGGTAGCTGCATCCTAACATTAGGTGCAGTGGTATTGAGAGATCAGTTGAATGTGTGCAGTCGTGGTTGGTCTCGGACTGCATTCTGGCAGCATTAGATTGTATCGGACACGTGTACAGCTAGACCGATTTTTTTCGTAGGGTATAGCTACGTTCTAGCAGGATGTTGAAGCGTTCATGGAATATTGTTTGTATGCGAGCAGCTAGGCCAAAATTGATCATGGGGTGTAGCTGCGCTCCATTGTGTGTTGGTCTAGAGTAGAACGGGACCATAGTGATGGGAGAGGTGAGCGTCTGGAGTGGGTTTTATTCTTACAAGCCCACTGTTCTGGATTACATTCATGCGTTTTGCGATAGTTGCACTCAGGAGGTAGATGGCACAGGAGGCAGCTATCCTCCACAAACCGCAGCTCATCAATAGCTGCGCCTCAGGTTCCCCAGGACACCCGTGCCTTCAGAACTTGTTCACCTCTGCAGGCACCCTTGCCAGATCCATAATCAACCACTAACCGTCATCTTACCACCTGAATACAAAACCTCAAACTGCTCCTAAAAAAGCCCCTTGACTCCCTCCCTCCCCTCCATCTACGGCCCCATCTCAAACTGCTTCAAAGCTAAATTACAAGACTGTGCAGCCTACCCCTAGCTCAGTCTTTACCCTGCCCAATCAGGCTTCAGACCCCGCCATGGAACAGAATCATGTCTGGTCTTTATCTAGAAAGACCTGTAAAGAACAGCAGACCAAGGGCTGCCCTGCTCTCAACCTCATTGACCTCTCTAGTAGTCTGCAGCAAGATTAACCACTCCACCCTCGCAAACGGACCTCGGCATAAGGGACTCCGCTCTCAGATGGATCTCCTTTTCTCCTCAGACGTCTCGCAAATCACCAGTCTCGATCCTCTCTCCAACACCATGTCAGGAAGCCTCCTGCTCTCCCCTCCTTTACAACTTCTGCCCTTCATCCCTCCCGAACTCACCCTTTCCACCCCACCTGGCTGTTCCCACTGACGTTATGATGCCCCCCTGCTTCCCTGTGCCCACTCCCCACCTATCCTGCACCAGCCTTAGCCAGCAATACCCACCTCAGCCACTAGCATCATCTTCCTTCAGAAGAGTCCGACGCTGCATTCCAACCTTCCTTGTGGAACACCACGCAAACATGGAGGACTTCATTAGTCACTGTCAACTTGCACCTATAACTAATGCGACAGCTGGTCAGTTATTACACCCATATGGTAGTGGAAGGTGGCAATGCAGCACACTCAAAATGCAACTTGTGAAAATCATGCTGTTAGTGCCGCAGGAGGTCATCCAGGCACTCCGGACCCCTCACTCACAGTTGGGACAGCAGGCAACTCTAAAGCACAGGCTGGTAGGCAAGGTTACCAAACGTAATTATGAATTGGGGTACTGCTCTCACACGGGCACGCTCCGAGAACCTCTTCGAGAGTATTATGCACTCAAATCACCTTCGAGACCCAGCAATGCTCCTTGCCCATAGACGATACCCAGGAATGAGTGTACAGCTAATCCATTTCTCAGCTTGACACTGCACCATTGCAACTTTGTGGAAGCACAGCCTCACCAGACACAAACACTACTGCACATCACCTCGACGGTAGCCTTTCCCTTTAGTCCATATTATTCCTCTGCTGCGCCCATACAATGCACAGACATGGGTGACTATCGGGGTGTTTGTCTGCACTAGGTAAGGTCTTGACTCCGCAAGAGACTCATTGCCCCCAGCAACCAGTCATGGTTCACCCAGCAGGTGGACTAGGTTAGTCAGGATGCAGAAGATACCAGTCTAAAGTGCATTCCGTAAAGCTAGGCGGCAGATGATGAATGCAGAAGTAGTTAGATGGTGACAGCTTAGCCAGAGACAGATGTCCCTTTTCCGATTGATTCAGCGATAAGGAGAGCTGTGCCTGATCAGTTTTCTTGAGCTCGTGTCAAAGATCTGGCCCTGCCATGCAGGGCTCGGTGTGATACCTTTTGCCTTGAAGGTGGATCAACGCCTGATCAGCAGACAATGAAGGATATTGAGGGCAGGTGAGGTGTGTTCTCTGGGGCCTAGTGCAAGAAGGAGCCTTGCTGCAATGTTTTGACCATGTAGGTGTTTTGAGTTAGAATACTTGGGCGACCAGGTATACAGGGTTAGCATAATCTAGGCACGAGGCCGGTAGTTGTAATTTCGGCAACTGCATGGGAAGGTCAGGCAGGGCGGAAGTTGTAGAGAATGCGTAGGTGCAAAGAACGTTAGATTGACACAGCCGATATGCTGTGATAGTGTCAAGTTTGCGTTCATAGTGCAAATATTTGTCACTTTGATGGTATGTAGGGTTGCCTAGAGCAGCCAAGGGGTGGGTTGAAGATCATGACTTGGG
Organism: Ambystoma mexicanum; assembly: GCF_040938575.1. Lineage (NCBI taxonomy): Eukaryota > Metazoa > Chordata > Amphibia > Caudata > Ambystomatidae > Ambystoma > Ambystoma mexicanum. The sequence goes on along the minus strand of NC_090921.1, from coordinate 393,344,947 downwards.
GGTTGATAAGGAGGTAGTAGTTACCCAGTGGTCAATTTCTGAAGGGATGGCACGAGAAGGGGGTCAAGAGTGGGTTTGATGAACAAAGTCTTGATAAGTGCCAGGAGTGGTTTTCATTTCTGCCAGCCCTTTTGTGGACAAAATAAGCCAATTTGCAAGACTCGGCACAAAGATCACAATGATACAGTACTACTATAGAGCATTTAACAAGCATAATAAAAACGTAAAAAACCTCAAAACATGTGTATGTGACAAGTTTTATTGAAAGTCAGGACAACTTTTTACACCCATCAAGGATATTGCTACTCAACAAAACAGCCACAATGTACTGTTCAAATACATGTCATTTAACAAAAATATAAAAAAACTTTAACAAAAGCAGACCTTAAAATACAATTATTACACCACTGAAGAAAGTCTGATGAAGTCATCTTGAAGACTGAAAACAAGAGAGAAGTGGTGTTAAACCTTTGTTAAAACATTAATCCATCACAACGACAAAATTTCAATGCAAAGTTTAGAAAATGTAACGTGAAAAATACTGTACACCCACCCATTGATGGGGTAAATACCCACCCACGGTTTTTCTGATAGAGTGGTTATTCCACCACAGACTATTCAACATTTTGGTTAGAAGCGTCTATCTACCATGCATGCACAGCCAGCCCTTGCCCACACAAGCGGGGAAGAGCTACATGTCAATAGCTAGAGGTTTGCAGTGTGTTAAGGCCACTAGACTACATGTACAGCAGTCCCCTCCTTAATTCTATGTTCTATCCCCATTGCTGCCAAATGGAAACTACCAAGCAATGAGGTCTAGATAAAAAGCCTTTACATAGGCAAACTTTAAATCACTAAACTGGAGTTATTCCTACGAGTCTGCCCTGCAGAGCCTGTGTACATACCTCTTAATTGATGACCTCCATTCTAGGAGTTGCTCTGGATCAGTCTCTTAAACATTTTCAGAAGTGGTTAACGGTGGCCAGAGGTAATTCTCCAGCACCACTTTGTGATGTGGCGTCTTAGTAGCCCTGTATATCGATTGCTGGGCAGGTATATACTTCAAGTACCCCATTTTGGGCCACGTTTTTAACAACGTTTTGAGAATGGGCTGGTGGCAGCTGTCATTTGGTTATGCTTGAAGGGGCAGTTATTTGTACAGCATTAGTAGCCAATGAACTAGTATGGTAGCCAATAGTTTAGGCACTCAAGTCAGCCTTTGTTTTTAGTCATGGCTTCATGTGGACCACAAGGCAAGTCCATTTTAATGTGGTTTAAACTCGCTTCGCCTGATCTTCTACCTCAAACATAACCCAGGGTGCAAAAAAGTGCATTCCAGATAAGCCACTGGCTAGTGATTAAATATAAGAGGTGGGGCGTATGGCTGGCTAGAAGCTTGCAACATGGATTTTTGCCCCACCTGCACACCAAATACACATCCTATAAAACAGAATTGAAGTATATCAGTGCAGAAGAGCTCAGAAGTTGCTGATCAGCCCATAACCTCTTCAAAAGGTGGCTGAGGGGAATCAAGGAAAACCATCTTCTCTGGGCATGCTACCAAAGTATGAATTTCAATCTGCAAGTTCAAATGGAATCTAGTCATTTTACTGCCTCCAGGATGAGCCTGACATGTGACGGATTGCGATTTGGCATGGGTGTAGGAGCCCTGGCTTTGAAATTTGTTTAAATAAAATCCAGGTCACTGCAGCCAAGATATGCACACTTTTACAAAATACTGTAATTTTGAACCTACCTCCAGGGATCGCATAATCTAACATAAACCAAACCCCGTTATTACAGCCAATTTGAGATCCCATGTCTGCTCCTCCGAGGTCAGCTCAGCTGTGGAAGGTGTATTGTGGCCAGATGGGCTAAGCTTACCAAGTGACAGGACCAGAACATGAATGGTCAAGACCTGGATCTAAAGCAGGCAAAGGACCACACATTTAAGGAGTAGCTTCACACCAGGGCTGCATTTCTAAGGGCCACTGTTCCTAGTGAGAAGGGTTATAGTAGACTGTGCTCTGTGCATGAAGACTTCACCATCTTGTTTCTCAATGCCTCTTCCCAACAACTGGGTGTGATGTCAGAAGGCCAAATCCACGTCTTTCAAGAACAGATTGGACTAAGGCAGGCTAGCTTTAGTGCAAAAACCTGCACGCTTTTGCCTTCACTTCAGCCTTTCAAGATTTAATTGGACCTTTGTTAAGCGAGTTAATCTTTTCAAGTCCTATGCCAGCAAGGTGAAGACTGAGTGTCCAAGGCAAAGAAGCTGTCCGATAACCATACCCAGGGACAAGTGGGTGTGAAACGCTACTGGAACAAGCACCTGCCTCTCTGCCAGTCTTCCTGCGCATAGAACACTAGATGGAAGCCCACCAATGATGCCTACAAGAGTCAACAAATGGTATCTTGTCTTTTTGGCCCCACAGAACGAATGACAGCAACAAAGAGGTGGTAAGGAACAACTTTGGTGGACATCGGCCGCAGGCACAACTATCCATCCAAAGTTATGTTATTTTGCATTTATATAGCGCCTTATATACCATTGGTATGGTCTGAAGGCGCTGGTAGGTTGAACACATTGCTGCTGGGGGTGTGGGGATGAGGTAATGCGATCTGTGAATTAGAAGAGATGTGGGAGATGGGGTTTGGGAGATGGGGTTTGGGATATCCCACACCTGTGGTGGCTAATTGAGGACAAACCGCTTTGCCATAGATGCATGCATTTTATATAACCCAGAACACGGAGCATGCAATAGTAGTTTTCCATTTTATCAACCTGCAGGGATAACGTACATGGGGTAAGGAACAAGTTACTAACTGTTCTCCAGCATGGGTCTGGCATGGATTCAACATGCTCATGAATAAATACATAGCAGCACACATGCACAACTACGTGAGGTGACAAGGCTCAACATTAAGCATCCCTTACAGGCTCACCTTCAAGTGAACAGGTTGCGCAGCACTACTTGGCCGACCCTGGACTCCTCCCTGGAATCCTGGTCGACGCAGTAGAATCTCGCAAAGTTGTGCGTCAACCTCCACGTTGCAGCCCTGCAATGTCCAGCAGGGGCACAGACAGGAACGCTGTAGTTGCAGCGATCACACTGGTCGAATGGTCTCTCGACGGGCAGGCAACAGTGATGGGTGATGGAGCCGAGAGCCACCTGGAAATGGAGGCCTTGGAGACGGCCTTCCCTTGGAACTCTTTCGTGATGTCTTCCGAAAACTTTGTGATGTCCACGTAGAACTTCTGCGCTCTAGCCACATCCGGCAAGTGCAAAACCCTCAGCCGGCGATGGGAAGAAAACCGGCAACACCAAGGGCTTGTTGAGATGGAAGTCCGGCGGCACCTTGGGCATGAAAGGGGTGCAGCCTCAGCACGGCCCTCGTTTCGTGGAATGTCAAGTACAGAGCTTTACAGGAGAGGGCCTGGATCTCTCCCACTTGTCGTGCAGAGGACATGGCCACAAGAAACACTGCCTTCTGCGATAGAAATTGCAGAGCTGGCAAATGCAGAGGCTCGACCCATAAGCCTAGTCAGCACCATATAGAGCTCCCATGCTGGTGCCGGAGCGTTCACCGGCGGGACCGTCCTTTCATGAACTCCTTAACCAGGCGATAAGACCACAGCGATGACCACCCCGTAGTCCTGGTATAGCGGGAGATAGCCGCCAGATTAATTTTGAAGGAGGCGTGCGCTAGGCCAGCAAAAGCAAGTACTGCAGCAAATTACAGAAGCCGTGATCCGTAGAGGGTTTATCTTCTGCCACGGAACCAGACGGGGAACCTCTTCCATTTATGTCCATAGCACTAGAGTCAGACGTCCTGGCTTTGGCAAGCACTTCGTTGCAATCCACCAGTATCTCGTACCCTCCAAACTCTAGTGCTGCAGGCGCCAGGCCTGCAGGTTCTGCGACCCTGGTTTGTGGTGCAGGATCGTGCCTCCTTCCCTGGAAAGAAAATCTGTGTCTGCCAGAAGCTTGAGAGGAGATTCCGACATGTCCAGAAGGTCCAGGCACCATATCTGCCTCGGCCACGCTGGTGCGACGTCGATCATCCAGCACCAGGACCATCTGAGTTGACGATAGTCGCAGAAGCAACAGCGGGAATACATGAGGAAAAGGCCATCCCAGGGTAAGGCGTGCATTGCCCCCCCCCCCCCCCCCCCGCCCGGGGAACCTGCTGGTGAACCTCTGGCACGATCGATCTGGGGATTGCCCCATCATCGAATAGAATATCCACATAATCCTGCCAAAGATCCCACTTGTGGCAAGAGCACAGCTCCCTGCTGAGTGAGTCGGCGACAGCGTTCTTCACTCCTGCTAGATGAAAGGGTACCAGGAACATGCCTTGGGCGACGGCCCAGTGGCATAGATCCTGCACTTCCTTGGAGAGCAGGGGAGGGGGGGGGGTATCTGGTGCCCCCCCTGCTTCCGAATGTAGAACATCTAGGTAGTGTTGTCAGTTAAGACCCGCACCACCTTGCCACGGAACGGAGCTCCAGGATGTTGATGTGCAACGACTTCTCCGGGAGCCAGCCCCACAACCAGATCGCTCGAAAGAATGTCTCGTTGAGGGCGATCTTGTCCTCTTCCGCAGCGGTCGCATCCGCAACCTGCAGAGCCGAACGAGGTAGATGCATGACGACATCATGCCGAGCAGGGACTTTATGTACCTCACCCAGGCAAAGTCCATGGTCAACAGCCGTTGTACCTTCCCAGGATGGCTTTTATACTCTCCTCCGACAGTGAAGCCAGCCACGCCACCATGTGGAGCCTGGCTCCCAGGAACAGAGCGTCCTGCGATGGCACCAAGCAGGACTTCGCATAGTTATTGAGAACCCCAGTTCTCCGGTCCTCGCTGTGTTCGACTGCGAGTTCCCTTGACTTCGCTTGGATGAGCCAATCGTCCAGATAGGGGTAGATGTGGATCCCCTGCAGGCGCAGCCGTGCCGCCACCAGTGCTAGGCACTTGGTGACCCTTGGCACCAACCTCTAGCTGAAGGGAAGGGCTTTGAACATAGTGCTGTCCTTGGACCACGAAGTGCAGAAACTTTTGATTCCCTTTTCTATGGGGATGTGGAAGCATCCTCCAAGTCCAGCGACGACAGGAAGTATCCTTCCTCCAGCTGTCCCAGCACGTGCTGGAGGGTGACCATCTGGAATTTCTGTGACTTGATGCATCTGTTGAGGCGGCAGAGATCTAGAATGGGTCGCCAACGCTGGTCTTTCGGATTAGGAAATACAGCGAGCATACTCCAGAGCCCCTCTATCACACTCTTTCTCAGCATCGCTCGTACCTCTAGAAGTGTTGTGTAACGTGGTTCTTTTTCCTGGCCACAGGTGGAAAACGGACACTTCCTTTGGAACTCTAGCGTGTCAGTGGGCCAGGGCATCCAGCACATGGTCGGTGGAGATGGACTTCCTGACGCTGACAAGGTCCGCCAGCCAGCCTCCCACTGGGGTGCTTATGTGGGGGCCAGACATCCCAGCCGGTTCAGTCCTGCTTCGCTGAGGCCGTCCCACCTAGGGCCCCTTGGCGACGACGATTACCTTGCTGCTGGCAGTCTTGTCGGTAGCTGTGTAAAGGATGTGCAGAGCTTGTAGGATTTTCTCTGATCTGTGTCGTGGAGGAAGGGGCAGTTGCGACGGGGGCATCTGTGGTTCCTCCACGCCTTGCCGTTGGTCTCCCCATCTGCCTTGTCGGGGTCCTTCCCATAGGGGCCGGCCTAGACATTCTTCTCAGGCAGTGCCAAGCCTGAAAGTTCCTCCCCGGAAGAGATCTCAAGAGTCTAGCTGGACCACTGCATCCCCACACCCCCCGTTCTCGGCCAGGGGCAACAGGGAGATCAGCATCATCACGGGAGTCTTCTTGATGGGAATGAATGACAATTCCCTCCGGGCAGGCAGGGAAACTCGTGTTGGCAGATGCCTCCTTGGGACCTGCATCCGCAGCAGTCAGGGACGCCACCACTCCCTCAATCGATGCTTTAGCCTGGTGAACCTGGGCCTTCACGACTGCAGGCGCGTCTTAGGCCTTCACCGTAGGGGGGTTGGAGGTGGGAGGGTCAGCACCTTGCTCCCCTTGGCTTTCTCTATCAGAGTCGCCCGGGCCTTCTTCCGAAGCTTACCAGGTGCTCAGACTGCCTTTCCTTCACCAAGCCGGAGCGATGGCTCGTGGTTGACTGCTGCGGCAAAGCTGCACCCAGTCTGGCAGCCGAAGACTCGCAGGGCTTTGGCTTATGTGCCCCCCCCCATCAACAGGGCACCTTCAAAGGTCTTAGAAAGTCTGAGTGTCTTCTCTTGGGAGACGCATGCCACTGGGGCTCACCTGCCGCCAGGTTCTTAGTCTCCAGCCACTCGGCGAGCCGCTTGTGACGGTCCTTCATGGTGCGGGTGGTCATGTCCTTGCAGGACGCACAGGCCTCCTCCACGTGCGAGCTGTTCGGATGTAGGCAATAAAGGCACAAGGAGTGCCCATCCTCCAGGAAGACGTTCCTTTGCCCGCATCCTGGGCAGATCCTGAAAAGAGGTATTGAGTCTCCGGCAATGTCCACGCAGTGTAGGACCCCAAGGGTCTTCTGGAACCCTCCAAGTAGTGGACGAAAAATCGCCCTTTAGGGGTGTAGAATATGGCAAAACTCTAATCTCAACATGCAATAAACGCTCGAGAGCTATAGCACGTGGACTCCCAACACTTGGAACGTGCGGTAAAAATCTGACGATGGCTGCCGGAGGGGCTTAGGTAGAGGGCAGTCATTGGCTGGGGCAGTATGGCCCAGTAGTTCAGAAACAAATTCTCTTTACCGAGGATTCACAGCCCGACAGGCAATATTCATGAGCATGTGAATCCATGCCAGACCCTGTTCTGGAGAAGCAGCGATTGTAGGTTTCCACTCCTGATCCACCTCGTCGTGTGAAAAGCCTGACTGTTCAATAGCAGTAGCCAACCCTGTTGCACGGAACTGCTCTTTCTGGAGAAGATCTAAGAAGCTTCCAAGGTATCTGTGAGGAGGGTGCCAAACAAGAATTTCTGGGCAAGTTCCTAGCTATTCTTTTCAAGGAGTACCAAGTTCAACGCAGCACAACATGGTTAATAGGTTGGTGTAGGCCTCATCAGGACAAAAGACGCACTTACAGGAAATACATTACGGGCTAGTTAAGCATCACACCATGGTTGTTACCAATAGCGGAGGATACAACCCCAAACCAGCTACTGGCAGATTGAGGGGGCATTTCAAAAGTAAATCTTTCAGCAAGTAAGGTTATTAGTGAAAAGCAACTCTTCCTGCCAGGCCTTCAAATACTTTACCCAGCATCTAACATACCTTCGGTTAGCCTTACTCAGTCTCACTCATCCCCATCTTCTCCGTCTCCTGAAGCATCACCCCTGTAGAAGAAACAAAAGTTAGTCTACTGAAATTCTAGTCATTCAAAACATACAGCTTTAAAAAAAAAAAAAAAAATCGTTTCAGGAAAAAAAAAAAGCCAAAATTCCAAGTGCATGATTGCACACTATTGCCAAGTGCTTTGTGACATGCCAGTGGGTTAATGTTCTCCTTGGCAGGTCCATCGGTGCAGTGAAGACATTCCAGTCACAGCACTAAAACCGCAAAACAGTGACAACCAATGCAATGTGTCCAAGTTATGGGGATTATTTTAATAATTGAACACTGTAGTGCCAATCGTCTCACAACCGCTCTGCAGCAAAATGACTTATCAGAAGAGTTCATTAAGTTAGTTGCCAAAGTAAATGCTTTTTTCAATTGGTTTTAAGTGATGTATGCATGGGTTGATTACCAGAAAAATCTTCCTTTAATAATGGGGCGCACCCCTGAGGGGATGCACCCCGACTATACCCACCAGCGGCACTCAGTCCCCCTGAACGCGTAGACTATAACCTCATTTTATTACACTAGCTTTATTAAGATTACTCCACGCCCCTTCCCTCCATACTGCATGGGTGATTACAACTGAATGTAGACCCAGGGTAGGGAGAGTCTGTCCTAAGAAAAGTTCAAAACTGCCTGACGAACCCCCGCATCTGACCTGGAGCTGGCATGCAAGCAGAAGTGCTGGCAGAAGGCCGAGGGCGTAGCCCATACAGCACTTCTTTGGAACACAATAGCCATGGCCTCAGCTCGAATAGCATGGGCATGCACGTTGTCCAACGTGCAAGTCAAGGGATCAACCTCCATTGATTCTGCCCATTGACAAAACCTAGTCCACTTGCTTGTATTGGCTCCTAGTAGACTCACTCCTAGCCACCTGTATAATGTCCAGGTTGTCTGGAGACCACTGCAGATGCAGCGTGGTTCCTGACAGGTCACACTGAGGAAAGGGCTATTTTGGGGGGTAGGTGGATGACCGTGCCTCCCTGCTGCGAGATTGGTGTGCTGGACCCAGCGGACGGTGCACCGGGGCCTGATCAGACAGGCTGAGTAGTTCCAAGAACCATTTGCTGGCCACCAGAGCCATCATGTAGTTTCACTGGATCTGCATGACTTACCCAGGGAGTCCCTGTCCATGCTAGAAAGCAAACTTGGGCACCTCCTGTTGTACAGGGCGGAAGGCTTCGAGAGCAAACCAGATGGCCATCTACGCGAGCCAGTTGATGTGGGCCGACTGGACCAGACTGTGGAAGTTGCAGCTGCACAAGGTAGCTCCCCAGCCCTCTAGGGCTGGGTTTGTAGTGATGGTCCCCGCGCACCTCTGAATTTAAAAAGGGATGGTTTTCTTTCTGGTGAAAAAGGTTCTGTCTCCCATCCCTTGGAAGGGACGCCCGTACAGTAGGGAGGAAAGGGGACATGACAGAGTATGAGGAATATTGACGAGCTCCGCTTGAGAGTCCCTCTCCTTGTTCCATGAGGCTGCGAAGTGCAACTGTATCTCCTCAGCTTGAGTCTAGTGTGGGGTACAGCCAGTAGGACCGCTACCATGAAACCAAATTGGTGTTGGTACCACCAGGCTGATGTCACTTCTCGGCTGAGGAAGCGAGTAGTGGCCCTCTTTATGGCTATGTTCTTGTCCTCCGATGGAATACTCTTAGGGCATGTGTCCCAGATGAGGCCCAGGAAGGTCAGTCTCTGCATAGGCCGCAGCTGAGACTTGGGGTTGAGTGAAAAATCCCAGCTTGTGGAGTGTATGCATTAGGGTGGAGGTAGTGTGGTGAACTGCCTCCGGAGCTCTCGCCCTGATCCAGTCGTGCAGGCACAGGTCGATGGGGTGGCCCTGAGGAGGGCCGCCAATGTATTCATGAATCTGGTAAATAACCTGGTGGCTGAGTTGAGGCCTAAGTGCACCGGGAAGTGTAGATAAGGGTCCTTCAGATCCAGGGAGCACAGCCAGTCATGCACAATGTCTCCACTATGAGTGCTGGTGTAACCATCTTGAATTTTTGAAGACCCTGGGAAGCGGTCCAGCACAACTCAGGCCAGCCTGGTTCTTTAGTATGGTGAAAATCCTGGAATAGAAGCCCGATCCTCGCTGGGACTTCTTCCACGGCCTGGCTCTCTACGAGGGACCGAACGAACTTACGCCAACAGAGTTGCTGTTCCAATCTGTGGTAGGGGAGGAGGGAGGAATCAGTAGGCGGTACCCCATGGATACAACAGAGGAGCCAGGGGCCTGCAAACTGACACCAAACATGAGCGTGAAGGGCAAGCCTGACCCCCCCCCCACCAGAGATACGTGGACCCGAAAGGACAAGTCCTGCTTTCTTTCCCACGAGGCTGTTGCAGAGTAATGGGACTGAAAAAAAGCCCTTACTCCCCAGCGTTTGTGCCAGTGTTGACTCTGCGAGTTGTCAGGCTGCCTGGACCAGTTCTGAGAACACAGAACCATCCGAACATCCACCCCACCCCCCCTTGTCGGGGGGCAGAATTGACTGGGTCTACGCTGTGGCCTTCAGGATAAAGGCTTGGCAGTTTGTAAACTGTTGATCTAGCTCATCAGTGGTGGAGTGAAAGGTTGCCACCCTCGAATTGCTGGTCCAATATGCATTCCTGGATGTCTGGGTTGAATTTAGTAGCCCGAAGCCAGGCAGGCATGTCCACTGCAATGCATATGGAATGGCCAGAGGTGTCAATGTGGGCCACAGTAGACTGCCGTCTTGCGCCACAATTTTATGCCCGTCAGTCCCGTTCATGACTGGCACTACACCGGAAGTTCTGGAAGGAAGTTGGCCATTTCCCGCCAATGCTTTTGGTTATTGGCAGCTAGCATGGCTTTCACGTTGGATTGACGATGCAGCGAAGCGTTGGGCGTAAAGCTTCTTCCTGTACGCCTCCAAGATCATCTTACCTAGTAACAGAGTAGTGATGCTGCAAAGATCACCGAAGAGTGCGGTTGAGGGTAGGCCAACAGCAAGAGTGGATCCGCGTCCATTTACCTATACTTGGCGTCCAGGCACCGATTAACAGGTTGGGCCAAGTGGGGTTAGAGCCATACCTTCTTAGCCAATGCAACGTCTTTTTGCATCAGGCTACCTGTTCTAGCCGCGGGGCATAAAGACCTCAGGCCAGTACCCCCATGGGTGGAGGAATGCTGGGCGCAGACGAATGGAAACTGGAGCCTGGTACAGAACCGCCTGAACTGTGGGAGGCAGAATCAAAGGAGCCGGTGTGGGCAGCAGGTGCTGAACCAGGGCTCATGGCGCCGGAGCCATAGGAGGAATGACTATTGGCGCAGGGAGCATGTCCTTGGTCACATCCAAGGATGGACCCCATCTGAGGTGATCTCATGAGCATGAGGAACCTTTCAAAGACCCGGTCCTCGCAGGCCAGTGGGGTGGAAGGTGATGACTGGGTAGCAGGTGGCTGGTGCACACCTGGGGACTACCTGGTTGCAGGGTAAACCTGTGCTGCAGAAGGATAAACTGTAGGCCACGTACCTGGTTGACACCTGTCCCACCTTTAAACTTCTCCCACCGGCTCTGTTCCTCTGGGCAGTATCGGACGAGCAGCCATCTTGTTGAGCTGCATGCACGTGCTTAAGTAGTGGTGCTTGGCTCACTGGGCCCAGGCTCTGAGGACTCTTGGCGATGGAGCATGAGCCCTACCCTGCACTTAAGGCAGTGACCTGGTAGGTGTGTTGCCCTCGGCAGTATCGCCGGTAGTGCTGTGTGCAGGAGCACCCGCTGACATATTGCTGGTAAAAGGGTGTCGCCCCTCAGGCTTACACCCAGTAAAAGAACCTTGCACCCACTCAGGCTGAGGGGTCTTCTGGTAACGGTGCTGACGGTCCAGTAGCTGAATTAGCCTCAGTACCTGTGCCAGTGAGAACATGAGGGGTTCCTCCTGTCTCGAAGAGCTCAATCTCCTCCCACCTAGCTAGTCTGTTCAGAGCAAGTGAAGAAAGTGCATTTCACGCGGTACAGCCCTCCCATCCATGGTCAGGGCCAAGGCAGCGGAGGCAAAGAGCATGGGCTCCGATGTGGAGAAGAGCCCCTCGCAGGCTGGACACCTGCGAAAGCCTGCTCAAGTCAACATGCGCCTGGGAGGAGCATGGCGCCAGAGGACTGTGTACCTGAATGATAAGACAAAGAAAAAAAAATCCATGAGAGCGCTTGGTATGACATGGGCAAAGCCAAACCCAGGAGAGCTGGTGAAATCGGCCCGTTCCAGTAGACGCAGAAACAGGGACTCAGTAGTGGCACCAGTGGGTGGAGTCAGGGGAACACATTCTCCCAGGGCCATGCCTCTAAATTTAAAAGGGGCGTGAAAAAAGGTTCCGTCTCCTGTCCCTATCGAGGGACGCCCATGCATTATAGAGGAAAGGGGACGTGACGTAGGAGTATGGTCAGGCCATTGACATTTAGAAGAGGGGTTCAGAACATCTAGGTGGTGCAACAGAACCCAATCGATGGTATGCCCCCCATCCCTGTGTAGGTTCTTTTATCCATTGGGTAGTTAACTGCAGCATCCATATATGACTTGGCCAATTATCAAGAGGGTCCTCTGCACAGTAGTCCCCTACGATGATAATTGGTGACGGGATTAGACTATTGAGGAAAGCAAGACATTGTTCCTCAAAGTGTTATGTTTGTAGGTGGTCTGTAAATAGCTAAAATGAGTGACATTAGGATTACTAGCAGTCATATATACCAGTGTGATCTACAACTTGACAAGTCACATTGTTTGACCAGTAGTGGCCCTCCACCTTTTCTCTTCAGTCCAAAAGAGGTTCTAATCCGGTGGAACTGCAGATGAGGCAGCGAAGTCAGTGGCATCATTCAGCCATGTCTCACTCAGTGAGACCTAGAATAGCAATAAGTAACTTACTCGGGTGAATCATAGCAACGGATTAAGATAAAGGAGCTTATTTGAGAGGGCAAGGCGAGCAAAGTATACTTACTCACATTTCCCATGCACTTACCAGCACCTTCTACAACGTGCCAAGGTCCTTAAGAGGCTGTGGAGTGCTGGGGATTGCAGTCCGTAAGGACGACAGCATGAGCAAGAAGAAAGGCAAACTGCGCCTTTCTATTCACAAGTCGCAAAATGTAGATGTAGCAGCAATGAGCAAGGAACAGGTGAAACTGTACACTTTTACAGAGCAAATGCTAGGCACAAAGTTTCTAACTTACTTTAATTAAATGATATTCTAAAATGAGTTTTTAAAATTATTTGCAGGCAAACACAAATTCACACAAACGTTTGCATGTTTCAAATCTAACTAACGTTAGAAATAGTAAGAACGCACAGTAAGTAAACTGTCGCAACAACAAGTATGCATTCACTAGTAGATGGGCCGCCACCGGTGCCAGGCACTTTGTGAATACTCTTGGAGCAGATTTTAGACCAAAAGGGAGGGCCTTGAACTTCCTTGTACCACAAAGCATAGGCACTTCGGTGCATCCTGTGAATGGGGACGTGGAAGTAGGCATCCTACCGGGCCAGCAACATCAAGAAGTCTCTCTCCTCCAGTAGGCCAAGCATGTGCTGCAACGTGAACATCCTGAATTTTTGGGACTAGGTACTTGAGATGCCGCAGGTGTAGAATGGGTGTACAGCCCTCAATCTTTTTGACTTACAAGTATCGGGAGTAGACTCCAGAGCACCGGAGTGACCTTGGAAGCAACTCCATCTCCCCTTTTCGTAGGATGGCCTGTACCTCCTGGAGGAGTTGAGGGATGTGCTGCTCCTGCCGGGCCACCAGAGGGATCCGGGGACACTTGGGTGAGTCGTCCAGCACCCCTGTCTGGAGAGCTTCTCCCACTCGCTGATGAATCCTGTCAGCTGGCCTCCCACCAGGGTGCATGGGTGGGGGTCAGCCGTCCTGGTCGGTCCAGTACTGCTTCGGCACCAACACCTCCACCGAAGGCCTTGGAACGGCCCCTGTAGGCCTTATGGTCGTGGACCGGGAGGGCAGAAAAGAACCAGGAAAAGCAGTGCTTGAGTGCAGAGCTCGAGCTGGCTCTGTATCCGTCTTGATGGCCTGCAAGTACTAGTTGGCCTTCCCAAAAAGGTTATCGAAGGGCATGTCCATTACCCCCCTCAGGACTTCCTGGTGGAAATGAGTGGCCTTTAGCCAGCATTGCTGACAGAGGTAGACCATTTCTCTCCCCCACTCCCTCCCCACAATCTGCCAGAAACCCGTGTTAGCAATCTCCAGGGCCACTGTGATGGCACGGTCCGAAGCGCAAGTAATTCCTTAAGTGTGATCGCCTCCACCCTCTTGTCTGGGTAGGAACCAGAATCGGGCACAGCTTGTACCACAGTTACCAATCGTACCTGGCCATGATCGCCAACGTGTTGGCTGCTTTGAACGTCTTGGGCTGAGTAAATGACCTGCCTTCTGATGGTGTTCAACTTCTTCCCCTCGGGACTGATGAGGGGTTAAGACTACCTCTTCCTCGCAGCTGCGATGTAACCATAGGCACTTCTAGCCTATCCAGCTTGGCCAGCGCTGTGCGAGGATTCTTCAGTAGGACTAGACCTTCCTCCCCCACGTCGTCCAGGAGTGGCACTGCCATGATGGCTTTACTCTTGGCCTCGCGCCTCGTATATGAAGCCCTCGTCAACTGGAAATGTTCAGAAGCTTTGGCGCCCATGGCATGAAACAACCCCACCTCATCCGGCTGGGATGCCCTTGGTTGTGGCGACCCGCCAGCTGTAACGTCGGCAGTGTCCATTGTGAGGCAGAGCACCAAGAACAGGCGTGGAGGTTGATTCAGGGGCATCGGATGGCACTTCCTCGTTTTAGCTAGATACTGATCTGGAGATGGGGCCTGCAGCATCTGCTTCTGGATTTCTGAAACTAACGCGTGTAAGGTCGAAAGGATGTCCAGGGATACATCTCTTGGCTGATCGGGCGTTGTCTGCACAGACCCCACGCCTTCATTGCCTTACACCTGTCTTTGGGGTACGGCCTATGGCTGGCCTGAGACTTGCATCGCCCCCACCGCCGTTTTTGCACCCTGAGGGGTCGGAGCTGGGCTCAGTGACAACATCCTCTTCACTGGCGTGCCTGCAGACTTTACCACTGGCCTGGCTGAGGCCTCTCACCTCGGTGGTAGAGACACCCTGGGAGCAGAAAAAACATGGGTCTGGCATAGATTCACATGCTCATGAATATTCCCCGTCAGGCTGGGAAGTTCTGAACCTTTTTTTCCTAAAAACCAATCACTGAGCTCTGGGTCATACTACCACCAACCAAGCAGCGGTTCCATGTGTTAACATCCCCACAAAAATAGCGCCATATTTGGCATGGAACCTGCGGGTCACACCCCTGCAACCACTGCTCCCAAAACCCCAAAATTATCCCGCCAAAAATATCACCTATGGCTGTTTCTGATGACCATATATGGGATACATTACTCACCGTAATCAAGGCCGACATCTAGTGAAAGCTGCAGAGTGTTAGCTAACTCGAAAATGGGCGTCGACACAGGGCGTGCCAGTAATACTATCCCTAGTGTGACATCCACTGTACCCATGATCCTCACGCGTCTAGGACCCTCAGATTGTATTTTTTCTGACATGAGGTAGCATGAAGAGTATCGAGAGTACAGATTATCAAAACAGATAGATAGAAAGATAAGACTACAAGCATCCATGCGCCCTGAGGGGAGGAAGTGTGGGTCACATGTGAATCTAAGCAGATACAAGCATCAGAAATAAGATGAGTAATGCATCCCTTCTGAGGCTTGTGGAATCTGCTTAGATCACATGCTGTGCATAGATTAGCGAGCAGCGTTAGGAGGTGGGATGTGAGATGGGTCATGAGCAAATAAATGTCTAAGAACCGCTTGTCGAGTGTCTTGGAATGAGTGTCAATGCAGTAGTGCTGAGTAAAGTGTAAATAGAGCTCCAAGTAGCTGCTTTGCAAATGGTGTCAAGGGGTACATTTGCAATGAAAGCCAGAGTGGCCCCAATGCCTCTTGTAGAGTGGGCTCTTGGCATGAAAGGCAGTCTTTTCAGAAAGGGAGTAACAGCTGGATACAATTTATAATCCACTTAGAGATGGCACCTTTAGAAACGCGATCTCCCTCTCTGCCTGTAGCTATGGAGACAAACAGTGGTCTGTTTTCCTTAGCGGCTTGGTCTCGTCTACATAGTATAGGACCGCCCTACGCACATCTAGGGTGTGTAGTTTCACCTCAGCAGAGCTTTGGGGTTCTTGGAAGAAAGCCGGAAGCTCAATGGACTGGTTAACGTGGAATTTAGAAATAAACTAGATGAAAACCTGGGGTGTTTTCATAAAACCAGTTTATCTTCAGTAAAGAAAGGGTCCTGCACTGACATGAATGTCACTTACCCTTCTTATCTATGTAATAAGAAGGCAGTTTTATGTCAGGTGTTTGAGACTGCTTTTATGCATGGGCACGAAGGGGGGAGGACATGAGTTTAGCCAGCACCACATTAAGGTCCCATCCTGGTGGTGGGCTAGAAATTGGAGGGTGGAGTCTCTTTAACCAGTGGTACTTTCCACCAAGATACCTTGTTATGGGAGGTGGTGTATGCTGACAAGAGCTGCTAGGTGTACCTTTAGTGAATTAAATACCAACCCTGTGTCCAGCAGGTGGAGCATGTAGGTGACAATAGTAGAAGGAGTGCAATCAACTGGGTTGATTCCCTTATTCTGGCACCAGATAACAAATCTTTCCCATTTGTCAAAATAACAGTGCCTAGTGTTGGGCTTCCTAGATTCCTTTAGGATGTGCATGCCCCTCTGTGGTAAGGTGGTGTCCAAACTCGTATGATTTCATGAACCATGCTGCCGAAGTTCATTGAGCTGGGTTGAGGATGCACCGTTTGACCTTCGTGCTGGGATAGTAGGTTGTACCAGCACGTAAGTCTGATTGGTTCACACTTTGTTAGCCTGCGCAGGTGTGGGAACCACGGTTGTCTCGCTCACATGGGAGCAACTAGGATGAGTGTGAATCGATTCCCTGTGCATCTTGACCATCAGAGGAGTTGGTGGAAAAGCGTAAGCAAACATACCTGACCAGTTCGTCCACAGGGTGTTCCCCCTTGGAGCCTGGCTGGGGAAACCTGGATGCAAGTCTGGGCATTGTCTGTTTTCGCTTGTGGCGAATAAGTCTATAGTGGGGAAACCCCACTGAGAAGATGTTCTACGACCTCTGTAGAGACCACTTGTGTTCTCTTGGGAGAGGATCTCTGCTGCTCAAGGCGTCTGCTAGAGAATTGAGATCCCCTGGAACATGTTGAGATGACAGGTAAATGTTCCGTCTGAGGGCCCATATCCAAATTTTTTGGGCAAGCTTGGACAGATTGGTGAACAAGTCCCTCCCTGCTTATTTAGGTAGAACATCGCTGTTGTGCTGTTTAAGATCTTCACTGACATGTTTAACAGGTGGGGCTCGAAGCACTCTGAATACTGCCAGAAGCTCTAGCAGATTGATCTGATTCTTGGCCAGTGTGTGAGACCAGAGACCCTGAGCTATGTGATGGAGGTGTGCTCCCCACCCTGACAGGGATGCGTCCTTTCTGACTACATCCTGTACCTCTGGATCGTAAAAGGGTTTCTCCTTTGACAGGTTCTCTTGTCCACCAGTGAAGACTTAGTACCAGTGTTGGCGCAAAGACCACTAGATCGTCCCACTGACCACTTGGCTGAGACTACTGTTAAGCCAACCATTCTTGCATGGGACGCAGGCACGCGTGGGGGACCAGGTAAATATAGGACGCCATCATGCCTAGCAAACACATCGCTTTGCACACCGTTATCTGGCGACCGGACTGATATTGAGGCATCTACAGTAATATATTCCGAATTCTTTCCTCTGATGGAAAGGCCACCCCCTCGAGTATTTAGTACAGCTCCCAGGAACTGTTGCGAGGTGCTTGGCACCAGGCTTGATTTTTCTAGTTTATGGAGAAACCCAATTCGAAGAGGTCGATCGTTCTTTGAATGGGGTCTCTGATGAGTCAGTCGTCCAGCTAAGGGTACAATGGGATTGCCTTCCTGCGTAGGTGTGCCGCCACCACTGCCAGAACCTTGGTGAATACCCTTGGAGCCAAGGCTATACCGAAGGGCAGCACCTTGAACTGGTAGTGCTGACTGTCCACCTTGAAGCGCAAGAATCTTCTGTGCGCTGGGAACATGGAAATATGAAAATAGGCAGCTTTCATGTCCAATCTTGCCATGTAAGGAACAAGTTACTTACCTGTAACTGTTCTCCAGCATGGGTCTGGCATGGATTCACATGCTCATGAATATTCCCCGTCGTCAGGCTGGGAATCCTCGGTAAAGAAAAAACCAGTATCAGTTTCGTTTCTGATCTGTCTTTCATAGTAATAACCAATCACTGGTCTCTGCGTCATACTCACCACAGCCAATGACTGCCCTCTACCTAAGCACCGCCTCTGGCAGCCATCTTCAGATTTGGAAGCACGTGAAGTGGCAGTATGACCAAGTGAAGAGCCGCAGAGGGGTAGGCGGGAGGGTTCGCATGTGAATCCATGCCAGACCCATGCTGGAGAACAACAGTTACAGGTAAGTAACTTGTTCCTTCTCCAGCATGGGGTCTGGCATGGATTCACATGCTCATGAATAAAGAATACATAGCAGTACACACATGCACAACCACGGGAGGTGGCAAAGGCTCAACATTAAGCATCACATCAACTCAACATTAAGCATCTTACCTCCTCACCAGGCTCACCTCAGGCGAACAGGTTGCGCAGCACTGCTTGGCCGACCCTGGACTCCTCCCTGGAATCCCGGTCGACGCAGTAGAATTTCGTGAAGGTGTGCGTCGACCTCCACGTAGCAGCCCTGCATATGTCCAGCAGGGGCACACCAGATAGGAACGCCGTGGTAGCTGCGATCGCTCTGGTGGAATGGGCTCTCGGACGGCCAGGCAGCGGTCGGTTTGCCAACCGGTGACAGCACATGATACAGCCGGAGAGCCATCTGGAGATGGAAGCCTTCGAGAGAGCCTTCCCCTGATTGACAGGTCCAAAGTTCACAAAGAGTTGTGACGTCTTCCGAAAACCCTTCGTGCGGTCCACGTAGAACTTCAGCGCTCTAGCTACATCCAGCGAGTGCAAAGTCCTCTCAGCCGGCGACGGGAAGAACACAGGTAACACCAAGGGTTCGTTGAGATGGAAGTCCGACGGTACCTTGGGCATGAAGGAGGGGTGCGTCCTGAGCACTACCCTCGTGTCGTGGAAAGTCAAGTACGGGGCCTTGCAGGAAAGGGCCTGGATCTCTCCCACTCGTCGTGCGGAGGTGATGGCCACAAGAAAAGCTGTTTTCCACGATAGAAACTTCAACGGGGCCGAGTGCAGAGGCTCGAACGGAGGTCCCATGAGCTTGGTCAGCACCACGTTGAGCTCCCACGCCGGGGCCGGAGCCTTCACCGGCGGGAACGATCTGAACAGTCCCTTCATGAACTCTTTCACCAGACGATGAGACCACAAGGACGTCCGGCCCGTGGTTCTGGTGTATCGGGAGATCGCAGCAAGATGAATCTTGATGGACGCATGTGCCAGACCAGCTTTGGCCAGCGTCAGCAGGTACGGCAGTACTTGGGGAGCCGTATCCGTAGAGGGTTAATCTTCTGTGCGTGGCACCAGACAGAGAACCTCTTCCATTTGTGTCCGTAGCATTTAAGAGTCGAGGACGCCCTGGCCTTTGCAAGAACCTCTCTGCAATCGGCCGGTATGTCGTATCCTCCAAACTCTAGTGCTGCAGGAGCCAGGCCTGCAAGTTCAGCGACTTCGGGTCGTGGTGGAGGATGGCGCCTCCTTCCCTGGAGAGTAGATCCGCGTCCGCCGGCAGCTTGATCGGCGGGGACGCTGACAAGTCCAGAAGGTCCGGGAACCATATCTGCCTCGGCCACGCAGGTGCGACGAGGATCATCCTGCACCGTGACCTCTTGAGCTGGTTGACGAGCCGGATTAGCAGAGGCAAGGGAGGGAACGCGTAGAGGAACAGGCCCTCCCAGGGGAACGAGAAAGCATCGCCCATGCTCCTCGTCTGGGGAAACCTGCTGGCGAACCTCCGCCACTTGGTGTTCGTCGCCGTCGCGAACAGGTCGATCTGGGGTGTGCCCCACCGTCGGAAGAGGCGATCCACCAGATCCTGCCGTAGTTCCCACTCGTGGCACGAGCGCAGCTCCCTGCTGAGTGAGTCGGCGATGGTGTTTTTTATCCCTGCCAGATGAAACGGCACCAGAAAAATCCCTTGGGCGACGGCCCAATGCCACAGGTCCTGCGCCTCCTTGGACAGCGCTGGGGACCTGGTTCCGCCCTGTTTCCTGATGTAAAACATGGTGGTGGTGTTGTCGGTGAAGATCCTCACCACCTTGCCCTTGAGGGACGGAAGGAAGGACCTGAGGGCCCAAAACACTGCACGGAGCTCCAGGACGTTGATATGTAGGGACTTCGTCGGGCGCCAGAGTCCCCTTGCGTGCAGATTTTCGGTGTGCGCTCCCCACCCTTCCAGGGAGGCATCCGTGGTCACAGTCTCCTGGTGGGCTGGGGTCTGGAAGTCCATGCCCGCCGTCAGATGCGCGCGGGTGCCCCACCACCGTATCGCTCGTCGGAAACTCTCGTCGAGCTTGATCCTTTCCTCGAAGCTGCCCGTCGTCTGGATCCAGCGCGCATCCAGGAATTCTTGCAACGGGCGCATCCGGAGCCTGCACATGGGAATGAGGTAGATGCAGGAAGACATCATCCCGAGGAGGGACTTGATGGACCTCACTTTGGCCGCGTCGGCCACCAACATCCGTTGCACCTTGCCCAAGATGGCCCTGGTCCTCTCCTCCGACGGGGAGGCCAGAAGGGACACTGTGTCGAGCCTCGCTCCCAGAAACAGTGCGACTTGCGCGGGCACCAGGTGGGATTTGGCGTAGTTCACGGAGAAACCCAGGTCCGTGAGGAGTTGGACGGTCCTTGCCGTGTGGACCACGGCGAGCTCCCTAGTCTTGGCACGGATGAGCCAGTCGTCCAGGTAGGGGTAGACGTGGATCCCCTCGCGGCGCAGCTGCGCCGCCACCGGTGCAAGGCACTTGGTGAATACCCTGGGTGCCGACCGTAGTCCGAAGGGAAGGGCTTTGAACTGGTAAGGACGCCCTTGGACCACGAATCTGAGGAATTTGCGGTGCCCCTTTAGGATGGGAATGTGGAAGTAGGCATCCTCCAAATCCAACTACGATAGGAAGTCTCCTTCCTCCAGCTGACCCAGGACGTGCTGGAGGGTGACCATCCGGAACTTCTGCGCCTTGATGAACTTGTTCAGACGTCGCAGGTCCAGGATGGGGCGCCATCCTCCCGTCTTCTTCTTCACGAGGAAGTATCTCGAGTAGACTCCGGAGCCCCGAAGCCTCTTTGGGACGAGTTCGATGGCGCCCTTTCTGAGCATCGCCTTTACCTCCAGGAGAAGTTGAGGGACGTGAAGTTCTTTCCTGGCCACGGGGGGGGACGCGCGGGCACCTTCTTTGAAACTCGAGCGCGTGGCCCGGGGCCAGGGCGTCCAGCACCCAACGGTCGGTGGAGATGGACTCCCACACGCTGACGAAGCCCGCCAGCCGGCCTCCCACCGGGGTGCTTCGGTGGGGGCCCGACCCCACGGCCGGTTCAATCCTGCTTGGAAGCGGCCTTGCCGCCTTGACCTCCTTGGCGACGACGGCGGGGTCCGCTAGACTTGCCTCGTCCTCTGTAGGCCTCTTGCGACGACGAGCGGGCCGCTTGACGGTAGGAAGCGAAACCGCGGCCGGAACCTTTGGAGGCGCCCTTGCCTCCGCCGCTCCGAAAGGGCGTCCGTCGTTGCAGGACTCCAAGGGCCCGGGCCGTCTCAGTATCCGCCTTGATGGCCTGAAGGGAATCGTCCACTGTCTTCCCAAACAGGTTGTTCCCGTCGAAGGGCATGTCCAGGACTCTGGTCTGGACGTCCTGCCGGAAGTCCGTAGCTTTGAGCCATCCACGACGTCTAAGGCAAACACCGTTGCCCAGCTGGCGGAATCCAGTGTCGGCGATGTCCGTCGCCACGGTGATGGCGTGGTCCGAGGCCACCTCACCTTCCTGCAGGATCTCAAGGGCCTCCGCCCTCTTGTCGTCCGGCAGAAAATCCAGCAGGGGAGCCATCTTGTACCAGAGCTCCCTGTCGTAGCGGGCCACGATAGCCAAGGCGTTGGCCGCTTTAATCGTCGTCGCTGCCGACGAGATGACTCTACGCCCCATAGTATCCAATTTCTTTCCCTCGCCGTCCGGCGGGGAAGTCGATGTGGAGGCCGCACCCCCCCCCCCGCTTTCTTCCTGGCTGCCGCGGAGACGACGGAGTCCGGGGTAGGCTGCGCCCGGAGGCATAGGGGGGCCGTGTCCGGGACCCGGTACTTTTTCTCGTACCGGTCTCTTCTAGCTGGCGTCGTGGAAGGGTTCTTGAGGAGGGAAAGGCCCTCATCCCAAATGTCGTCCAACAGAGGCACTGCGAGGACCGTCTTCCTCTTGGCCTCGCGCCGCTGATAAAGGAAGCCTTCCTTTTTCTTCTCCTCAGGGCAGAGTTGGAAAAGCTCGGAAGCCCTGGAGATCATGGAGTGGAAAGATCCGATCTCGTCGGGCGGAGAGGCCCTGATGGGAGGCGACGACGGAAAATCCTCGTCGTCCGTACCCGTCGCTGCCGTGTCAGTCCCTGTATCATCCCCTCGGGTGGACGGGGAGGAGGGCTGCAAGGGGCGCGACGGTTGAAAAGGAGGTGGTGGATGGATCCTTCTTTTCTTGGTAGGGGGAACACCAGAAGGTCCCGGTTCTGGATCCCCCGACGGGAGAGGTTCCTCCGTCGGTAACGGTAGCCTCGTCCTTATCTCGGAGCATAAGGACTGTATGGCCAACAAAATGGCCGCCGAGTTGTCTTGCGGCGCTGGCAGAGGGGAATCCGACGGGCGAGCAGGGGCCCCGTCGGTATCCTCGACGATGTCGTCACCTGCGTCGGGGTCCATTCCGACGGGCTGGCCTTCTTCCACGCCTAGGCCGTGGCTTAAGACCTCGATCAGCTCCTCTTCTGAGGTTGAGGCCGACTCTACGACGACGCCCTACCCCCCCCCTTCTTCTTCCCCACGGAGGGTTTCACGGGGGTCCTATCGATGGGCACAAAGGAAGACTCCCTCCGAGGAGGCAGGGAGATTCTGGGCCCTGAGGTCGCCACCACTGGTGCAGCCACAACAGGCTGAGCCAGGGCCGCCGCGACCGTTTCGATAGAGGGCTTGGTCGGATGGATCAAGGCCTTCACCACCTTAGGTGCGCTCACCGCCTTATCCTTGAGGGAGGGGGCACTGCCACGCTCCTCCTCTGCCTTAGAGCTCGACCGGGGCCTCTCCAGGAGCTTCGCCGGGTGCTCGGCCTTCCTCTTACCCGACCCAGAGCGTTGGCTCGTGGTTGATGGTGCCGGGGAGGGTGCGCCCTGCCTGGCGCCCGTAGAGCCCGACCGTTCGGCGCTCCCGGTGCCAGCGGACTCGCGGTGCTTGGCCTTATGTTGGGCCCCCGTCGCGCCCTCAAAGGTCTTAGAAGACCGCTCAGATTTCTTCTTCTCGCCAGACGGGCTCTTACCCTCCAGCCAGTTGGCGAGACGTTGATGGCGGTCCTTCATGGTCCGTTCCGACATGTTGCCGCAAAACGCACAGTCCTTCTCCACGTGCGTCTTGTCCTCATGAAGGCAGTAAAGGCAGAAAGAGTGTTCGTCCTCCTTGAAGACGTTCTGCAGCTGGCATCCAGGGCAGACCCTGAACAGCTTTCCGGGCGTCGAGCTTCCCTTCTCCTGGGCCATCTCCGAGACAGGGCCTGAGAAGCTTCTGGAGTCCTCCGAAGTGTAGCTCGACGAAATCTTCACCCTTGAGGGGCACAGATGAATCCGACACGGGTCCCCGTTGATCGGATGTAGGATCGGTGGAGCTTGAGGCTCTTTTGACCGAAAGAATCGAAGTTTTTTGTAAAAAGCGCGAAAAAATAGCACTAACGCTCGAGAGCAATAGCACGAGGATCCCAACACATGAACGTGCGGTAAAAATCTGAAGATGGCTGCCAGAGGCGGTGCTTAGGTAGAGGGCAGTCATTGGCTGTGGTCAGTATGACGCAGAGACCAGTGATTGGTTATTACTACGAAAGACAGATCAGAAACGAAACTGATACTGGTTTTTTCTTTACCGAGGATTCCCAGCCTGACGACGGGGAATATTCATGAGCATGTGAATCCATGCCAGACCCCATGCTGGAGAATCCCTTTTTTTTTTTAGGAGGGGGAGAGTAGTACTCTTGGAGAGTAGTCATGTGAAACTTTTGGGGCTCGACATCCTTGTTTGCAGGGCGTAAGTCTAAGACTGGGCGCATCGTTAGATTTTTTTTGGCACAAGGTAGTAAGTTGAATAAGGAACAAGTTACTTATCTAACTGTTCTCCAGCATGGGTCTGGCATGGATTCACAAGCTCATGAATATTCCCCGTCAGGCCGGGAATCCTCGGTATAGAAAATAATCTGTATCAGTTTCGTTTCTGATCGGTCTTAGTAGTAACCAATCACTGGTCTCTGGGTCATACTGCCCCCAGCCAATGACTGCCCTCTCCCTAAGCCCCGCCTCTGGCAGCCATCCTCAGATTTGGTAGCACGTAAAGTGGCAGTTGACCAAGTGAAGAGCCGCAGATGGGTAGGCGGGAGGGTTTGCATGTGAATCCATGCCAGTCCCATGCTAGAGAACAGTTACAGGTAAGTAACTTGTTCCTTCTCCATCATTGGTATGGATTCACATGCTCATGAATAAGAGAATACATAGCAGTACACACATGCACAACCACGGGAGGTGGCAACAGACTCAACATTAAGCATCTCTTACCTCCTCACCAGGCTCACCTTAAGCGAACAGGTTGCGCAGCACTGCTTGGCCGACCCTGGACTCCTCCCTGGAGTCCCGATCGACACAGTAGAATCTTGTGAAGGTGTGTGTCGACCTCCACGTCGCAGCCCTGCAGATGTCCAGCAGGGGCACACCAGACAGGAATAGCGTGGTAGCAGCGATCGCTCTGGTCGAATGGGCTCTCGGACGGCCGGGCAGCGGTCAGTTTGCCAACCAGTGAGTGCATGATGCAGCCCGAGAGCCATCTGGAAATGGAAGTCTTCGAGAGCCTTCCCTTGATTCACAGTCCCAAAGTTCACAAACCGCTGTGATGTCTTCCGAAAACTCTTTGTGCGGTCCATGTAGAACTTCAGCGCTCTAGCTACGTCCAGCAAGTGCAGAGTCCTTTCAGCCGGCGACGAAGGAGACAGGAAGAAAACTGGCAACACCAAGGGTTCGATGAGGTGGAAGTCAGACGGCACCTTGGGCATGAAGGAGGGGTGCGTCCACAGCACCACCCGTGTCATGAAACGTCAAGTATGGCGGCTTGCAAGATAGGGCCTGGATCTCTCCCACTCGTGTGGAGGTGATGGCCACGAGAAACACTGTCTATCAACGAAGAAACTTCAACGGTGCCGAATGCATAGGCTCAAATAGGGGCCCCATGAGCCTGGTCAGCACCACGTTTAGCTCCCACGCCGGGGCAGGGGCCTTAACCGGCAGGAATGATCGGAACAATCCTTTCATAAATTCCTTCACCAGTCGATGAGACCACAAGGACGCCCGTCCCGTAGTTCTGGTGTATCGTGAGATGGCGGCCAGATGTATCTTGATGGAAGCGTGAGCTAGTCCAGCCTTCGCAAATGACAGTAGGTATGGCAATACTTGAGGGGCCGTAATCCGCAGAGGGTTAATCTTCTGTGCACGGCACCAGACAGAGAACCTCTTCCATTTATGTCCGTAGCACGAGAGTTGAGGACGCCCTGGCCTTTGCAAGAACCTCTCTGCAGTCGGCCGGGATGTCGTACCCTCCAAACTCTAGTGCTGCAGGAGCCAGGCCTGCAAGTTCAGCGACTCCGGGTTGTGGTGAAGAATGGCGCCTCCTTCTCTGGAGAGAAGATCTGCGTCCGTCGGCAACTTGACTGGTGTGGACGTTGACAAGTCCAGAAGGTCCGGGAACCAGATCTGTCTTGGCCACGCCGGTGCAACGAGGATCATCCTGCACCGGGACCTCGAGCTGGAGCAGCAACGGCAGCGGCCGGAACGCATAAAGAAATAGGCCGTTCCAAGGGGAACGAGAAAGCATCGCCCATGCTCCTCGGCTGGGGGAACCTGCTGGCGAACCTCCGGCACTTTGAATTAGTCGCCGTCACGAAGAGATTGATTTGGGGTTCGCCCCATTGTCGGAAGAGTTGATCCACTTGATCCTGGCGTAGTTCCCACTCGTGGCACGAGCGCAGCTCTCTGCTGAGAGAGTCGGCATGCTTGTTTTTATTCCTGCCAGATGAAGAGGCACCAGAAACATCCCTTGGGCGACAGATCCTGGGCTTCCTTGGATAGGGCAGGGGGATCTGGTTCCGCCCTGCTTCCGGATGTAGAACATCGTGGTGGTGTTGTCGGTGAAGATCCTCACCACCTTGCCCTTGAGGGACGGAAGAAAAGACCCGAGGGCCCAGAACACTGCGCGGAGCTCCAAGATGTTGATGTGGAGTGACTTCTCTGGGAGCCAAAGCCCTCTCGCGTAAAGATCTCCGGAGTGCGCTCCAACCTTCCAGGGAGGCGTCCGTCGTCACAGTCACCTGGTGAGCTGGGGTCTGAAAGTCCGTGCCCGCTGACAGGTGAGAGCAGGTATCCCACCACCGGATCGCCTGACGAAACGTCGGAGGGATCCTGTCCTCGAAGCTGCCCCTCAACTGGACCCAGCGGGCATCGAGGAACTCTTGCAAGGGGCGCATCCGAAGCCTGCAAAGGCGCACCAGATAAATGCAGGAGGACATCATCCCGAGGAGGGACTTGATATATCTTACCCTGGCCATGTCCGTGGCCAGCAGACGCTGCACCTTGCCATGCACCTTGCCCAGAATGTCCTCCGACGGCGAGGCCAGCCGCGCCACTGTCGAGCTTGGCTCCCAGAAACAGGGGGACGTGACGGATTTTTTGGAAAGTTGGAGAATCCCAGGTCCGTGAGCAGCTGAACGGTCTTCGCAGTGTGCTCCACGGCGAGCTCCCTTGTCCTTGCCCAGATGAGCCAGTCGTCCAGGTAGGGGTAGAGGTGGATCCCCTGTAGGCGCAGCCGCGCCGTCACTGGTGCAAGGCCCTTGGTGAAAACCCTGGGTGCTGACTTCAATCCGAACGGGAGGGCCTTGAACTGGTAGTGCCGCCCCTGGACCACGAACCTGAGGAACTTTCGGTGTCTTTTTAGAATGGGGATGTGGAAATACACATTCTCCAAGTCCAATGACGGGAAATCGTCCTCCTCCAGCTGTCCCAGCACGTGCTGGAGGGTGATGTACTTGTTCCGTCGTCGCAGGTCCAGGATGGGGCGCCATACGCGAGGGCACTTCTGAAACTCGAGGGCGTGCCCTTGGGCCAGGGCATCCAGCACCCAACGGTCGGCAGAGATGGACTCCCACACGCTGACGAACCTCGCTAGCCGGCCTCCCACCGGGGATCTTCGGCGGGGGCCCGACCCCACGGTCTGATCATTCTTGTTTGGAGGCTGCCTTGCCTCCTTGACCTCAGATGACGGGCACCACCTGACTTGCCGCGTCCCCTGTAGGCTTCCTGGGACGAAGATCTTGCCGCATGGCGGTACGTGGAGGAGCCACTCCGGATCCCTTGGAAGCAACTCGTCTGCCTCCAGCGCTCCGAAAGGACGGCCGTCGTTGGAGCACTCCCAGTGCCCAGGCAGTCTCCGTGTCTGTCTTGATGGCCTGAAGGGACTCATCAACCGCCTTCCAAAACAGGTTGTTCCCGTTGAAGGGCATGTCCAAAACCTTGGTTTGTACGTCCTGGCGGAAATCCATCGCCTTGAGCCATCTTTGTCGTCTCAGGCAAACGCTATTGCCCAACTGACGGAAACCGGTGTCAGCAATGTCCGTTGCCACCGTGATGGCATGGTCCGAAGCAATCTCACCTTCCTGTAGGAGGGCCTCAGCCCTTTTGGCGTCTGGAAGGAAGTCCAACAGCGGGGCGATTTTGAACCACAACTCCCCGTCGTAGCGGGCTACGATAGCCAGAGCGTTGGCCGCCTTGATAGTCGTCGCTGCGGATGGGATGACCCAGTCGTCCCATCGTGTCCAGCTTCCTGCCCTCGCTGTCTGGCGGGGAAGTTGATGTTGAGGCCGATGCCCCCCAGCTTTCTTTGTCGCCGCAATGACCGAATCCGGTGTAGATTGCGCCCAAAGGCACAAGGGGGCAGCGTCGTGGACCCGGTACTTCTCGTACTGGTCCCTCTTTGACGGCGCCGTGGCAGGGTTCTTGAGGAGGGCGAGCCCCTCATCCCAGATATCATCAAGAAGTGGTATGGCGAGGACAGTCTTCCTTTTAGCCTTGCGCCGTTGGTAAAGGAACCTTTCCTTCTCTTCTGGGCAGAGCTGGAAGAGCTCGGATGCCCTGGAAATCATGGCATGAAAGGATCCAATCTCGGGCGGGGACGCCCGGGCAGGGGGCAACAGGGGACACATGCCTTTGTCGCCTCCGTCAGGGACACGTCCCGTCGTCGCCTCCGTCATCTGTACCTGTCGTAGCCTTTTCCGTGCCTGTATCATCCCCGTGGGTAGACGACCGGGGAAAGCAGAGTAGGCCGCAGAGGTGGGAGAGGTGGCGTAGCATGCGTCCTCTTTATGCGGTGGACTTTCCGAAGGTCCTGGCTCCGGTTCCCCCGTCGTGTCTGGCTCAGGTACCTCCGTCGAGGGGAGGCGCAACCTTGTCCTTATCTCCGAGCAGAAGGACTGAATCGCTGACAAAATGGCAGCTGAAGTGTCCTGTGGCGCAGGAAACGACAGGCCCGAGGGCTCTTGAGGAACCTCGTCGGCGACAGTCGCTCTTGTCACCCTCGTCGGGATCCCTCCCAATGGGCTGAGCCTCTTCCACGACTTCGATGAGCTCTTCTTCAGAGGTCGTGTCCGTATCCACAATGGCCACCTGCCCCTCTCCCACCTTTTCCAACGAGGACTTCGTGGGGGTCTTCTCAATGGGCCTGAAAGATGACTCCCTCCGCGGTGGCAGGAGACTCTGGGTCCTGAGGTCGCCTCCACAGGCTGAGCCAGGGCCGCTGCGACATCCTCAATTGAGGACTTAGCAGGGTGAATTAAGGCCAGCGTCACCTTCTGTACGCTTGGGACCTTCACCTTGGGGGAGGGTCCGAGCCTCTCTCCCCCCTCTGCCGGAATCTTCGAGATCGACCGGGGCCACTCCAGAAGCTTCGCCGGGTTCTCGGACTTCCTCTTACCCGAGCCAGAGCGTTGGCTCGTGGTTGATGGCGCCAGGGAGGATGCGCTCTGCCTGGCAGCCAAGGAGACCGACCGTTCGGCGCCCGCGGACTCGGCGGTGCTTGGCCTTTTGTTGGACCCCGTTGCCGGGGCGCCCTCACGGGACTCAGAAGACCGCTCGGACTTTCTTCTCGCCTGACGGGCTTTTCCCTTCCAGCCAGTTGGCGAGACGGAGGTGGCGATCCTTCATGTTCCGCTCCGACATGTTCCCACAAAACGCACAGTCCTTCTCCGTGTGCGTCTTGTCCTCATGGAGACAGTGGAGGCATAACGAATGCTCGTCCTCCTTGAAAACATTCTGAAGCTGGCATCCAGGGCTGGTCCTGAACAGATTCCCGGGCGTCGAGCTTCCTTTCTCCTGGGCCATGTCCGGGGTAGGCCTTGGAACTTCTGGAATCCTCCAAAAGTGTAACTCGACGAAATCTTCACCCTTGAGGGGCGTAGAAAACTCTGAAATGGATCCCCGTTGATTGGATGTATAAACGGTGGAGCTTGATGCTCTATTTAACCGGAAAATGAGAAAAATCTCCTGAAAAGCGCGAAAACACAGCAAAAGCTCGAGAGCTACAGCACGAGGACTCACAACACTTGAACGTGCGGTAAAAATCTGAGGATGGCTGCCAGAGGCGGGGCTTAGGGAGAGGGCAGTCATTGGCTGGGGGCAGTATGACCCAGAGACCAGTGATTGGTTACTACTAAGAAAGACAGATCAGAAACGAAACCGATACCGATTTTTTTCTATACCGAGGATTCCCAGCCTGACAGGAAATATTCATGAGCATGTGAATCCATGCTAGACCCCATGCTGGAGAAATACCCTTGTTTACCCGGGACGAGTTCCATCGCATCCTTTTGTAGAAGAATTGACGATCTCCTCAAGGAGGATCTTCTGGTGGTCCAAGGAATGTACTTTGTCGTGGGGGTGGTTTCGGGGACGCTCGAGCAGTTCTATGCAGTATCCTGCGGACAGTACCCATCTGTCTGATGTGATCCCTTCCCATGCTTGCGTAAAGTTGGTAATGCGTCTCCCTACTCCTACTGGAGTAGTGTAGGAAGGGACCCTGATCTCAGAGTCCCTGTTTTGCGGGAGGCGTGCTGCCTCTGCTGGGGTTTCCTCTTCCCTTACCACGCCCCCTCTTGCTTCCCCCGTTATAACTTTGGGTAGACTAGTGGTTATTACCCCATGATGTACCCTGCCCCTAAGAATAGAGCCTCTTTGTGAATGTTGGCCGTGTGGGTGATGAAAAATTGCCATTCCCTCTTTGATTAGGGGGCTTGTTGGTCAACTGTCCCAGGGATTTCAGTCTCATATGTCCTTGGCATTTTTTAATGCGTTCTCTACCGCCTTGCCAAACAATAGATTAGGCTTCCGAGGCATGTCGATTAAAGATGCTTTTGTCTCGGGTTTAAACCCCGACTGTCTTAACCAAGCATGCTTCTTAATGACAGTGCTCTCTGCTATTAGCCTGCCGGCATTATCCGCGGCATCAAAGGTTGCCTTAAGGATGCAACCGGACACGGCTCCCCCTCCGACACAACCTGTGCCAACTGGCCCTTTAAAAGGTTCCGGTGCGAAATAAGTGCAGCAACTTGCTCCCACTGGCGGCAGTTGTAACTAGCCAGCATAGTGGTAGTTGGCAATCCTTGCCTGGTAGGCAGAAGTGGAGGCTACCTTCCTTCCCAACCTGTAGATCTTGCTCTTTGTCGGGGGGAGCCTCAAACGAAGATAGGGGCGTCCCCGCCCTCTTCAGGGTATTAGTCACTACCAGGGAGTCAGGTTTCAGTTGCCCCTTTATGTAAAGCGGGTCTGATTGGGCTGCCCTGAACAATTTTTCAATTCTGGGGTTTACTGCCCTGGTGAGGTTAGGCTTGATAAGGGAAGGATCAATTCTCCTTTGTATAGACTTGAGAATAGGGATGGCCTGGGCAATGGCTCCCTTTTCTCCTACTAGTTCCTCAGCAAAGTCCCTCTCCTCCTGTGCTCCCAAGGTATCTATGCGGAAGTGTTCAGCCGCTCTAGACAAAACCTCATTTAGGGGAGGTTGGTTGTCGACTGGAGAGTCGGTAACATGAGGTTCTTTGCCTACCGGTGAGTCTACTCTGTAGACTTCTGGGTCATCTTCCTCTTGGTCCTAGTCATCCCCATAGTAGTCCACCCCAGTTTGGTCGTCCTTTACCAATTCTGGATCCTCATCTTATAGTGGATCCTGACTATACTGAGTGTATGGCTGTATGTAGAAAGGGTCAGAAGACCGACCTTGCATTGGTGCCTCTACTCGAGGTTTCTTACCAGGGAGTAGCGGGTCCCTGGACCCTGAGGGAGTAGCCCCGTCAGGGGTATAGGAGAGGAAGTGATCTGGGTTCTTGGCATAGAAGTCATCTAGGGATGACATTCTAGACATAACTGGACCATTCTTTGGAGCTGGGAATTACCCTGTCTTGGGAGTGTTTCCCTGCTATGACCTGACTGGACCTATGGGCATGTGCAGCGTCTTGGCTAGCTGTTTATCAGAAGACGGCACTGTCCTTATGTAGCAGAGGTGTAGAAGAAGGCTGAGAAGGTTTCTGCTGTTTTCCCCCTCCCCATGAGTGGAAGAGTGCTTCCCTGGTGTTTGACGTCTGGCATCAAGATTTGGGGGTAGTGTCCCTTGAGTGAGGACGTCGGGAAACAGGAACCGCCGTCGAGCGGTCTGCTGATGCCGACTCCTGGAGTGCGGCCTGGGGATGGTGGTCGGCTTCGTCTTCCGACGATCGTACCTCCATTACTTTGGTGAGTGAGGCACTCTTGGCAACAGTGGATGGTTGCCTGGTGTCATGCGGTGATCTTGACCGAGAACGCCCAGGACACCGATTTGGTGGACCATTCTCTGCATGCCTCTTTGAGAACTCGACACGCGTGTCGAGTCTCGGTTGGACTTCGAGTGTCTAGTGGAAGTGGTGTGGGTAGCGCTCGCGTTGCCGGGTGTGTTCCCCATAGCTGCCCTGCTGGACAACCTTCGAGGTCGAGGACTTGCGCTTGGCTGTCTTTCGACACCACGTTGCCCTCGCCATCCGATAGTACGGCGTCGCTGCCATCACTGAAGGTGCCCTGCACTTCTATGGCCTCTCGTTGCCTGGCGTGGTGGGCCCAACTGTCCTTTAGAGTCTTGAACCTGCTACACGCTCTGCAGTTGCCTCAGGGTGGTCCCTCGGCAAGCAGAGGGTACAGGTGGCGTGTGTCAACCCAAGGGTACTTGCGGTTGCACTTGGGGCAGAATTGGAAAGGGGTACCATCCATACGCATCCTGTGGCAGCGGGCTAGTGTGTGTATAATATATATAAAAATACCACCCCCCACTCTCCCTACTTGAAGGGCCGAGACCAGAGGCCTTCCGAGGCCCAAAGTCTGTCATGCAGCTCTCAACGGTCGTTTTCTTCTCTGGGCCGGCATAGAGCTTCGATATTCGGCGACTCGACTTGGGAATGGAAGAAACAGGGTAATATGCCATTTGCAAAAATGATGGCTAAAAGCCAGGGAACTCCACGGAATGCTTCCGACAAGTATGGCGGAAAAAAAACAATCTGAGGGTCCTAGACACGTGAGGGATCATGGGTACAGTGGACATCACACTAGGGATAGCATTACTGGCACTCCGTGTCGACGCCCATTTCAGAGTTTTGAAAAACGAATACTCGCAGCTTCCACTAGATGTCAGCCTCTGCACAGCATGTGATCCAAGCAGATTCCACAAGCCTCAGAAACAGCAAGATTTTTGGTGGGGATAATATGTAGCGATACCCAGCCAATGACTGCCCTCTACCTAAACCCCGCCACTGGCAACCATCTTGAGATTTCATAGCATGTAAAGTGGCAGTAGGACCAAGAGAAGAGCTGCAGAGAAGCCGGCGGGAGGGTTCGCATGTGAATCCATGCCAGACCTATGCTGGAGAACAGAACTTGTTCCTTCCCCAGGATGGGGTCTGGCATGGATTCACAAGAATACATGGCAGTACACGTGAGGTGGCAAGGCTCCTCACCAGGCTCACCTTCAAGCGAACACTCCTCCCTGGAGTCCATGTCGACGCAGTAGAATTTCGTGAAGTATGTCCAGCAGGGGCACAACAGACAGAACGCTGTAGCAGCCATCGCTCTGGTAGAGCCAGGAAGCAGTCGGTTTGCCAACTAGTGACAGTTGTTGATACAGCTGGAGAGCCACCTGGAAATGGAAGCCTTGGACAGGGCCTTTCCATGGTTTACATCCAGCGAGTGCAGAGTCATTTCAGCTGGCGACAAAGGCGTGCGAGGAAAAAGTGCAACACCAAGGGCTCATTTAGATGAGTCGACGGCAGCTTGGGCATGAAGGAGTGCGTCCACAGCATTACCCTCATCTCATGAAGTCATGAAAGTTGATTTACAGTAAAGGGCCTGGACCTCCCCACTCGTGCAGAGGTGATGAGCACGAGAAAAGCGGTTTTCAACAACAAAATCTTGGGTGGCGCAATATGCATAGGCTTGGAGGCCCCATGAGCCTAGTAAGCACCTGAGCTCCTACACCAGATAAACCTTGGGAGTCGTGGGCCAGCCCTGATTTGGCCAATGACAGCAAATATGAAGTAACTGAGGTGCATTGACCCTCAGTGGGTCAATCTTCTGGGAACTACAAATAGCAAATCTCTTCCACTTCAGTCCGTAGCATTTCAAAGTAGACTATACTCTAGCCCTGGCGAGAACTTCCTTGCAGTCTGCTGGGAAATCGTAGCCACCGAATTCCAATGCTGCAGGAGCCAGGCCTTCAGGTTCAGAGACCCAGGATCGTGGTGAAGAATGTGCCTCCTTCCCTGGCGAGAAGATCTGCGATCATTGGCAGCTAGGCTGGTGGAGATGCCGACATGCTTAGAATGTCTACCAGATCTGCCTTGGCCGGGCCAGTGCAACGAGTATCGTTTGGCACCAGCACAGTTTGTTGACTGATGAAGTAACAATGGCAACGGAGGGACCGCATACAGAAAGAGGCCTTACCAAGGGAATGTGTCCCCCCCCCCCCTCACCTCCCCATGCTCCCCTGCTGGGGAAACCTGCTGGCACTTGATGTTAAGTCGTCGTAGCAAACAAGTCGATCTGGGGATTGCCCCAATTGAGGAACAGGTTCGCCACTAGGTCCTGGTGAAGTGCCCACTCATGGCAAAAGCGAAGCTCCCTGCTCAGAGTCGTGACTGTTCTTTATCCTGTCAGATGAAAAGGGATAAGGAACATCCCTTGGGCGGCAGCCTAGTGCCATAAGCCCTGCACCTCTTTGGGGAGCGCTGGGGACCCCCCTCCCCAACCTCACCCCATTTCCTGATGTAAACCGTTCGGTGGTATAGTCTGAAACCCGGCACCACCTTGCCCTTGAGAGAGACGGCAGGAACGATTTGAGGACCCAAAACACTGCCCGCAGCTCTAGAAGGTTGACGTGCAATATCTGCTCCGGCTTGCCACAGACCTCTTCCGGTGTGGGCTCCCCATCCTTCCAGGGAAGCATCCACTGTTAGTCACCTGGTGCAGTGAGACCTGAAAAACCACGCCTCCGGAACTCCTGCAGTGGGTGCATTCGCAACCTGCAGTCGGATGAGATAAATGCATGACTACATCATGCAGAGCAGAGACTTGATGGCACGGACCATGGCTATCTTCAGAGCGAGCCGCCGTGGCATCTTGCCCAGGATTGCTGCCCTCTCAGACGGTGACGCTAGGCATTACACTGTCGAGCCGGGTACCCAGGAACAGCGTGTCTTGCTATCGAGTCAAGCAGGACTTTATGTAATTCACAGAATGCCAGATCCATCAAGACTGTCCTCGCTGTGGTCGACGGCGGTGCTCCTTGGGCTGGCCCGGATGAGCCTGTCATCCAAGTAAGGGTAGACATGGATCTCTTGTATGCTCAGGTGGGCTGCCACTGGCGCCAGGGCACCGAATTCAACGCGAATTGTAGGGCCTTGAATTGGTAATGCACCCCCTTAACTACAAAGCACAGATACATGCGGTGTCCTCCCTTATAAATGGGAATGTGGAAGTAATCATCCTCCAGGTCGAACGACAAATTCTCACTCTTCTAGATGTCTGCGCACGTGTTGAAGGGTGACCATCCGGAACTTCTGATACTTATGTACCTAGTCGCCATAGGTCCTTTCGCACCTTGGATAAACCTTGAATAAACTTGAGCCCTGGAGCCGCTTTGGAACCAGCTCCCCTTTCTTTAGCATGGCAAACCTCTAACAGCAGTTGAGGGATGCGAGTTACCTGCTGGACCACCAGTGGTATTCATGGACACTTCCGTTAGACCTCTAGTGTCCCTGGGCGAGTGTGTCCAGCGGTCGGCGGAGACGGTCTTCCCTGCCCTGACAAAGTTCGCCAGCCGGCCTCCCACCGGGGTGCACGGGTGGGGGCCCGATGTCACAGCCGGTTCATTATTGCTTGGATGTAGACGGGCTGCCGTTGGGTCCTTGGCAACGACAACCTCCCCCAAAGGCTTTGGAGCGGCCCCTGTTGGTCTCCAGGGCCGGGGAACGGGAGCGCTGGCGTTAAGGAGGACCAGCAGCTGTAAACCTTAGAACAGGGAGACTTGCCTCCCGACGACCAAAAGGGCAACCGACACTGCTGTAGCATGCCCAGGGAACGGGCCATCTCAGTTTCCAGCTTGGCGGCCTGGGAAGACTCATCTACGGCCTTCCCAAACAGATCGTCTCCATCAAAGGAGATGTCCAAATCCCTTGTCTGGACCACCTGTTAAAGTTGGTGGCCTTGAGCCAGCCACAGCAAATGCTGTTTCCAAGCCCAGCTTCCCCCTTGGGCTTCTCCGGTAGGACACACGAGTTTGCCCGGATGATCCCATTTCCTTCAGACCGACAGGCTGGAGAAAAATGCGCCCTGGCCGCAGAGGTTGGTGCTCCCAGTGGCAGTGGACGCGTGGTGCTTGGCTTCTGTTGGACCCCTGCAGGAGGGACGCCCTCAAAATGGTCTTAGAAGCCCACTCAGCCGTCTTGGAACTGGGAGAGGCATGCTGCTGGGACCTTGGCCTGTAGCCACTTGTTCAGCCGCATGTGCCGATCCTTCATCGTGCGAGGGGCCATCTCCTGGCAAAACACACAATTCTCGATGTGCACAAGGTAAAGGCAGCAAAAGCACTCTGTATGCTTGTCGTACGAAAAGACATTCTTCAAGCCTCAGCAGGAGCAAATCCTGAATAGGGGAGTGGACTATTTTTTCTCTGACATGGTCCATGCGGCGTAGGCCCGAGAATCTTCTGGAAGCCTCCAGGAAGAAACGCGAGCAAATCCACCCTTGAGGTCCACTGAAGAATCCAAAAACAGGTCCCCGTAATTGGACGGTTGATAGATGCACAAGGCCGGATTGACTGAGTACTCTGTACTCTTTCCAAAAAACACAGTAAAAGCTCAGCTAAACACAAGGACTCCCAACACTTGAACATGCGGTAAAACAATCTGAAGATGGCTGCCAGAGGAGGTGCTTAGGTAGAGGGCAGTCATTGGCTCAGGGCAGTATGACCCAGAGCTCAGTGACAGTTCAGGAATGAACCTGAAACCGATTTCTTTACCAAGGATTCTCAGGGGAATATTCATGAGCATGTGAATCCATGCCAGACTCCATGCTGGAGAATCCATGGCAGACCCCATGCTGGAGAATTATGGGTCTTGAAGAGTGATGGTGTATGCGACAGAAATATTTCCTGAATAGACTGCTCCAAGGAGTAACCACTTTCAGTTTCTAGCACACCATGTGTGGTCATTTAGTATATTCTGAAAGAGCTGCAAGATGGAATCCTAAAAGGATTTTAACAAGAGAGAAGTAAAAATGGCAATGGCCACCATGAAAAATAAATGTGGTGTACATGTTCAGTTTTGCACCAAATTACAAACTCATTCCCTTAGTAAAATAGCAGGCTCTGGAATGTCCTTGGAATACCATGCAATGCCATGGGAGGTTTAGAGCCGCATTGAATGAAACCCCCCCCCGCCCCCAGGCAGATTAACAGCAGAAACACAAGATACATTTTGTCTTGGAAACACAGACGGCTACCGTAATGCAGAGTGGTGGTGCCATGTGTGCAATGAAAATCAGATAGTCAAATTAAAGAGCGGCAGGGATGCAGGCGAACACCCCCAGACAAATACAACCATATAGCTTGGCCTGCAACCCTGGATGTGCATGCAGTGTTGGAAATTCAGCATTGGGGCCCATTGCAACATTTGAAATCACACCTTTAGAAAACAAACCCGAATACTTCATCCCCCCTCAGTTTGATCTGCTGGCTAGGAAGTTGCATATGCCTGGTGCACCTGCATAACTTGTTACAAGTTTGGTGATCGATTTTTATGCCTGGATTACATGGCCTTTGTATTATAATAGTTGTGTGATGGTATTTTACGATTGACATGTTTATGATTTGATGATACTCTTAACTGTTCAAACTTGTATTTTTCTGATGAAAATTTTGTAAATGTTTAAATAAACCAAAAACAAATAAATCGTTGTGTGGAAACTGTGGCGCATTCTTTAAAGCCAACAGCTCTAGTGTCAATTTGGAGGCTTGCCATGTGGAAATTTTTCTTGGGACAGTTTGACTGAGCTCCCCAAAGTGCTTGTTGTAGTGGGCGCTTTGATTACAAAGAATGTAAAGCCCTTTAACATGTTTGTTGATTTACATCATTATCTATCAAACTAATGAAACAGGCAGTTGGGATTATCTAGTGGCAATGCAGGACACCATCATTGACTAAAAGCAGCATGCTACGGAAGGGCTGCCCATCCTCTTGGGACAAACATGCTATTGCCAGCTGTGACAGAGCTTGGAAAAAGGTTGTTTGGGCAACAGAATTACTACATTTATTGAGAAGCATAGTTGGTGTTGCAGGTTGACAGTTATTGGCACTGCTCCATTACGAGCCAATCACCCAAGTATTGATTCACTTGAATCCCTTCTCTGCAAAGGAGGGCCACCACAATCATCTCTTTGAAAGCACAAGGTGCCAATGTAATCCCAAAAGGAAGCAATGAATGGATAGGGACTATTTCCCACTTTGAAACGCAGATAAGGAATTATGAAAGGTTCAAGGGTCATGAAGTCTTGCAGTTTCAAAGGAATCATGGTTAGTCATTTGAAATGACAATGCATTACTTACCGTAAAAGCATTTCTGATGGTTGTATCTGCTTAGATTCACATGCTGTGCATAGTCCGACATCCAGTGGTCACTGCAGAGTATTGCATTTTGTTTTCGTAGTCAAAAAGGGGACATTGACAAGGCGTGTCTGTAACACTATCCCTATAGTGACGTGCATTGTACCCACAATCCCTCACGCGTTGAGGTCCCTCTGTATTTTTTCTGCCCCAAGGGAGCCTATTAGACATGATTGAGTACAGAAAAGAGGGATAAAGGATGTCCATGTTCCTTCCATCCGAGCGGGGAGGAAGGGTGGGCGCATGTGAATCTAAGCCGATACCATGGTGGTAAGTAATGCATGGTCTTCTGATGTTTGTTAATCTGCTTAGAATCACATGCTGTGCATAGACTAGCGAGCAGTACCCAGAGCTGGAGGTGGGAATACTGCTTGTCCCACCTGGGAATCGGATCTAGAGTGGGCATCTAGACAGTGTTTTGTTAAGGTGTGAAAAGAACTCCAGGTTGCCGCTTTGCAAATGGACTCAAGAGGGACATTTGCAATGAATGCTATGGAAGCCCCAGTGCCACGAGTAGAATGTGCCCTCGGCTTTAAGGGTAGTTCTCTTAGCAAGAGTGAAACAGAGTGATGCATTGGACAATCCATCTAGACATAGTAGATGGAGACTGCATCTCCTTCTCTTCCTGCTGCCACTGAGACAAAGAACTGATTAGTCTTTCTCAGAGGTCTAGTTCTTTCCATATAAAACATGACGGCTCTGCGCAAATCTAGTGTATGCAGGCTCCCTTCTCCTAAATTTGAACGTTTTGAAAGAACGTTGGTAGTGCTATAGACTGGTTGACATGGAATTTTGAAATAAATTTTGGTGCAAACCTAGGATGTGTGCGAAGAACCACCTTATCTTTGTGAACTGTTACAAAGGGGACTAGTACAGAGAGCGCCTGTAGTTCACTCACTCTCCTAATGGAGGTGATAGCTATTAAGAAATCAGTCTTAAGAGTGAGGTCCTTAAGGGATGCCTTACGCATGGGTTCAAAGGGTGAGCCCATAAACCTGGTAAGTACCACGTTTGGGTCCCATCCGGGAGCTGGGTTGGCTATAGGAGGGTGTATCCTCTTTACTCCCTCCATGAAGGCTTTAATAACTGGGACTTTCCACCATGACACTGAGTTGAGAAGTGGTGTATGCGGAAAGTGCAGCTAGATGAACTTTAATAGAATTAAAGACCAATCCTGAGTCTAATAAGTGGGTCAGGTAAAGAACAATGTGTGGGAGAGCAGTCAACGGGGCTGAAGCTCTTATTTCTACACCAGATGACGAATCTCTTCCATTTGCTAGAATAGCAGTAACGTAGGTTTCCTAGCCTCCCTAAGAATGTCCATGCATCTTTGAGGTAGTTGTAAATGTCCAAATTCTATGACCTCAGGAGCCAGGCTGCTAAATTCAGGGTCTGTGGGCATGGGTGTAGCGTTCTGCCCTTGTCTTGGAACAGCATGTTGTACGGGCAGGGAAGATCGAGACATCTCCATCAAGTGAGCCAACCATGGCCGCCGGGCCCACATAGGGGCCACTAGTATCATGGTGACTGGTTCCTGGTGCATCTTGTATCTTGATAAGGGGAGTGGTAGCGTAAACAAATTTCCCTGACCATGTTATGCAGAGACCGTTCCCTTTGGACTGGTTCTGGGGGTACCTGGAGGCGTAATCTTGGCATTGAGAGTTCTCCAGGGTTGCGAACAAATCTATTTCTAGGAATCCCCATCGTGTGAAAACATGTAACCACCATTCGTACTCTGCGGGCAGAGGGCAGTCTCTGCTGAGTTCGTCTGCTAGCAGATTGCGTTCCCCTGGTACATCTGACAACAGGAACATGTGTTTGAGAGCCCACGTCCAGATGTTCTGGGACAGCTTGGACAGTCCTGGCGAGTGCCCCCTCGCTTGTTCAGGTAGTACATGGCTGTGGTGCTGTCCGAGGACCATAACGGTCTTCTCTTGCAGGTGTGTCTGGAAAGCCTTCAGTGCTTTGAAGACTGCTAGCAGTTCCAGCAAGTTTGTGTGTTTGGACGCTACACTGAGTCCAAACTCTGTGTGCAGTCTGATAGGTGAGCCCCCCCCAGCCTGTGAGGGATGAGTCTGTGGTTAGAGTGGCCTCCACTGTGGGGGTGGCGAATGGTTTCCCTATTACAAGGTTTTCCTTCAACCACCACCGTAGCGAGAGAACCAAGGCCTGCAAGACCACCACTAGATCGTCCCATTGTTCGCTGGCCTGACACCACTGGCTGTTGAGCCACTCTTGCATTGGGCGCAGACGCGCGTGAGGTACCAAATATATACACGCCATCATTCCTAGCAAGCGCATTGTACCGTCACCTCTCGACCAGCCACATATTGAGGGATCTGAAACAGCATATTTTGGACCCTCTCGTTGGAGGGGAAGACGGGGCCATCCTTTGTTCGAATTAGAGCCCCATGGAATTGTTTGATCTGGCTGGGGTCTGGGCTGGACTTCTCGATGGAGAAGCCCAGTTGGAACAAAAGGGCTACAGGCTTTTGGATATTTGAGAAGCACGTCTCGTAAGAAGGATGGACAACCTGCGCAGGTCGGCCGCTGCCACTACCTCTGAATACCCTTGGCGCCGACGCTATGCCGAAGGGTAGCACTCTGAACTGGTAGTGTTTGCCCTCTATCATGAACCTGAGGTATTTTCTGTGTGCTGGCAACATTAAAATATACATCTTTCATGTCCAGTGTTGTCTGTAACCTCCATGAGAAAGTAGGTGGGGGATTACTTCATGACATTGAGGTTTGACAAATTTGTTCGCTGGGCGCAGATCTAGTACAGGGCGCATGGTTAAGTCCTTTTTGGGTACAAGGAAGTACACTGAATAAATACCTTCCGTTACCTGTAACAACCTATATTGCTCCCTTTAGTAGCAGGAGTTCGAAGAAGAACGTTGAGGTGCTCCAGTGATAAGCGTTGTCCCCTTGGGGGTCTGTACTTTGGGGACCGACTGAATTCTATGCACTAACTGCGGGCTATGGTTGACAATACCCAGCGATCTGATGTTATTCCCTCCCATGCTGGTTTGAAAGGTTAACCGGCCATGCATGGGAGGGGACCCGAACCTTCGGGTCATTTGGTGTTGGTAGCCGGGGATCCTCTGGGAGTGGGGCCCCAACCTCTACCCTTGCCACAGCGCTGTCCGCTTTGCGTGTACTGGCCACTGGTTCCCTGATTAGAGGACCAGTTGCCTGCAGTGTACTGCTACTGGTGTTGGCCTAGAAAAAAAATAAAGAGTTGGTTGCCGAATCATCGCTTATTGGGAGGCCTTGAGATTTGGTCTAAAGTCTGGAGGGTGTCGAAATCCTTCGCTGTCTCCAGTGCTTCGTCCACTGCTTTCCCAAAGAGGTTATAATCCTCTGTTTATTAATGAGTGACGCCTGGGTTTCTGGCTTAAACCCAGAATTGCGGAGCCAGACATGACGCTTCAGAAGTATTCCCTGGACTAAAGAACAGCCAGCTGTTTCTGCAGCATCAAGAGTGTTTTTAATAATGCTCTGGTTAACCTGAGCTCCCGTTACTGTGGTCAATATGCGAGTTCTTAAGGGCCCAGGGACTTCCTCGAAGTCCTGCCGTAATTTGCCCCATTGGGCATCAGCATAACTTGCCAGTAGGGTATCATTATTGGCAATTCTGGTTGAAAAAGCTGCAATTCTTTTACTCAGGGCATAGAGTTTCTTTCCTTCTTTGTCTGGGGGTGCTTCGCTGGTTGACAGCGTAACCCCTGCTCTTTTCCTTGTGGTAGTTACCACCAAGGTGTCTGGAATAGAGTGACTCCTAATATATAACGGGTCTGAATGAGCGAGAGTAAACTGTTATTCAATTCTGGGATTGACCC
This sequence comes from Ambystoma mexicanum, assembly GCF_040938575.1. Taxonomy (NCBI): domain Eukaryota; kingdom Metazoa; phylum Chordata; class Amphibia; order Caudata; family Ambystomatidae; genus Ambystoma; species Ambystoma mexicanum. The sequence goes on along the minus strand of NC_090921.1, from coordinate 393,303,097 downwards.
CTCCAACCAGTGGCGGTGTAGACAGCGATGGAGTGATTCGTCTCTTAACTGAGGCGAGGAGGGGAATGGTTTGGCTAGTGGGAGGTTTTACTTTAATGATTCTTTCTACAAAATCAGTATCGGAGTAATCATCTCAAAATGCGCAGCTGCCTTCCGTAGTAGCGCATTGAAGGTGGGTTGATCATCTATTGGTGAAGGATTCCTGACCAGTGTGGTCTGAGGAGAGGGCAGGAACAATTCTCCAGCATGGGTCTTGCATGGATTCACATGCTCATGAATATTCCCCATCGTCAGGCTGGGAATCCTCGGTAAAGAAAAAAACCAGTATCAGTTTTGTTTCTGATATGTCTTTCGTAGTAATAACCAATCACTGGTCTCTGCGTCATACTGACCACAGCCAATGACTGCCCTCTACCTAAGCACCGCCTCTGGCAGCCATCTTCAGATTTGGAAGCACGTGAAGTGGCAGTATGACCAAGTGAAGAGCCGCAGAGGGGTAGGCGGGAGGGTTCGCATGTGAATCCATGCCAGACCCATGCTGGAGAACAACAGTTACAGGTAAGTAACTTGTTCCTTCTCCAGCATGGGGTCTGGCATGGATTCACATGCTCATGAATAAAGAATACATAGCAGTACACACATGCACAACCACGGGAGGTGGCAAAGGCTCAACATTAAGCAGTACATCAAACTCAACATTAAGCATCTTACCTCCTCACCAGGCTGACCTCAGGCGAACAGGTTGCGCAGCACTGCTTGGCCGACCCTGGACTCCTCCCTGGAATCCCGATCGACGCAGTAGAATCTCGTGAAGGTGTGCGTCGACCTCCACGTAGCAGCCCTGCATATGTCCAGCAGGGGTACACCAGAAAGGAACGCCGTGGTAGCTGGGATCGCTCTGGTGGAATGGGCTCTCGGACGGCCAGGCAGCGGTCGGTTTGCCAACCGATGACAGTACATGATACAGCCGGAGAGCCATCTGGAAATGGAAGCCTTCGAGAGAGCCTTCCCCCGATTGACAGGTCCAAAGTTCACAAAGAGTTGTGACGTCTTCCGAAAACACTTTGTGCGGTCCACGTAGAACTTCAGCGCTCTAGCCACATCCAGCGAGTGCAAAGTCCTCTCAGCCGGCGACGAAGGCGACGGGAAGAACACAGGCAACACCAAGGGTTCGTTGAGATGGAAGTCCGACGGTACCTTGGGCATGAAGGAGGGGTGCGTCCTGAGCACTATCCTCGTGTCGTGAAAAGTCAAGTACGGGGCCTTGCAGGAAAGGGCCTGGATCTCTCCCACCCATCGTGCGGAGGTGATGGCCACAAGAAACGCTGTTTTCCACGACAGAAACTTCAACGGGGCCGAGTGCAGAGGCTCGAACGGAGGTCCCATGAGCTTGGTCAGCACCACGTTGAGCTCCCACGCCGGGGCCGGAGCCTTCACCGGCGGGAACGATCTGAACAGTCCCTTCATGAACTCTTTCACCAGACGATGAGACCACAAGGACGTCCGGCCCGTGGTTCTGGTGTATCGGGAGATCGCAGCAAGATGAATCTTGATGGACGCGTGTGCCAGTCCAGCTTTGGCCAGCGTCAGCAGGTACGGCAGTACCTGGGGAGCCGTAATCCGTAGAGGGTTAATCTGTGCGTGGCACCAGACAGAGAACCTCTTCCATTTGTGTCCGTAGCATTTAAGAGTCGAGGACGCCCTGGCCTTTGCAAGAACCTCTCTGCAGTCGGCATGTATGTCGTATCCTCCAAACTCTAGCGCTGCAGGAGCCAGGCCTGCAAGTTCAGCGATTTCGGGTCGTGGTGGAGGATGGCGCCTCCTTCCCTGGAGTAGATCCGCATCCACCGGCAGCTTGATTGGCGGGGACGCTGACAAGTCCAGAAGGTCCGGGAACCATATCTGCCTCGGCCACGCAGGTGCGACGAGGATCATCCTGCACCGTGACCTCTTGAGCTGGTTGACGAGCCTGATTAGCAGCGGCAAAGGAGGGAAACGCGTAGAGGAACAGGCCCTCCCAGGGGAACGAGAAAGCATCGCCCATGCTCCTCGCCTGGGGAAACCTGCTGGCGAACCTCCGGCACTTGCAGTTCGTCGCCGTCGCGAACAGGTCGATCTGGGGTGTGCCCCACCGTCGGAAGAGGCGATCCACTAGATCCTGCCGTAGTTTCCACTCGTGGCACGAGCGCAGCTCCCTGCTGAGTGAGTCGGCGATGGTGTTTTTTATCCCTGCCAGATGAAACGGCACCAGAAACATCCTTTGGGCGACGGCCCAATGCCACAGGTCCTGCGCCTCCTTGGACAGTGCTGGGGACCTGGTTCCGCCCTGTTTCCTGATGTAAAACATGGTGGTGGTTGTCGGTTAAGATCCTCACCACCTTACCCTTGAGGGAAGGAAGGACCTGAGGGCCCAGAACACTGCACGGAGCTCCAGGACGTTGATATGGAGGGACTTCTCCGTCGGGAGCCAAAGGCCTCTCGCGTGCAGATTTTCGGTGTGCGCTCCCCACCCTTCCAGGGAGGCATCCGTGGTCACTGTCTCCTGGTGGTCTGGGGTCTGGAAGTCCATGCCCGCCGTCAGATGCACGCGGTTGCCCCACCACCGGACCGCTCGGCGGAAACTCTCGAGTGTGATCCTCTCCTCGAAGCCGCCCATCGTTAGGATCCAGCGCGCGTCCAGGAACTCCTGCAACGGGCGCATCCGGAGCCTGCACATGGGAATGAGGTAGATGCAGGAAGACATCATTCCGAGGAGGGACTTGATGGACCTCACCTTGGCCGCGTCGGAAACCAACATCCGCTGTACCTTGCCCAGGATGGACCTGGTCCTCCGACGGGGAGGCCAGAAGGGACACTGTCGAGCTTCGTTTTGCGCAGGTACCAGCTGGGACTTGGCGTAGTTCACGGAGAATCCCAGGTCCGTGAGAAGTTGGACGGTCCTTGCCGTGTGCTCCACGGCGAGCTCCCTCGTCTTGGCTCGGATGTGCCAGTCCTCCAGGTAGGGGTAGATGTGGATCCACTCGCGACGCAGCTGCGCCGCCACCGGTGCAAGGCACTTGGTGAATACCCTGGGTGCCGACCGTAGTCCGAAGGGGAGGGCTTTGAACTGGTAGTGACGCCCTTGGACCACAAACCTGAGCAATTTTCGGTGCCCCTTTAGGATGGGAATATGGAAGTAGGCATCCTCCAAATCCAACGATGACAGGAAGTCTCCTTCCTCCAGCTGACCCAGGACGTGCTGGAGGGTGACCATCCGAACTTCTGCGCCTTGATGAACTTGTTCAGACGTTGCAGGTCTAGGATGGGGCGCCATCCTCCCGTCTTCTTCTTCACGAGGAAGTATCTCGAGTAAACTCCGGAGCCCCGAAGCCTCTTTGGGACGAGTTCGATGGCGCCCTTCCTGAGCATCGCCTTTACCTCCAGGAGAAGCTGAGGGACGTGAAGCTCTTCCCTGGCCACAGGGGGGTGGGGGACGCGCGGGCACCTTCTTTGAAACTCGAGCGCGTGGCCCCGGGCTAAGGCGTCCAGCACCCAACGGCCGGTGGAGATGGACTCCCACACGCTGACTAAGCTCGCCAGCCGGCCTCCCACCGGGGTGCTTCGGTGGGGGCCCGACCCCACGGCCGGTTCAATCCTGTTTCGACGAGGCTTTGCCGCCTAGACCTCCTTGGCGACGACGGCGGGGCCCGCCAGACTTGCCTCGTCCTCTGTAGGCCTCCTGAGACGAGCGGGCCGCTTGACGGTAGGTGGAGAAACCGCAGCCGGAACCTTTGGCGGCGCCCTTGCCTCCGCTGCTCCGAAAGGGCGTCCGTCGTTTCTGCAGAACCCCAAGGGCCCGGGCCGTCTCAGTGTCCGCTTTAATGGCCTGAAGGGAATCGTCCACTGTTTTCCCAAACAGGTTGTTCCCATCGAACGGCATGTCCAGGACTGTGGTCTGTACGTCTTGACGGAAGTCCGTAGCCCTGAGCCAGCCACGCCGCCTAAGGCACACGCCGTTGCCCAACTGGCGAAACACAGTGTCGGCGATGTCCGTCGCAATAGTGATGGCGTGGTCCGACGCCACCTCTCCTTCCTGTAGGATCTCCAGGGCATCCGCCCTCTTGTCGTCCGGTAGGAAGTCCAGCAGGGGAGCCAGTTTGTACCATAGCTCCCTGTCGTAGCGGGCCACGATAGCCAAGGCGTTGGCCGCTTTAATCGTCGTCGCTGCAGACGAGATGACCCTGCGTCCCATAGCGTCCAATTTCTTTCCCTCGCCGTCCGGTGGGGAAGTCGATGTGGAGGCCGCACCCCCCCCCCGCTTTCTTCCTGGCCGCCGCGGAGACGACTTAGTCCGGGGTAGGCTGCGCCCGGAGGCACAGGGGGGCCGCGTCCGGGACCCGGTACTTCTTCTCGTACCGGTCTCTTCTAGCTGGCGTCGTGGAAGGGTTCTTGAGGAGGGCGAGGCCCTCATCCCAAATGTCGTCCAGTAGAGGCACCGCGAGGACCGTCTTCCTCTTGGCCTCGCGCCATTGATAAAGGAATCCTTCCTTTTTCTTCTCCTCAGGGCAGAGTTGGAAAAGCTCGGATGCCCTGGCGATCAGGGAGTGGAACGATCCAATCTCATCGGGCGGAGAAGCCCTGGTGGGAGGTGACGACAGTAGATCCTCGTCGTATACCTAGTCGTCCGTACCAGTCGCTGCCGTGTCAGCCCCCGTATCATCCCCTCGGGTGGACGGGGAGGAGGGCTGGACGGGACGCGACGGCTGAAAAGGAGGTGGAGGGTGAATCCTCCTTTTCTTGGGCGGGGGAACACCAGAAGGTCCCGGTTCAGGATCCCCCGACGGGAGAGGTTCCTCCGTCGGCAACGGTAGTCTCGTACTCATCTCTGAGCATAAGGACTGTATAGCCAACAAAATGGCCGCCGAGTTGTCTTGCGGCGCTGGCAGAGGGGAATCCGACGGGCGATCAGGGGCCCCGTCGGCACCCTCGACGATGTCGTCGTCACCTGCGTCGGGATCCATCCCGACGGGCCGGTCTTCTTCCACGCCAAGGCCGTGGCTTAAGACCTCGATCAGCTCTTCCTCCGAGGTTGAGGCCGAATCTACGACAACGCCCTGCCACCCCCCTTTTTCTTCCCCGTCGGGGATTTCACGGGGGTCCTATCGATGGGCACAAAAGAGGACTCCCTCCGAGGTGGCAGGGAGACTCTGAGCCCCGAGGTCACCACCACTGGTGTAGCCTCCACAGGCTGAGCCAGGGCCGCCGCGACAGTATCGATAGAGGGCTTGGCTGGATGGATGGATTAAGGCCTTCACCACCCTAGGTGCGCTCACCGCCTTATCCTTGGAGGGGGGGGGGGGGGGAGAACACTGCCTTGCTCCCCCTCCGATGGGGCCTTCGAGCTCGACCAGGGCCTCTCCAGGAGCTTTGCCGGGTGCTCGCCCTTCCTCTTACCCGACCCAGAGCGTTGGCTGAAGGTGCCGGGGAGGGTGCGCCCTGCCGGGCGCCCGTAGAGCCCGACCGTTCGGCGCTCCCGGTGCCAGCGGACTCGCGGTGCTTGGCCTTGTGTTGGACCCCCGTCGCCGGGGCGTCCTCAAAGGTCTTAGAAGAACGCTCGGATTTCTTCCTCTTCTCGCCCGACGGGCTCTTCCCTTCCAGCCAGTTGGCGAGACGTTGATGGCGGTCCTTTATGGTCCGCTCCGACATATTGCCGCAAAACGCACAGTCCTTCTCCACGTGCGTCTTGTCCTCATGTAAGCAGTAGAGACAAAAGGAGTGTTCGTCCTCCTTAAAGACGTTCTGCAGCTGGCATCCAGGGCAGATCCTGAACAGCTTTCCGGGCGTCGAGCTTCCCTTCTCCTGGGCCATGTCCGGGCCTGAGAAGCTTCTGGAGTCCTCCAAAAGCGTAGCTCGACGAAATCTTCACCCTTAAGGGGCGCAGACGAATCCGACACGGGTCCCCGTTGATCGGATGGAGAGTCGGTGGAGCTTGAGGCTCTTTTGACCGAAAAAACGAAGTTTTTGAGAAAAAACGTGAAAAAAATAGCACTAACGCTCGAGAGCAATAGCACGAGGATCCCAACACATGAACGTGCGGTAAAAATCTGAAGATGGCTGCCAGAGGCGGTGCTTAGGTAGAGGGCAGTCATTGGCTGTGGTCAGTATGACGCAGAGACCAGTGATTGGTTATTACTACGAAAGACAGATCAGAAACGAAACTGATACTGGTTTTTTTTCTTTACCGAGGATTCCCAGCCTGACGGGGAATATTCATGAGCATGTGAATCCATGCCAGACCCCATGCTGGAGAAGGTTTATGATCTCAGGGTCTGTAGACTGTTGGTGACTGCCAAGGCTGTGAGCCACCTTCCTCAAAGCCCTAGCCCCCCACGTCAAGGTTTCCCTCAAAACCTTCCTCGAGGTTCTGTTGGTCTTCACCATCCAAGAATTCCTCATCCTCTTGGAAGTGAGGGTCTTCTTCAATGAGGTCATAAGTATGCGATTGCTCCTGAAGGGGGTTAAATAGTCTAGGATATTTAGCCCTGGGGTCCTATGGCTTTCTTGGTCTTCGACTAAGTAGTGCCGTGGGTTGTGCGTTTATGCCTTCTGTGTTAGTCAGTGTCGCTGGGGTGTTCATCCCCATAAGTAGGGCATGAGCCGAACTTGTCGGGGCCAGGGACAGACGTCAAGGAGCGGGTACACTCCCTAGAGAGTTCTATGACTTCCGAAACGGAGGTCGGGTTATCACTATCCTCGTCACACTCGGCGACGGGTGAGGAATCGGCTCTAGACATAGCGCAGGCTGCCCATCTTCTTGACCCTGCGGTCCTTTATTTATATAGTGCGCAGACAGCCCAGGGGCATTGTGGCGCTGTTACTTGCAGGAACTTAGTTACAGGCGGTACAGGATTGGTAGCAGTCGTTGGCACATTATGATTGCTACAAACAGATTAGTCATTACAGCTCATGCATCTTTGGTTATTACATTACAGTTTATTGGCAAACATGGTGCTGCGAGAGACCTTATGTGAAGAGGATGGTTTTCATAGCTTTCTGGAAGGCAATGAGGGAGGGCTCACCTCGGATTGTGGGAGGTAGGGCATTCCAGTGTGATGGTGCGAGATAAGGGAAGCTGGATTTACTAGTGGCACACAGAGCATGTGCATATGGTGACCTGGTTGGCCTTGTGGAGGAGACGGGGTGGATTCTTTGTGAGAGGTAGACCGAGGTGGTGAGGTGGATGCACTTGTGGGTCAGTGTCAGCTTTGAAGATTATTCTTTCCCTTATTGGTAGCCAGTGGGCTAGTTTTCTGGCCTCAAGAGATGTGTTCTCTTTTCGCGATACATTAGGCAGCGCGGAGGGCATTGTTCTGTACGATTTGTAGCCTCTCCAGGTTTTTGTTGGAAGTTCCTAGGAAGAGTACATTGCAGTAATCTAGCCTGAGCCAGTGATTGCTCTGGCTATGTTTGTGCAATTCTCTTTGGAGAGGAAGGGTCTTTAAAGCTTTCGTGCAAAGTAGTTCACAGGCCGCACAGCCTTCCTTGTTGTGGTCGAGGGGTAAACAACGGTTACACCGCTTGTGCTCGTCTTTCCATGTAAATTTGCCCTAACAGCGTCAGCAAAATCTAAACCCGAGTCCTCTCCATAGCTGAGGATATCGATACTAGTGATAACGATCCCGAAGAAAGGGGGGGGGGGGGAGAAAAGGCATTCTTAGAAATAGAAGAAATGTCCCACGACCCCACTCTCCCTACTGTATAAATCCGTCGAGGCCAGGCCACGTGTTCGGCAGCGCCAAAGGATCACCGCCGTTGAAGTTCTTACTCGGCGGTGAAACAGCTTCGACGTCGGAGGGGTGGGATGTAATGCATTGAATACCCAACGACCAAAGGGGTCGAGTAAATGCTTTTGCAATGTCTCGAGGAGCTCCGCATTAAGGCGCCCAATATCTGGGCGGAAGAAAACGGGACGGACCGACGCGCAAGGGATTGTGGGTACAATGCACGTCACTATAGGGATAGTGTTACAGACACGCCTTGTCGACGTCCCCTTTTCGACTACGAAAACAAAATGCAATACTCAGTGACCACTGGATGTCGGACTATGCACAGCATGTGATTCTAAGCAGATTAACAGAAGTGTTAATTCCTTTGCTGGTCTTGGCTCTAGAACCAGCCTCATGGTTAAAATATTGTAGGACCAGCAAATACATTTAGTAAACACTCATTCCGTTATGTTACAGTCATTTATAAAGCGCACGTACACCTGGGGGCACCAAGGAGCTGTGGTACCGCCATCCTACTAATCAAGCAACAGCTTTATCTTTAGGTAGTGATCCTGCCTAAAATTGTTTTTCCTGGAGAGCTTATACCGTGTCAGAAACTTATGTCCTTAACTGTTTGGGTGTGCAAACTACCCTTGCTGTGCCATTGCCCACCATCTTTCAAAAGGAGTCTTGTCCATCAGTAACACCTGTAGATACAGATTGAGGTTATGGCCTCTGTCTAGAGGCTTTTACTCCCCATTTCTCAGTGGAACATTTGGAAGCCTCTTGGGAGAGTTTGCATGGTCCAGCAGAGCTGGTCGTATTGGACACTTGTCCCCTAGGAAACGTCTCCTTCCCCCAGGTTAACATTGAGCACTTTCTCTGTGCCTAGAGCATGTGGTTTATCCTCTAATCTTGTTGGAAGCCTACAGTTCCTACACACAAGTACTTGTCCTTTGTGTGGTCCTAGTGCAAAACACCCAATGGGTAGATTGTGCTGCTTCATGCAGACCAGAGGAGTGTTCTCCATAATTGTTTAATAGCCTGGGAAGGCAGGGCATTACCCTAAAGAATGACTTTGCACAGTTCAAAGTTGCTTACTGTAGTGTGCCAATCATGTATGAGTCACTCTGGACTAGGCATTGATAGGTCTGTCACTTCGGTAATCTAGTTTAGTCACTCATGCGACCACAGCCAGGGGGGCAAAGAACACCTTTACCAGCTATTAATACTACGTACAAACAACCAAATGGCTGCCTTTGCAAAGCACACGGGTTTAAACAAACGCAAGCCTCCGAACCTGGTTTGAGGCCAGTCCCCACCATAGGTTTACAGTAGCTGCTACAAAAATTCCAGTGACCAGAACATTTAGAAATGAGATTTTACCTATAGTTGCACCAGTAGAGCCCTTAGAGCAAATGTAAATCAATTGCAAGCCTTAGCATTCCAGTTAACTGACATTTTCAAATATCTATGGAAATCTTAGGCAATTTGTAACGACCATATAACGATGCATGGCATTGTAACCACGAGGTCCATGAGACTTGAGCAATGGCAAAGGCTGGTAGTCAGAAATCGACCAAATGCTTACATTTAGGAGATTGCCTATACAGGTAACCCACGACCGTACACAGGGTCAGATTAGAGCATGGTAGGATAGTGAGGGCTACATTACTAGTTTTCAAGAAAGAAGTGTTCCCAGTGGATAGATGTCATTAAGTTGGAAAGAGTGGTCCAGCAGGCATTCAAGGGCTGTGAAAGTTGCAGAACACTATTGAATTTCATTTTTAACTCTAGAGACCGCACCACATAAAATGCAAATATGCTTGTACCAGCTAAGGCTAAACCAACAGCAGCACAGAAAATAGTGATGTCAGAGAGGTAGCTTGAGCAAGGCATTTCGAAGAACGAGTCCTACAGATCTACATTTTTTCTGCTCATGATCTAGTTACTCAAGCACTCCATGTGACAATTTGATTTAACTGCCTGCACCACTCAAGGGCTGACGGTGAGTCAGTGGGGCACTCCAAAATCTGAATTAGATGCGTACATTTCAAGTACTTGGTGTTAATTCATTGCTGTAGATACTTTCCCAGAGATTGGTGAAACGGTACAACTATTTTTGCAGTATAATTGTTTATTGGTTCGTAACCGCTCATATTATAATTTATTATTGTCTGAAACAGGGGTTATGTTTTAAGGCAAACATGAAAATATATTAAAGACAAGCAAAAACTGGCACAGAAGTAAAGAGCTTCAATTACCACCAGGTTTATAAAGTGAAACAGATGAAAACAAAGCTAAGTGCTGCCTCCACATAACAAAATAGCTAAACCAAAGTCACATATTTAAGAGGGGGGTGGGGGGGGGGGGCACAAGGTTAGTCTACTTACACTTTGATGCCATCATCTTCTGCGCTCTGTTCTACAGTTTCCTTTTGCTTAGTTTGTTTCTACATGGATGGGAAAAATAAATGTAAGTTAAATATTAACAACCGTTAAGTTCACAGAAGGCCTTACAAAATAAAGCAAAGATCATGTACTCTTTGCTATGTTTTAAAAGCAATACAAGTGAAAACACTGCAAAACAGCCAGGGCTGCAATGTTATGTAATTAATTCAACTGATCCTAAAATAAATAAAACTCGATTTAAAAGATTTACATGAACCACTTCCATATGCTATCCAGAACAGGGTTTCCTTTTTTTTCAAATGTAAAATTTAGCAGTTTCTTAACTTGCCACATTGTTGTAAGAACCGGGCCATTAGAGTTGCTACTGATTACAAAAAAAAACTGGCTTCTGCCATCAAGGAGCCGGAGGCAATTAAGATGCATGCAAGGATTCAATCCCAACATACTTTTATACTGCTCACATGAGTTGGTTATTCCTAGAGCATCAAGTTGACCTGCCTTATTCGGGCAGTTAAAGCTGGATAAGTGAATAAGTAGCTATTGGGTGAGCATCACAGAAAACACTTTCCATTACCAAACGCATGGAATTTCTTCTCCATACATTGTTTTGAAGTTCCGATTTAGTCACAATTAGGTGAGTGCAGAGCAACCGCAGCGCAAAAAGGGAGGGCCCAGTGATGGTGCAAACCACAGGACAAATTCATGAAATGTTTTCATGGAAGCAGCTGAGAGCATCTGATAGAAAAGTGTGCAGGCCGAAAGGCATGGGGCATTTTTGCTGTGCAATTTACCTACGAAGACAACGTCGTTCAGACCAGGCTGTAACTCGGCACACCCATAAAGGTCCTTGATTGTACAGAATTGCGTACTTTGGGGTAGAAATAGACAAGTGCTAAAGCAGTACCAATGGTTTGATAGAACTGGTTTACATACGGGAACCAGTGTGTATTTGCATGGCTGATGGCTTGGTTAGAAGCCCCGGTAATGGCCCATTGCACCAGAAACCCCCCTATAATAAGAGGCCTGTATCCAAAATCCAGGCCTCTTTCAGGGGAAAGAGTTTGGCTCCATGCTTACATCACATTTACAAAGCAACCAATTAGTCTGCACAAAACAGCCTTCATGCAGTGCTCTGCATCAATGCAGAGCAAGGAGGCTCAATATGTAAAGCCACTGGCTCCAGGTGAAGTGTACAGTCCAACAAGAGTCGAATATTTTCATGCCAGGGTTCTGACATTCTGCTGAACAGAGGGGTGACATTTGTTCCACCTCACCTTCCTTAGAGCTGGTCTTCCACTTGGCTTTTCATTACCAACTCTGATTGGTTCCTCAACTAAAAAGTTAAACCGAAGACATAATTAGGAAGGAAGAACATTCATTGACAACAATTACATATCTCAATCATGAACAACCACACATTTCTTTGGGTTTCAAGCCGGCACTGTGGCTCGACTGGTGCGGTGCAATGCATGCTCACTCCGATTTCACCTCCTAAGAGCCAGTTGGACATGCTTAAAAGGCAATTTCACAACCCAGAGGAGTTGTGACAACGCACAAGGTGGAAGGTTTCATTTATCATCGACATGGGTACCAGATAGGAGGGGTTGTTTGTGGCCTGCTCCGATTCAAGAGCAACTGGAACAACTGTCCATATGCAAGAAGATGCTGGCTACTAAACAGGAGCGGGGAATTGGTGAATTATTGTACTACTTCATAGGATACCAGGCGCAAGGAAACTATCCCACCAACTACACCCAGGCTCTCACTGCTCTGGGTTGCGTGAAGGATACACATTTATGCAGTCTCAAGTGTCTTGAGATTTATTACCATTCAAGTGTTTTTCTGACCAAACGATTTGCTTCTTGTGAGCAACATCAATTGTCAACTTTAAAAGGTTGAAATGTCACCATATATTCACATTTCTTTTGAATGCCATTCTTTCTTCAGTCCCAACGAGAAGGCAAGATTAAAATCTCAGAATTAAACTTGTAACTCGTAAAGGATCCTTTTTTAGGATTCCAGTCTCAATTCAGACAACTCACACTTGTACATATCAATATTTCCAATCGAAGCAGAGCTCTGGGGCGGTTTACAACAAGCCCGGTTCCGGAGTTTAAACAAACCAAGGCCTAATCTTATGTGGCTGTGCGATACCTAGATTATTTGGATTCTATTAGCAAAAAAGGGTATCAGATCAAGACTATTATAAAAGCAAAAGGCTGACACCACTATACAACTTACCTTTAGGCTCCTCTGCTTGACAAACCCTCTTGGCTGATCCTCCCCTACCACCCCTCATCGGTCTGCCTCTTTTTCTGGTTAGCGGCGAACGTGCCGGAGTAGACGTGGCGCTTTGCGAGGCACCATCAGAACCAGCACTCTCAGTGGCCTCACATTCCATCTGCTCCTGTGATTTTTCTTCAGACTCATTATCTTGAGATTCAGATACCTGGGGCACAGTCTCTTGAGATTCAGATTCTTCAGTCTTATCCTTTGCCTTGGGGTTTTTTGGAAGTGCAGCATTTTTTTCGATTTTTGATTCTTTGACAGTATCCGAAGACTCTGCTTTATCCGGTGATTCACGGAATTCCGTGACCTTCATTTGATAAAATTTGTATGCTGGGCTTTCCTCCTCACTCAAAAACCTGCAAGTAAACATGTAGGAATTTAAATCAATTGGGTAAAGTCGAATATTGCATTAAACCCATTTCTACCTTATATCTCCATGTGACAAAGGTTGGATACAACCACGAAGTAATATTACTTTCATACACAGGAATGGATGCATGCTCCAATCCCAGAAGAAATAAGTATGGAGGAAAGAGGGCAGGGCGTACGAGTAGGTGGGCTTATGCCATGCACCTAACACCAGAGGCTGTCACATGACTGCAAGACGACGTAATGGGATAGTGTGATGGGATAAGAACGGGAGAAAGTGGCATTTGTTGATTGCGGGCACTGGCTTGCTGTATTTTAAGGGTGAGGGCCAATGCATGGGTTGTATGTGAAATGTGAATGTATTATGTTGGGTGTGTACTTAGTGTAAATTGGCTTGTATTTAAGGTTGTACACACTGGCTTGTTGCATCCATAAGGGTAAGATCCAGTGCTTCGTCATGTTGGGTGTGCATGTGTATTTTAGCTAGCCCATACAGCATGTACAGTACTGGAGGAGTGTTGAGGGGAACTGGGTGGTTAGTGGATTGGTACTAGAGGCCGTTCACAAGTGTGACAAGCGGCTAGCCGTTCTTCCCACCAAGGCTTCCAGCCCCCACTATACATCTGGGTGCAACACATTTCCTTTCCTGCAAAACACAACTAAACCAAACATGACTAAACCAAACATGTCTGCCCCCTAACATACATCGAGGTGCAACTTACCACAATGTAAAACTATGAAGTGCAACACAGTTGCTACCTATAGGGCGTAGCACCGTTCTCAGAGCACAGCAGGGAATATAAGGAACAAGTTACTTACCTGTAAGTATTTTCTCCAGCATGGGTCTGGCATAAATTCACATGCTCATGAATATTCCCAGTCAGGCCGTGAAAGTAGTTTTACAAATGGTCTCTCCTCTAAACTGATCTTTGGGTCATAATGCCCCAGCCCCAAGCTCCTCTGGCAGCCATATTTTGGTAAGCACGTAAGTGGTGGGACCAAGAGGGGCAGGCGGGAGGGTTTGCATGTGAATCCATGCCAGACCCGTGCTGGAGAACAGTTATAGGTAACTAACTTGTTCCTTCTCCAGCATGGGGTATGGCATGGATTCACCTCCTCGTGAATAAATACATAGCAGTACACATGCACGAGAGGTGGCAAGGCTTAACAGAATCACTTAGCATTTCAATAGGGTCACCTACAAGCAAACAGGTTGCGCAGTACTGCTGGGCCGACCCAGACTCCTCCCTGGAATCCCTGTCAATGCAGTAGAATCTCGTTAAGGTGCGAGTCAACCTCCACCTAGCAGCCCTGCAGATGTCCAACAGGGGCACACCAGACAGGAACGACGTAGTAGCAATCACTCTGGTAGAAGGGGCGCTGATGGCCAAGCAACGGTTGGTTCGCCAACTGGTGACAGTGAGGGATACAGCCGGAGAGACACCTGGAAATGGAAGCCTTGGACAGGGCCTTCCCCTGGGTCACACAAAGTTCACAAACAGCTGAGAAGTTTTCCGGAAACTTCACGTGGGCCCCAAAACTTCAGCGTTCTAGCCACATCCAGTGAGTGCCAAGTCCTTCCAACCGTCCACGAGGGCGTCTGGAAAAAAATAGTAACACCAAGGGCACGTTTAGATGAGTCTGACGGCACCTTTGGCATGAAAGGGGTGTGTCCGCAGCACCTCATCTCATGGAAAGAATTAAGGTGGCTTACAGGATTGGGCCTGGATCTCACCCAGTCCTATGAGCCTAGTAAGTACCACATTGAGCTCCCACACCGAGGCCAGAGCCTTCACCGGCAGGAACGAGCGGAACAGTCCCATGACGAATTACTTGACGAACCAGTGCGACCACAAAGAGGGTCATCCTCGGGCTCTGGTGTAGCGGGAGATAGCCGCCAGATGAACGATGGAGGCGCGAGCCAGCCCCGATTTAGCCAATGACAGCAAAAATGGAAGTACCCATGGTGCTGTGATCCTCAGAGGGTCAATCTTTTGTGAATGGCACTAAATTGCAAATCTCTTCCACTTGAGTCTTTAGTATTTCAAAGTAATGACGCCCTGGCCTTGGAGTGTACCTCCTTGCAGTCCGCTGGAAGATTGTAACCCCTGAACTCTAATCCGGCGCCGCTTCCATCTTCTCTGGTTGTGTGTATAGCCGTGGGTTAGAATTCTCCTTGGTCTGTTTGGACTTGTCACAGAAGGGCTAGTTTCACAGGGTCTTCGCAGTGATGGGCTGCGGGTAGCTGCTGAAGGAGTTTGCAGTGGTGGCAGAGTCTTCTGATTAGAGGGCTCTGGTTCTGATCCAGTCCTTGGCATAAATTCTTACTCAGCTTCGCTAGATGTTCGTCCAACATCTATGTCCAGGTCTCTGTGAAAGTCTGCTATGAAGATTGGCACTCCCGACGATATCCACAGGGCCTTGTTCTGGACTATCTGAAGACCCTTCCCGGTGTCGCTCATGGGAGGGCATCCATGCTGGGGAGGCATAAAAGTCAGGGTAGGTCTGATGATCGCCTTGTAGACATTGATCTTTGTCCAGAAGGGCATGGACTTTTAGGAGTAGTTCCAACACTGCCATCTTTCCCATCATCTTCTGCTGAGCATTCCCGATGTGGCTTCCCCAGTTTGCTGTCCAGGGTCACACTGAGGTAGCTCTCCCATTTGATGGTCTACCAGTTGAGGCTGCTATCGGGTGCTCCTTGATGAACAGCGTTGCAATTGTCTTGCTAATGTGGAGTTCGGTCCGCCAGTCGCTGTACCAGGTTAAGATGGTATCCAGTGAAGCTCTCAGGTTCTTTGCCACTTCCTTTTCGCCGAATAACTGGATTAGAGTACACACCCCACCACCTTATCGCTCGACGGAACTCTTTGTCAAGAACAATCTCGTCCTCAGAGCTTGCCGACGCCTGTATCCGAGCGTCCAGACATTCCTGAAGAGGGCGGGGGGCGGGCACACATCTGCAACCTGCAGGTCAGGTAAATTCATGACATGCCAAGCGACGACTTGATGGTCGGAACCGTGACGGTCTTAGTGCCAACAGCCGTTGCACTTTGCCTAGCATCGCCACTATTCTCTCCTCCGAGAGGGCCACCAGGCAGGAGACTGTCTTGAGCCTCGTTCCCAGGAATAGCACCTCCTGCGATTGTTTCAATCAGGATTTTAGATAAGTTGACGGAGAACCCCCAGATCCGTCAGCAGCCGGACGGTAATTAGTGTGTTCAACGGCTACTTCCCTGGACTGTTGGCGAGGTATGGGTACACATGTATCCCTTGTACACAGACGGGCCACCACTGCACTAGGCACTTTGTGAACACCCTGGGTGCAGACTTCAGTCCGAAGGGAAGGGACTTGAACTGATACTGCCCTCCCTGCACCACATAGCGCAGGCACTCCTGATGCTGCTCATGAATGGGGACGTGGAAGCATGTCCTCAAGATCCAGCAACGACGGGAAGTCTCCTTCCTCCAGTTAGAGAGCCATGCTGCAACACGACCACCCTGAATTTGTGGGACGTGAGGTATTTTACCAAGAATTATCTGGATTAGACTCCAGAGCCCTGGAGTCAGCTCATCGCCCCTTTTAGCATAGCCTGTACTTTCTGCAGGAGCAGAGGGATGTGCTGCTCCTGCCAGGCCACCAGTGGCCTCCACGGACACTTCTGCTGCAACTGTCGTGGGCGAGATCGTCCAGCACCCATGGTCAGTGGAGTTCTTTACCCTTTGCCGATGAAGCCTGCCAGCCGGCCCACCCACTGAGGTTATGGCTTTAATGTTTTGCTTGCAGAGTATTGCGGTTATGCAACTACCACAGCAAGGTTTTACCGCTACATTCCCCTCACTTTACAGCTCTTTCAGCTGGTATTAGAGGACAGTGGCCACAGAAGAAAATTCCAGGTGTGTGAAAAACAAATCAGCAACTTTTAAAACAGAGTCAGAAGTTAGATTTGGGCAATACAATGTTAAATGTTCAAGATTTGTACTGCGCACCATCAACAGCGGCGTTGGTACCCAGGTACTCTGGCAGATCTGCAAACGAGAAGGTGGGATGGTTAGTAGGGTGAAGAGGGAGTAGGATAGTGAGAGGAGTGGTGTCCTGTTGGCAGCTTCAACCCAGTATACACTGTGTACTGAGCTTTTGGTGCGAGTTATGAGGGATGTCCGTCTTCGTGCGTTGATGCGGTTTATGTGTTGTATTTATAGGGGGTTGCCACTGGCAGCAGCCACAGGCTCCTGGGGAAAAGGACACTTAAGACCCAAGAAACCTTAATTTGTTGTCCCCTATACAATGATTTACGGCATCGATTCGGTTTTCCAATTGAAACAAGCATCGCAAGTACCAGTGAGGCTTTAGATATCTGCCAGAGAGCTGAAGGCGATGCAGAACTCTGTGCAGACTCTTTTACATGGCACCCAAGAAGGAAATGCCATGACCCCGAAGTGTTTCTGCACTTCCTCACTATAATTACAGTGGCTTTCTAGAGTCCCTGCGGAGCCTCGAAGAGGTCCACGTAAAAGATTAAACTGTTTGGGCTGCTGGAAGTCCACATAAAGGGAGCTGGCTAGTTGCAGGTCAAACGCAGTAGTGCACACTCGAGCAGCAGCGACCAACCTCGCCCTGGAAATGTGGCTGGTCCCATCAGCCTTAAGGAAGGCACCTTGCCGAGGTCTTAACAGTTGATCAGAAAGTTTGAGTTGAGCATAGTGGCTTCTGTCCTGGCCACTGGTGCAGTCCTCAGATTCCCTTGTTGATACTCAAATTTCTTCTGGTCCAGTGGTTTACTTGTGTTCTGTGTACAGCTCGTCTGGTATAGCTGAAAAAGGTGCTGGGGCAACCCCGAGCCCTCCAATAGGGACACATGCAACATTAAACCCTGGAGGTGACCCAATTGGTGACAGAGCCTTCATCTTCCCCAACAGTCCGTCTACTGGAGGCATGTGTCTGGGCGACCCCTCCCACTTCTTGCCAACACACACGGGAACCTGTGGGCTTTCTGCAAGAAACTCAAGTGCATGAAAGGAAGTGGCTCTTTATTTCCCCCCCTCCCCCCAAACACCTCACCTGGGAAAGAATGGCAACAGCCAATTAAGGACAGGACAACTTGAACAGGACGTAAAACGACAAGGGGAGCCATTTTGACAATATGCTCCCCTATAGTGATTATAGCATGTTCAGGAGATGCCTGGAAAGTAACACTATGTCCCAAAATAAAAGGGATACAAGTGTCACCACAGCAATCGCTTGTGCTGCAAAGGGTCTAAAATACTATTTCACAAAAAGGTGGTGCCTACAGCGCCACTAGCCTGGGGCACCCCATAAACCCAAAAGGAAATTGCAGTAGGGACCCTGAGGGATCCAGTTAAACCAAATCAAAGTACATGCAGGAGGTGGGTGAAGGTTGCACTCACCTCTGGAGTCACAACAATAAAGAGTGCAACAGTAGTTGCTGGGAGGCTCCACAACACTAGTAGATCCTTTTACCAAGTTTGTACCCACAAATAGAGCTTTTACCACCTTTTCCTAGACAAGTACTGACCTTCCACTAGCTCAAGACCACTGCTATATTGTGCACATTTTGAATTACATAAAAAATAAAAAGGTACATTGATATACCAATAGCTTAACCCTTGACTCACCTGGCGACCAGCGACATAACATGGGATTGGAGCTTGTACTCTCGAATAATACGCTTTTGCTAATCGCATGTCAAGCATGGCCCCCTACGAACAGTTATGAAATAGGAAAAACTTCTAAATGTGCAGGAGAACTGGCTTGCACACGTATTCAGTCGTGTAGATATGGGTACACCGCAATGTCCATGCAGCGTAGGTGTGCTGCCACTACTGCAAGCAGTTGCAGAGGAAAGCCCAAAGGAAACACCAATTGAAAAGGTTTCCTCTACTTTGAAGCAGATATATCTGCGATTACTGGAGTAATATGCATCGTCGAGGCGTAGCCTGGAGCGGCACTGATGAGGTTGCTAATGTAATGGCCTCTGCATGAAGCCAGTGTTTTCAATAATAGATGCAGTTCCTGACCAGCCATCCGACATATGAAACAAACCACAGTGCCCCGAAAAGGTGTGCACTGCTAGCAGCGATCTGAGCTGCTAAGGCTCCCTCGCTGCCCTGGACCACTTCCAGCGATCATCGCACCCAAAGATGGTGGATGGACTGCGCAAAAGCCAGGCTGGTGCCACCGTCCCCAAGACGCACTTAAGCCCCTCTACTCCCACACCGCACCCACAATCCCCCATTACGGCTGCAACCTTACCCACGCACCAGAGGGAACTCTGGACCCCAGCACCACTGGACATGATTCCTGCCTCCAGGCACGGCACACAGCGGGTGCAGCCTTGATCTTAAGTCCTTCAACACTCTGCAGCAACAGGCTCCTACGAGGCACGCAGATCCTATAACACAATAACCACTTCACCTACTATACAGCCAAGGTTTCTTCCGGCATTGCGTTCTACCCAGCAGGCCAAATACCAATGGCGCTCCTGTGATCTTAAGGACCCCTGCGCCCCCAATAGGCAACGTGACAGGCAGTGTGGGCTGTTCGCGTTCCCTGAACACAGAGGAGACCAAAGGGCTTTCATAAAATCGACTGATGCCTGTGCATGGGAGGGCCCCAGCTACCCTGACCAGTTAAGAACCCCTCGTGACCACTTCTGCAACCGAAGCCCACGCCGTTGGGTCTGGCCACAAGCCGTGAAACCATTGCAAAGAATTAATAGCACAGGCTTAGCGCCTCATCTGGTGGTTGGAAGGCGTGTGCCAGAGGCCCTGTGAACAAACCTTGGCACAGGGAATGCCCTTATAAGCTCTGTGGAACCCAGCACAACATAGCACCGGGACAGGGATAGTTAGCCCGCGCTCCCCCGCCTGGAGACCCTACCACTGCGGAGAAACAGGACGTCCCTTAGGCGAGAGGGATTTGTACCGGAGCCCACATCAGTACCTACTCCAGCATCAGTGTGGACTCAGAGGGATTCCATAATCTCACAAAATGAAAGGTCATCACCGCCTCAAACACCATCAGAAGGTGCCGGCCAACTGGCCGGCAAAGGAGACATCCAAGACTTGATGCTGGACATTAAAGCAGAATTCTGAGCCTGTATGTCGGCGCTCACCACCAGATGGAACAGAGGGTCCTGAGGTGGAACAGAAGGTTGGAGAAATGGAAAACAGAACACGCGCTCCTGGAAGTACAACGCAATATTCAGATCCTGATTGACAAGATTGATCCTTAAAAACAAAATTTGGAATACAGGGCTCGACGAAACCACCTACGCATACGGGGTGCCCTCCTCGATCTCAGACCAGAAACTTGCAGAGTATGTGTGAGACTTGTTCTAGTCCCTGTTGCCACACTGAGGGAGGGAGGGGGGGGGGGGGGTGCCAGAGACATACTCGCCCCAGATCTACACAACCAAGGAGGCAATCATTGCGATTGGACGCTGCCGAAAACTATCCTTCCAAGGAGCCCCTCTCCAAATCTTTCAAGACATTGCTGTGGTAAGAAGCGAAGAACCTTAAAATCCATTACTTTATCAAAACAGATACTGTTGGCTGCTTCTAACTGCCCTTGAATTATCCTACTGGGGGGGCTCTTCTCAGACGATTGCCAGGGAGAGAGATTAGATCCTTGAGGGACACCACAGGTAGATAAGCTGTCGGAGAGGAAGGACCCAAGTTGGACCAGGGAAGGTCGGTCGGAGAGGAAAGAAGTCAGCCATGCCAGAGCCTGACCAACGATACCCAGGTTATCACAGAGACGGTTGAGCAGGATGGCACTGTTGAGCGTCAAAGGCAGAAGAGAGATCAAGCAGGATAAGAACACACGGGGTGTTGAAGAGTCAAGGTTGGTGAGCAGGTCTTCAATGTTCAATCGTGCTTCTGGCAGCTCTGAAGCCAGACTGATGGTCATGAAGACAATCAACAGATTCAGTGTGGAGATTGAGCTGGGAGATGGCCAGTTTCTCCAGGAGTTTGCCCAGAAGGGAGTGATGTAGATTGGGCGATAGTTAGCCGGGCAGGAGGGGTCGGCAGAGGGTTTAAGAGGGTGCACAAGAGTGCTTCGCGGGTGGGGACTTTGGGGGGTTAGGCAAGACTGCCGTGGCGAAGGAGTGGTGCAGAAATCCGCCAGGGCAGGAGCCAGGGAGTCGATGTGGTCCCTGTAAGTTTGATTAACGGGGTGACCCTGTGGACAAGACTTTCATAGATCAGACTTGTCTAGAAACCTTGTCTGGAGAGAAAAGGGGAAAGGCAGAGAAGGAGGGAGGAGGGGTGGCTGCAGAAGGGCCAGAGGAAGAGCAGGGAAGCAGGGAATAGCGGGAGGGTGCCCCCAGAGGAGGAGAGCGAGAACAGATGTCCTGAGTTTTGGAAATTAAGTGAGAAGCCAGTGCCGTCCAGAGGGCCTGGAAGGGACAGGAGAGAGACTGTGGCAGGATTGGCCAGTTCCTTGCAGATTTTAAAGAGTTGAGTCAAGTTGTTGGATGCCACAGACTTGGATATGAGTCCTCTTCTTGGCGAGGACTGAGAATGAGATAAGTGTTCTTTATATGTAGTGTTCTGTGATTACACTTGTGAAACCGATCCAATAGTTTAAAAATAATGAATCATCCTTTCACATGCAGTGTTGTCACATAACCTCCCTTCTACGGTGGAATGACCTCTTGGAGGGATTCTGGGAATCCAAAGACATGCCAACAATGAGCAACTGAGACAGGCATGGAGTATTGCCGCAGCAAGGTGGGGAGAGGGGGACAGAGCATATGCCCAAGGGGGATGTTGGGGGAAAAAAATCAAATTACGCGGCAGAAGTGTGAGGAGGATGCATGAAGGAGAACAAAAGGGGAGGGAAGCCAGGCACACAAAAGTGGTCGGTAAGGATGCTCACATTGTGCAGAGGGTAATGTAACGCTGTGCATGTTTTATAATGCAAATAATAAAAGGTTACAAAAAGAGTGCTACAGTGGGGATGGGGCCATAACATTTTATTGGTCTTTCTGGGGACCACCACTGTCAGACCTGCATTTGCAATACACAGCGTTACCAAACACTACTTTTGTCAACGGCACTAGAAAGGTCCACTCTAGTGCATTTGCTAGTGAAAATGTACGCTTCTAGTGCAAAACTTCAGGCACAGCTTCCGTAGTGGAGTTCTGTCGAGAATTCATTGCCTCAAGCACTTTTTTGCCAGCTTTCCTCCACTAACACTCAACCTTTGCAATACAGGCAGTAGAGCTGCGATTACTAAGGAGTCAGGGACATTTAGCGTTACCATCAGGGATGACAAATTACAGGGGGAATAAGTAGTTACATCATAAACATTACAAATGTTTTGCTAAAGTGGGACAACCCAAGAGCCACAACCCAAGAGCCTGAATGAATAAAGCTCAGTTTTGATGCACTTCTAAAAAAGAGTTAAGCAAAAATCACAATGCACCAAAAACCATACAAGAGGAAGTCAAAATTAGGGGTAAAGGCCATTTTAAGCTAAGCATTAAGCGCGCACATCCGATTCAACCTGGAAGCAAAGAGACATGCCGAAAATCCTCAAGCTGTTCAAATGTTACTTACTACATACCAAAACTCTGGATTACTGGTGAGGCTGTCCATGTTGAAGTCTTTAACACCTGAACCCATCTGAACAATAAATCGTGCCAGATTCTCAGCAGTTTCCTTGGTTTTATCATCAACTGCAAAAGAAAAAGCAAACTTATTCCTGGTAACTCGGAAAAGATATCTGAACCAGGAAAACTTGGCAGTGCCTAGTTGACCATTACAAGCACATCACCCAACAATAGAGCTGCAATGAGGGACGTTTATTATTAAGCACCATGGATCTTCATAGGACCCATGGCATGAGTTGATCCTTAACTTTATCCAGCGATTTTAACCAGCGATTCCCACAGTATTTGTAATAAAAATGCAACAAGGCAAGATGAAGGGTGTAGTTACCACCTAACTTCATTTCGACTTAACTCAATTTCTCTGCATATTTAATGGTTTCACATGCTGTGAATATTTCCCGTCTGGCTAGGAAACCCTGGTAACTTTAATTTAGTAATCTTTGTATGGAAAAACGTACACCCGTGTCCCATCAACATCTGGGTGCTTTTGGCAGCACCAAATGGGACATAGTGTAGAGCTCCGCCCCAGCAGCGTCCCCTCAGAATTCAACCTCTTCAGATGTCGTCCTATACATGTTTGCCTGAGGGTGTAGGGTGCATGTGAATCCATGAAAGATACCAAATGCTGGAGAAATGGACCAACAGGTAAGAAACTACTCCCTTCTCCAGCATTGGCTCTTTCATGGATTCACATGCTGTGAATAGATTTGGTAGCAGTACAAATGCTTGGAGGTGCAAACCTTAAGACGACATGTACATTAAAGCAAAAAAGCAAAAGTATAAATCTGTAAGGTAGAAAAAAGGAACAACCCCGGAAGCTGCAGCGTTTACCTTACTGGAACAGTCACCGACGGGACTCCTCGTCCCATTTGCACATCTTCAGCATGTTGCTGATGTAAATAGTGCCTGGTGAAAGTGTGGGGCGCTGCCCATGTTGCCAATTGGTAAATATGTGTGACAGGTACCCCCCGACCAGAGAGCTGAGGCAGCCATGGAATGTGCTCTGGGGATTGATTTTAACAGACTGTTTGCCTTTGCATGGCAGAAAGCGTAGATGAATCACAAAAGTTTTCGCAAAAAATTTCTTTATTAAGTTAGAAACGTTAAAATAGTTAATAATTTAGAGCTCATACATGAATAAGAGTAAATATCTAACATACAACTATATAACACAAATAAAGTGCATATCACGTAGAGCATCCTATGTCAGTATGGGTTTAGTATTGTGAGGTTCTCTAGTTTCTTGCTTTTCAAACTATTGAACTGCTATATTTGGAAATGATAAACCTTTTTTCCTGCCATTTGTCATAGTAGGATTTCATCGGTTTATGAATTTATCTTTAAATCATGCATACTTGTTAGTTGACCAGGACTTTCCCACTCGAGAGACTCCCTTCTCCCGAATGAAATCACCTGGCACTGACCTAAGTATATTTGGGGATGATTGTGACTTCCCCTCAGCTTGCGATTTGGCAGTGAGTTTCCAGCAGTCTCCTTGAAACTAGCACTTTCTTCACACTACGCACTTTGTTATATAGTTGTACGTTATATATTTACTCTTATTCATGTATGAGCTCCAAATTATTTAATAACTATTTTAACGTTTCTAACTTGAACCACCCTGTCTCATGAACCAAAGTTAAGGAGGATCAATAACCAATGGTTGGAGCTCTGAAAACAGTCTAGAAGACGTAATTGCCACCAAAAAAGCCACCATCCAAGTGAGAAACTTGATGTTGGTTGTTGACATGGGTTCATGATGCTTCATAAGGTCTGCCAGAACCAAGTAGAGGCTCCAGGTGGAATATTTTTTTGGGAGGAAAGGTTCAAGAGCTGCCCTTCAAGAAATCTTTTATTACCCTGTCAATGTAGATTGTTCTTTTACATGTAAATCTGGATATCGCTGACAAGGGCACCTTGATCGGAGGCCGTCAGACCTTCTGTAGCCAATAGCAATAGATAAGGAAGGAGCTGATGCAGTGTTATAGCTAGCAGCAGCAGATTAGGTTGTTGTGCACACCATGCACAAATCCACTCGTCCATATTAGATGTTGGTGGCTGGGGATCTTGCTGCTGGCAGGATGCGATGGCAATCCTGAGGGATATTCAGATTTCTGAATTCGGAGTGGTCAGGAGCCATGCCGTCAATTTGAGGGAGCCCGAATTGTGATGAAAGATCATCCCGTTGTTCTGGGACAGAAGACTGACCTGGGATCCTAGATGAATCTGATCATCCACTGCCAGCTGAAGCAGGTCAGAGAACCAGGTCTGCCTAGGCCAAAACAGGGCTACCAGGATTATCCTACAATGAGCCCTGCAAATCATTATTTAGGGTGTGGGGGATAAGAGGTGTAGGTGAACACACTGCTCCAATGGAAGGAGAAAGGGTCCCCCCAGGAGTCCAGATGCAGCAAACTGTTGGCACTGCTTGTTGTCAGGGTTGGCAAAAGAGGGTGGGACACTGACTATCTGGATGCTGTGCAGTTGCCACTTGTGCGTCTGAGGAGTCCCTGCTGAGGATATCTGCTTGCTTGTTCTGCATCCCTGGAAGTGGAAAGCCTGGATCTGAAGGTTGTGCTGTATGGCCCATAGAGGTTTGTGCTTCCGGGGGGGTTTAAAGACACCTGAACGCATCCCACCTTGTTTCCTAGAAAGTATTTAGAGAGCCCAGTAACTGGTTGCAACTCCAGACCATTGACATACAGCAATGTTTCAACTGGCTGACCTAGTGCTGGTTTAAATTAGCACCCCATCCAACTTTTTGCAAGGAATTTTTGCACTGATGTGATGGAGACAGTGGGGAATCAGAGGAATGCAAGAGGACATGGTTCCCAGAAGAGCCATGTATGAACAGACTAGCTTGGTGTAAATGAGCCCACTAGAGCAAGTAATGTTTAACTAATTGTGCTCCCAGGAAGACCAAGCTCTTGGAGGGAATTTGCAGGATTTCGTGTAGTTTTTGGTAAAGCCCAAATTTGGAGCAGCATCTCCGTTTTGTTGAGACGAGGCCTGTTGGTACGTCGACCCCCAAATTAACCAATCTTCGAAGTACAGGTAAAAACGGTGGCCTTGCTTCTTAAGAAAGGCTGCTACTGGCGCCAGGCACTTGGTGAATGGCCTGGGTGCCAATTATAGGCCAAATGGTAGAACCCAAAATTGGTAATGGTAATAGCTTTCACCTACTACGAACCCAAAGTATTTCCAGTGCCTTGGGTGTATTGGCACAAAGTGTGACTGAGGTCTGGTCTAGTATGCGATGATCCAAAATCAGGCACCAATTGCCATCTCGTTTGACCCCAGAATACACACCCTTTCTACATGCTGAGAGGCACCTTCGATGGATTTTCCTTAGCATGTGACGTATGATGCGCCGTAAGACGTGAAAGTCTCAGGAACTGGACGCTCTAACTCCCAACAAGTGGCCGTACTGGATTGCATCTAGCTCCCATCGGTCTGTAGTTACAGATTGCCACTCGCTGAGGTGGAACACCAAATTTCCTCCTACTTGACTGTCCTTGCGGCAGTCATTGCAGTGTCTTACTCTGCCGACCCCTATGGGAGGAGAAACATCCACGCTCCCTTTGTCCCGGGTTAACTATTGCACTGGGTCGATGGTAATATGCAAATTAACTGTAGCCCTTGTTTCCTTAGCCTGATAAGTTAGAGTTACCCGAGACTCCTCGAAAGACACTACTGTTTTGTAGAGTTGTAAGAGATTTAGCCATATCTGAATAACTTTCGTGGCCTTCACGGCTTTATCTATTTTGTCACACAAGATATTTTCTCCTTTGCACAGCATACACCAGCTTGCACTGCACCTCTTGGCGCAAGTCTGTACAGATAAGCCAAGCTTGGTGTTTGAGGACTACCCCATTGCCGATTCGTTTAAAGCTGGTTTCGGCCAGATCGACCGATATTATTGTGATTTGACGGTCTCCTTCTCGCACCAACAGCATAGCCTCCTTTCTTTGTTCTGGCAGGTGGTCTAGTAGAGGCTAAATGTCACATTTCACGGTCATATCGAGCGATGACTGGCGTCTCCAACCGAAGCACTACCAAAGACATCCAATTTTTGGTAGTCATGGTCAGGGGTAGTGGCAGCCTTATATATTGTGTGCAGGCTTTTCAGCTAGCTGCAGCCAAGATGATGCCTCTGGCGTTGGTTGTGAACTAAGGCATTTTGGAGTAGACTCTGGAGCCTTACATTACTTTTCCAACCGCCCTTTCACCACCAGTTCCTTAAAGGGATGCTTCATGGTACAGCAGCCTTTATTTTCTAAATATCGAGCGCACAAACAGCCCGGGGGCATCGTGGCGCCGTTACAGGAAGGAGACTTAGTTACATAAAGCATGTGACATGAGGAGCATTACAGTTCGGTATTTGACAAAAGGCACTTCACATAGCATAGTGAAAGTAGCTAATCAGCTGTGGAGGCAGCAATTGGACAGCTTTATGGAAAACTAGGTGGGAAGTTTCAGCTATGAGGTGGTGTGGAAGGGCGTTCCATTGCCTGCATCAATGGGGTCCCCTTGGTTTCCTGGCTTGCCCAGATAAATGCTAAAAATTGGTGTTTCCCAAAGTCCTCTATATCTTCCAGACCCCCACGATCAAAGTCCCGAAATCATTTTTTTTTTTTTTTAAATGCGCACACTACACAAACTGATTACCACATACACCTGGAACACATCCCTGCATAGTATTCAAAATGATGATTCTCCCAGTCAATGGTGGACTAGTCCTACCAAACCTCTGCATGTACTACTGTGATCCAGATACAGGTGGTAAGGTACTGGCTGGAGACTCAAAGGTGTAGATGCCAAGTTCTCTGGCTACTCAAAACAGACCGCCCATGGGTAGAAGCCACATGGGACACTCTAGCCAAGAACCACTTTCCCGTCCCCATTCACACCAATGTTTGGTAATCATCAAATCATCCCTGGGTTAGAAAAAAGGCGCCTTCACATGCGGGAAAGTAGCAGGCTGCACTAAGATCACAGTCATGTTTCAGGATATAAATAAACCATTCACCCAATGTAAGACAGAACTAGGACTGAGAGGGACAGGATGCCCTACCTCCAATTACAACACTGGCTAATGAACCCTACCCATACGCGAGGAGGCAACATGCCCACTCGGTTTGAGAAATTTGTAACCACACCACCAGGTGACCGGCACCTCATCTCAAGCATATATAGATTGGGGCTTGAAGCAGAACATAACGTGATCCCAAAATACACACTGGGGGAACCAATCCCATATAAGGAATGGGAACAACTCTGGAAAGACCAAGCCATTACAACAGGTGAATTCTGGCACAAATTAATTACCAGGCGCACCTCACCCCGCAGCACCTGCGACAAATCAATCCAACGAGGTCCCAATAGTGCTGGAAGGAATGCAGTGGAACAGGCGATATGGTGGGTATGCCCGAAACTGGGGGTGGGATTTCTGGAAAGCGATATTTGGGGAACATAGACCCAGCTCCAAAAGAAATCCTACTTTGTGTATGAGGCCATACAATTCCTGGGCAAAATACAAACGAAAGACCCATGTAATACAGACTATGGCTCCCATGTTGGTCTCAGTGCAGAAATGGACAGCAATGCCCCCCCACCCCCCACTACACCTACCTCTAACAGAATAAGACTGGATAGCCAACATACTCCCAATGCATGGAAACCAGACTGGGAGTCGGCAATGGACTTCCTGCATGATGACTTCCGAGAACCATATGGCCCCCACTAGGAATTAAGTGATGAGACATGAGAAGTGCTACAGCCCTGGGAGAGGGAGAGATGCTTTAATTTCTGCTGGTTTAAAAAAAACATTTTCATATGAATCAGTGGAAGATGTGATGTAAATGTCTTAATGTTTCAATTTCATATTTTTACAAACTGCATTCCATCCAGTCAAGGATTATAACCCTCCCTATGCAAATACAGGAATCGACACATTTCAGTAATTCATTCAATGCCCTGTACTTCGTATGAATCATAATTATGATACTCGATCGTCAGGTACTAGTGCTACCTCCACATCAGCTTTGCTTTTACTGGCATGCACATTTAAGGTTAAGCATACTTGCCGCATTCAACCAGTTTAGGCAATCCACCTTCCATCCAGATAGTAACCCAGTTTGGGATTCCTCTAATGTTCCCATTAAGATGCGAGTTGGACTGCCCTGACAAAATTTAAACAATTTCCATTTAACTACGATAATCGCCACGGCAAACCCAAACCCAGATTCCACAAATTGTCCCTCAATATTCCAAACACTGATCAAAAATAATTTAGCTTCCACTCCATACATTACGGTTGGAGCTCCGTTAAAACAAAGGCTCACAATTTTGTAAATTATATTCCTGGGCTGCAGCTGTTCATGCTTTCATGTTACTTTAATGTGATATGGGATTTCCACCCATTTGGCATTTGTAGACACTCGTATCTGTACTCATGAACCACCATCAGCAGACACTGAAATCTGCCTCTGGAGGCCCATGAGCACAGGGTCCTCTGTTGGTATATACGTTTCGGGAAAATTGATTAAGCCTTAAATCGTAGTGCGCCAAAGTTATATAAGCCGGGGCCAAAAAAACACCCCCGTTTTAAGCCTCTAGCTACCCTCCACGCTTGAGCCAGCATTGATGTACCAGAGTACAGGACTTTATTATTGCCAACTAGTAGGGAGGACAACCCCAATTTTCATGTTTTCCCCATAATTTAGGTCGGTCCACCAAATCAAAAGCAAATAAACCCAATAACTGGGCAGTGCGAGCTTTTTGGGAGAATGATTTTTACTCCCTAAAATAAAACAATCAAAGTCCAATTCCAAGCTGGAGTATTTATGAGTGTAAAAAACAGGAAAAATGAGATCATTTTTTGCACCCATTAATTCACCTTAAAAGAAACCGGTTTACTTCTGATCAGGGAGTGATAGTTTCTTCCCGCGCTACTAGGTACACTAGTGGTCCAAATATATCCATGGTGCTGTGTTGGTGAATTCAGGGCCATATGGTTCTTTGACAAGTCGTTTTCCAGTTTGTGGAAGTTTTTCTACCAACCCACCCCCCTTTTTGTGGGAGTAATTTGCCTGATCCACCCTAGTGTGGGCGATACCCAATCCCTAAATAAGTCCTGATAAAAAAAGCAGATATACCAGCTTCTTTGACCCACTCCATCAGCTGTGTAAGAACCAGCCGGGCAAAAACAATGTCCAGGAACTCGAGCAATGCTATTGGCCTACACTCTTATCTACTTTTTCTACGAGTTTGGCACCCTTCATATCTCCAATAGCATGTTAAACAATTGCCAATTCTTCTGGGTGAGCCTTTAAACATATTAATAGCTGGCCCATCTGGGCCCAGGGCTAGTGAATTGCTTGAATATAATCAATACCACAATCAAAGGGCAATGTCCATTAATCGCGGATGGCTCTTTAGCCAACATGCATGTGGGCCTACCGAAATTGTGTACTAAAATGAGAAACCCCCATTTCCTCAGATTTGACTTAAAGGGTATTACTATTCAAATTTAGCATAACCCATTTATCTGCACTAGTTTTTGGCTAATGGCATGAGCACTTGTTCAGCTTCCCTTTGAATCATAGCTGCGTATCCTGAGCCAATTAGTTTTAAACCCTTGGTGGTTCAAGTAAGTGGACTACATGGATGTACGTAAACATGCCATATGAGCACTGCCCCTTCATTATGAGGTCAGCCGAGAATCAGCACTGCCTCTCGCTAGTGATTCCAACCTCCAATTCAGCCAGCAGAATTGGAGGATCCGCATTCTCAACCTTGGCTCCAACTTGGTGGAACTCGCCCCCTTCCGACCCGCCACACATTTGACACACCCAAGACTACATGGCCTCCACTGACGCCCTGCGACACCATGGGCCGAATGACATCACATTGGAAAGTAAACACAACCTGTGGACAAATGTTTGAGGCGATACCGAGCAACTGCACCAATGAAAATAGACTAAAGTCGCCAAGACAGAATCAGGAACCAGATTATAGACGACAACCTTAGCATCCTGCAGGTGTTACATATATGGCTGCTGACTATCCTACTACACATGCCTCGCTGCCTCCTGTGCCATCTCCCTCTGAGCGCAACCATCACCATGGGCAAATAAGACTGCCCTTCTGGATGGATAAGAGCAAAGCCATCATCACTGCACCCCTCCCATCAAACCATCTGAGGAACCACACAAGTGACAGCTGGTTTTTGGACTATTTTTCTTACAAATGTTTTGCCCCATTTAAATATTTGGCATAAACTGAAATACTACCAAAATAGTTACATTTTGGGAAAAACGTATAATATGAAAAACTGAAACAAACAAGGAGCCAAAGTTCCGTTCAATTTGATAAAAATGAATATATGTCGTAGCGATGATATCATCCAGGGGGACAGACATATGTATTAGATATGAAACGAGGAGAGAAAGGGGGAAATTAAATATGATAAACATGTGTATTCAAATTGAATAAGTCTATTCCATTTTTATTGAATTTATGTAAGCAATTAGTTAAGTCCTAACCATGTTCAATTCAATGGATGGAACAAATACAATTCCAAAGATTGTACGATACATGGTACTATTTTTCCAATTGCAAGTGATATTATGAAATGCATGGTTAACAAATAGAGAGTGAAAAAGGAGTCTATTAAATTCATGTACGGATAACTATAGGTCCAAACGGAAGATCAGCAAGCGTTAATTCTGTTTGGCAAAAATTGATTGCATTTGGGACCAAAAAGCATGAACAAATCTGCAGCTATAGATTAAATGAGTTAAGTTAGCATTAGGCTCGTTACAAGACCAGCATTTGTTAGACGTTCCAAACAAACATTTTAGCAATACGAGGAGCAAGAAAGGCTCGGTAGATTTGGGTGAGATTAGTTAGCAGCAGGAGATGTGGATTGAAGGTTTGCCAGAATTTCTAGTACTAAGATTATAATATTAATTTAAGTGGAGGATGGGTTATTTATAAATCTATAAAATTTAGCAGCTTTAGTGAAGGGCTATTAACAGTTTTAAGAAAGGGACGGTACATTTCCGATTAGAAATAGGAAGAATTCTTCCTAAGTATGTATAAAATGATAAATCAGAAATAGGAATATTGTAAACATTGATAGAAAATTAAGTTGTTTCACAAATTTGATCCCAGAAGAGTACCATCTTTAAATAAGTACAAATAACGCAGGGCAAATATGAATTGAAAGACCCTTTGAAAAATAAGGAATCCTTAAAGTGGTGAGCAGAATATAATTCAAGTAGCAGGTTAAAATATAATAAGATTGAAGGAAAGTTATGAAAATCTTTAATTGTTGTTGCCTTTATCAAATGTAAAATAATTAAAGTACCAGATGAAAACAGAGGCCATGACAAATAACAGAAAAAATGCCAATGATGAACGAGACTATGTACAATCGAGATACAACTGGTCAAGGGCCAAGTTGTGAGGAAAATCAAACTAGTCTTTGAAGAACGCAGAGTAATTGTCAATATGAATTACAAAAACGATGCTCTGCGAGGAAGCTGGAACGTATCTTTTATTTCGGGCAGGAAATAGGCTGTGCGTGGTCGCGGATAGCGGCCTAATAAGTCGGGATCATTGCAAATTTATGCGCGAAATGGAAAAAATAGATCTTATATTTAAAAAAGCTAATGGATCGCCAGCTCAAATAAGCCGCCAAATACCATAGCGAGGGCTTTGTAACGCAGCGTTGTTTCATACGGGTAATCAGCTGAGTGCGCACCCGAGCACCCGATTAACGGGTCGGGTTCATCCCAAATAAAAACTGCTGCCGCAGCCCTGACTCATTTCCAAGAGTGCGATCAAAGAGCCCGGCTAACTGTTCGACCGAGGAAAAGGGTGACGGGAGAAGCTCTTATCTCGGGTATTACGACGAACATTTACAATTTAAGTGCCGTGTCACCAGCGCACAACGCTCCCGGTATACATGCAAACCATGAGACATAACTGGAAATGAAATGTTTCTGGCACCCCTGGTCCGCTTAGTTGAAAACAGGCCCGGCTCCAGGAATTTTCATCTGGGGGGGCCAGGGTTGTAATCAGGGGGGCCCACATTCCATTGGGTGTGGGTCTAGGAGTACCATAAAGAAAGTGCTGGCGTTGATTCAGATTTCCCAGATCCGTGACCAGCAAAACATTTCTTCCCAGGTCTGCAAAAATACATTTGCACCCCTCTATAAAAAACAGTACATGGCAAAAGAGAAGCAAGGAAAATGGTGTTGCAACATCAATCTACCCATCATCTCTTCCCATCTGCTCTCCCCTTTCTGTTATATCTTACCCTCCTTCACTTTTCACCGTCCAGTCACCTTCCTTCAGCTGCCCCTGCCCACCATTCCCGTTTATCTCCACTCCCACCAGCACCCAGCATGCCTTGCCTGGCCTGGCTTGGGAGAATTGAGGGTGATGCCTCCTCTTGCTCCTCTGAGAGGGCTGAGCAGTGAGGCCCCCAGTCTTTGTACCATCTCAGATGGTATCCGCCTAACAATACCTTGCTGAGCACTGTGGCTACTCCCAAGAGGCCCTGGAGGAGATGCTGGTGCTCCCTCCATCTTGTTGGGAAAGACATACCCCCTGCACCTAGAATACCGAAGCAAGGAATATGAGATTTTGTTTCCTATAAAATTACATTTTTTTTTCCAAACTTTTCATTTAAAGGACAGAACATAACATGTCCAATCAATACAGGTAGCCTTGTTGATCTTAAGAATATTTCGAGCACAACAACATATCCTCCAATAATAAACATGTATATACAATTCTCCCTTCACCCACCCATTCCACAACCTCCTCCCCCCTCCTTTCCAACTGAACCCCTACAGTAGTCCCATTCTTAATGTCTCCCATCAATGGTTCATGTCCAAAATTACATTTTAACCACAAAATGTTATTTTGTGTTGGATTTTTGCAGCACATTTTAATTGTTGAGTGCAAGGGCTGCATCAGGAGGCAGACGGTGCTGTTTGAGAGGTTTGCAGCCTCCTGGTATCATTCCTGGTGGGGAGTGCCCCTATACATCATTTTCTGGTACATACTGTTAACATACTGGTTATAATATGCAATTGTCCATGATGACTCTTTGTTTGATGTGTTTGATTTGCTATTGAATGACAATTCGGTTCAATACATGTGGCCCAGATATTTCCAAAGTTAAATGTGTGTGCATCCTAATGCCTGTGCTGCCCATCTATTAAACCATGAGTGAGGCTTTTTGGAATAGTTTATAATGCAAACTGAATCACTTCTAGGGGAACCTAATTTTAACAGGCAAGGCATAGTGAAATTAAAAAATATGCCAAAGATCACACACTTTCGTCAAGTCGTAAAGCCATAATTTGAGCCTAGCCTGAAATTTAGATACTTGTCCACACATCTTCCGAGCTCAAGTTGGTACAATTATGTGTTGAAGTTTGGCTTTGAATACCTAAAATACTAAATGTTATGCAGATTACTTTAAAAATGCACAAGTCGCATGATAAACCAACCTGACAATGTATTTATCATTGTAGCAACATTGATGAAAAGATTAAGGGGGGTGGCATTTTGTTTTGAATCCTGTTGCACTGAGCAAAATTCTCCTGAAGGGGCCATTCATTAATGTTAATTGTTTTCACCAAGTACTGGAAAATGAAAGAGTAAAGGCAAAATTGCATTTGCTCCTTTCTTTACCAATATGTCTGGAAAAGTGTAAATTACTTCCACAATTAATTGTGGGAGCTATCCACCATGTATTCCTTTGGACTCTGCCCGCTTTTACCAGGTGTAAAAGTCAGGCAGATCCCATAGGAATCCATTGGTTTTCTGCCAATGTAAAAATGCATGCTGGTGGAACACCTATCCGATTTAGCAGGGGGACCTGGTTTAGTCCGATTTGCTCTCCAACTTCGCCTGTCAAATCACACAAAAACCTGCAGCTCATAAAAAGTGGAACTAAATGCATTTAGCGCCACTTCTCCCACTACGCTTGACCTGGAATATTATCCCCTATGACTGTAGCTTTATTTTCCCCATCCTGAATGGAAGCCTACAAGCTCCAGCATAGCAATTAATGAGAACTTACAAATTTCATACAGACTTTACTTTAAATTATTTGTTAGGCACAGCCAAAGTGTCCCGGAGGCACACGGGCGCCGAAGACAGTAGTTAGCAAGAAGTCAGATTGTAGGAGTCTGAGGACCCTTTATTTAAACAAGAGTGTTTTAAGTTTGTTCTTGAATAGCTCGAGTGTCGGGCAGTTTCTAAGGCTTGAAGGTAGAGCGTTCCATCTCGCCAGGGCAGCTGCCCAGAAGGTGCCCCTTTTAACGAGTTCCAATGAGGTTTTTGGAATTTGCTCATTTTTGCCATCATTAGAGCGCAGAGTGCGCGCCACCTGTTTGTACTTCAGTCGGTTTGATATATAGGCAGGAAAGGATCCATTGAGGGACTTATACGTGATGGTAAGCAACCTAAATTCAATCCTTTCTGCAATAGGTAGCCAGTGGAGCTTTCTTCTTATCTCCGATACATGTGCAAATTTGCATAACCCCATGATGGCTCTGATCATGCTGTTCTGCACCACTTGAAGTTTAGAGTTCTGTTTTACCCACTCCTATGAGAAGGGAGCCACAGTAATCAATTTAATTGCTTGAGCGATCGTTTCGCAACCCCGTTGGGATAAAAATGGACAAATATGCGCAAGGAGCCTGATATAATAGGCCGAGGTTGACACTAGGCTAATAACATGATCGGACATATTCAAGGCCTGATCAAATGTCACCCCTTGGATTTTTATGTTGTCCCTTGTCGGGGTGTTGTGATTCGCAATACAGAAAGATTCGTACTGTGGTGCAAGTTTTCCAATTCTAGGTCTGGATCCGATGATCATAAGCACGGTCTTGCTATGATTCAATGCCATCCCACTCATTTCCATCCACAAATTCAAATGAAATGCATGACAAGGTTGTTTCACAAAGCTTGCTCGGTGTCCCCTTAATTACTAATTACCCAACAATCACACTTAAATAGCTTCTTAAAACCAACCATATATATATATATTTTTTAAAGTGCCACAGCAATGGTCACTGCCTTTTTCCTTTTCTCATCTCTAATAACTTCCTGTTGTAAATAATCTGCCTCTGAGACACGTTAAAAAGATAAGATCTCACTGGTAGGGCCTGTTCAGCACTGCTGTTTGCATCTGATGGGAGGGAAATCCATCTCCGATTGCACTTTAGAATATATTTAAATACTGCTTTTTATGTACACCTTTTATTCTTTGTCCGTAACATTTTAGGAAATTGTTATTTTACTAGTGTTCATGTTTCATTTCCGGCAGTGCCTAAACACCCAGCACTCAAGATTTACATCATACTTTCCAAACAAATCCCACAACACACATGACATATTCTGTTTGCATGCAAACTCTGTAAAGTTAAACAGAATGAGGTTATCAAGACAGTACTTATCAGTTTGAATCATGAAACGTTCTGGCAGAGTAGACTACGCTTCCAAACAAAGATACATTCTATTTAGGTCATAGCACCACTGGTAAGTATGCATTAGAAGTTCTTAAACTGGTCAATACTTGCCAGCCTAGTCTTAGTTTCAGGTAGGGCCTTGTTGGAACAGCTCAGTGAGGTGCAGCTGGCTTCCATAGGCATAGCAAGCAAGACACCAACATCTGGGCATATGCACATTCACTTAGGGAGACAAAGAGACAAACTCAAGGCAACATGCATTGGCCTAGCCAACAGCTTGGGCTTTTGATTAGGCATGGATTGGCATTTGCCAGGCACTGCCATAAGGTTACCAGCTGGCCCTAAAATGTGAAAATCTGGAAAATTGTGTCAGTAATTGGGCATATGATGGCATGGAAAATGTCTGCTACTACCTATACGCATGCCAAAACTGCTGGCTTTGTGATTGCTTGTTTAAGACAGGACTTCAATGCAAGTCAGAAGCATTGACAAATATATTGCTTATAAAATCAACTTGCTGAAGACACATTAAGAGAATTTTACTACAGCAGGAGCTCATTTGCAGAGGCAATTAAGTAATTAAACACTCAAAAGAATGCCTAGATATAACACTGGCAGGCCCTATACAACAACACTGTTACTTTGTGATAGAGCTGGCTCAAAGGGTTCTGGAAAGGTTAGATTTTGGTGGTGAGGCATTAACATAGCCATGGCTAGGAATTAGGTGGGTAAATGACCAGACACCCATAAGATGTGCGTTTCTCCTCAGTTTATTGCCATCCTATCTGTGGTCCACAGCATGCGTTCTGGTTGTACCTATTAGGTAAAAAGTCTCTGAATCAATTATAACCACCATCATTGCTCTGGCTAGCCTTCTATACCATTGTTTGCATATCAGTCTTGTCCCTGTCACTAATGTCAGAAGCCCTTCCAAAACTGCTAGACCACAGGGACAAAAAATTAATGTGGTTGTTTGTGTTCCAGTGCAAATGGAACACGGCCTAGCAATCGAGATTCAACTGCGCCTTTTGGTGGCAGCACCAAAAGTAATTTGCTGATGGCTTTTTTCCCTTCTCTAATCGCACAGACATACTACAGAATTATGGCATGGAATGTTGTGCAAAGCAACGGTAGTGGTAATGTTTAATTCAAAGCATTACATCTATCACTTTTTGATTTTACTACACTCTCCCCTCCAAAATTAAATTTGTGTTACTACCAACCTTATCTTTTCACTTAAACTCAAGTAGTTAATGCAGCAGAATATATACTATGAATGTAATTTGTAAGTGCCCCCGTCAGTTGACGCACCTTCTGCAGAAATCTGTTAGCAATTTTACCTGTCATTTATTGTTTGATATAGTTAACCATTTTATTACGCATGATGTAAAAAACCACTTTATTCCCCCAAAAAACAAACATACTTTAAATTACGGAAACCAAAATTGTGATTTTAGGTTTCAGAAAATATTTGTAGGCAGCCTGTTTGAATAAGTGTGCTACCTCACTTAGAGGTGTGAATGTCCCGCCATCTCCCTGGTCATTTGTACTTTTATGGCTTTGTGACAAATCATTGTCTAGGGTAAGAAAACAAATCCTGGCCTGGCCTCCTGCAATTCAGCCTCTCAGAATGTCTCAGAGGTTGCGCCTGAATGTTTACAGTGACA
The DNA here is from genome assembly GCF_040938575.1 of Ambystoma mexicanum. NCBI lineage: Eukaryota > Metazoa > Chordata > Amphibia > Caudata > Ambystomatidae > Ambystoma > Ambystoma mexicanum. The sequence continues at coordinate 393,265,473 of NC_090921.1, read as the reverse complement.
TCCACCTCCACTTCCTCGTTCACCAGTAGTGTATAACGCACCACTGACATGGGCTCCTTTCTGGGGGGGGGGGCCAGAGGCTGGCTCTGGGGGGGGCCTGGCCCCCCTGGTGGAGCCGGGCCTGGTTGAAAATATAGCTACGCGTCTTTCATGCAGAAACTACCACTGGACATTCAGTCAATTACTAGAAGCACAAGACTGGGGGAGAGGGGCATACCATACCCACAACGAATGTAGCGGGTCTTAAGCACTTACTTTCTGTGGGATCGGATGAGTCCGATGATGCTGCAGCCGCCTTAGTTTTCTTCAGGATGCCAGTCAAAGCCTTGGAGGCAGCTTTCTTCTGTTTTTTTTGCTTTGCAGGTGTCACTGTCTTGACAATGGTTTTTTTTGACGCCGGCTCTTTGGCAGTCTTTTCTGCTTTCTCGGAAGCAGTCTTTTCTGTTTTCTGGGCTGCCTTTTTCTCAGCAGCAGCTTTTTCTGCTGCTTCCTTTGCAGCTGCTTTTTCGGCGGCTTTTTTTTCAGTTGCAGCTTTCTCAGCTGCTCGAAGTTCAGCAGCTGCCTTTTCTGCTGCAGCAAGTTGAGCAGCCTTTAACTTTTGCTTTTCAGCCTTTAACTTGGCTTCAGCAGCCTCGCGCTTTAGTTTTTGAATTTCTGCCAGTTTCTGTTGGTAATACTTGAACTCTTCACTTTCTTCGTCGAATAAAAACCTAACAAATATATGAGTTAATTGTTAAAACAAGAATTGAAACCGACAAAAGGGAGATATATAGTGCATTTAACAGCAATTGTGTACTCCCTCACAGGTAATCCATGTTCTCAATTTGAAGATCCAGTGAGTAAGCAAAAACAATATAATGCAAGTTTTACATAGAACAGCAAGTCAAGTGTGCTCGCCCCTCCCTTAAGGTATAACCATTATAAATTGTTAAGTCTCAATTGTTTAGGACTTTCTACATCTATACCATGTTCTGACCATTATACGTTGCTTTAAGATGGTCTCTGCCCCTTACACACCTGCGCATTGCCGTTTCACCACAGAAAGTAAGCTAGATGCGTACACATTCATAGACGTAACAATAACTCGACTTCTAAACAAGGTAAGTGGGAAAGTCATTGGAAAATCTTGGCAATGGCCAAAAGTATATAAAGCATGCAACCATAACAGACCCTGATTCATGAGCTGCAATCACAACCTGTACCTTTGCTTGCTCCTGACCGTGTGCCAGATCGCTCAACAGGCGCAACTTGATTCCATTGGTCCCCAGTACACTTTTTAGCCCTGCCAAGATTACTCTGTGTAAGCTAGTTTACATAACAAGGAAACAACTGATGAATGCACAGGTAATGAGGTTAGCAGAAGGTGGAAAGTAGTTTAGATATTCCTTACTACTTGAGTAGTGAATACGCAAGAATAGCAGGTCGATGACAGTCGGCAGGGTGCAAAATGTGCACTAGTTATTTGACGAGTAAGAAATGCTGTGTGCATGTATAGAATTGAGGCGACAAGTGGCGTTATGGTTGGATAGTAGCTTGCAAAAGCTTTGCCCCTTGACCTAGGTATTCCCAAAGAGCAGGGTATAGAGTTTCTTCACAATTAAACTAGTGCTCCCGACTGCATCCACTCTAGTAGGCTGGGGCATTGCAAAGTACCACCATGTTTTGGGTCAGGTATGCTGGTGTTAAGCTACCTTGATTGGTGTGTGATGGTGTTTGCAGGCTCAGTACCATAGAGGAGCGCTTTTGCACTAGACTCTTTCCAGTAGTCTGGCACATCTAGAGTGACCCAAAGGATGCCCAGGACTAAGGATTATTGCGACTGCTTCAGTTAGTAAAGGTCTGTTTTAAGCAACTTTCCCTCCACGTCTACAGATCACCAAATGCCTGCCTTCACAGAGAAGCCAAGCCTTCAACTTCACTCCATTGCAATTTTAATTTTGCTCATTGTATGGGGAAATTGACATGGCTGTCAGTCTTGGGACCTCAATCTACATTTACTTGGATGTGCCTAAAGACAGGCTGGTGGCAGCAGTTGCATTCCGACTGCTAACGCAATACTTTCCGTTAGCCCTACTATGTGTGGGTACAAACTGTGGCTCGTGTCCCAACATACTTTTGCCATCAAAAGATTGAGGGGAACTGTTTACCCACCGCGAGTTTAATCCCCCTTAACATGGGAAATTCGTGGCCCCAATACTAATCCTTAGAGGACAAACTAAGAACTGGGATAAAACACAGACAAACCAATATAGTGACACCAGTCACTTATGTATTCAAAAATGTTTTTTCCTTTATTAAGATCATAAATGTTAAAGGTATTAAATTGCTTTCAATAAAACATACAAGCAGGGTACTATTGGCCTGCAATTAACAAATCCATAAAACATTCAAAGTGCTATCTTACACACCAATCATTCATTCGCAACCATACCCATACTTCAATCACCAGTCACTGGAATAAATATACTAGTTACAACCATACAGAGTGCCCTCCGTAGTCTCAGGTACGCTCTTAACAACCCTAAGTTTCCTAGTTAGGCAAATCCATATAGCTCAAGGTTCTTTGTTAATTTAATAACCTACTCAAAGTTGCCTTAAACACTGGCCAACAGTAATACCCGACATGTTTCGTTCTACAATTATAATGCTTTTAGAACTTCTTCAGGAGAGAAAACCCATCTGACATGTACAATTTCTTTTACTAGCATTCGACGTGGTGAGTGTTCTTCCATAGTCCGTGGTAACTATAATGAATAATATCCACGCGTAGTAGGCTTGCCTTCTTGGTAACACAACCTTCTGTGCTCGTAACCTTCACGTACAGCTGGAACACAGCAACAACTATGTGCGGCTTGCGAGACCCTCCCGTGGGCATATTGCTTGGCGCAGAGTCAATTATATGGCGCTGTCCATTGACATCTGTGCTCCTGACTGACGTCCCTGAGGTGCGGTTCAACCTGCTTACCTGGGAACGTTGGGAAAAGGGCTCAGAGTTCGCCTGCTCTGCTTCCGCTGATCAATTAGGACGTGGCTTCACCCGATTTACGCGTGTCCCAACATAGCCATGCCATAAGGTTGTATGATTGTTATTTTGGCCAACTAGTTCTGTGGCCTTCCTGCCCGGTAAGGAAAATCATTTTTAAGGTCATGCATTGCCAGAAAAGTCGTTTTTGCAGCCATGTATTCTGAGGAAGTGGACTGGGACCATCTGGTCCCAATCCGCATACTGCTGCCCGCGAGTGATAATGCTTGCATTAGACCCTCAGTGGTCCCCACTGCTGGTGCCCATGAGTGGGGCAGATCTTGCATTTGAGGGAAGAGTCTGAACACTCACTGATGAATAGGAAGAGCCCTACAGCCATGTCTCAAATACTGGTGAAATCCTGCAATGAGCCAAGCATCATGCAGTGCTGAAGACGAGTGAAGAGGCTGTGGATCATGCAGTGCTGAAGACGAGTGAAGAGGCTGTGGACCCGAGTGAAGTACTAGTGACCAACTTCTGCTGCTGTCCTGCAACAGCCGTGCCTGCCAAGATATCTTCAAAAGCCCTTCGGTGGAGATTCGACCCTGGGAGTGGAGGAAACCTCCATTGCATTGCACTGCATGGTGTCCTGTGGTATCGTGCGCAAGACGTTACTATTCTGCAGTTGGGACTGGAACTTGGCAGGATGTTGGGGGGGTGGGGTCCACAGCTTATCAGAGGGTCACCTCTGAAAAGGCAGTGCTCCAGTACCCGTGGGACCAGAGACATGAAGCGGATCATGATAACTGTCCCCTCCCGTCGTCATGCACTGGTTATCGGCAGAAAATGATTTCCTGCATCCAGTCGACACCAGTGATCTACATTGTTACAACAGAAACATGTTGCAGCTGTGTCAGAGCAGACATTCAGTCGAACCTGCAACACCTGGGCACCGAGGTCCACAAGTAACAGCGGGAAGCGTTGCTCTTCTCTCCCCCCCAAATGACCTTCTGAAGACCTGCAAAGTACCAAGAGAAAGTACAAGGGTAATTAGAATCCCTCCCCCAGGCCCCCAATCTTCCCACTTTAATAAGGGAATTAGCACAAGGAGTGAGGAAAGGACAGAAAATCGGGGCCAACAAACGCAGCCATCATTGTGAATTGCCTGAATGAGCGTTTCAAACGCAGCATGAAGATTGTGGGGGGTGGGGTGGATGACGGCCACCCCCCCCAGAGCTCTACACAGGAGTCACAGCACTAAAACAAGACCTAGATGCCCAACAGCGTTCTAGCGGACGGGCCCCTGATCTACTGGACTACCAGTACTGCAGAAGTACTAAAAACAACCCCAGCCAAGACTCTGACGTCATCTGCGCGAAACCTCCAGCACCCCCCCCCCAAATAGCCATAAAACCAGACGCCCGCTCCCAGACTCCACCCGGCGGTAAGGATCCTAGCCGGAAAGATAACGTGAAGCGCTGGCGGGCCAAAACAGAAGTGCCGTCACTAGCCCGCAGACTCAGACGGACCCTTGAGCAATCTCATAAGCTCCCACACAGCATCTTGAAACTGGGCGGACCGCCGAAAAAGACAGCTCATTGGGGGAGAGACAAACTCCCACGCAAGCCGCCAAGCCTCTGCCACAAGAAAGCAGGGAGGACGGACAGATCCCAGCATACGAGCTCTGGGGCAAGATCACCTAAACAAAAGAGGGATGCCACATCCAACGGGACGGAAGGAAGCAGTGTTCCGCGGTCCCGAAAGGCTGCAGTGCAGGGGGACTTCCTTAGAGGATCGACATCACAGCTGCCCTTAAGCACTGGAACGAAGAAAAAATAAATCAATAAAAATCTACCCCGTAGTGAGGCCCGGTGAGTGGCGGGAGGCTAAGGGAGGTAACGGTAAGCAGACGGGGCAAGCACTGCCTCTCCACACCGCTGGTCCCACCCCCGCCTGACTTACTCTGGGGAGGACAAGACCCCCACACAGCACCATGCACCCGCAACAGCCATCCACCCACAGTGCACCCTGAACCCCTAGATCACCCATAACATCCTGAATCCTCCAGAGCAAAACAAGCACCCCCAGTATCACCGCGACCCACCGGATGTCAGACCCGTTCAAGCACATGAGGAATACGATATTCAGCCAACACCCTGAAGTAATCTGCAGGAAAACAGTGAGGGGAAGAAGCTGCAACATATACCCACCTTATTTGTTTGTTTGTTTATTTATTTAGTATAGCGCGCAAAACCCAGAGGTAACAGGGCGCAACAGAGGTCAGGAAGATAGGATTACTTAAAAACTTGGTTACAGAATAAGATAGGCATGAGAAAAAGTGCATTGCATTTACAGTTACATTGTGTGGGATGTGCATATATACATATAATTGAGCGAAGGTTTACAAATTTACATATTAATACTGTGCGTAGGAGCAGTTCGGTTGCATTTACATATTTACAAATTTAAGGCTGTGCGTGGTAGTCAGGTTATAGCATTGGCATGATCAGATTAGATGGCAGGGTTAGTCGTGAGGATCATTGGCCCGCAGCCAAGTGAGGGTGTTTCGCCTGAAGCTATAGTAGGATTGGTCTGTCCTAATGTGGAGTGGGAGGGCGTTCCAGTGTTGGGCTGCCAGGACAGGGAAGCTGCTGCCGCCGGTTTTCTTTTGTCTGAAATTGGGTACCTGCAGGCAGTAGGAATTGATCGATCTGGTGGGGCGGGTGGACGTTTTTTTCTTTATTCTGGATGCGAGATAGGGGGGGGCTGCGTTGTTTAAGCATTTGTGGGTGAGTGATGCCGTTTTGAGGGAGATGCGGTCATGGATTTTAAGCCATTTGTGTTCTCTTCTTTTGTTGGAGATGTGTTCCTTAGAGGGTAGGTTGAGGGCTGTTCTGAGAGCGTTGTTTTGTAGTGTCTGTAGTTTGTTGGTTATGCATTTGTTGGCTCCTAGGTACATGGCGTTGCAATAGTCCAGTCTGGATAGTATTAGGGCGTTGGCTATGATGATGCAGCTAGTTTGGGTGAGGAAGGCTCTACATGCCCCAATTAGCTTGCATGTGTAGGCGGTGGAGGATGCTAGTGAGTTGACTTGTTTTTTTAGTGACATGGTTGCATCAAGGTGAAAGCCTAGTGTTTTCACTGTTTTGGCCACTGTGATGGTATTGCCATCAATGTTGAAGGCCTTATAGTTGGAGCTGAGTTTTTTGAGATTGGTATTGGATCCGAGGAGCAGGATTTCGGTTTTCTCATCATTTAGACAGACCGTGTGTGGCCATCCATGCCTGAATGATGAGATATATTTTGTTTACCAAGGCCGTATCTGAAGCGTAGTTGCCTGAGAGGGGTATGAGGATCTGGGTGTCATCTGCATAATTGGTATATGAGACACCCAGTCTGTCCAACTTGTCAAATAGGGGCTTGGTAAAGATGTTGTAGAGGGTGGGAGAGACGCAGGAGCCTTGGGGCACCCCACAGGTTATTTTAATGGGGTCTGCTGAGGCTAGGGTGGAGAAGACCCTCATAGTTCGGTTGTCCAGGAATGATTGGATCCAGGCTATGGCCTCTTTCGAGAAGTGGGCTGCTGAGGCCAGGTGTTCGCACAGGACTGCGTAAGCCTTACAGCAAAGGGTACAAGCACTCACTCTGGGGGACGGGGGGGGGGGTTAGGGGAAGGGGTGGGTCCGAAGCACTCCTCGTCCAAGCCCCCGCCGGAGGAGATTCCAGACCTCTCCCCGGCAGGAGCAATAAGCAGAGAACCCGGGTCCCCCGAACTCTGCTGCACGCCGATCCACGCTGGAAAGCGCCATCCTGCACATAGCTTGCAGGCCCACCTCCAGGGGCACCCCGGCCCACTCCCCCCCCGGCTAAAGGAGCGGAGGGACCGTAGTTCTCCCTCTCCTCGCTGATCCACGCCAGAATGTGCACATTTAAACATAAGGCCTGCACTTCAACTCCAGGGGCGCCCAGGCCCACTCCTCCAGCCAGTGCCTCTTCCCCAAACAAAGCGGAGGATCTGCCTCCCCCAACAAAATTGGGTGTCCCACGCCGCCCTCACCATATCCTGTGGCATCTCCCTCGGGGGGGGGGTGGTTCCAGTGAGGGCCCTGCTGCGCCCTCCTAGGGGACCAAACCACTCCAAATCAGCACATCTACTCTTGCACGAATTCACAACCACCCGGCGCCTAACGCGATCAGGGCCACTAAGCAGCTGCTCTAGCCCCCCCCCAGGCCCTCCAGGCTGGTAGCAGAGCTCACAACCTTCAGCCCAGGCGATCTGTGCACCAAGGCCAGCTCCTAAGAATCAGCACTTTCCTCGGTTCCCCACTTCCTGGGGCGCCCCGGCCCACCACCCCACTCAGTCTCCGTCTCTTACTCCTGGGATACCCACGCTATCGGACTCCAGAACCAACACACTCCCAGCCTAAAGAAGCGCCTCCGAAGGGGAACGCAAATCTGCCACCCTAACACAACTTCTACCCCACGAACTGGCACCATGTCCAAACAAACGTGAGCAAAAACGCAGACATAGCCACCATACTTACAGCCCCAGATAGAGGAAAAATAAACCGACCCTGCCGGGCCCACCTCGCAAGACCACCAAACGGAGGGCGAATCCCCCCGGCCACCACAGTTGACTTAATAGCATTCATGGCTGATATGAAGGCCGAATTCAGGTCCTGCGTGACAGAACTCTCCACCAAACTAGAACAAACCGACCAGAGCAGAGTAACTGAGGTGGAACAGAGGCTGGGGGAGATTAAAGACCACTCCCAGGACCAGGCAACCACGCTGAGCAACATCCAACAAACAGTCAGGGTCCTTCAAGATAAGTGTGAAATCCTGGAGTTCAAGCAAGAAGACTTGGAAAATAGGGCCCGCCGCAACTTCGGATCCGAGGTATTCCATCCTCTGTCCCAGACAAAAAAAAAAAACACTCACGGCATATGTGGGGGACTTCTGCCAAGCTCTTCTCCCACAACTGGACAAATCCCTATTGTTAGACCGTACCCACAGACTGCACCCGCGTCGGGGGGTAGACTTGGACCTCCCTCTAAATGTCGGCACCGGGGTCCATTTCTTCTCCACAAAGGAGGCCATCAGCCGCTCACAAGATGACCTCACTTTTCATGGCTCACCTCTCAAAATCTACCAAGATCTCCAAAGGAGAAAAGCACTCCGACCCTTAGCCCTCTTCCATCAAGATTAGGTCCAGTATAGATGGCTTTTTCCAACATCCCTACAATTTTCATATAACGGTGCCCTGCAGAGAATTAGCCATCTGGAAGATGCCAGCAAGATCATGCACCCATCCTCCCCCAAAGAGGACACCTCAGCTGTCCCGCAAGCGACAGGGAACCTGGAATCCACCCCCCCCCCCCCGCAGCCTAGACAGTCCTCGTGGTCGAGAGCTTCTCGAAACGAGGTGGTGAATAGTACTCGGGCCACACCACACGAACCATCGCCGCATTGTCAGACTAGGCGCCCAGCCTTCCTCTACAACGATTTCCTACTTCCGACACAGCCGAAGATTATTACTTCCAATATGGCGGGCTTCACCCACGGACCATGTCAAGGTACATTCCACGTCCATGTCCTTGGAAAACCAAGTTAACCTCTCTCAATGCCGACCACCCCGCCAGTTAAAAAGTAGGCCCCCCCGTTGGGGGCTCCTGTTAAAACCAGAAGAGCAGGACAACACAATTTCTACCTATGACGGCAACTAACTGCCTCTCCACCGACCCCATCCCACCGGAACACGACAGCTGGGTCTCGGGCTCTTGAGCACCAGACACTACAGTGCCTTTCGCTAAATGTTAATGGACTGAATTCCCCCTCTAAACGCAAGTCGATCCTACTGAAACTACAAGATGAAGAAGCCGGGGTGACGATGCCAAGAAACTCACCTCCTCGCAGCAGACTGGGCGCCCACGATCCCGTCTATATCCACATCAAGTCCTCGCCTCAGGAGGATCCAAGAAGGGGGGCATGGCGATCCTCTTGAGGAAAGACCTAAATCCCCAGATCTTGGACTCAATATCGTGCTGAGGGCCGCTTCGTGGCAGTTAAATGCCCCTTACTGGGAGATCTCTACACTTTTATCTCAGTATACGCGCCCAACTCGGGACAAGCAAGCATCTACGACTCTCTGGGCGCCTTCCTCTCAGGCTACACAGGCGGCCAGACAATAATGGGGGCGGGGGGGAAGGGGACTTCAACGGAGTGCTGTACCCCACCAAATATAAATCTCACCCCTCTCCGGGGGATTTCACGCAGGCTCTTAGCCTCTTAAGAACTCTAGAAGTGGTGGACTCGTGGACAGGCCAATCGCCATGTTAAACATAAACGCCAACCTTTGTTCTAAGATCCTGGCCAACTGGCTGTCGCACATCTTTCCGGCTTTAATTCACCCCGATCAAACAGGCTTTAGCCTGAACAGAGCGGCAGGGGACAATATCAGGAGAACCCTGAACTTGGTAGACAATCGCCCACCGAAACTCCCAGGGCCTGGCACTGATGGCCCTAGATGCTACCAAAGCATTCGACGGGGTAAGACTGGTCATTCATGAAGCTCACCCTTGAGGCCTTTGGCCCAACTTTCCGATCTATGATAATGGCCAATTATAAATCCCTGAAGACCTTCCTAAGGATTAATGGCTCCTTAACCTTGATCCCCCATGACCTGTGGGACGAGGCAGGGCTGTCCACCATCACCCCTTCTCTTCGCTTTAACAATGGAGCCTTTTGCCCAAAGAATCAGACGGAACAAGCTCATCAAGGGTCCCCAAGTAGAGCCATCCCAACACAAAAATTGCATTATACGCCGTCGACGTTCTTCTGACGCTCTCAGAACCCAACTCATCAGCTAAACACGCCCTGGCGGAAATAGCTAACTTCGGGAAGGTCACCGGTTTTGCCGTCAACTTCTCTAAATCAGTAGCCTTGGGCATCGACCACCACCGGGAGGAACAAGAGGCACTAACCAGGCTATGCCCGATCATATGGAAGAGACAAGTCATCCCTTACCCAGGAGTTCCCATTACAGCAAACCCAAGAGACACCAGGCAAACTTCCCCAGATTATTCGGAGAACTGGAAGGGGATCTGAAGTGCTGGTCCACTCAGGAAATCTCACTAATGTGACGGATCACAGCAGCCAAAATGAACCTGCTTCCGAGATTACTCTCCGCTTGCTCCTCCCTCTGTGGCCATCCCAAATCCAGCTCTCCAGGATCTGCAGAAGAAAATGCTTAAGTTCATATGGTGAAGCAAGAAAGCCAGAAACCCCCTATAAAACTCTGCTTAGCAGCTCTAGACTAGGGAGACTGGGGGGTCCCTGATCTCCGGGCCTACAGGGCAGCAGCACAGCTAGCACACGCCCACGCTTGGCAGATCATCACAGACCACCCTGGATGGGTGAACTGCAGCAAGCTCAACTACCGCTCCCCCCTGCCATTCTCCCGCATAGCCAGCCCTCCCGGAGAGAATACTGGAAGACTCCTGCTAACAACCAAACGCACGCTAAACTCATGGGACTGGGCCCTGAAGCAAAAAGGAATCCCAAGAGGACAAAGCCCACTCTCCCCAATCTTCCATAACCCAAACTTCTCACCGGGGACAAACCCCGGTAACTCCCAGAACTGGATTGACGGCAGCCTCGAGACCGTGAACAGCCATACACCGGGAACACACCCTGCACTTTTTTTTAGCAATGTAGGGCGGTTTTCCAACTACAGGAAAATAGACATATTTACCTACTGCCAACTCCGGCACTCGCACCACCAGACCGTCCAGGCTGCCACTCGCCCCCTTACTCCCCTTGAACTGACACTTAAGGACCTACCATCCCGAAGCAGGATCTCAACCCTGTACCGACGCTTCCTGGGGGACTTCATAAGCACAAGAACGCAATGCATAGCCCAATGGGAGGCTGACCTGGGTCCCCCAATTGACGACCAGACCTGGGTGGACATCTGGTTACATACCCACTCATCTACCTGTGTTACTAATAAAGAATGTGCATACAAGCTCATGCTGCGATGGTACTACCCCCCCTTAGACTACACCACATGAACCCACGGGTGAACTTCCTGCTGGAGAGAATGCCCCCAGCCTGGCTCCTTCCACATGTGGTGGGCATGCCCAAAGAGAATGGTGCCTGGCAACAATCGAACTAATTACCGGGATAACACTCCCACTGGAACCCGAAACGGTCCTTCTGGGGGTCCCAACCCCCAGGGTACGCCCTTGTTCCAGAAACTGAGCAAAACTAGTAACGCAATGCCTCCTAGCAGGCAAAACTGTGCTAGCCCGCTTCTGGAAATCCCCGGATGGCCCATGCATGACCCACTGGCGGGGATAATTATGGGACATCCTGATCGCAGAATGACAGCAGTGGGGGCGAGAATCCTGCACCGCTTCCAGAATGTCTGGGCCCCAGTGCTGGACTACGACCAGCGATTCCCAGCCTCAACATTCAAACCGCTCAACACTCGATGGGCCCTGAAGGACCAAGAGCCCACCTGAAGGGCAAGGGCTGCGGACAGTCCCACGGAGTGGGGGGGAACTGGCTGAGGGGCAGTATAAGCTAAAGGGAATTGGCAAAAAGGAGTAAAATCCTTATGCCGTGTTTTGTAAATTGTCCTGCCTTGGTTCAAAAAAAAAAAATTGCTGGCTCCTGGTTGCTACACGGATTAAATGAAAATCCATCTGCATCATCCCCAAGACTATCTGGGCCCGGTGACCACACCAACTTTGTCTTACTAAATAATCTACCTCTGGCACCAACTCTGTGTGTAACGAGTTTTGCTGGGGGAGAAGTCACTCACCTCTGCAGGCTCGCACTCACCTCCTGCAGGCCAGTCCGTGTAGCACTCAACGTTGCTAGCACTTCATATATGTGGCTTACCCACGAGCTCCGACCCCATCCCTCACATAGCATGTATCCTCTCTTCCTTTCTGCACTTGCATGTTCCGAATACTCACAAGGCAAAGTAGGTTCGTCTCTCTCCCCCACACTGCTCTTAAATATTGCATTTTAATACATTTCCAGCCTCGCTCCCTCCCTGCGACTAACAAGCAAACAATAAATAAACCCATGCCCTCAGTAATCCCACACCCTCAGTGAATCCACACTACACCCATGCATATCAGTCATCTGGTTTCAGGCTGTCAGACAGTCCTGGGATAGTTACCTAGCGGCCATAGACTGCCACTTTACCCTTTCAATGGCCAACAAGGCTGCCACCATCATGAGTTAACCCATCTCTGGGACATCATCAGTGCCCTAGAAGTCAAGGAATTGTAAGGCAGAAATGGAAGGCAGGTTTGGATTAAGCTGGGCAGTCGAGATTCCTGTGGCCACAAAACAGCCTGAAAAACAAGTCATCGCAGCTCCTGGCCAGGTGCAGTACACTACCAACCATTACATCTATCTGGGTTGGATTTCTGATCCAAATTACAGGTAACATTGGCAGAAGCACCAGACCTTTCAGGCTGCTAATGTTGCAGGGTCACATTTAAGACGCATATCCTGTGTTAAGCTTTGGACCAACAGGAAAAATGAAATTAAGAGGACTTGGCATCATGGGCAAATTGGAATGTGTAAAGGGAAATAGCAAACAGTGTTGGTATCAAACTTGATATTAAAGATCTACTTACCAGAATTCCGGCTTTTTTTCGGGTTCTTTTTCTTGATCAGTTTCCATTTCAGAGTCCTTCTCCTTGTCAGCGTCAGTCTCGGATTCAGAATCTCTCTCTTGTTCCTCCTTTACTTCAGCTGCATCCTCCTTGTCAGGTTCTTCGTCCTTTGCATCCCCCTTTTCCTCATTGGTCTCTTTTTCAGTTTCCTTCTTTAAAGCCGCTTCCTTCTCTCGTTCAGCTTCTCTCTCCTTCCAGGCATTAATGGCATTCTCCAAAAGAGAATCCAGGGTTTCTTTCACTTTGGCCTCTGGTTTAAGGTCTAAAAAAATTACACGTTTCAGCTTCACAGTACCAGATATGGGAATCCATCAGTTAGACATTACAGAGGAGTCATCCCCAAGTATCCCCTACAGTGGTTCTACGCTTGCTTGCGATGTGGAAGTGACTGAATCTGGAATTAACCGGGGAAAGCGACATGTCTGTACTAGCATGCAATGTGAAATTCTTACCCCTGGCTAAGAAGCAAACAACAAAATTAATCATAGGGCACAACCGTTTGCTATGGGGTAAAAGGTTCCAACAAGAATGGCAGCCAAGGATTATGGGAGTCCTTTTACACCAAGCAATACCATTCTAGCTAATGTTTGCACTGTTAAAGACTGAGATTAACACATGCGAAGAAAAATGCACAGACGGTGGCAAGCCCCTCAAGTACAAGCCGCACCCCCCACCGCACATTTCATATCAGTTAACTGGCCAGAACAAGCTTTTGGGCAATGGCGACAAGACACTGTTTCGACATAAGACGAAGATCCAACCCACACAGACATAACATGAATTGCAGATCTCTTGAATATAATTAAATTACCTTTCTGTGGTACCACTTGATCGGACTTGACCTTAATTTTGTGTCCACTCTCATCCAGCCAAGCTTTGAGGCGCGTCATGTACTCTTTACCAAACAACAGGGAATCGTCAAGGTTTGGGTAATCGGAAGGCTTTGGGGCTAGTTCAAGCAAACCAGCAGCTTCTAGGATTTTCTCTTGTCTGAAGGATGTAACCAAAGCAAATGTTTGTCCGAGAAGCACCAGGCCTTTTCGGCACAGGGAAACGCTCTTCTCAAGGGCAGTACCTTCATCAGAAGAGGAGGCGGCCACCGCATCCTCCTCGCCGGCCTTTTTGAGGTTTAGTTCATGTTCATTACAGGCCAAAAGCAGCGGGTGAGCACTCTTTAGAAGATAGGTCTGAAATATTGTTAAATGCTTGTCAAGGGGATTTATCGCTTTACGTAAGGAGAATTTATCGGCCACAGCACCTTTATCCATTAACAGCTGAAAGAAATCAGCATCTATTTTGGGTTTTTTCAAAGCTGAATGGTTTAAAGTCCTTACCGCCAAGAAGCAGAAGTATCTGAGCTCTGGCTTAAAGAAACACCTGAACGAGGTTAGAGTATTAATACAAGTGTCTGTTTCCAGGGTACTGTGAGCAGAGTTCTTGGGGGTAAATTCCGCATCATTCACTTCATGAAATCCTGCCCACCGGATCACTTGACTCTCAAAGTTGGATAAAGCATCAGCCTTTTCCATTAGTGCTTTTAAGCTCTGCTCTCTAATTGGCGCCCTGTCATTTGCGAGTCCACCCCGTGTAAATTTACCGCCACGAGAAATTAGCCTGCCACGAGATGGAACAAACCCCCCTCGGCCACGTGGAACAAACGTTCCAGCACGCCCACGTTGAGATTGGAAAAAGCCACGACCACGCGGAACAAACCCACCTCGCCCTGGAGGCCCCTGGCTTGTACCACGGCCACGTGGACCCTGGCTAGATCCACGACTCCGTGGACCATCCCGTGGACTTGAGCCCCACCCACGCGGACTATATCCCGCCCCGCGTTCACGTGGGGACACCAGGCCACGCTCTCTGTAGGATGCTCGTTCTTGGTAATAGTCAGGGTCTTCAGACCATGATGCATCTCGAGACCTAGAGTAGCCAAAGTCATGATCTCGATGCTCTGAATAGTAACGATCCCTACTTCTGGGGGGGCTTCCTGATCTTCGACGATCAGAGTATGCATGGTAGCTTTCTTCAGGATATGACGATCTTCTGGAATCTGGGCCTCTGGGCCTGTAGTCGTCGCGGGGACTACGCATAGGTGGATCACGGTGATATCTTGCATTATCGCGATAATCCTCGTCGTATCTGGTTGATCTTGAGGTGGATCTTGAAGGGCCTATGAAAAATAAGAAACGTATCCATGTAAAATTTGCTTTAACAAGTGGTTCTATAAACCCATTATGTTTAACCAGACAAAAAAAAATACCCGTAAGTTTTTGCTTCACAAAACATAGGGTTTAATAGGTATGGAGGGCGTTAAGTCAGAGAGCCACCCCCAGTTGGTTCGGGGGCCTTGAAAGGGAGCGTGTATGAATTCAAATTAAAAAAAACCCACTATGACAAATATCGGAGCTGAAAAACATTAAGCATTCCGTGTACAACAGCCGCGTGATAATTAAACATATACATTACCTGAACGGCGTGGCTCATCGTAACGGTCTCCGCGGTAATTTCCAATCATTTCTTGCATCATAGCATCAAATATCTCACGAGAAATGTGATCCTTTGCCATAACTATAAAAAAAAGGTCAGATCAGGCGAAGCACACAGATCTGTGCAAAAAGACATGTCCGTTTCCCGCATGCAAAGCATTTGGTGCCCCCCCGCCAACGATTCACAAGGAGGCAAACATGTGTGGGTTTGAATGCAACGTATTGCCATAAAAACATTAGAGAGGGAAACGGTTAAAATGTGAATCCCGGCAGCAAACAATACATTTTATGTTTGGGGTAGTCACACTTCATCTGCACATAAATCTGTACAACCATCATGAAAGCATTAATAAATAATCCCAATTACATATTTTAACAAGCCATTACAAACTAATGGTGGAATTGCTATAAAAATACCAAAAGGGGCTGCATTAACATCGGTTCTCATCCGACTAGTTACGTTGTAGTACGCAGACCCTGCATTATAGTACATGGAACAGTTTGCGATACTGCCAACAACCCCGTAGTTCATATAAACAAACAATCGTTGAAGTTTCAACTATGCACACGAGACAAGCGGGGAGGAGATAAAGCGTTTCTAAAACGCTCTTGCGGCCATTTTGAGAACCCAAGACACAACCACCGTATTCGCATGCGGGAAAATCGAGACCGCCATTTTGTGAATCTCCCTTTTTGTCGGATTAGCACACATGGGAACCGCGCGGCACAAAAAAGTCTAAAAGGAAGACTGGTTGAAGAGGAAGGCGGCGATGTTAATCAAACGGCCATGAATTACTCTTATAAGCGAAACTTTAAACAGAAATATCGGCTACACGTGCACGCGCCATCCATTCATATTAACCGAATGTCATTTACATTCAGACCGATGCACAAAACCAGCAGCTGTACAGATCAAGCAGCACGATTCCTAAAATTGCTTACCTTGTATGGCCACAACGAGCGGAAATGTTTCTTCCCCCAAGCTGTGCGTTTACACAGGTGAGCCACCTCCCTGGAAACGCAGCTGAATGTACCTCCTCGTCCTCTCTCCTCCCAGACAATCAAATGCGCCAACTTTTGCGACAGCGACGCCCGTGGAATTACGTCACTTCCCGTTCCCCAAACCAATCATTGACTCCAAAAAAGGTCATCTGATCGAGGCGTGTCTACAGTATTCTTCGTTGGTGTGCCTTCGCTTTTGGAAACCGGAACCAGTAGCTGACAGACAGGGTGCTAGAATTTTCGGTTGTAATCTCATCTGTTCAAATCTTTTAATAACGAACATTTTGCTCAAACTATTTTATTGCAAATGAATCCTAAATGAATATATAAAAGCAATGGCTACCGTTCGTCCAGATATACACAAGTAGAGAGAGGCTCTTGGGCTCGTACTAGAGAACTATTCTGAACTAGGATCTTCCTTATTTAACTGAAAAAGCCAAAATGCGATTCGCCAAACAATTTCTTTTTTCTGTTTTGGGAGAGTGGAGGTATTTGCCCCCACATTACAATTGTGTTCTTATGGTTATGATTGCATTTTTTTAATTAATTTGGTTCAGTTGTAATGCAACTTCCCAAATAAAATTTACATAATACAACTTTACAAATCATTTCATCCGTGAATTACGTAATCATTTTACATTGTTGTTGTGACCCGACTGCAATCTGGTGTGTGCTGCGTTGAAATTAGGCACTTTAAATAAGTCAAACAAATGAGACGCGGGAGCGTTGGCATGGGTCACTGTCATGGGTTCGGGTTTGAATGCTGGGGTGTCTTTGGCATTTTGTGCCTTCAGACAAGTACCAGATCACCCACTTGGATCTGGCATGGTTTTGCTTGTCTTCTCCGGTCTGAATATGTCTTAATTTTTTCCTTGCTCGCCTTGTCTTTGACCCGGGCATCTTCTATGATGGCTCTGGGCGGAAGGACGTGAGGATTGTGCGGGAGTCTTGTTCGTATGACTCGGCCGAACATTAAGGTGGAGGGGCATTCACCTGTGGCGCTGTGTGGGGTGTTTCGGTATTCTCTAAGTAATGTGCAGATGGCTTGCATGAATGACCCATTGGTGATGGAGCAGACTTGAAGTGTTCGTTTGAGGTTGCTCATAAATTTCTCAGCCAATCCGTTGGCTTGTGGCCACAGTAGTGTTATTTTTCTGTGTTGGAAACCCAGATGCTCTGCAAATATTGCAAAGTCATGACCACTGAAAGGTGGTCCATTGTCCGACTTTACTGTTGATGGGATTCCGTAATCTGAAAATGTCTTGTCCAGGACTGGTATTACCGCCTGCGCACCGGTGGAGTGGATGAGGTGGACTTCCGGGAAGCGTGACATTTCATCTACAATTACTAGTACATGTTTTCCGTTTGCCAGAGGTCCAACGATGTCAACCGCCACCTCGTCCCAGACTTGTAGTGGCATTTCGGATGGCTTTAGTGGTGCTGGGAATGTTCTCGGCGCCACGGCTTGACATGCAATGCATTTGTTCAGGTGTCTTTCTACTTTCTCATTTATTTTTGGAAACCAGACTTTTGTCCTGAGCTGTCTTTTTGTGGATACTACTCCGCGGTGTCCAGAGTGGGCTATGTCCAGTATCTGATCCTGGAGGCTGGATGGAATTACAATCCTGTTTTCTTTGAGGAGTGGTCCCTCCAGGGACATGGACAAGGTGTGTTGCACCAGTTTAAACGTACGTAGTTGTGCTTCGTCCTGGTCAGATAGACTCGGCTTGTCATGATCCTTCACGTGCCACCGGCCTGATTTTATGCACTCTTGACCAGTTTGTATGAGTTTGTCTTTCCTCAGCTTCCGCTAGTTGGGCTGTGGAGATGTGTTTTGGGAGTGCATTGTTGATGAGGTAGATGTACTGATTTGCTTTCACCGACTGATGCTCCTCTTGTGCTGGCAATGGGTATCTGGACAGAAAGTCTGCTGGGTTGCTGTCTTTTCCTGGGCGGTGAATGATGGTGAATGAATATTCTTGTAGCCTCAGTCCCCATCAGGCTATTCGAGGTGGTATTTTGGCGGTGGGTTTTCCGTAAATGGTGGTGAGTGCCTGGTGGTCTGTGACAACAGTGAATGGGCGGCCGTACAGAAAGAGAAGATAATGTTCAGACACCACACAACTGCTAGGCTTTCCTTTTCAGGTTGGGAGTAGGCGCACTCTGCGGGTGACAGACTTCGGCTCGCATAGGCCACTATGTGTTTTGGTGAATTTGGCGATGCTCCTGGTCTGTATTGGGCCAGGATGGCTCCAAGGCCGACCGGGCTGGCGTCCACAGTGAGTTCAGTGTCATACGTGGGATCATAGTATGCCATACATGAGGCTGATGCGATGCGCCGTTTAATTTCTTGAAATGCTTCTTCGCATTCTGTTGTCCACTGGTAGTCTTGGTCTTTTCCTGTGAGGAGTCTTAGTGGGGTGCTTACCGATGCAAAATCTTGGAAGTATCGGGTGCAATAACTGGCCATCCCTAGGAAGGAGCGTACGGCTGATGTGGAGGTGGGAGTGGGTGCGTCCACCATTGCTTGCACCGTCTCGGGATTGGATCGCATGCCTTCGTTCGAAAATATGTGTCCAAAGAATTTTGGCTTGGTCTTAGTGATTTCGCACTTCTCAGGGTTGAGTGTGAGATGGGCGTTTTCGAGCGCCATGCAGACTCGTCTCAGGGTGTCATCATGACTTTTTCTTGTGAGGTGCCAAATATGAGGATATGATCGCTATAGTTTAAACAGTTAGGGATGTGTTTGATTATTTGATGGATTTAATTCTGGAAGATTTCTGCTGCAGAAGATACTCCGAAGCGCAGTCTCTTATATCTGAACAGGCCTAAGTGTGTTGAAAATGTGGTGATGTACCAAGATGACGGGTGAAGTTCAAGCTGATGGTAGCCTTTATTCAGGTCAAGTTTTGAAAAAATGGTGGCTCTGTGTAATAAATGCATCATATCAGTCATGCGTGGGGCTAGGTGCCGTTCTCTTTCAATGGCCACATTTGGGGCGTGCATGTCAACACAGATGCGTATGCTTGATGTGCTGTCCCTCTTGGGCACCGGCACTATCGGGGAGACCCAGGGTGTTGGCCCGGATGCTGGCTGAATAATGTCCTGTTGTAGTAGAGATTGTATTTCATCCTCAACATGTCGCTGTATGGTGAGCTGGATGCCCCGATAATGTTGAGCGGTCGGTGGTGTCTGCGTGTTGATGTGTAGTTTGACTTGTCTGTCTTTTAGGCGGCCAAGGCCTTTGAATAGACAGGGGAACATTTTTTGGATCATGTCTTTTGAGCTGGAGGTGTAGGCGGACATGATCTGGTACATAATGCTGATTAGCCCCATTTGTATGGCTGTTCGAAAACTTAATATGCTCCCCCCTGGAAATTCTCCTTTGATAACATAGATGTGTACCTTTTGCCTCTGTTCTTTGTGTTGTGATGTCTTATGGGAAGCAGGGAGCCTTCAATGCTTTCCATATGATGATGTCACAGCCCTGTGTGATGTCATGGAATGTTCTGGTTGCATCCTGCGGATAATGTTCTAAGTTGGTCAGTTGGAGGAAAGTGCTGAAGGAGAGGAGCCTCTGAGTGTTGGGGGTCTTCTTCCTTTATATGTAACCTAAATAAATACTGTTACATTGCTTACCTGACTGCGCCAGCCTCTTCATAACAATGGCGACGAGGATGGGATGAGAGGTCCCCGCAGACAGGTCAAAGGAGACCCCCAGCATCTGCCGGTGTCGAGTCGCGGCCTGCAGCAGGTGATTGCATCGCTCCTGACGTCTGCTCCGCCCGTGCCTCCTCTGAGCAGCCTGGAGGACGGAGTTCGGAAGTGCTCCGTGTGGTAGGAGCCCCATTGGGGAGAAGTGACGGCGCCGCCAGAGAAGAAAGCGACAGGTAGTGGGCTGCTCCGCCCCCCTCCTTGCGTTGAGCGGCCCGCCACACAGAACGGCGGATGCTGAGGCCCTATTCCGGCGTCCCTGAAGAAACGACCGAAGCGGCCGCGGGGGAAGGCTGAAGGAGGGCTGCTCCGCTCCCTAGTAGCGCGCCGAGCGGCCGTCGAGTGATCACGGCCTCAGGGAAGGTCGCTCCGCTTCCGTTGTAGCGCCGAGCGACCGCCGTGTCCCTGCAACATTTGCGCAAGTAAGTGCCTTTAGCTCCGGTTAGCGCCCCTGCTGATCCCGGCCCGCGCACATACTCGCCAGCGTGGGGAAGACGCCGGACTTCACTACCGTATTCCCCTTAGCAGATGATCTGCGTGGGAGGGATGTGAGGTGGGTAAGACGCCGGACTTCGCTACCGTATTCCCCCTAGCAGATGATCTGCGTGGGAGGAATGTGAGGTACCGTAAAACACTTAAAAGAGGAGCAAGTGAATTGGATTGTAGACTGCACTCGCAGTGCAGAAATATACCCGGGGGAAGGGAGTAAGTCTTTGTGAGCCTGCAGTTGAATTTGGCCATCCGAAATATGATTTCTTACTGCATTCAGTCCCAGATGTGAACTGTCACTGCGGATACACGCCTTGTTGGACTGGTGCAACAAACTTTGCAAGGATTGAGCTGGAAGAAGTATACTTTGGCCACACTATAAAAGAAAAAAAAAACAAACCTGATACAAAGACATGGCAGCTTTACCTGGCATATCTGGCCCGCCCATTTTCATGCCCACTCCAGGTGCGGCGAAGATTGCTTGGCCCCAGTGGCGAAAAGGATTTATGCACTATATGAGGGCAGCTGGAGGAACAGCATATTCTAGTGAAAGAAAAGTGGCATTGCTATTGCACTTCCTAGGTTATGAGGGACAGAGGATTTTCGAGACACTTCCTCAGTTGGAAGGGGATGGAAGCGGGGATGACTTGAATGAATTTGAATCGGCTCTGCTCAAATTAGATAAGCATTTCAACCCCAAGAGAAGTACAATTTTGGAGCGGTATAACTTCCGCATGCGGATCCAGGCTCACGGGGAATCTGTTGAAGACTATGTCACCGCTCTCCGTCACCTTGCCCTTACATGCAAGTTTCAAGGAAGTTTTGATGAACATATCCGCGATCAATTCATGACGCATTGCCACTCAAATAAAATACGTGAGGAACTTTGGCTGAAGGACGAGCCAAATTTGGATGAAGTATTGGACTTGGCCAAGCGTGTGGAGCACTCGCTGGCATGTGTTGCCAAGCTCTCCAAGACTGAAGGAAGTGACTCTAAGGAAAACAAGCAGGAGGTGCTGAATGTGGGTGAAGGGAAGAACAAAAGGAAAGGAAGGAACAGGCAGAAGGAAAGGAACAACGCAGAAGAAAAGAGAAACCAAGTGTCGGCACAGAGAAGCGAAAAGAGAGAGGAAAAAGGGGGCGAGAGATTGTGTTATCGATGTGCCAGTGCGACGCACTTTGCATCCTCTGTAGTGTGTCCAGGGCGAAAGGCTGTATGCAATAAATGCAAAAGGAGAGGACATATTTCCACATGTTGCAAAAACTATCAGTTTGGCCAAACGGGGCAAATGAAGATCCTGTTTGTAGATGATGAGGATGATGGAGTATCATCAGAAGAAGATACTGCATTGGCATTGACAAATGTTATTGTGAACACAGTTAATGTTGTAGCCACTGGTGGAAACACGGATGATTGTGAGCGTCCCTATGCCGTGTTGACAGTGAATGGGTGTAAGGTGTCAATGATGGCAGATTCAAGGTCAAAAGTTACGTTAGTGTCCAGGAGTGCTTTTGAAGGCGAGATGAAGGGGAAGGTATCAGCATTGTCTGAACCTGACATAAATCCGGGAGGCTACAACCAAGATAAAATTGATTTACTAGGATATGTGTGGAGTAGATTTGAATTTAAAGGTCGCAGTTGTGATGGGAAAGTGTATGTAACAAAAAAAGGACAATCCTTATTAGGATGGAGAGAGCAGAAGAATTTAGGAATCAGACTAGACCCCAACCACCCCGAGCAAGTTTTACAAGTGTCAGAAGCATCCACGATGTCCTGCAAGTATGTGAGAGAGTTTAGTAAAGTGTTTGATGAGACTTTGGGAAGAATAAAGGGTTTTCAACATCAAATATTGCTAAAAAGGGGTAGTGTGCCCACCATAGCCAAACTCGGAACGGTGCCTTTTGCCTTGCGGGACAGTGTTAAACAAGAATTGCAGAAATTGTTAAAGACAGGGGTGATCGAGAGAGCTGGGGGTGTTGAATGGGTTTCCCCAGTTGTAATAGTGAAGAAAAGTTCAGGGGACATAAGATTGTGCGTGGATATGCGTGAGTTGAATAAATGCGTGTTGGTGGACAGGCACCCGCTACCCAACATGGGTGAGTTACTGACCATGGTCGGTGGGGGGAAGTATTTCTCCAAACTAGATATGACGTCGGCCTATCATCAGGTGGAGTTAGAGGAGACATGCAGAAAAGTTACAGCGTTTGTGACGCATGAGGGGGTGTTCCAGTTTAGGAGAATGCCTTTTGGGTTGGCATCTGCCTCCTCTGTGTTTCAGAAAATAATGGATCGACTTTTGAGAGGAGTGAAGGGCGTGTTCTGTTTTCAAGATGATGTCTTGGTGAGTGGAGTGACTTTGGAGGAGCATGATGGGAATTTATACAAAGTGTTGAAGATATTTAAGGATAGGGGTATCACGCTGAGAGAAGAGAAGTGCAAATTTGCCGTGACAAATGTGGACTATTTGGGACATGAAGTATCGGGGGATGGCATCAGACCCAAAGAGGAGATGATAAATGCCATAAAGAGAGTTGAGAGACCTTGTAATAAGAGTGAATTGAGGTCTTTTCTCGGAATGACGGAATTTTATCAAAAATTTGTGGTGAATTATGCTGACAAAGTGCAAGAGATGAGAAAAGTTCTGAGGAAAGGTGTTGATTTTGTGTGGAATAGTCACTGTGATTTGGAATTTAATAGAATAAAGGAAGATATAAACTTAGCCCGTCCTTTAGGATGTTTTGACACGAGAAGACTGTCTATCATTACTGTAGATGCTAGTGAGTATGGACTTGGGGCGGTATTATCCCAGAAGCAGAATGATGGGTCTGAAGAGGTGATAGCACATGCATCGAGAGGTCTCAAGGGAGCAGAGATGAGATATTCGGTTCTCGAAAAGGAGGCATTGGCGTGCTTCTGGGCTGTAGAACGATTCAGGAATTTTGTGTGGGGAGTAGAATTTGTAATCCGCACAGATCACAAACCTCTTAAGGCTATATTCGAAAGTAAGGGCCTAGATAAAGTTTCCCGCAGAGTGGCAGGTTGGGTCACCAGGATGCAGACACATTGTTTTAAGATGGAGGTCATTCCAGGAAAGGATAACATATTCGCGGATAATTTGTCGAGGGTGAGAGTTGCTGACTCTGATGTTGTGGACAGTGAAGAAATGGAATTAGTGTTTATCAATACCGACGGTATTGTGTCCAAACAGGAGTGGTTGGATGAGGTAAAGAAAGATGAGATCATGAGTAGGGTAATTCCATATGTGATGTCAACGGCATGGCCGAATAAAGTGGATCTGGCAGAGGGGGTGAAGCCGTTTTGGGAAGTGAAGGATGAGTTGTCTGTCATGGATGATATTTTATTCAGGTGGGGAAGAGCAGTAGTCCCGATAGGGTTGAGGAAAAAGGTGATAGAGTTAGCACATTGTGGTCACATTGGCGATACCAAAACCAAGGGGGTGTTGAGACAAGAATATTGGTGGCCTGGATTTGATAGAGAGATTGAGAATTACTTAGCTAATTGTCAATTTTGCATCAAGAGTGGAAAGGGAGTTGTGGCCAAGAAGCAGCCATTGGTGGATGTGGGCCTCCCATCAAGGATATGGAGCGAGATAGCTATGGGTATTCTAGGTCCTGTGGAGTTAGGTTACGGACGTGGAAAATTCATTGTTCTGGTTGTAGACCTGTTTTCTAGATGGGTGCATTTTAAGGTTGTGAGAAACATCACCGGAGAAAGTATGATAAAGATATTGCAGGAGATTTTTGCCAATGAAGGCCTACCGGAAAGTGTATTGACGGACAATGGTCCCCAGTTCATAGGTGGTAACTTTACCAGCTATTTAAGGAAGTGTGGAGTTGACCACAAAAGAACTTCATTGTACCATCCCGAATCCAACGGGGTAGTTGAAAGGATGAATAGGTGTGTGATGGAGAGTATTCGGATGGGTGAGGAGTGTGGTCTGGATAAAGTAGCCATGATACAAAATAGGATCTGGGCTTTGAGGATGGCGCCACATGCGACAACAGGTCTGTGCCCGTTCGAGCTTATGAGGGGCAGGAAGCCATATTCCGTGGCATGTCCGCCATGGCTTGGTAGGAGTAGAGAAACGGATCTGGTCGTTGATGAAGTGAGAAAGTCATTGGTGAAGAAGAAATCCGAATGGATCATGCGCGAAAATCTTAAGAGAGGGAAGAAAGAATTGCGCGTGGAGTGTGGAGATTGGGTCAGGATAAGGAAGGGAGTTGTCAAGAGGAAAGGAGAATCTCTTTATTCGGATCCTGTCAGAGTTGTGGCAGTCATGAAAGGGGCTGTACGTGTGACCGGAGGGCAAGTGTGGAATAAAGATAGAATTGCCACTGTGAGGAGAGCCCATGTATAGATGTGTGGAACGTCATGGGACTGTTGCTGCAGTGTCTTGTTGTTAGTTGGTGTGTCTCGGTTGTTTGGAAATAGTGCGTGTGGTTTTTCAATTGAATTAAAGATTTAAGCTCATAGGATAAGTTAAATAAAAAAAAAGGGAAAAAAAAATTAGAGAAAGGGAGATGTGTTGTGATGTCTTATGGGAAGCAGGGAGCCTTCAATGCTTTCCATATGATGATGTCACAGCCCTGTGTGATGTCATGGAATGTTCTGGTTGCATCCTGCGGATAATGTTCTAAGTTGGTCAGTTGGAGGAAAGTGCTGAAGGAGAGGAGCCTCTGAGTGTTGGGGGTCTTCTTCCTTTATATGTAACCTAAATAAATACTGTTACATTGCTTACCTGACTGCGCCAGCCTCTTCATAACACTTTGTATTGACATCTTGCGGTGAACATGCCTTTACAGTCAAGCGGTTTGTTGGAGCCATATGGATATATTAATGTGTCAGCTTGTTGTAGCTCTTTCTTCACCTCGAGAGACTTGTATACTATGGGCCTCATTACAGGTCGGGCGGTCCGGAAATAACAGTGGCGGTAAACCTGCCGCCACTGTTAATTCCGGACCACACGATCCCGAGTCCTGCAGGTGGTAGGTGGCGTTCCGGCCAGGTCTTACCTGGCGGGATTACCACCGCCCGCCTGCAGGCGGACGAGGAAACACCGGCACCATCACGAGATGGTGCCGGTGTTTCCATGATCCCCATTCCCATTGAGTCTCATAGGACTCAATGGGAATGGGGATTTACACCATTCCGCCTCCGGAATTCCCAGGACAACGGGGTTGTAATGCGACGGTAATCCCGGGAATCACGGAGGCAGAATGGTAATACGAGTCTGGCGGTAACCAGGCGGTTTTACCGCCTCGGTTACCGCCGGACTTGTAATGAGGCCCTATGTCACTTATAACATTGATGGTGGTGTCATGATACCTACCCCCGGGGACCCAGACCAAGTACAGCAACCCCGGAAGCAGGCATCAAGTTACCCCAAGCAAGCCCAACAACCCCTGCTAGGGGCTATTTGGGAGCAGTCCTGACGCCTATGGCGCCAGGCTCATATGGAGAGTCAGTCCTGGCGCCATAGGCACCAGGCTCATAGATTAAAACTTACCTGATGCAGACCATGCTGCAAACTTACCTGATGCAGACCATGCTGCAAGAGCTCCAAGCCAAAAGAGGCTTGGAAGGGGCTATTTTACCTAGGGACTATTTTTTACTCGGGTGGGGCTGGGGACGAATACTTACCTGGGACTACTTTTGAGGCTATTTAAACCACGCCCGAAGAGCAGCACACGCTTCGCGTTATTCTGCATCCAGCAGCGTAACGCTCACCGTGCCTGCAAGTCTGCATCCAGTCTTCTGCCACGCCCGCCTAGAGTTTGGAGCTCCTAGAAAAAGGGAGAAAGAAGGAGAAAAGGTTAGAACAAGAGCAATACCTTTGATCCTTACCTGAATTCCCGATTCATCGCGCCTTCGAGCTGGAAGAAAGAAGTTATTTTATGTGCATCGCCTCGCCTGCTGCAGCGCCGCACTGAACTCACCGGCCTTTGCAGCATCTTCACATTACACCGCATCCTCCTGCATGTTCCCGCCGCACTCCGGCACCTAAGGAGAAGACAAGAACAGCAAGGTGAGCCAAGGGAATACACAGAGGAATACCCCCCATAGACTTACCTGATTTTACCACCGGGGGTACTGTTCTTCTTCACGGGTCCGTGCAGCTTCCACTGCATCCTAGCCGAACCCCGGCCCCTAAGGGGAAACAAAAGGACAGCAAGGTGAAACAAGGGACTAAAAAGGGGAACCCTCCTCACCACAAAAGACTTACCTGATTTTACCGCCGGAGGCATTATTCCCCGAGACTTCATACTTTCTCTCAGCGCCCGAATAAGGGAGAAAGCAACAGGTTACATATGGACATTACTTTATCGAACTGTGTTGGATAATACAAATCGTTACCAGAAAATTACCGGTTGCCACGAGGAACTCTTCAGTAAGGTCAAGCTGCAACCTGCAAGGAATCGGACAAGAGTGAAAGTCAGGCATTTGAACTCTTACGAACTACATACTTACGGCGTCTTGCCGGGAATATCGGAGTCAATATTGTCCTGGAGCTCACCAATTCCTTCGAGCCAGTGAAGCAACTGGTTATCTACGCGCCCCTGAGCTCATTGCAGGATGGAGAGCTCATCTTTTCAAATCATCAGGTGAGACAATAAGAGGGGACATCCAAGGTGATCAGTGGGGCGAACAACGGTGGGGGGTGGGATTTACGCTCAACTCCATGGGTGGTTAATTCCCTTTCTCCACTTGCAGAAGAATATTCCTACGGGCCAAGCAAACGAAGCTAGGTGGGCCAGTCCAGTCCGTCATCTCGGCCCTACGCGTCACATTGGTGGAGATCACAGCAGTCCAGTCCAGATCGACGCCTCTGTGGGAGCCAGGTGAGCGTAAAAGGTGGCCCCCGTGTCAATTAGAAACTCTAAATGTTGTACATTCAATTGAAGCAGCAATGTAGGGCTGTATTCAACTGCTGTGTTGTTACCAATGGCATGTACATAGGTCCGTTTTCGATCTCCACTGGATGACGATGACCGGGCTGTCCTTTCTTGCAGTGATTTGTCCAAGTATCTTATTCTTTGTCTTGGTTTTCAGTGCTTAGAATCATGTCTGCTTTTGTGGTGACTGGAGGTGTCTCTCCTTTCTTCCCGCCACCGAGTCGATGGTGTGTGCTCGCGAGAAGAGCTGGGTGAGCGCCGCCTGCTGGGCGCGGTGAATTGACTTGCGTGTCTTTGTGGGCTTTCCCGCCTTGAATTTCGTCCATCTTGTCTCCAGGACTCTCTATTGGCATCCGTGCTTTGGAAGAATTTTATGTTTTTGCAGACGGACTGGAAATGATTCTCTCCCCCGCATTTGTCGCAGTGATGCCCTATTGCAGGACACGGTCCTACGTGGGGAAATCTGAAGCCACATCTGTAGCATTTTGTTGGTTCTTAAGTGTCACTTGGAGTGCGAATGGGGCACACGGTTGCTGCATTAGCAGCCTACGTGATCATGATGTTTCCAAGTGATTCAGTTTGTAGTGCTAATGCTGCGTCAGCTCTTGCTATCTGAAGGATTTCCTCTAGTGTCCTGCTTTTTTGCAGTAGTTTTTTGCGAAAGTCAGGGGACCCACATCCTGCAATGGCCTGTGATTTGAGGGCTTTGTCAGTGGAGTATCTGTCAAAGTCACAATATTTGGCTCTTTTTCTTAGTCTCATGACAAAATTGTTCATGCTTTCATTCTTGTCTTGTGTAGTTGTGTGAAAGACATGTCTCTCGTAATCAACATTCCGTAGGGGAGCAAAATATGTGTTTAATGAGTCAATAATGCCCTGGAATGAGTCTGTGCTGGTGTCAGGCATTTCAAATACAATATCACGTACAGTGTGTCCCAGTGAATGTAGCAGGATTCCTCTTAGGCAGCGTTCCTCTCTCACTCCAGAGGCGTCAATGTAAATGTGAAGCTCCTTTGGCCATCTGGCCCATCTGGGAGCCAGACTACTCGTGTCTTACATCTCGGAAGTGTGGCATTGCTTGTAGCTGCAAGGACTCTGAGCTCCCTTCTTCCCTGTTGCTGGCAGGCCTGGGGGTGGAGCTGGCCTGGGGGCTTTGGAGCCCACTGTCAGAGTTACCTTCAGACATTGTTGTTGCCACGTGTGATTTGCTGCAATTTGACGTTCTCTAGGGCTGGCACCTCAATGTAGCTCGGTGTGGCA
Organism: Ambystoma mexicanum; assembly: GCF_040938575.1. Classification (NCBI taxonomy): domain Eukaryota; kingdom Metazoa; phylum Chordata; class Amphibia; order Caudata; family Ambystomatidae; genus Ambystoma; species Ambystoma mexicanum. The sequence goes on along the minus strand of NC_090921.1, from coordinate 393,236,944 downwards.
TGTGTTGTCAATGACAGGTTGATTTATTTTGGGCCCACGTGGTTTTTCACTTAATGTGATCGTGTAACGTTCAGCAATTTCCTCCGTGGCAATGATTGGGCTGCAAACCTGCAGTGCGGCGGGCGCGCGGCGTGTAGATGTAACGTTTGCGCTGTGCGAAGTGTCTCCACTGCGGCCCCGTACGCGAAATGACAATGTTCTTTGAAGTGCAATGAGGCCGTAAGACTGTAGACGCGGCCTATGCACCTCACCGTAGCACGGTCGGGTGGGTTTGGCTGGGAGTTACAACCCATTCAATGGATCATCGTCGCCATTGTTGTGACCCGACTGCAATCGGGGGTCAAACAAATGTGACGCGGGAGCCAGGGTACTTGGCTTCTGATTTGTTTAATCGTTGGCGCAAACTAATTGCCTGAGGCGGTAATCCCGCCTCTTCCCTTTACCCGTGGGGCACAGCCCACAACAAAAGAACAACAACAGAAATGGGACTTGTATCCCATGCAACAATGCTAATGGTAATCAAAAGAGGACACAACAATTGTGATAGAGTAAAAACAACTGCAGTTGTTACACATTTAAAAGAAGCAGTAAAACAGAGTCCTTCCATGTTGATAGGACTACAAGAAAACAAAATTTAAGCAAAATCCAGACATGAAATATTTTCAAAACATGCTGTATATTTGCATCAATTTAGCCATTAATGTATACCTCATAAAAGTTTAACTCTGATTACATTCAAGTCAAATAAGTCATGTGCCCCAGTCGTACCTCCTATATTTTAACATCTTAACATAGGTTAAACCTATGAACTCACAGACATATGTCTGCAAATGTAGCAACGGTCTCATAATTGAGTTTTTCTTTATATTTTTTTTCTATCTACCTTTCTCTGTGTTTTCAAAAGTCAGCTTCGGAGTACCCACGATACTCGTGTGATCTGGCGCACTTTGCGGAGTGGTGTCAAGCGCACTACACTGGTCAAGCATAACTGTATATCTGATCATGAATGGCGAGCCTTCATAATAGATAAATATAGGTTACCCAGCCAATTTGAAGCAGTTCCCAAAGTCCAGTATTGCTATAGTAAGATTGCCCGATTGGTTTGGTCTTTGAAGGATATTAAATGGGCAATATCGAAACTCTCCTTCTCTAAATCTGCTGGCCCAGATGGCCTTCCGCCATGTCTTTACAAAGCCGATCCTGAATTTTGGGCGGTATTTCTAAAAAACAAATTTGAATCAGTTATTAACACTGGGACTATTCCTTCAACATGGACCACTGCGAACATTGTTCCCATTTTCAAAAAGGGCAAACCTGCCATTCCACAGAATTATAGACCCATTTCATTGATCAATACTGATGCAAAACTGTTCTCTATCCTTCTCTTACATGAATTAGGAAAATTCATAGAAGATAATGACCTGTATTCAAGATTCCAAACAGGCTTTAGGAGGGGTATGAGTTCTTCCTTCAACGCTGCTATTATGGCTCACATGATAGAGGGCACTAGAGGAAGGAATGGACAATCCGCCTATGTAGCGATGATAGATATGTCATCTGCATTTGACAATGTTATACGAAATCTTCTGTGGAAAAAAATGAGAACTATGTGTATTCCATCTGTTTTACTCTTCTGGTTCATCAAACTTCACACTAATATTTCATACAAAATTAAAATCTCAGCAGATGGACGCACTACAGAACCAATTAAAACTTCAATTGGCCTTAAGCAAGGATGTAACCTTGCAGCAACATTCTTTAACCTCTACCTCGCAGACTTGGACAAAGAATGGGAATGCAATAATTTATTTTCAGTGAAAGTAGGATCTCTTCGCCTGAAATGGATGGCATTTGCAGATGATATTGCTATCTTCGATCCTACACCGGCAGGACTACAAAAGAAACTCCTTTTATTTGAGAGATTTGCAACTGCACATAACTTGACCCCTAATCCAGCAAAAACTGTGATTATAAAATTTGGAACTAAACAGAATAGTAAAGGTTTTGAATGGGAGATTATGAAAACTAAAATACCACGTGTCACAAGTGCAATCTACTTAGGATATAACCTTCAAAAACAGAATTCTAAAAAGGTTTGGACGGAAATAATAAGAGATAAGATCCGCCCACTGTTATCTCAACTAAATATGATCGATCGAAAATTTTGCACATTTTCTCTAATGCCAATGTTAGACTTTCTAATGTTGAAAATAGAAAATGTTATCCTTTACCTTCTTGACATCTGTTTATGTGACATGGGTGTTATTCTGGATAGTATTCAAGGGACAATGATTAAAAATACTATGTAAGTACCTATGTCAGTTCCAAATGCAGTGATTAGACATGAGTTTGGGCTTGTGGCTTTATCCGGACGCTAGAAATGGCGCCAATTATGTAGATATGAAAAAATATGTTTCCTCCAAAGAATTCTTTATATGAAGATTTGTGTGAAATGAAGGATTCCTCTATCTTAGTCTCTTTTTGTCAATCTCAATCAAATATGGATCAGCTATTGAACTCATTGAATATATCTATCGAAGATGTACATCGACGACCAGCTTATGCTAAAAAAAAAACTGTTTGAAGAAGATTGGCTGTTTACGATAGAAAGGATATCGACTTATAAAATGTACAGGAATTATGGCGCATTTACTAAACTACGATTGCCGAGATTTGAACATGTTGTATTATTCCCATGCAATAATACCAGAAATGCACACATACGGTTTAGAATGAACCTGTACCATACCAAGGAAAGAAAATGAAGTAATAATGGTGCCATACAAATGAACTGCCGCTTTCCTGAATGCAATGAGCCTCAGGAAACTTTAAAGCATCTAATTCTCGAGTGTCCCTATTTGAAAGATATGCGCACTAATCGCTTGATGAAATTTGTTAACATCGACTTTGAGGACTGTTTGCAATCTCTTTGGGCACGTATGATGCAGAGTACGCACAAACCTCTTGTCTTTGAATTGGTCATCTTATGTAGGCATATTGAAAAGGAACTTCTTAACTATGTCATATAGATGTTAAATTCAACAAGAAATTGTATTTATATGGTAAGATGAAATAATTGTAAATGTACGTATTTTTATTTGTTTTTATATAGACAATTTAATTTTTTGTAAAGGTTCTACATTTGCAATTGAACCATATACAAATAAAAAAAATAAGGGGACCACCAGGGGGCGCAGAGATGCACTGACGCATCCCCTCTCGTCTCCTCCGAAGGGTGCCGTTTTTGGGACTTGAGCCCCCCCAGAACGCCCTGGAGTGAAGTGCCGGCCCCCACTGCAGCCTTCTAACATCGTGGGGCACCTGAATACCCCAACTCCGGTCTCCCGATGTGGCGCCTTCACTGCGCAGTGAGCCCGCGAAGATTGAAGGGAGGGAGTGCCCCGCCTCCCCCGGCGCCGCGGCTCCGCACGAAAACAACGGAGAGCCGCGGATAAGGTGAGGCCTGCAACTTCATCGGACAGCGTGGGGAGAGCAGCCCCCCCCCCCAAACTTGACTGCAGCGGTCTCCCGTGCCCCACAGAGCCCAGGCAGGGCAACGCGACACTTTGGACGACTTTCCGCCACTGGGGCCGCACCCCGGAGCAGCGCATCGGGCGCGGAGGCCTGCGCTGCGGCCCAGGGCCCGAGCGCTCAGTGGACTCGGCCGAGGAGGGCCCATTGGAGAGCTGATTTGCCCCCTCGACCTCCCCGACCCCCTCATCGGAGTCCGGCGAGAGCGGAACCCCCTGCCGGCGACTTGGAAGAGCGAGCAGCCCACCCCCCCGCTTCGGGCCCTTCCTTGACCTGGCAGTGGATCGTGTGACGTGCCGAGGGGGCATCGGAGCCCCACGAGGTGAGAGGCTGCCCTAAAGCGCTGCATTATATTGGGGGCAAAGAGGGCTGGCCATTGACCTAGAACCGGAGAATAGGCCCAAACAACCCCCCTCCCCAACAGTGGGCGCGGGGCCTGGACGACGAGCAGGCAGGACCTCCTCAGAGGCGTATTGTGGCCCGGCGGCGGTGCCCATTGGACTTGGGGCTCCTAGGGGTGGACCCCGTGGGGAGGTGAGGAGCCGGGGGAGGCCTATGAACTGGAAAGATTCACTGCAGAAATTCCGACGTTTGGACCCTGGCTCCCTGACTCGCCCCGGGATGGCGGCCTCGACACATCAGGAACTAACAGACACTAAGCACGGTCACCAAGGGTATGGCCGCCCTCCTCGAGGAGATCAGAGGCTTCAGGGCGGATATAACGCTACGTCTGGACACTTTGGACAAAAAAGTGGACAATATAGACGACAGGGTTCAAGCGCTAGAAAATAATACCGCCTCGAACGACATCTTTGAGACGCAATTTGACATTCGCCTGGCGGAGCTCGAGAGGAGGGAAGAGAAATGTTCCCTAAAGCTTGACGATCTGGGGAACAGGGAACGTCGCTGTAACCTGCACTTTTTGAGGGCGAAACTCAAGCAGACATTATAAAAGCTGTTAACGCAGTGGTGCAATCACTCTTTGAAGGGGCTAACGCGAACGAACCATCTATTGATAGAGCCCATAGAGCAGGTGCAGCCAACAGAGGCCCCAGGTCCATTCTAGTACGATTCCACTACTTTGCGGAGAAAAGCAAAATTCTTGATCTGGCCCGCAAGAAAGGCCCAGTGGACTGGGAGGGGGCCCAGATCTCGGTGTATCAGGATCTCTCTGCCTTCACCCTGGCGAGACGACGGCTCTGCTGCCCGCTGACGAAAATGCTTCAGACCAATGGGGTCCGATATAGGTGGGGATACCCTTTCTCACTTTCCTTTGAGCTAGACGGCTACAAGTACGCCCTGGTCACGGAGGACAATATTCGCAGGGTGTCGGGGGAACTCCTGGATGACCCAAATATGGAAGTGGGCGAGCGAGAACGCGAGAGAGCCCCAGCTGGCCCCGGGCGGACGAGGGCTCCACAGGAAAGGCGTAAGGTCCGAGGCCACAGGAAATTCAGAAGAGTGGCGCCGGCATCCCCGGAGCTGGCCAACACTTGAAGAGCCCCCGGGAGCCCGACAATCAAGCGTGTACCTGATTCTGTGAGTGGGGAGGCGACGCATCTGTTTATGGACGGATAAGGACAAGGGGGTGGGGGGGCTCGAGTTGTTGTTTTTGAAGAGTTTGGGAACCCGGAGGGGGGAGACAATGGTGGCCTGGACTGGTGACAGGATGAAGCCGCTAATCAACCAGGTGTTCAGGGGGAGGGGGGAGGGGGGAGGGAGGAAGAGGGAGGGAAAAGTTGGGGCTCGTTTATTGGGGATTTTGTTGGGTCACACCAGGTTTTCAGGTCTACTTTGCATTTATAGAAGTGTTTCTGGGCACCAGCAGGGTGCGGAAGTTCTGCGGGAGCATTGTCATTTTGCGCTCCTCGGAGGGAGCCATGAGCTTTTATCATCCTTTTGATGGATGATTCGCTTCAATTTTTGACAGTGGGGTCGTTAAACGTACGTGAGCTTAACTCACCTACAAAGAGGTCGCTGGTAGTGAGAGAATTTTCAAGGCTCTGCCTTCATTTCCTGTTTGTACAAGAAACTCACTGGGTGCGGGGCAAGGAACCTAAGCTAAGGGCCAAGAACATTGATCAGGTGTATGTGGCGTCCTTCCAGGCTAAAAAACGCGGAGTGGGCCTCCTGGTTTCTCCCGGGGCCCACTTCGTGGCCAAAGCTCAGAAGTCGGACTTGGAAGGACGATATATTATGGTCAAGGGGGAGGTGAGGGGCCGGCTGTTCACCTTGGTTTGTATTTATGCTCCAAACGAGGCACAGGATATCTTTTGGGAAGGGATGAAAGAGAAAATGATGGCTTTCTCCGAGGGCACCCTATTGGTAGGTGGGGACTTTAACATGGTTCTTTGCCCCGAGAGGGATAAGAAGTCAGTAAACCCATGTCCAAACTTGCGTTACCACAAAAAATTGGCAGAAGTTTTCCAAGAAGTCAATGGAGAATTGAGCCTGAGTGATACGCACCCCATTAAGCAAGGCCGAGACCCCGACTTCACCTTCTACTCAAAGCCTGGGGTGAGGTTACGGACTCGGGGTGGAGATTGTCCCTTGGTCTGATCACGATCTGGTTAGAGTAAAATTGGGCATTCCCCCAGCCCCCGCATCCGGATCCCTGTGGAGGTGCAACGACCTCCTCCTGCACGATAAGGAAGTACGCCAACCCCTTTTAGAAGCCATAAAAGATTACTTCTCTACCAATGACAATGGGGAGGTTGGTGTCATGGGTGTCTGGGAGGCATTCAAGGCAACCATTAGGGGCGTCCTTCTAGAGATAGGTTCGAGAAAAAAGAGGGAGAGGGGCCACAAGGAGAAACTATTGAGGGAAAAGATAGATGCTATCCAACCGGGGGGGGAACTGAAAACGCAGTTGTTCCCCGGACAATGGGAAGAGCTACAAAGATTGCGTTCTGGGCTTGCGGACCTCCAGGTGGGACAAACGGAAAGGAAGCTGTCCTTCTTGAAACAGAAATACATGGAAAAGGGGGAAAAAGCAGATAAGATACTAGCTTGGAGGCTCCGCGAGCTCAGAAATAGTAGGAGGGTGAACTCCATTCGCACCCCGGAAGGGGACTCAACAGTGAGAGACAGCAAGATAGCTGAGCAATTCAGACAATATTATGAACAGCTGTATCGCTCGCAGTATGCAGGGGACGGGGCCGAAATAGATGGCTTCCTGGACTCCCTCCCGATCCCGGGCCTCTCTCCCGACAAGGCAGAAACACTAGAACTTCCCATAACCCCACAAGAAATAATAGACACCATATACTCTTTGAAGAGTGGTACAGCCCCGGGGGATGATGGGTTCACTGTTAAGTTTTACAAGACCTACCGGTCTACGTTGGCCCCGTTCATGGCCAGAATGTTCAATTCGGCACTGGAACTGGGCTCCCTTCCACCCACGATGATGTCCGCCTTGATAGTAGTGCTCCCCAAAGAAGGGAAGGACCCCTCTCAGTGCTAATCATACCGCCCTATATCTCTCCTCAACGCAACGTAAAGATACTGGCCAAACTTTTAGCAAACAGACTGGCGAGACTCCTCCCTTCCCTAGTACACGGAGATCAAGTGAGCTTTATCCCGGGTCGTCAGGGATCTGATAACATACGGAAGACCCTGGATCTCATGCATGAGGCTTCAAGGCAGGGGGTGGAAGGCTATCTCCTCTCACTAGATTCGGAAAAGGCCTTCAACCGCGTCGAGTGGCCTTATATGGGTAGAGTCCTCCGGAAAATGGGTCTGGGAGACAACTTCTGTGGTTGGGTTTCAGCTCTTTACAACGGCCCATCGGCAAGATTCTTGGTCAATGGTGGCACCTCAGACCCGCTGGCCCTGTCTAGAGGCACCCGTCAGGGCTGTCCCCTGTCTCCCCTTCTCTACGCCTTGGCAATGGAGCCCCTGGCTGTAGAGATCAGAGCTGACCAGGAAATCACAGGGGTTAGATGTGACAATTGTGACTTTAAACTCTCCCTGTTTGCAGACGACATCCTGGGATACCTGACTAACCTTCAGGACTCTCTACCCCGATTATTTGGACTTATAGACTACTATGGCACCTTTTCGGGGCTCAAGGTGAACACGTCCAAGTCTAGCATTATGCCCATGGGTCCCGGGGACCGTGACATCGGGGGTAACTCCGAAATCCTGGGAGTAAGAATAGAGCAGACTTCCACCATGTATTTGGGCACCACCATTCCCAGGGATCTGACACAACTCTATCGATGTAACTTCCCGGGGATCTTGGCCAAGATTAGTAGTGATCTGAAACGATGGGCACCTCTCACACTCTCCTGGTTTGGGCGTATGGTCACGGTTAAAATGAATATCCTGCCCCGCTTGCTCTACCTCTTTGCGGCCCTCCCAGTGATGATCCCGGAGGCCTTCTTTGAGACACTACAGTCCCGAGTCCTTCAGTTCATCTGGGCCGGCAAAAGATCAAGGGTCAAATTTTCTACCTTAACTCTCCCCAAGTCTCATGGTGGATTTGGCCTCCCGGACTTTAGACTTTACTACAAAGCAGCTCAACTCTGGGTGATGTTGGAGCACATGAGGGATGACCTAGGGACATACTGGACTTTCATTGAGGATGTCCACACCCACCCGAAAAAAGTCAGGGACCTGCTATGGGCCCCCCCTAACCCCCCCCACCTCAAAAGCACCCAACCTTAGCGGCCCTCTGGGCAGTTTGGAAGCCGAACAAGGACAACAAGCTGCTGTCATCCTGGCCATCTCCTTTAACATCGCTGTGGGGTCCCCCCATCGATCTAGACACCAAGGGCTTTAGAGACAAACAGGCATGGTCGGACTCGGGCCTGGAGAAGGTGTCTCGACTCTCTCGGGAGGAGGGTTTCATAGAATATGATCAGCTGACCGAGGCATTGGGCGACAACCCGCCCTCAGTCTTTGAATATTTGCGCCTGAAAGGGATCCTGACCCACCCTCGGTGGGCCGCCGACCTCAAACGCCCCCTCACGCCTTTTGAAACAGTCCTAGCTAAAAGCACCTCCCAGAAAGGCTCCCTATCTAAGTTTTATGGCACATTGATAACAGCTAATCTGGAGGGTAGGCAGCCCTTCAAACGAATATGGGAAGAAAGGCTGGGCATGACGCTGGACGACCACACATGGTCGGCAATCTTTAAAGCTATATTCACGGGTTCACTGTACACCGCTGCCATGGAACATAGCTTTAAGATACTCCACTCATGGCATCGCCCCCCAGCCACCCTGTCCAAAATGTTGAAAGAGGTGTCACCCTTTTTCCCTAGGACATGTCAACAATGGGGCACTTGGTTTCACATGTGGTGGGGATGCCCGGTCATCCAGGTGTACTAGTCGGAACTGCTCAGCTGGATCAAGGGCATAGAAGGGTACTCCCCGACCTTACAGCCACTGGAAATCCTCCTGGGTACTCCTATGCCGGAGACAGAACAGTCCGCATTCCCAATGGTCATTGGGGCCATGTTGAGGGCAGGGAGGCTAGCACTAGCTCAAAAATGGAAAAATGTCCTAGCTCCATCCAAGGAAGAATGGCTTTGTAAACTTAGGTCGATCTTCACCTATGAAAATCTCTCTGCGATAACAAATGACACCATGTCGGATTTTATACAGGAATGGACCGCAGTGCTTCTTAATGACGACTGCATCTCTATGCGTCTGTAAAGTACATCCTTCAATGCCCCCATTTCACACGTCTCTCCACCAACCCCAGGGACCCAGCTTGGGCCCCTTACTCGCTATGAACTGATTTGACCCCATTATGTCAAATTGAATGTCTAATAACATATTGATTTCCGAATGCTCTCTCTGCAGCTTCTATAAGCCGTAAAACCTCTGGACCTGGTATGTTCAAAAAAGTTGGGGTGGGGGGGAGTTGGATTAAAAAGAAAAAAATCAAAAATGTAAACTGCCATCTATGCTTGTTCAATGTATTGCTGGCAGGGATTGCCCGCGCACCCTACTTTATATGTATGATGTCAATAAAAACAAAGTTAAAAAAAAAATTAAAAAAAATAAAGTCAGCTTCACTGGTGACTATTCTAGTTGTATTCTCTCCAAGTATCTTATAATTGCTAGATTCAGAGATGTATGCTGTGCACTCTGCATTATTTCCCACATTTTATTGTAATCTAATCGTCTGTAGTTTTTAAAATACCAATAAAAATATAAAATATTCTTTCCTTTCACTTATCAGTGCCTCACATTCGACCATTATGTGCCTCAGAGTCTCAGCTACTGTGATCTTTTTACAATATATGCAGGTTGCGTTTGGTTCTTCCTTTTTATTCTAAGCTGCTCTCCTTGCTCTGGTGGGCCATAAATCGAATCGGAATCTCATGATTTTGGTTCGGTGCTCTAAATCTGGATGTTTCAAACAGTATTTGGGTATCACATTTTGTTTTTTTATTTCAAAGCAGCCCGTTTTATATATCTGGTATTTTTCACATTCAGATACTGTTTTATCCAATCCAAGTTCCAATATTTTTGTTTTGCTCCTTTAATGCTATTTGTTAGTAAATCCTCACTAATATCTGTATTTTCCATTATTTCTCTGCTATTTGTTTTCCATGTATTCAGCATGTCTAACTTATTCTCTTCAAAAGCCTGTGCTATTATGCCTATCACTGTTGACTCAACCCTATCAAGATTTTTACATTTTCCATATAGTAAAAGCGTGTTCCAATTAACCACCGCTTCTAGTGATGTTAGTTTGTGGCGAATGATCAGCATGGGGAAGCTCTTTGGAAGTTTTAAAATTTCTTTCCAAAAGAGACCCTCAACTAATGTCCAGGTTTGGTTGGTCTCCAGTTGATTTACTCGCAGCTCCATAAGTGACGTGCGCGCTTTTGGAAGCCGCTTGCAAGTAGCTGTTCTCGCTGGTCGTGCTGCGTTTTGCCGCCCAACGTGGATACAAACACTTCCAAAAGGATTCTAAAGGACTATTGACTGGTATGAAACCAGGATAACAAGACTCTATTTTGAGGAATAAGGTTGATGTCATGGAATAAGGTTGATTTTAAAATATTGTAATACTTTTCCCTTTCATTTATAGAGTAAAATTGAATTATCTGAAGCTACGCCCACCCATTTCCCAGAAGTCCTACATATTCCAGAAGTGCACGCTTTTGCGTGCACGCTTTTGGAAGCCGCTTGCAAGTCGCTGTTCTGCGGCGGTGGGTGTGGGATTGATTCCTTATTTTCATTTAAACAGACAGGTACAACAAAACTTTTTTCTATATTGCTGTTGCATAATGACTGTTGTTACTATTGCGCTCTAATACTGTATACCGAATTTGGTGTGTATAAGATAAGGAAAGTCACACAGGCACCACTTCAGTTATAGTGGAGCGCAACGTGATTTTCCCTGAGACTGTGAGTCTTCCGTTAATTCCTGCAGACAGCTAAAGGGAAGGACAGCTGGCGAATTTAGAACATTGAGTGTTCTCACGAGTGTTGTTCCGATTCTACAAGTAATACAACTACTTGCTCTAGTTCAGAAATTTAAAGATGGCCCCGAAACTTAGATCTTACAAAGGCAAAAAGAATAAAAGCACCAAAGGTTCTACTCCCAGTAATGCTGCAACCAAAAAAGCCCCAGGTGGTAACGCTAAATAAAGGTGAAACCGACTCTAATAGGTTAGAACAATCAAAAATCTCGGATTATCTATTAAGCAAGAAAACGGGTAAAGATAGCCCCATCGTGGGATTGGCTCACTAATCAGTGGCCAGTTTCACCGTGCATAATTATTCTTTGCTTAATCTCTGCAAGGATTTCAGGCGACACTCTATGGGCCTATGGAAGATATGAACAATATAATAGGGACTAATTTATCTATGACTCCTGACTTAGAAAAGCTGGTACAAGAGAATATGACGATCAATGAAGATGTAAATGGCTCATGGTGTGACTCCCATTTAGATATTGGCAATACCCTGAATATAAATGGTAAAATGGATGCCTTGACTACGACGGTTGATATTTTATTAGGCATTTTTACAAAAATGATGAATGAGCAATTATCTTTGAAAGAGTTGGTGGCTACTATGTACGAAAATGTAAGAGGAATATATGTGCTTGTTGAGGTCTTTAAACCAGAAGGGCCTACTGGAGCAAATGTTAGCATACAGGAAGTAATAGATGAGTTAAATTAATTGTGTATGTTGGTCAATAATGAACAGATGGAGATTAGCAAAGAGGGGGATGAGTTGTTGAACCCACATATCATGGCAGTTGATTTAGAAAGTAGTGAAATCTTATAGGTGGATGGGGAAGTTGAAATTATGCATTTCCGGTGACAGAAAAGATGTACCCACCAAAAAAGAAACGGTAAATAAATGTAAACCAGGGAAACTCAGAAAGAAGAATCTAGCTAAAAAAGAATAGCATTGCTTTAGCTGAGATTTCAGCTAATGATATCGAATGTACTGAGGTTGCTAATAGATATGAGCTGCTCCAAGGTGTTAAAACAAAAAGAGAGGTGGGGGTCTAAAAGAATGGCTTACGGGAAAGGTTGAGATTGGAGGAAATAAGGAAGATGTAGTGAAGGATCCATCTATTATGGGGGTACCAGTGAGCTGTGATCTTGAGGCAACCCCGGAAGTAGTTAACATAGAAAACATAGAGCAGCCAGGAGATGAAGAGATAGGAATACGATTTCTGGATGTAAAGAACAATATGGAAAGGGCGGTTCTTAATCCAAGAGAAAAGGAGATATACAGAGTAGAAATGGAGAGATTGGCCATGAGTAGGAACCTCAATGATAAAGCAAATGAAAGCCGAGAATCTAAGGGATCACAAGATAACAGTTGGATTAGTAGTGGTAAGAGTATTAAAATAATAGAGAAGTCCCCTCATGATGATAGCCCCTTTTTAAACCGAGGTTGGTTACTTAGTTGTCTCCATACAGTTCCTAAATTACAGTGTATAAAAACCTCTGATATAGATAGGGTCATCTTACCTGAGGTTGGGAGTTGGGAGAACTGATCGCTAATTCAATTTGGTACAGCAGTTATCGTTGAGCTGATCAAAGACCACTTAAATCAACTATGAAATAAGAACTTTGAAATAATAGTATGTAATAGCATCTGTGACATTCATGAGGCAAATTGTAATAATTTGAGACAAATTAAGTGGTCTGAAACTCGTCAGGAGGGTAGAAAAGAAATGGTGAAATGGATTCCGGGTGAAAATTATCAACTAGACTATTGAGTTAAGGAAGGAGGAATTTTCTAGTAGAACTGTAATTTCCTGGAATAGCAGTGGTGTTCGGTCATTATTACACAAAAACTGTATGGCTATGTGAAAGAGTTGTGATATTTTTGTCCTACAGGAAACTTGGATCCAAGGATCTATGCTAATTGACGGGTATAACATTTTGACTAAACCTGCGATCATGGGTACTAGAGGAAGACCTAAAGGGGGAATTTTGTGTGTGGGTGTAGTAAAAAAGGGAAACCGCACCCCCCTGGGGCCAGCCCTTAGTGCAATATAACTCCTAATCACCTTCCCTCACAAGTAAGAAACTTTGCGAGACACAATAAACTCAGTCTGGAAGAAAGCCACTCACTCAGAAGATTTTATGCTTGCATTTATTTACTACATAAACTAATTAGAATCAAGCAGCAGTTTTCAATAGTGTGGGAATGAAAGTGCAAGCTGAGTAATACAAATGATCAGTCACAGATGAATGTGAAATTATTCATACGCTCCTAGGAATCGTTGATGCTGATACGATAGAATCACACTCAGGACCCACGCCACTCAGTGCCCGGCACCGATCAGGGACTGGCCTAGCCCTCGAAAGCCTGCACCCGAGCGGGAATGTGATGCCAGGAGCCTCTGCCTTCTAGTGCTGGCTGGTTGTCCAGGTGCAGTTTCTCTACGTGCACGCTTCTCTCAAACAGCCCAGAAAGAGTCCTCCCCTAACTGGCCCAGGTAAAGATCTCTTATTAGGGGCTGCACGTCAATCACTATGACGTACCAGCTCTTCGAGAATCTTCTAGGCCCAACCTTCCATGCAGCAAAACATGTTTTTGCCTGGAAAGCTACTGCCAGTCTTGGCTCTCAGGCTCTGTGTACGTTGTTGTGGGACGCGCCTTTTACATTCCTTTCTCGCAGAGCGCAGAAGAGAATGGCTGTGCCTGGCTCCTAAAAGCTGCGCAGGGCTTCTTGCAAAACTAAATGTTTATGTCTCAAGAAGGGCCTTTGCAGTTAACCCCTCGCAAGCATGCTGGCTCACTCAGTTCGAGAGGCCTGGCTGGTTCAGCATTTTCCTCCACGCTTCGAATAGGCTCTAAATACACGCAAGATAGCTCAGTAAGTTAACGCAAGTGCAGGTTAACGCAAGTGCCTAGATGCTTTTCATGACATTCCACCCCTTTCGAAGTGAGGCCTGAAAATACTGACTCAGTTCCATGATCTAGAAGCATGTACTGTGTGCTGTAGGCCGATCAAATGTTTTTCTAGCACAGTTATTCTATTATAGAGGAAAGTCATTCTGCGCAAGAGCCCAATGAAAACTATAGCAATTAGCATTAGGGAAATCAGCAGCCACAGCAAGGGATGCAACATTATATTAAGCAGCTTAGTGGAGGTGGGTGACCATCCAGTGAATACCTCCCACCAGTGGTGAGTAGTAACTGATTGCAGATGATCAGCAGTTTTGATTAATTGATTCCTGTCTATCATCATCTTGCACTCTGCAGAGATAACCGAGGTAGATAATGTTTGGAAATCTTTCCAAGCGGTTTTAGCAAATTGTCTTATAGCTTGAAGTCGGGCAATAATCACCCCATAGGGTAGAGTCCAGTTAAGCAGATGCGTGAGCTCGGCATGTAGAGTGATGTGAGACCACCGGGTCAATGAATATAAGGTGTGAGTAACAATGTCTAAGATAGTCACGACCTGATCTATGCAAAATACTTGAGGGTTTCCTAGCAACCTAAAATTATGAATACGCAAGGAATGATTAGTAACTATACAGGCCTTGTGCTGGTCTATCTGGAAAATATCAGTCCCATTAATGTGATACTGCTGCATCCAGGTACACTCCCCTGCTATGGGAGGCATGCATGGGTCTGGAATCCTCCCAGTTTGGGGACAAACCCAAGCCTGATCACAGGGCATGCAGGTTTGACTGTGGATGGTGTAGTTTTGGCTGTCTAACCATTCCCCTCATATTTGCGGAACCCACTAGGAGCCATTTATTTTCATAGGCAAGACTATGAAAGGGCACCATATTTCCAAGGCATAAGCAGTTCTACTAACTTGCATTAAAGCGTGGCATGTGTTATTCATGCAATCAAAAGCAAGCAGTTTAATCCATATGTTTGCTGGTAACTGTAGCTCTGTGTGCCAGTGGGTTGAGGATAGTCGCCCCCACTCGGAGCGAAAATCCAACACCTGCTGATTTAACAAGGTTTGCCATAAAATGCATCGGGTGTCTTTTGCAGTCTTATTGACCTGCCCTATGGCAGAAAAGATGTCTTCATAGCTAAAATTCTGCCATCTCCAATGGTTGCCAATACATGCAGCAGTGTTTCGCAGGGTAGGGCTTATCAATGGGCCCCATTGTGCCAGAAGTTTTATGGCAGCACTGGCATCAGAACCCATGGTGGCTAATTTATTGCGCACAGTTTCTATGTCAAAGGCATTTAAAGCTCCTGTTCCCACCCCCGCTGCTCCCGCAATCAATGAATCTAGCCCCCTAGCTACGCGCAAGTTGGTGATGGGCCACAAAAATGGACTCCATTTGTAGCAGCTTGGTTGCAATAATGAAACATTGCCTCGTGACAAATCTATAAGTGTACTTCTGTAATAATAGAGGCGTGCATTACGGGCATACAATTTAAATGTTGTCTTACTACTGGAAAATCTAGCATGTGCACAGTTTCTACCATTTGTGATTTGAAGAACACCATTCTCCAGGTGGTATGCCTGCCATATACAATATTAGTTTTAGATACAAACACCATACTACCATCCGCAGTGGCTGTTTTGTTGCACAATTGTATGAAATGCATTTAGTCAAGTTATAGTCCACAAAATCTTGGCGAGTACACTCGCTGCAGTTCTTGGTGCAGAAAAAACATGAAACATCAAATTGTTGGATCCATTCACTGAAACATTTGGGCCTAGGATTTCATAAGCACCAGTCATATGGGTCAGTGACAAAAAGTGTCTGACAATGTGCCAAGCCAGTACTTTAGCAGTTCCATGTGGATACTCATTTGTAGCGCTTTTCTCACAGGTTGCGGTGCGATTGTTATCATCACGCAGGACTGGAGCATCAGGTGTGATGCATGCGATTCTCAGAGTCCATGTAGCGTCTTGCATCAACCCATTCTTTACAGAGAAAGTGTTTGTTTGGCAGGTCAGGAGTAGCCACAGCAAGGCAAGTCCCACCCCCGTCATGTAGCACTACGTTTGTGGTTTGAGCCTAGTAGCAGGGATATAAACGGGCATGTCAGAATTCTGCAATAGTACAACATAAGTACTTCCAACACCTTGACTCAGCACTTCCCCAGCCTCAGGCTTTTTGTTTGGATGGTGAACCCACACCTTCTTCCTTGTGCTACCGAAGCCTCCCTCACCCCTCAGCGCGGTGTCTGGGGCTTGTTTACTTTCAATCACTTGGGGAACAACTGCTTGCTCACAAATCAATTGTGCAATTCGGTCATATTTGGTTAATGGTACCTCAAATGCACCAGCATTATATAAAAGTACCAAAACACTCCCTCGATAATCAGGATCAATCACACCTCCCAAAAAGTCAATACCTTTTTTCGCCAGGCTGGATCGTGCAGCAATGCGACCATAAGTGCAAGCCGGCAATTTGATGCCAATACCCAGCGATATGGATTTGGTTTGCCCCGCTGGTATCACATCATCTTCATAGGTAGATAGATCAAGTCCAATGCTGCCTGCAGTAGCTTGTACAGGCAGCTTTGCTTCTTTGTCTGTTTTCCACACAATAAGAGTCTTTGTGGATTCCACCTTCTCACTTGTCAGTCTCACAAAGGGTGTCTGCCGGTTTCCCAACAGACGATTGTTCAATTCAAACAGTGCTTGTGCCAGGTATTTGGACCACCCCTTGAGAGTGTGAATATTGGTCAGTTTCTTTATTTGTTGCTTGAGCAGCCAGTTGCTGCGCTCCACCAGAGCAGAAGCTTCGGGGTACCGACTGATGTGCAGTGTCCATTTGATGCCTTGCTCTGGCGCCCAGTTCTGCACATTATGTCCAGCAAAATGGCTGCCTTGATCTGATTGGATTTCATCCAGAATACCATAGTGCCTGATGAGGTATTCTATTCCTTGCAAGGTAGCCCGTTGATCTGCATGGGCGACTGGATAGGCTAACAGCAGTCCAGAATATGTGTCTACCAGGGTCAACACATAATGCTTCCCAATTTCGGGCGGCAAAGGGCCAATGTAGTCAACTTGCCATACGCTAGAAGCTCTTTCACCTCTTCTCAAAGGGCCTTGAGGCTTCCTCTCCAGTAGATAGTGCTTCACTTCGCAGCACACGGAACATTGGGAGGCAGCTTGCTTGGCATGATCCATGGTAATGGGCAATTGTCTCTTCATAGCCCATTCATAGGTTCCTTGTTGCCCTAGATGCCCTGAGGTTTGGTGTGCCCAGTCCACCATTCCTTGCAATACCTCAGCTTCTGCAGGTGTTGTCACTGGGTGAATCTTTGCCATTTGATCCACTTCGTTGTTAAATAATGCAGCCAGTGAGGTGTCAGGGGGCATGTGTGAATCAACATGCCCAATGCAGATTTTGCACCTCTCACCTTTGCGCCACATCTCTTCCCAGATGACCGGCCCTCCCCAGATCAGAGTGTTTTTGATCTGCCAGCTCCATGCCGGTGCCAATGCATCAGACCTTGATATGTGGCCCAACTGTCCGTGTATATGTAGGCAGTCTCTGTCTCTTTCACCTGTTCAATCACGGAGGCCACCGCCTTCAGTTCAGCATATTGACTGGATCCTCCCACACCTTCTCTCATCAGCAGTGTTTCTCGGTGGGGCTGGAATGCAACAGCTTGCCAGTGTCTTTGCCCTTTAACATACTTTGCTGTGCCGTCCGTGAACCATGCAAAATGTTGTTCTTCCTCGTCAATGTATCATAGACAGGCACAACTTTGAAGGGAGATTCTGGCAACGCAACTGGGGTGCTCGGTTCAGGCATCGCTTCCAGATCCACTGCCTCCAGCACTTGTTCTTGCAGTCTGGAAACCCCTGTGCAGCCAGCTTTTGCACGTTGCTGTAAACACCATTTCCATTTGACATGTGTGGCATCTTGCGACCTGCCACTCTTTCCGCTCGCAGCAGTGTCGTGCACCCAGCCCATGATCGGAATTTGTGTGCAATTTGTCATTGGTTGCTCGTCTGTGATTCTTTCAGTCTCAACTAGAGCCCAATACACTGCAACAACTTATTTCTCAAGCGGAGTATATCTTGTCATAGGATCTGTGAATTTTTCTTGACCAAAAACCTTGCAGCACTCGTTTCTGTCCTTGCTTTTGCCACAAGCTCCACACAGCAACATCATTGCAGACAAGAATTTCCAGTTCAAAAGAATCAGTTTTCGTCATGGGGCCCAGCGTAATGTAGTTCTGCAAAGCGTCCTTAGCCTGCTGAAAGGCAGACTGTTGATCTAGGCCCCATGTAAAATCATGTTTCTTTCTGGTGACTTTGTAGATTGGTTTCAGTATCAGGCTTAAAGGAGGTATGGGATTTCTCCAAAAACCCATTAACCCAATGAATCTTTGTACCTCTTTTTTATTTGCTGGTGGACTCATCTGTTGAACCATATCAATAACAGGTTCAGGAATTTTCTTAACTGAACCAGACCAGATTGCACCTAAAGATTTCACCTCTTGGACGGGCCCCTTTACTATCTTGGGATTTATGGCCCACCCCCCGGTTTTGCATGTGTGTGATCAACTTTCAGCAGCTTTTTCCACATGTTCTTTCTCAACACTGGTTAGCATGATGTCATCAATATAGTGGGCAACATACACATCATCCAACTGCACGATCTTCAAGTCTCTAGCAATCAATCCATGACCCAGAGCGGGACTATGCAAATACCCCTGGGGCAATTTAGTAAAAGTAAATTGTCTGTCTCTCCAAGTTATAGCAAATTGGTCTTGTGATTCAGCATCAATATCAATGGAGAAAAATGCGTTGGCCAAGTCAAGGACCACATGTTATTCACCCACTTCTCTCGTGAGGTTTTCAATCAGAGTAATAATGTCTGGCACTGCCACGGCTAAAGGTGGCACCTTCTTGTTCAAGGCACGAAAATCAATTGTTAGGCGCCACACCCCATCTGGGCGGCGGATGGGCCAGACCGGAGAGTTGAATGGACTGACTGCCAGCCTCATTATGCCAGCTTTCACCAATGACTCAATGGTTTCACCAATCTCCTTGTGCCCTCTTGGCAGCCTGTACTGTTTCACGCACACTGGCTCAGCAGTAAGAGGTAAATGCAAGGGGGATAATTTTGCATGTCCAACCACCACGAGGTTGACTACTCTTACATGGATTTGTCGATTGCCAAACACAAATTCACCCAAATCGGTTGTCACACTCTTTCCCAACAACACATCCACCCCTAGTATGTACTTGGGTATGTCTGCAATCAGGACATTTGCTGTGAAGGGCAATCCCTCGCCAATTGACATCTTTACATTAAAAGCCTTTGCAACAGTTTCTGCTCCCCCATAACCATTGACCAAAACTCTGGGACCAGATAATTTATTGGGATTGCCATTCAGAATAGTTACCTCAGTTCCTGTGTCTAATAGAGCCAAAACCTGTTTCCCTTTGTCATTCAAATACAATGTAAGTGGCACAAAAGGGTGTCTGTCTCTGGGACTGGTTCTCTTTATTAACTGTACCTCAAAGACAGAGCCAGCCCTTCAATCAAAAATGGGGTAACCCCATCCATCTAAGCTGCTCTGTCGCTTCGGGCAGTGAGTTCCAGGGCCCCCACACTTCCTCCATATCCATTGGACTGGCATACAAAGTTGTGAATGCAGTCTGAAGCCAATTAAACGAGGAATGCGACCCTTTCTGCCCTAGCGCGCCGCGCAACATCTGTCCCAGCATTACATTAGTAGTGATTGAACCCATCTTTAATAATTCTTCTGGAGTTAAGAAGATGCCATCGCTGCCGGTATCCCACAATCTCAAATACCACTTCAAAATTGGTTCACCTGCTCTTTGTCTAAACAACTTGGCAATGTCTAAAAGCTCTGTCTGTGTATAATCGCGGACAATTCTAGTATTCTGAATATTTCCACCGCCAGCTTGGCCTTTTGATTTGTTAGTGATTAATGGCTGCGCTGGATAAACACATTTCTTTGGAGCACATTCCAGCTCCCCTTCCTCGGAACAGTCTAGCTCTGCCATTCTGACTTCAACTGGATCGTCCCAGTCAAATGTCTGTTCGGTTTCACTATCGCTAACCTCGCCAGACCACAAATTTGGATCCCATTTATCTTTCTTAAAAAATGCTCGAATTCTTATCTTTGATGGATTGCCTCACCGCTGTCTGTGCTTGTGCGTGGCTACACGCACAGCTAAAGAGGTACATCTATTCTCCATCTGATCAGCCCGCTTAATGGACGATTCCAGGGTTTTCCTCATTATAATTTGTTGCTCTTGGAGCAGGGTAATCTCATCAGTTAATTTCCGAATCTGTGCATATTTAAGCAATTCCTTCTCATGCAACTTCCAGAGCGCCTGCAGAAACAACCAGCCCACGTTTCCTGCTGCTTTTTGCTCCCTTCGACATTTCCCAAGCATTAAACTCTCCAAACACTCACTAATTACCGCCAGGGAAACATCATTTTCAAGCATATCCCATGCTCTCGGCGCAGAGTACCGATGTAAAATGTCTGCCACACCTGACCATGCATTTGTTGCCGGCAGAGTGCACTATTCCCTTAATTGCATTCATCCTTCCCCTGTTTCTTCCAGAAAGGCATTGTGCTTGCAAATCCTGCCAATGACTACGCCAAATATAGTGAAAAGAGGAAACCGCACCCCCCTGGGGCCAGCCCTTAGAACAATATAACTCCTAATCACCTTCCCTCACAAGTAAGAAACTATGCGAGACACAATGAACTCAGTCTGGAAGAAAGCCACTCACTCAGAAGATTTTATGCTTGCATTTATATACTACATAAACTAATTATAATCAAGCAGCAGTTTTCAATAGTATGGGAATTAAAGTGCAAGCTGAGTAATACAAATGATCAGTCACAGATGAATATGCAATTATTCTTAAGCTCCTAGGAATCGTTGATGCTGATACGATAGAATCACTCAGGACCCATGCCACTCAGTGCCCAGCACTGCTCAGGGACTGGCCTATCCCCCGAAAGCCTGCACCCGAGTGGGAATGTGATGCCAGGAGCCTCTGCCTTGTAGTGCTGGCTGGTTGTCCAGGCGCTGTTTCTCTACGTGCATGCTTCTCTCAAACAGCCCGGGAAGAGTCCTCCCCTAACTGGCCCAGGTAAAGATCTATTATTAGGGGCTGCACGTCAATCACTATGACGTACCAGCTCTTCGAGAATCTTCTAGGCCAAACCTTCCATGCAGCAAAACATGTTTTTGCCTGAAAAGCTACTGCCAGTCTTGGCTCTCAGGCTCCATGTACGTTGTTGTGGGAAGCGCCTTTTACATTCCTGTGTTATCAGTGCACCTGATTCGCAGAGCGCAGAAGAGAATGGCTGTGCCTGGCTCCTGAAAGCTGTGCAGGGCTTCTTGCAGCACTAGATGTTTATGTCTCAAGAAGGGCCTTCGCAGTTAACCCCCGCAAGCATGCTGGCTCACTAAGTTCGAGAGGCCTGGCTGGTTCAGCATTTTCCTCCACGCTTCGAATAAGCTCTAAATACACGCAAGATAGCTCAGTAGGTTAACGCAAGTGCAGGTTAACATAAGTGCCTAGATGCTTTTCATGACAGTGGGTTAAGAACACCTTAAGAGTAAGGGAATATGCTAAATATGGTGAATCAGACTATATCCTGTGTGTAATTATAGGAGATATAGTTAATGGGGAGGGATTTCTGCTTATAAATGTCTACTCTTGCCCGCGGAGAGATAATTTAGTGGAGATTGTGAAGATTATTATGGACACCATGGATGGTTGGGATATCGAAGCCCCAAAAGCAAACATGATGATACTGTGGGATTTTAACTCCTACTGCGATGAGGCTAAGGCAATATTGGAAAAGTGGGAGTTATTGTGTGGTGATTATGAGTTACCACTCTCTGGTGACATGGGATATCTTAGTTCTCATATTAATCATTACCAGCAAATTACAAATGGGATCACCTGGGTTAATGTGTTTTATAGTTGGGAACTTCAATATCTGGAACCAGGTATTGAAGGAGGCTGTTCCCCAACCTGGGCCAATGGAAATGTATCTTCCCGATTGGATTACATATTTGTGAATAATGGTCTGAGAAAATTGATAAAAGGATTCGAACATATGCCAACCACCCAAAGTGACCATCAAATACTAAAATGTACACTCAGTTGCCCTCGAAAGAGGAGAAGGAATAATCAAGATTGTTTACATATATAAAGCAATGTGAGGGGAAGCAGGATATGTTGGACTGATTCTAGTCTAGTCAAGTCTGATAAATTGTTTAATATTCTACCTGTTAGTGGGCAAGAACTGGCTATAAACGGAAATAAGGTCATTGGGGACCTCCTGGGATTGATACAGATGACGGAAAGTAGAATCTCCATTAACAAAAAGATGGTGAAATCATTATGATTGTCAGATAGAAATCAAAAAGAAAGAGGTAAAAAGAGAAATTAAAAGAGATCTTAATCTGAATGAGAAAGAATGTATCCAAGAGATTTTGAGGATACATATGAAATTTAAAAACTGGCTTAGGGTTTATAAGAATAACCTTCACAATGTAAACTGGAAAATTGTATTTAAACTTTGTAGGACCCATGATGCTAAAAAGTTTTGGTACCTGTATCAACAGTTAATGCAGAAGAGGAGAACACAGATGTGAATGTTATCCCCCTAGAAGAATGGATAGAGTATATATCGACTCTATATTATGATGAAGGAAAGGGCATATCGATAATTGAGATAAAATGGTCTGCAGATGAAATTATCTTCCCCTTTGGATTTGCAGATGTGTTAAAGATTATTAAAAACATGAATTCCTCAAGGGCACCAAGACCAGACAAGCTGGCTAATATAGTGCTAAAAGGCAATCCAGAAAAATGGGCCGAGATTCTGCTAGAATTGTATACATGGATTTGGAAAAATGGGAAGATACCTGACAGCTGGAGAGAGGCTATTTTCATACCAGTGCATAAAAAAGGGGGAAGAACCTGCCCAAAAAATGATAGATTATTAGCTATGGCAGATTCAAGCTGCAACATTTTTTGCTCTCTCCTACTTCAACAAATTATAAATGTATGGAGCAGGAATAATAAACACAGCTCGCCTTTATAAATGGGTTTGGGAGCTGGGTACAGCACCATTGATAATATGGTAACATTACATTTTGTGTTTGCTGAAGCTGTGGATTTTATTGACCCACTCCGCTATGCTATGCGGCAACACCCTGCCAGTTGTGGGGAAAGAAACAGAAACAATGGCAGCAAAACCCTTGGTTGCGCCAAAAACCTACAAAAACCGTGTGCTTCAGCACAAAAAAAGAGGGATGCACAGCCTGCCACCCATGATGCACATGTAGTGGAATGGAGCACACCCTGCAGAAATGTGCCAGGGGGTCCCATGACCAGCAAACAGAGTGCACAGAGAAAAGCAGCACTTAATGAAATCCCAAAATGTGCCTACAATTGTCATTTGCTTTGTTGCCCAAAAACTCCAAAATGCCTATAACACAACACTTTCAACATCCACAATCTTGCCTCGTGCTAAAATCCATGTATCAAATGAAACATTGTGAAACATACAAAATCTGAAAACTGACAGCCTCTATGCTAAAATCTGGGTGCAGTACCCGGGGCGACCTGAATGACAGCTGTCAGAGGAGTACTAAGGCAGCTTTAAAATGACCCAAAACTCAAAAGTCTGCTGGATTAGCAAACATAAACAGGATTGTTGCCAAAAAGGAATACTGATTTTAGTTGTGTTTTTGATTCCACAGATATTAAGGCCAAGAAAGAAATGTATTTGTATGTGATGCAACACATTTGGGTTTTGTTAAGTTTAAGAAGTAATTAGCTTAGCTGAAGTTGAAAAAAACTGGGAAAGCATGTTTTTTCCCAGAAGGAGGGTCTTCCCCCCAGCAGAAACTCACGGGGAGGTGTTAATTGCAGGGTTGGGACAGAATCTGGTCTACAGAGAGCAAAGGAACAGTGACAAGCTGCCCGTCAGGAAACTAGAAGTGTGAAGAGGGTCGTAAATGGCCTCTGGAAGGAGCTTCCCCTCAAGGAGGAGCATGCCCCTGGACTGCAGGGAGACAAAAAGAGACGGAGCTAAGCAACCATCTGCTGCTGAACATGAACAAAGAACACTTTTTAAAAGACTTTTAACTTGCTATTCAAAATGGGGAAAAATATAAAAATGACAGAGTTGTTAATTTAATTTCTGGCTGCACGTATGAAGAGACGCCATAACTGTGTGACATGTGCTGGACAGGAATGGCAAGATATGTGATTTTACGCAAAATGTATTACTGTTAGAATTGTGAAAATGTACACGCATATCCCTATGTTAAACACGCACACTTGTGGAAATTTGCTTAAAAATGGGACATTTAGTTCATATCGAAAAGGGCAAAATTCTGTGGAAAGCAGAGACAAGATCCCATAGCTATGGGGTTTTGAGGAATAGCTTCTATGTAAAATATGCAATATGTATATGTGATCTTTATAGAGGTTGCACATGTGTAAATATGCATTTGCCAAAATTATACTGTGTGTTCCAGTGGCTAGGGGTGGATTCTCAGCATCATAAAATGACACCATAAAGATGACACTCTGTTTCTCTCTTCCTATCAAGGCAGAGAGTAGACTCTGACCCAATCACCTTTCACAGGGGCAAGCTTAGCTAAGCCGGCCCATACACCCCCTTTGTGATGTAATTTTTAAGGCATAAATAGAGACAGCTGAGAGCAGATAGGGACTCACTGATCCAGCCACCTTCCTGATTCCGGTGAAGCACTCTGTTCCAGCTTCCTACATCCAGCATTCTACATTCAGCTTTAAATATTCTTCCAGATGCCAAAATCTCTTTCCAGCAATTTTGAACCGGTATCCAGAAATTCTCTGGCTTGACACCACTAGGCTTGCCTGAGGAACCCGCCATCCAGCTGATCCAAATACCCACAGACTAGGATAGCAGATCCTGTACCAATCCGGCGACCGGCCTAGATGATCCAGTACTGTGACTGATGTGCTGTCTTCCCTAGACCAGATCCAATCCTCTGACCAGAGCTGATGGTCCCATCATTTAAAAACGTATCCAGTGCGTTTAAATAGGAAGAATTGTGGCCCATAACATATGTACTGTGCATAGTGTTGTCCCTATCTTAAACCCACCCTATCTTTCATTCAGAACCAGTATTGTTAGAATTATCTTTGCGCTGTCTCGTTTCTCATATGTGTTCCTAAACTCTAACTTCCTATTGATTGATTAAGAAAGTAATTCCCAAACCAAACAGAAAGCAGAGTATCACACCTGAACTGTTATGAGCGGCCGTGAATGACCTTCCTGTGTGGCATTCTACTTTTTGGTAGTCTTTAATATAGCATAAGAAAACCTATCTGTTAATTCAAAGTGCAGTCCTGTTTTCCATTCTCACGCCTATCTCGCAAAAACAACCTTTACTAAAACCTCTGTAACTCCCTCAGTCTTTGTGATAGAAACAAAATTTCAACTCCTAATTGTAGCCAACATCCAGACCTATCCATATAACTCAGTGCTATGCTCCCATTATCGTGAATATCGCGCACTGAAAAGTTTGCCGCAAATTTTCATTTTGAGAACGTTTTAAAATAGCTCTAAACTGCTTCCGACTTGGACCTTCAGCATTCCATTGTTTTCTGCTGACCAAATCATTGTTTGTGCTTGTGTGCAACTACCCAAAGCGGCTCCCATAGGAATTTGTAACAATTTCAGTATTCTTGACCAGATTTGGTGTTTTACCCAGTCAATTCTAAAGACAAGCTTAAAAGCCATTCTGACAGCTTGACAGTCAATTCCGTTTTCTCTTCTGTTTGCTGGGGGAAAGTGGGACTGATATTCTGTTTGATTTGTGCCATTCCTGAATACCTGCTCTCTCCTCCTATCTCTTTACATTGCCTATTTGGGGGTTGAGGGGTTGTTGCAGGGGGAACTGCTAACCACAGTGCTATCTGATTTGAACCAGCACAAAAGTATTATTTTCTGTGCTGAAATTGTTTTGCTCATTACTTAAAGATATTATTCAGTGTTCTGTCACCCCATTGGTGATTGTTGTTTATCTATTAAAACATATTGTGATTACATTTTAAATACATAAATAAATATGTACCTTTGCAAACCAGCCTGATTCCTGGTTCAGTGTGACCGGGGGGGGGGTTCCAGTAGAAGGGTGTGATATGAGTGGTATATCGTTCAGAATATTGAACTTTTAGACAAAAATAAATAAGGATTTCAGTTGTGCACTACATGCTGAGCTTTGACTTACGTGTGTGCCGGATTGAAATCACTTACAACGCTATGAGACAAAAGATAAAATTATACACCTGCTTTATAGACTTCTCAAGAGCATTTGACTGTGTGGACAGGGGAAGATTGTGGGACAAATTAGACAAATGGAAATGGTGCCCTATTGTACTTCATTTTCTAAAGGAAATGTACAGAGATACGACAGTAGTCATGTGTGTAAATAAAGGAATGGAAAGATCTCCTCCTAGATACACTAACATAGGCCTTAAACAGGGGTGTGTTACCTCTCCCACTTTATATAACTTGCATGTGTCACATATGGGAGAATGTTTCGATAACATCAACAACTTCCCTCCCAAGATTGGAGACACACCCATCTGTTGGATGACATATGCAGATGATACGATTATTTTAGATAAAACCCCAATTGGGCTTCAGAGGTTTCTCAATTAACTTAATCGATATGCTAAAGAAAACAATTTGAGCATTAATGTGGGGAAAACTGTGATACTCATATTCAGGGATAAGGGAGGTAAGAAGAAAACATCTAAATACAGCTGGAAGATAGAAACGCATGATATAGAAGTGGTAGATACATACCCTTACCTATGGATGCCAGTCAGGAATAATCTCCCTAGAGATCATTATGTGGATATAATAGAGAAAATGTCTTAAAGAAATGGAGTGGAATGAAAACCTTTATATCTGCTATGGGGGGATTTTCGGTTGAAGGCTTGTTAGAAATATATAAGCCTTGTATTGTACCTGGAGCTTTGTATGCACTGGAGACGGTGGCATCTAAACACACACAGAACCTACGGAAAATAGAGGGGAAGCTTTGGAAACTGGCGTTGAGAGTAGCCAAATCCACGCCCACCGAGGCTATCCGTTGTGAACTGGGGCTAACTTCCTTGCTGACCTAATGCAAGATAAGTTGTTGCAAATTATATATAAAAATGACACTAGAAGTTAGCAAGGAATATAGTTTGATGAAGGTCATCAGGAAAAAAAGTAATTGATAAAGATCTACAAAATTAGGCATTGAAGGATTTAACAAATACTTCCCTAGATTTCCTAAAGGATATCAAGATGCATTTACCCTAAGAGTGTGAGAATGTTAATAGATTGTATAATATACTTAAAAAGAAAGCTATACATTGGGACCTAATCAATAATCTGGATAGTTTAGGAAATAAAAGGAGGTTTGCCACATACTGTCTGCAAGGGATGTCTCCTAATAAACCTCGTAATTATTTATGGAAGGTAAATAATAGGGAATTTACCAGATTCATATTGCTATTAAGGTTCAATATGTTACCCAGTTATGATTATGTGGGTTCTTGGAATGTTATCCCTCTTGAAAAAAGCTTGTGCAGATTTTGCAAACTGGAGGTGTAGTCTTCGAGACATCTATTAACTGGTTGTAATGAATTTGTGGGATGGTACTATACAGATTATAATGACTTAGTCTCGGACAATAGAATGATTATGTCTGATTAGTGTTGGTGTGATATCTATATGGCAGAACCTATTGTATATATCGGAGCAGCTTTTTATATATGGAAAAGAATACTGTCGTAATGGGAAAAAATGGGAATTGGAAATAGTCATCATTAGGGATAGAAAGTATACATTGAAAGCAAGAGACTGATCAAACCCTTTTACATTGGTACTGAATCATGGTGGATGATCTGAGAAGAACTTAAGTTTGATCAAATATAGAGATAACCTACCCTTAACACAGGTGTGTTTGGAAGGGAAAAGTAGTTGAAGAAAGTTTTAAGATTTGTATGAAGTATATTTTAATAGAATATTGGATTTGTTTTATTATTGTAGTTATGAGAATTTTAGTTTTATAATGCTCTATACATTTCCTGTTCTACTGACTAAGTTTGTCAGGGATAAGTTGTCTATGGAAATATTTTAATTTGATTATATAATATATTGTATTTGTAACCATTTTAATATGAATTGTTTCTGCAGTGTTAACATTGCAAATGTATTTCTGATATTTTGATATGTTGATATGTGTTTAAGGTTTTAATTAACCAAATACACTATAAATGAACACATTTAAAATAACATAAGCAACAGGTTTTCTGCTTATAATATATAATGATCGGTTTGTCTGAAAACGTACCATGCTTCGTCTGTATGAATTTTGCTTGTGAGGCCAAAACAGACGTTTTGTATCTCACCTCTTCTTTATATGGTGAATCGATCTTATTGGGGTTAAATGTTATACCCAAATATTTGTAATTGTTTACCACTAGCAAATGTTTTCCATCGATTGTCCATCGTTCTCCCAATTTATTCTATAGAGTGTTGTTCCAGTGCACAAAGAGATCTGTGCAAACCGATAGGTGTATAATCTAATATTATTAAGTCATTTGCATAAACCAGACAACTTATTATCTGATGATACATTTTTGGCGGGAAATATCTTACCTTTTCCAATCCCTGCCTTTGTAGAGTACAAGTTGACAGCTCCGTACGAATCTGTCCGCGTTCGTACGGAGCTGTCAACTTGTACTCTGCAAAGGCAGGGATTTATCTCAAGGACTTCTTTTTTCAAGCTGAAAAGCAGCGTTCCACATTAAGGAATCTATTAAATTGGCCCTGATTTGAAAAAGGCGGCGCAGTCCGTTGAAACACATGTAATCATATAGGGCACCTTTGCTCATCACTGAGGGCACTAATGCTTACTAAATACAGAAGCAGTTTTCTAAACATTCCAATTGAGATTATTTCTTTTTTTTTTTTTATTATTGGCGCATGATTGAAAAGAGTGCAACTACTTTTTCCCATATCATTATATAAAGCGGAGTGGAGGAACCATACTATCTCCGCGGTTGCACAACGCATGCAACACAGAATCTCTCCATTTAAAGCTTTAGGGCGCGGTGGTCCATTTCTCTGAATGTCCATTGGAAAACTGGTTCCTCACAAGGTTTGATTGAACACATTAACATAGTCTCTCTGTTTGGGTTGGTTCATGTTATCTAGAAGCTTTCCTAGGTTATTGTTGGTCCATTTAACCCGATTAAGGCCTTGATTCACATCAAGTCAGTGTTTATACAAGCTTCTAGTTGGGTTCGGTACAGATGTACAGGTTATAGCAAGAATATTATGATCACTGCTTTCAGTGGGCGCTATTTCGAATTTAGATATTCATTCTAAATGCCCTTTCAAAACAAAGGCATAATCAATAATAGATTCCAAGTTCAGCTTTTTCCATGTTGTTTGGGCAGGTACATCTCCTGCCACACACTCATTAAGCATTATCATGTTTCTGTTTTTCATCAATCTTAGCCATTTTTCAATTTTTTTTATTAGATTTTTTGTCTGCTGGTAATACAGCTAACATTCAGGTCACCTGGGGGCGTGGTTAAGAGGCCATGTAGGAGGACGTGTCCTGCTGGAGCTCGTGGTGATCCAATTATAATCCTGTGAATTTGTGCTGAAATAATGGAGCATCAAGCCTGCAGAGCAGAGGGCTAAGCAGGGGAAGCAGCGGAGCACACATTGTTGAAATCGGACGCAGACCGCCGGCTCGAAGGAGACAGCTGGAGCCTTGAATAAGGTGCGAGCGCCCGCGGCACACACGAAAAGAAAATGGCCGCTGCTTGATGTGCCGCGGAACAAAGGGCAAGTCGGGCCAGAGAGCGGATTGTACGTGGAGATAGTGATCGCATTGGAGACCCATAGCAGCGGGTGCTGGCGAGAGCCAAACGATTACCGCTGGCTGCAGGTGGTGCCCTGTGAAAATATGGAAGAGGCCGGGCCCGCTCGGAGTGTTAGATTGTCTCAGTTCGCAGGCTCCTGCACGGGCGCACATCAGAAGGTGCGCGTGTAGCTGGAACTGAGCGGCGCTGCTACATTTGTAGCCTGGCTGACCCAGCGAACGAGCGGGTGCCGCACAACAAAAGAAGCCTGGCCAGAGCGTGTTTAAGGAGCGGGACACGCAAGGAGAGCTGGAGGACCTGTTCTTGCCCGCAGCAGGCCTGGACACGCTGTAACTAAATTGGCTGACCCACAGTGCCGGCGGGTGCGGGCAGGATCGGAGCGAAGACTACCTGCTGCAGGGCACTATCTGCGTAATAAGAAGCAGCCAGGCCCATTTGGATGGTTACACTTCTCCATCCATGGGCTCCGGCAAGAGCGCGCATTGGAAGGTCCGCGATTGGCAGGGAATCGGGCATGCAGCTACAACTGTAGCAAGGCTGATTCAGAGCGGCGTGTGGGCACGGACACTTGCTGCCTTGCACGCGGATGCCTATAGGAGTGGGATGCCAGGACGGATGAACGCCTGGAAGCAGAGGTGAGCGCATACGCTCGAGACCCGCACCTAAAAGCAGGAACTGCAGCAAACACACGAAGGCAAGCTTAGCCCTGCAAGCATGCTTAGACGTGTGCTGGACATGGAGCCAACAGTGATGTGCCCAGAAGAAACAGATTATCGTAGATGCAAGTAAAGCTTCTGGGACGGGGCTCCAGGTTTGGGGGCCCAGAATAGCCTGTATTACCACGTGGGATGACAAAGCCCGCTTCAAGGACTGGTTGGGGGGCTCGCTGGCACTTACAACACAGCTGGTCGGTGAAACGTGACCACCATTGGACTAGAGGCTGCAGTACCCTTGGGGTCCTGGGAGGGCGCATGCTGGACTGGTAAAACAGTGAGTGGGCTCCGCAGACCCTGGAGGGGAGCCCGAAGGCCCGGACCAACTGGGGCTGGAGCTTAAGGTTCGAGAGGTTTAAATAAACGCACATTATTACGTGGGAGGACATAACCCACTCCTGTAGCAAATAAGTAGCTTCAAGACACCCCTTACGTGGCCTGTCTGGGCCCAGACGCCAATAGCAGTTTAACCATGATGGGGCTGGTAGCCACAAGTTGTGGGGCACGCCTACACGTTTCCGGCACGAGGCCATGTCCAGCAAACCACTAAGAACGAAGGCCAAGCAACCCACGCTGGACGAATACGCCAGAACATCACCGGGCCCGGAAGGAGCCAAGAGTAAAGACAAAACCCCTGTTGGGAGCGCATTCGCCATGGGCACGAACCAGGAGGTCTTTGCTGCGATAGCTGACCTGAAAGTGGCCTGGGAGACCAAACTGGGACTGGCTATGACTGAATTGAAAGCAGCACTAGAGCTCAAAGTTGGAGCAGTACAAGAGGAAGTGAATCTTCTCCGGCAAGATGTCAGGTCGCTGGCAGAACGCACAGAGAAGTTAGAGAAAGAGGTGGCCCCGAATACCGCAGACTGTGCAACACACAAATCGGAACTTCATGCCCAAGTGCAACGCGTGGGTAACCTAGAAAGCAGGGCGGAGGAGGCGGAGGGACGTGCCCGGAGGAATAACATCTGCATTGTTGGTTTGCCAGAGGGAGCTGAGATACCCAACCCTACGGAGTTCATTGAATCTATGCTGCTGCAGGAGATAACCGGAGGAGTGTTGTCCCAGGGGTTTGCGGTGGCAAGAGCGCATATGGCCCTAATGAGGAGGCCGCCGCCAGGAACCCCCCCTATGCCGGTGATCGCCAAGATCCTGAACTATCGAGATCGGGAAAGAATCCTTGAACACTTCCGGAATGGTGGAACAGTACAAAGGGGGACAGCAAACATAACCGCATACCCAGATTATACTCTGTTGGTACAACGTAGTTGTATGAACTTTGGAACCGTGAAGAGAAGACTGCGTGAAGCAGGCCACAAGTATATGCTGCTCTACCCGGCGAAGCTGACGGTGTTCCACAAAAACAGAACCTTTTTTTTCGAATCCCCGGAAGAAGCTATGGGGTGGCTCGACATGCAGAGCTGCTCCCAGGAGTTGGGCATCCAGACGGGAGAAGGAGAAGGAGGAGATAAGTAATCTGTGTCTGTGGCACCAAGGGGTGTCACAGCCTAAAACAGTGGGACTTGATTATTGTATAAGATGTAGCCTATGGGCGTGCATGGTCAGGGATATACGTGGGCATGATCTGTGAGCACTGAGACTTTTGATACGAGCACGGGAGCCTTGCAGAGCTAGTCCTCATACCCCCATTAGGAGAAGCTTAGTTAGGTCACCGGTAGTCCGGTGACACCCTGCCGGGTTCCTGTCCTCGGCATTCCGAGGCAGGACCAAACGCGGGGTCACCTGAGATCCAGAGATGGAGCTGGCCACTTGTTGGGGTTGGTAAGGGTGGGGGGAGGGAAGGGGCGGTGTGTTGGGGTTTGTTGTTGGGAAAGGGGGGAAGGGGGAGTTTGTTGGGAGAGGGCGGGGAACGAGCCAAACTGAGAATCTTATTAGGCGGGATGGGAGGCGGAGAGGGAAGGCGGGATATTGTATCTATGGCGTCGGGTTGCCTTGGAGTGGTTACCTGGAATGTCAGGGGCCTCAATAGTTACTTGAAGCATGATAAAGTAATGATGTACCTGAGAAGGATGAGGATCGACATAGCATTATTGCAGGAGACCCACCTTACCAGGGAGAAATTGGAGGTGGTCAAGAGAAAGTGGAGGGGGACCATTGCGGGAGCCACATACTCGGCCTACGCAAGAGGAGTTACCACATGGGTAGCACCTCATGTACTGTTTCAATTGCTTCAGTCTACGGGAGACCCAGAAGGCAGAATGATAGTAGTGCGGAGGATGTTGGAAAACCGGGAAGTGAGTATTATAAACTTATACGCCCCTAACCAGGATACAGCGGCCTACTTTCGGACCCTGTATGGCAAAATTAGCCCCCTATTAGGTGGTATGATCCTATGGGGCGGAGACTTTAATTGTGTACTGAATCCTAAAATGGACAAATCAGATGGTAAACTAGACAAACCCACCCCGGCTGCAAAGGTGCTACAGGACCTCCTGACAGATTTTGAACTCGTAGATGTCTGGAGGCAGTTGCACCCAGCAGACAGGCAGTACTCACACTATGCGGCACCACATGACCTGCACACGAGGCTGGACTACGTGTTCGCTGCTGTCGAGTTGGTAGGCGAGATGAGAGGCGCGGAATATAAGGCCAGAGTGCTCTCAGACCACTCCCCCCTGGTCCTAGAGTGGCAACACCAACCCCCTAGAGCGCGGATTCCGACGTGGATCCTCAGAGCTGAGGCTCTGCAGGAACCGGGATTCCGGGAAGATCTGAGGGAGGTGATCACGGAGATTAACACCGGTAGTGTTCGAACTATGGGAACTGTGTGGGAGGCGTTTAAGGTGGTGGTGCGGGGGGTGGCTATATCAAAATCCAGAGGGCTCCAGGGGGGCATTGAACGTGAGCTGCAGGAAACGGAGAAGGAGTTGGAAGACATTATGCGTAGGGGAGGCACCTCTCGGGAAGATGGGGTCAGGATGAGACTGCTACAACAAGCTAGCGGTGAGCACTGGGACAGGTTATGTAAATTAAGCTATAAGAAATATGTGGAGAGACATCATGCAGGGGGGGACAAGCCGGGCAGATTGCTGGCCTGGCTATATAAGAACGAAGTAACACAGCCGGTGATTAGGGAAATTAGAGGGGAGGGAGGCCAGATCCTGGATACCCAAGAGGGAGTGAATGAAGAGTTCCTTAGATATTACAAACGTCTCTATGAGGACCCAGGCGAAGAGAGGAACCAAGAAATCCATGCAACGCTAGAAGATATAGGCCTGCCCACCTTAGACGATTTAGAACGGGCAGACCTGGATGCCCCAATCACATTAGAAGAACTAGAGATAGTGATTCAGCACCTGCCCACTTGTAAAGTTCCGAGGTCAGACGGGCTCCCAAGCAAATTCTACAAAACCTACAAACAAGAGCTGCTTCCCCGTTGCTGGCTATGCTTAATGAGGTGTTTGAGCATGGCAGGTTGCCAAAGTCCCTGTGGGAGGCGGTGATCATTGCGCTTTTAAAGCCGGGTAAGCCTAGCACAGACTGCAGGTCATATAGACCCCTATCGATGCTTAATCAGGACAGCAAAATCCTTACGGCAGTGCTAGCAAACAGGCTTAAGCAAGTCATCGGCAAACAGATACACGCCGACCAAACAGCCTACGTCGCTGGCAGGAATATAACTGATAACCATAGAAGACTGCACCATATTATTGATCAGGCAGAGGAGGACCCGGGTGAACTGGCGATCGTCTCCCTTGATGCGGTTAAGGCTTTCGACTCAGTAAAATGGGCCTGGCTGTTAGCGACTCTGCGAGAATATGGAATGGGGCCGGGGTATCTTAGGTGGGTCAAAATGTTATACAGCTCCTCAAATGCAAGGGTTAAAACGGGTGCCATTATCTCAGACAAATGGCAACTTAGCAGGAATATAACTGATAACCATAGAAGACTGCACCATATTATTGATCAGGCAGAGGAGGACACGGGTGAACTGGCGATCGTCTCGCTTGATGCGGTTAAGGCTTTCGACTCAGTAAAATGGCCCTGGCTGTTAGCGACTCTGAGAGAATATGGAATGGGGCCGGGGTATCTTAGGTGGGTCAAAATGTTATACAGCTCCCCAATTGCAAGGGTTAAAACGGGTGCCATTATCTCAGACAGATGGCAACTTAGCAGGGGCACTAGACAGGGCTGCCCCTGGTCGCCCGTGTTGTACATACTAGCGTTGGAACCATTGGCAGTCTGTCTTCGACAACAATATGGGGAGATAGGGATCCGCACTGCGAGTGGTCCGCATCTTATTTCATTATATGCTGACGATATACTCTTGTATCTGCGCTTCCCAGAGGAGAACATACAATACATCCTGGAGGTGATGCAACGATACGCTACCCTCTCCGGCATAGCAGTAAACCCCAAGAAATCTAGCATGTTCCCCCTGGGGAGATATAGATGTGCCTTACCAAGGAGCTTACCGGTATTGCCAATACCCTGGCGAACCGAGACGTTCCGATATCTTGGAATTGACATATACCACACAACAGGAGAAGAACACAAACACAACACGGAAAAGGCAGTGGAACGCATTAAAAATAGCATGGGAGTCTGGTCCAGACTGCCCCTGGCCATGATGGGGAGAGCTGCTCTGATCAAGATGGTAGTCCTGCCCAGACTGTTACATTTCTTTGTAAATATCCTGTATGTGATCCCTAGGCGCTTCTTCGCTAGTCTCCACAGCTTGTGCAGGGGCTTTATATGGCATAACTCCAGGAACAGGGTGGCTCTCTGTAAATTACAGAATTCGTGTGACGGGGGGGAATAAACCTGCCGAATTTGGAGTCATATTACTTGGCGGGACAACTGCAATATGTGGCCAGGTGGCTGTCTGAAGAAGAAACGGCTGAAACCAGGCTGTTATGCAAGGATCCTGCTCCCTACTTCCTTAGAGAGATAGTCTGGTTATCAAAAACAAAGGTACTAGAGATGGAGAGGCTGTTGGTGCTTGGCTGGGAGGTGTGGCACAGGACATGGCAGATTGTGGGATACCCGGCTCCGTTTTCCATACAGGTGCCGCTGGTGGCGCTATGCAAAGAAAAGCCCTAACTGATAAAAGGGGTCCACAGATGCTGGGAACCGATGGTCCTGGCTACCCTGAGAGACATATGGCAGGAGGGGGAGGCACTGGAATTCCAGAAACTAATAGAGGACACCGGGGTGGATAAAGGGCAACACATTACCTACTCCAGAATCGTTAAACGAGTGCGAGAAAAGTGGCCGGCCGCAGTGTTTGCAGAGCAACCTGATGCCACCATTGAGATGATATCTGACATCTCGGAGGGTGGGCATGAGATATCCCACATAAACGAGCTACTGGGGTCCAAGGTGGGGAAGGAATTGCTCCAACTGAGGCAAGTCTGGGAAGAACAGGTGGGAGAACCCATATCGGATGGGCTATGGGACAGAGCCCAAAGATATCATAAGAAAGTGTCCCGGAACGCGAGGCTCCAACAGATCCAACTCTATGTCACACATAGAGCATATCTGACCCCCAGTAAGATTGCCAGGTTTGGTGGACAGTTGACTCAGAGATGCCCCAGGTGCGGGGAGGAGGAAGCTGGGATGTTACACATGTTCTGGTCTTACCCAGAGGTGGGAAGGTTTTGGAGAGAACTAAAGATATGCTTGGCAGGAAAAGTCATTACGCTGGAGGTGGAGTCGGCTTGGGCATGCATGCTTGGGGGCTTTCCTAGACCACGAAGTCTGAGGCACATTAGTAAGATGAAAGACCTGGCCTACATCCTGGCCAAACGGAGGATTGCAATGTGCTGGAAGGCAGCCCATAGGCCTAGGATAGAGTTGTGGTGGGCTGACCTTATGAAGTGGGCAGAGGCAGAAACGGCTGCTTGGTTCGAAGCGGTCAGCAGGGGAGGGGAGGAGGAGGTGGGACCCCTAATCGAATGGAGGCAACTGGTGGCCACAATGGCGGGCCCCTCCCAGACTGATTACAGTGATAATGACACGGAAAAGATAATGACAATAGACCCGCCTGAAAAAGAACAGGCTGCTGACACGGATACAGAGGTTCGAGTTAATGGGGCGAGAGGGAGTAGGACAGAAGAGTGTATTCTGTAATGTTATGTTGTTAAACTTAAACATGGAAGTCCTAATTATTTGTAATGTTTGATGTGTTGTTATAAAATAATTAAAAAATGTCAACAAAAAAAAACATTCAGGCCACCTGCAATTAAAGTCATGCTTATATTGGGATCTGTTTCTATTTGATCTAGTACATCTGTGATTAATTTTAAGAATGTATCTTCTTCTATTTGAGAAGGATTCCAAGACATGTTTATGATAGCCATTGCAGAAGCCATTGGATGTTGACTGTTGCCAATTTAGTATTTTAGCAATTGCATAAATATTGAATAATTAGCAAAATACCCATAAGGGTTTCCCCATTGAATGAGTTTGGCCGAGCATGTAATTTTTAAGGCACCTATTAAGCCCATCATTGGTCTTCCCTTGATGGGTTTTAAGGCAGATACCCAGCATATTTGGTAATTAGGCCAAGCTGGAGTGGAAGTCATCCACGTTTCCTGTAGTAAAATCATGTCATAATTGTTTAAGAGATTGGCATTTTCAGATTGACTTGGTGAGTATGCCCTCTGGTATTCTAGATTGCAATTTTTATCTTGTTTGATTGCTCTTCATTTGTGATCTATTTTTGTATTTCATGCTTAGTTTCTCGCCTTGCATTTATCAGCCAATCCCATTTACTGGTTGGTGTTTTCTCTCTTATCTTCTCGTAATAGACATCTCTTCTCAGATTCCCCATAGTTTCCTGACAATTGATCATTAATGGTTTATGGGGGGATGCCGATCGCTGAGAATCTCTTCTTCTCGATTTAGGTTTTTCGTCCTTGGTTAGCTTGACATTATCTTTCTGTATTGATATATCAAAGCTTTTGACGCGAATATTTTGTCTTTCTTCCCATATTAATTTTCTCAATACAAGCGAAGGTATTTTTATCAGTGCAGTATCCATTCTTTTATCTCTAATAACTGCCAGAGTTTCGATATCTCTCGATTGTATTGCTTTTGGCCTATCAATTGTTTGAAAAGCTGCTATTAGTGTAGATCTG
Organism: Ambystoma mexicanum; assembly: GCF_040938575.1. NCBI lineage: Eukaryota > Metazoa > Chordata > Amphibia > Caudata > Ambystomatidae > Ambystoma > Ambystoma mexicanum. Next base: position 393,199,241 of record NC_090921.1, on the reverse strand, counting down.
TTTGGATATGGATCTATAGATCTTCTGTCAGTCATGGACATTATGAAAACTTGATTTCTGAGTAGTCCTATTTCATTTGTTTGGTTGTCCTCTCTTGTTCTGTTTTCATTCATGCTAGGGGTTTTCTCTTGTATTTTTGTTATCTTTGGTAGCTCTATATGTTCCATTACCTTGGCTCTCAGCCTACATTACCTCCTTTTCAGGATTGCAACATTGTTGCCGTCTCTCCTTAATTGTGCTATACCTTGGGGAATTTGCATTGTTATTGGGATTTACCATGTTAAGCCACAATGTTGTGACACATTCATCCTTTTCTAACTCAACTTCAGATGCCTCTGTTGTGATGGAATATGTTGTAAGACTAATTAGAGTGGACATATCAACATCAGGTTCTATGGCTGCATCAACACATAGTTCTGGCTCATTATTCAAATTTTAACTTATCTCATGATTTGACTCCAAGTCATTATCGCAGGTTAGTTCTTTAGCCTGTTTCTTTTTTCTTTTTAGTTGTTTCCCAGCCTTGTTTCTCTTTGCATTATTGGGGACAGTTAATGCTCTTAAAAATGTTCTTTTACCCGTGGTTTGATTTTCATTTTTATCCATGGGCTGTTTCTTAGTTTATTTTGTGTTTTTATTTATTGTTATGCCTTTTTTGAGGGCGGAATAGGTCATATACCATTTCCTGTTCCTGTATTGTGGAAGATACTGCTTCATCCCCATCGCTAACTCGCATGGACACAGATGCAACATCTTCTGTTTGATCATCACCAATCTCAGCCACACATTCATCAGATGTCGCCTGTATGGAATTCATGTTTGGATCCTGAGTTCTCGGTTCGGCCTGACTGGCCAATTTACAAGTCACACACTCAGTGGTTGCATTCTGACCAACCCCGTTCCTCCATCTGGATTCCAAGACTTCCCAATTATTTTCTTGTGTTTTTTCCACAACACTCATTTTGTTTTTTATTTCTTGCATTCACAGGTTTATTTGGTTAGGTGCTGCAAAAACCAATTTAAAATTCATATTTATCTCATCATTTATAACAACATTTTGCTCAAATTTGGGTTTCGATATTCTCATAAATCTTTGTCGAGCTAAGTAGCCCGGTGTTCATGGCAGCAAGGGTAATCTCATACAATGATATATTTGAGTTTCTAAATCCAAATGACGGTCTCCAGGTTTGGCCTGATGTATTATTCCTCTGATGAGGCAGAGGAATTTAAGAGAGGGTTAACTTCTCTAGAGTTTAATATAGGCGGAGCTGTTAAATTAAAGTCATGTTGTGCAGCTCTTATTTCCTGTATATCTTTTCTGGTGCTCATTTGTGTTTCTGGCACTACAGTTTCATCATCACTCTCTCTAACAGCAGGGGCCAACTGGGCCTCAGATTGTGGGTCCATTACTTTGGCTAGTGTGTTAGTTGGGTCACATAAGGGCCTTGCTTCATTGTTTTTCCCCATCAACCTCCTGTACCTCCTTGTGTTTTGCTGTTTTAACACAGTCGAATCTGCTACCCTTAAATACCCCGTTGATCCTGGTTTCATTTACGTCACCATCATTTTGCTCTTCAAACATTCCATTTGGTACTACTTGGGAGTACAATCTAGGTGCAGTAATGTTTTCATTAGCATGCACATTTATTTGTATGACATCAGGCATACTTTCTATCGCCATTTTATTTGCATTGGTAGCATGGAGGGTAACTAGCTTTTTGGGTATACCTTTAATCGTCATTTTATTTACATTAGTAGCATGGAGTGTAAATTGCTTACTAAAGTAGTTGTCTGCGTCACAGCCCAACTGTGAATTCAAGGCCAGAATTTCCTCATCTGTCACTATTAAATCAGCAGTCGGGAATCACTAATTATTTTATTCAAATGCCCTTTATTTGAAACATAAAAGCTTGGTCGGCTTACACCACAAAACGAAAAAACATCAAACACTTTGCTTCAGCCACTGGTGCTGCCCCTTCTCGGGTCCGCTCGGCAGTAAATTGCTTTTATTAGGACAACTGCCTTTCTTGAAGCCAGCTTTGCGGTTTTCAAAGGAGGAATGAAAGTTCATGCTGGTACTTTACTGCGTTCGCATTGCGCTCTCCTGCAGGCAGTAAATGTTCCAAATCAAAGAAAACCACCAGTCGGGTGGCCGGCTCGGCGTGAGTATAGAGACACCAATGTTCAAAGAAATAAGGAATTCTCTACTCTCAGGGTCCGCTCAGCAATTCTTGGCTTTCTCGGGTTGTGCCTATGGATTTCCTTGGTACCGGGGTCTTTCAGCCTCAATACGCCCAGTGGAATCCTGCGATGTCCCCGTTCCACTCTTCCTGCTTCTCGCTCCTCTCCTAATCACAAAAAGAGAGCCCTTTTTCGAGTCCACACAGCCTGTTTCAATTGCTCCTTCCCCTCCTCCCCTCCCATAACCAGGTGTTTCCCATTCCTCTCCACCCCTCAGTGGAAACCCCTCCCTTTCCCCGTGTTTGTCTTTTGGCCTCCGTTCTGATACTGGTCTGTCCCGGTTATTATTTCTTTCATCCCACCACCCCTTTATCCTTCTTGGCTGTCTGTCACGAAGGTAAGGTAAGTGTAGCTTGTGTTTTAATTTACTTGTCAGTGCTTTGGCAGCTTTCAGTCTTTTAGCTGTTTGCTTAGGTTGGAGCAGAGGCATTCTGGGATCCGTAGTTGGTTGGCCCAGTTGATTTATGGCTGCATTGTTTCCCTTCACCCAGCCTATCCCCGTATCCGTTTCTTCCACCAGGTCACAGCAACCTGCCAACGCCAGCTCTCTCATCCAGGTCGCCCCTCGCCAGGCTGGGTTCTCAGTGACCGCTGGGTCATCTGTGAATGCTATGTCCTTATTGACAGCCGGGTTCCCTGCAAAGGCGTTGCTCTCCGTGACAGCCGGGACGATGTGTTTGATGCCTGCCATGCCTAAACCTCGAGACCCCTGAGCCCCAGCCTCACAGTCACATGGGCGGATGCTTTATTTAAACAGTTCGACATGTTTGCTATAGTGTTTGTATTCACTGGTGATACGTTTTCTTTATTCCTTTTGTTAATGGAGCAAGAAATCTTCCAATTCGGCAGCCAAAGATGCCAGATATCAGCTCCAGCCGACTTTGAACAGGCAGCGTTTTTGATTGGTTTTACCAGTTTAGGGATTTTGCCAGCACGCCTCGGATTGTCAGTGCCAGGGGAACGAAAGGTGGGCTTCTGCAAAACGTCCAAGGTGCTAGTCGGCATGGCGGTTTCCAGTATATACATGCTGCACGTAATTTACACACCAACAGGAAGAGCACTCTCGGCCAGGGGTGGACTGGGAACCAAAAGAGGCCCTGGAAATAATTTTCCAAGTGGCCCCATGTTACACATTTCAGCAAGCCCAACCATTTTCCTATGGTAACATCTGGAAAGAGCACACAAAAGAGGACCAGGGTGCAGAGGCCTACCGGGAAATCTCCAGAGTTCCCTATAGGTCAGTCCAACCCTGCTCTCTGCAAGGCACTCGTGACACAATGCTAATTCTATGCAGTGAGGGAACATGAGTGCTGCTCAAGCACAATACAATAGTTAAGCTACAAGGGCACAACAAGAGGTGCTCGATCGATCGATTATAATCGCGCGCGCGCATTCGTAGGAGTGCTTTCACTGCCTGTTGGCCTGCTTGGACTGCTCCATCTAGAGACTCAGATACTGCATTCTGTGACAAGTGTAAATGGATGTTTAAAGAACTTGGTAGGTGCATATCACCATTGGACTAATATAAATAAACGCTAGAGCTTTTATGACAACAATAGTCTCCCTTTTTCCTTCAGTTGGTGCTGACCACGCCCCCTATCCAGGGCGTTCTCAAATTCAGGCACCCATGCGCAATCGCGAGCACGCACTTGTGGGAGTGCTTTCATGGAGTGCTGTTCAGCTGAACAGCCGAGCAGCCCTCATTGTGCCTAGGCCACCGGTGAGACGCTCTGTGCAGATGAGTAACCCTCTTTGTCCTTGCATTGTTTGAGAATTACATCTTATAATTTATCTGTCCCGACACACTGTCGATAGTGTGTGATTGTGCGTGGGTGCCTAAATTTGAGAACACTGTGGATAGGCGTGGTCAGCACCAACAAGTTCTTTAAAAGTCCATATACACTTGTCACAAAATGCAGTATCCAAGTCTCTAGATTCAGCACGGGAGCAGTCCAATCAGGCCAACAGGCAGTAAAAGCACTCGACGAAAGCACTTCCACAAGTGGTTATGATGGTACATATTCCCATTTGTCATGTATTACTGGAACTTTTGATGGTGTACATTCAAGAATTCCAATAATGTTCAATTGGAAAACAAGAGTCACTGCAGCACAGAATACACTGCGTTTCACAAGAGCTAGAAATGAAGAGAAAATAGAATAACAATCGTTTTTAAAGCATTTAAGTATGATAAACTGCATAAAATAAGATCGAACCAAAAAAGTATAGAGAGTGACTATAGCACAGTCCGATAGACATGTGTTAGCAATTCTGGTGATTGGAATAAGTAAACAAATAGATTGAAACTGAATTGGCGTGAATAGAGAACAAGGCTTATGCAGACATATACAGTTTGAAAAAATGCCACTGCCAGAACATTAACTTTACTTGCGATGAGCCCAGGAGATTTTCTTGGCAGATTCTCCTTTGGGTTAAATCGAATGGGTTGCTGATCGGCTGCTATCATGCAGGAGATCTCCTTTCGTGATTATTGTTTTCCTGGTAGCTCTTAAAAGAGAAGGTGCATACATAGAATGTATGAGGCATGCTGTGGAGTAATTTAGACCTGCCCAAATAAAGATTGGCACAAGGCCACTTGAGCTGGCCCCATTTGTTTTGGGAACAGCAGCACTTCAGGTGGTTTCCGGCAGCACCCGATCTTACTGTGGTGCAGGGTATGCCCTGGTAGGCCGTGTGCATACAGGACTAGGGTGTCGGTGCACCCATGGATGCCTGGAGCATCCGGTTGTGAATTCTATGGCAAGACAGGAGGCTCCTATTATGCATTACAATCTTTACTCTGAAACCACAGCAGCAAAGAAAAAACTTTTACAAACAAAAAAGTTTGAAACACGGAACTAAATAGAGTTCATGTCAATGTAAGGGGAAACTCCCCAATCCATCATGGAGGACAGGTCATGCCCTGCAGGAGACCAATGGGCAGGGACCCTCCTCTATATAAGTCCTTTACTCCAATCCCAACTCCTCTTTCTTTGCTGCTGACACCACAGCTAAGTCACTCCTTTAGTTGGTTCTTGCATGTTAGTCAGTAGTGCTAGGCCTTATCAGTACATTAAGGCCGTAAATTGTGTAAAGCTAATATATATATATTGGTTCCTTTATTGTATAAGGGAAGTTGTTCTGCTTTAATACTGTATCTGGGAGGCCGCGTGCGGCCGTTGCTTAAATTAATGTGTTTTTGTCATTATGGTAGCAGCTGTTAGTCTGGAGCTTCTGGTGAGCGTGTACTGTTTGTTTTCTTTAACCACCGGTCTCTCTTTGATTTAGAGGTCGCCTGGCAGGGCTTGCCTTCCCTGTGATGGTTCCGCGCAGGGTCCTCTGTGGTTGTATAATTTTAAACAAAAAATGTACAAGACCATCAGTACCCCTTCAAGCCTCACTTCCATAAATCTCGACTAAAACATCTTATTGCTTGGCTCCCAGCGAGAATTGTGTGTGCTGCTAGACTCGGCCATGGCCAGTGCCGTACTCCTTCCTCTTACTTCCCAGCCTTGTGTTACCTTTTAATCCCTGTATAAAAGGGCAAACGTGCTTAAAAATGAATAATTGGTTTCCAGGGCGGTGCGCGCAGGTATGAAGGAAGCTGCTAAAGCTTCAGACCCGACGCACACGAGCATATGTGTTTGTTTATTTTTAAAATGCTTGGGATTCCAGGTGCTGTAGTGGGCTTGCCTGCCCTTTATGGCGCGCGGGCCCCGTGTTTTCAAGTGAATAGTTTAGGTAACAAAGCTTCTGCTTCACTACAGAGACACGGTGGCTCAATAATAGAGCGTCATGGTTACCAGGCAGGAAGATCTGGGTTAATTTCCCCTCATGTTCAGTACATATTTATTTATATATGTTTTAAAAGAAAATTATATATTTTAATTTCATATTTGAATAAGAATTTTGTAAGTGGCTTATTGGCAATGCGCATGTCTTTGAAGCAAGACCAGGCAGAGGAACAGGGGTTTGAATACTGCTAAGAAATATAAAAATACCAGCACCTGTCTGCAGCTTGGTTTAAGTGCTGCATATTGCGTTGGTGATTTCTTTCACTGTAGGTGTGCCATAACCTGCTCGGTGGCGGGCTTTGCCTGTGTTCTACTGCGAGGTTGCCCCGCGTGTACTGCTGATTGCCACACCCGACTAGGGTGAGCAGTTTGAGGTACACTTTCTCAGTGTACTCTTTTGATAAACAATATTTTAAGCTGTGCATGAAGCACATTAACGTTCCTATTGGCATTAGCCCGAATGGCTCAATAAGCATCAGCTTTTTATAAGGGGCCTGAGTTCGGACCCCTGTTGGAACGTAACGCCACTTTCTAGGGGTATTAGTTTGTATTTTTTATATTTATTTTTATGTTTATTTATTTATTTGGTTCTTCAAAGAAAAGAGTGTTTGGAGGGTCGTTAACAGACCTATAGGGGGGCCTACCTTCCTCTCTAGCCATCACCTACTCGCCTTCATAAGGTGTTAAAATATTAGACAGTCATGGTATCCTTATTTGCCCAGAAAATAGAAAGACCCCCAAAAGGGGGATAGATGAAGTCTAGAAGGATTGTACCGTGTGTTGTTTTGGGCTACTGAGTTTTTTCTCTTGTCTAGCTGCAGAGAGATATATCCACTAATTTCCCTAATGACGTGAATGGGCTGTGGGGCATGATGTGCGCATAGGGGCTTCCTGCTCGGCAACACCGTTTCCAGTCCTTAAAGGGTGGCGTGTTTTCCCTTTCTATTTGTCCCAATATGTCATTAAACGAGCCAATATTAAAATCTTTGGCGGGGACAAGGTCAGTTCAAAGGCAACTGTTTAGTCTTGTAAGCAAGACAACGTGGAGCAACCCAGGGTCTCACCCTGATGCAGTGTTTAGGAAATACTAGTTAATATCGGAGGTAAGATGACCTAATAATAATAAAGTTATAGCACCGCCCCTATAGCCTTTTTTCTCCCAAGACTTTGCCTATTCCGCTAATTTGTCTAGGGGTGTATAGAGATTCTCCTCTGCTAAAGGAGTACAAGCACAGTTTTTTACCCTCACGTACTAACCTAAGTCTTTTAGTAAAATTCTGTCGGCCCATAGTTTAGTTAGTACAGGACAACTCAGTCCTTTTTCTTTAGGCATTTCTTTCACAATAATAATTGCCAGCCCAGTCCCTATTTCCTTATACAAATAATTGGTGATCAAGGTGTTTCTCGTTGCAGTTTATAGATGGCTGTTTATTTTCATTCTCTTTCCCTTGACAGTTTGTCTCTTTGATCCTTTCCCCTGATCTCTGTAGATGCTGGTCAGCCTTTCAGGCACGCAGAGGTCCAGACCTCAATTTGGAAGGGACGGTGGTCCCAGTATTCCTTCCCAGTTTCAGTTTCTGAGCTCGATAATTATCCCAAGCCCCTGGCCCTCCACCAACCCTTCCCTCCCCCGCTACCCATTTAGGGTGGGGGGGTTGCCTACTAAGGTTACACCTCTGGGAGGATCTCCTGATAGTTTTTCTGTTTTCCATTTAGCAGAAGTTCTCGTTCATGACCAGTGTGGAGCTCGCGCTGGACAATTTGCTTCCCGTCTGTTCCCTTTCCACTTCACCAGTTTCCTGTTATTTCACTAATTTAGTTGAGCTACTGCAGGCTCACCTCAGGTCCCAAGAAGTCCGGATGATGCTTGTTTTTGTTTCTGGTTAAGTTTTCTCAGTTTTTCCAGTGTACAGTGGAGTTAATGGGGCCCCTCTCTTACAGTCATGGGGGTTGGTTTTATGTGCAAGAGTATATATTGAAGAGTGGTAAGGTCTCTCTTTGGGGGGGGGGGGTGTTCCTTAGGTAAGTGGAGGAAGTTTATCTTTTCCCTAGGAAGGGAGAATCTCCCTCAGTGGCATAGAGGGGTCTGGGAGGGGTGTTCTTTTCCATTCATGTTATTACGGCCTCTCTGTCACTGGGCGTTTCAGCAACTCAGCATTAGCCATCCCTGCAAGTGTCTGTCAGTACGATTGCTCAAGGAGACACTTCGTTGGTGACTGGGTACACTTAGCCGTCTGGATGGCAGGTAGACCTTTTTTGGTTCCCTCTGCAGATTGTTGTGCAATAAAGTGCTAGCACAATGTGCTGGGGGTGTCTAGATAGTTCAGATTTACTAAAACGAAGGTTAGTCCTCCTCCGTAAGGCAGCTTCATATTAACTGTTTAGTGATCAGTTTTCTTTGCAGTCTAAAGTCTTTCTCAAGACTTGGTGTTTAGTGGGTCCTCCTTCGGTTGCTTTATGTTCCCCTAGGGGTTTTATAAACCATAGGGAGGGGATAGGTCCAAGCATCTAGCGCTTCTAGCAGGGAGTTCAGGCATCATTAGGATGGGAGCAATTGGATGTAAGATAAGTTTCTCTTTGCCAGATTTGTCTCTTAAGGGTCAGGTATATGTAAATATCTCCCTATGGTCATGATAGCTCTTTTTATCAGGGGTTCAGGGGGTCTGAGGGTCTCCGTCCTTACGGCTTGACGAATTTAGCTCATCCTGAGGTTTTATCAAGGATTTGGGGAATATCTCTGTCATCAGTGTCCCCTGGTTGTGCTCTTCCTAGTAAGGATGTTATTTAACACCTATCTGCTGGGTTTCAGGTATGGCCCCTCCCTTCCATCCCGCTTCAGCCTCCAGAAGACATAGGCCCTCATTACAACCCAGGCGCTAAGGGGTTAACGGCGCTGTAAAAGGTGTCGGCGCCGTTAAACCCTTAATGCCTGATTACGAGGTCCCTTCGTGGGTGGCACTTTAACGCCTGCTTTTAGCAGGTGTTAAAAAACCAACCCGCAAAGAGACCTAGGAGCTAATTACGGCACCGTAATTTACGGTGCCGTAATTAGCGCCTTCCCCAGTCCCATTGAGCCCTATGGGGCAAAAATGGGAATGGGGAAGGGCCATGGCGGCATGGGTAATGAAAGGAAGCGCCCCCAATTTCAGCACGATCCTCCCCGCAATGAGAGACAATAAGGGACTCTCCCGTAGTGGGAATAAGACCAAGACAGAGTGCGGGTGAGCGTAAGTGGGAGTTTATCCAAAGAATAGGGCATGCAAAGAACTCTGCAACCTCCGAGAGCGCTCTGTCTGACAATAGCAAAGACAGGCGTATTTCTAATACAAAAAATGTCATCAGAACCTACACACTATAGGGGGCACAAGTTAATTGGGATTGGGTGGCGTCGACTAACTATAGGTGTTGCTGCAGCGTGGTTGGTCTTGGCGTGAGGACGTCACTGGTCAGCCTCGTGGGTTGGGTTGGGCCTGGCAGGCCAGCTTGAGGTCATCCGAGCGGTGTCGGTATGCTGGGGCAGCCTGTGACAAAGATGAATACCTTTCCTGACTCGTTTGCCCTAGGCCATGCACACTGCAGTTATTCAAGAAACGACATCTAAGTTCATCAATAAATCGCTCAGCAGTTTGTCTTATAAAATAAACGCAACACATGAGGAATGCACCTCGTGAGAGGTCCGGTGGTTGTCGGTTGGGGTGAGATTTACCTGTGTCCTATTGACCGGTATTTTAGGTCGAGGGGCTGGGCTCTGGGGCCTGAGCCGAATGATACATGTCTGTCTGCCGCGTTAGGAGTTATTGTATAAATGGGTCTCTGTGTCTTGTCCCAGTGATGGGGGTCGTCTTTGCACGGGGTCATGATTCTTGGGGTGGTCTAGGGGGAGGGTTGTGGAATTTACGAGAGGGTGCTGGTAGATCAGTGGATTCAAACGTGGGTTTATTACCGTGCTGTAAATAACACAGGTGGCGGGCTGTGGCCTTGGGTGCGGTACCGGGGCCTCTGACTCTCTGAAGCGGCTCCAGCTTGGTTGGGGGAGGTGAGGGAGCGCGGCACAGGCCTTAGCTTCTTTATCTGGCAGGCTTGGTAGGGTGGGAGGGAGAATGGCCTTGCATATATTCACAAAGGTTTTTTCCTCGTGCGTTGCTAACTTTTGAATGCAGAACTTTTATAATGTTCCGCCTTATTTTGATGTTATTTAAACACACATATATATATCAATTTCGTTACACATTTCTTTAATACAGTCGGTCCGAGTACCTTTTCGTTACCTAACATTATATTTACTACATGGTGTGATTATTTTATGTACATTAGACGTTACACGAGGTAGTTCTAGGTTATGGCCTACAGAAATTGATGCTCGCTGCTTTAGGTGATTAAGAAAACATATATGAGTTCAGGTTTCTACATAAAATTGTAAGAACACTTATACAGATAAAGGCTATACATTTGGTCGACATCTTTCTCTGTGGTTATAGCAGCACTAGTCCAGACCTGGGGTGGTATCATGTAACGTTACATCTTTATGGTTTATTCACAGTTTACAGGATCTGTTTAAACAGAGGTAGTTCGTTAATACCAATACTTGAATTATTTTCTACTTTCTTCAGATAGTGATGCTTCAGCTTTTTTCCCGTCACCCCGGCCTCGCGGACCAGGTCATGCGGGGTGCAATATTACATTGTGAACGATAAAATGTTACAGTGTTAGCATCTCGGGTTAGCTCATACCCGACTTTCTCATGGGAACGCGCTCGCAGCGGATCTACCAGGGCTACTGCGGCGGTGGAGATGCATGAAAGGCCCTCCAAAGGTGGGGGCCTCGTTACAGTGTGCTGAACTCAGGCCATGTTTGCTAAACAAGATGGCTTCTAGGCCTAACTGAATTTTGGTATATGCAGGGAACGGATATGTGTGGGCAATGTCGTCGGCGGGTGACCCCTCCTCCACCTGGGCCCGGGTGGCATGAGGGGACGGCCACCGAGTCATGGTCCTCACCTGGGGAGAAGGCTGCAGGTGAGGAGGGCCTCGCGGCCAGTCCTCCCCTACATTTCCCCCCTTTCGTTACTAAAGTAACGAATTCTTTAGCTCTTCTAATCTTCTACATTCTTGCTCCTCTATCACTGCGTCATCCCATGCAGGTGTTCCTTTTCTAGGCATCCAGGCTCTGCATACCCCCCTCAAGCTCTCACCTCTTCTAGCATACTCATCTGGGGTACATGTTAAATATATACAGTCACCAGTTTCTTCCAAGTCTACCCAGACCTCCTCATACCATTCCAGTTCCACATCTCGGGGTTCTTTGATAGTGGTGTGCCATAGTTTATCTACTATGTACTTATCACGGCACATAGGCACTAACTGGTATCTGGGAGTGTTATCTGTTCCTGTCTGTACATGTACTTCTTGTGTCGCCTTAATTGTACCACCAGAGTTGCCCATTGTCACCATCATCATTGCACCGTTAGGGACTGCGTTAGCACAACATCGGAGGCCCACCTGGCACAGGCAGAACACCACGAGGAGGACCACCACAACTGGTATCAAGAACTTCATCGCCATTCCAAGCCATGAGGGAACCCAGGAGAAGATATTGTCGAACCATGAGCTATCTTTAGCCCCACCTTCCAGCTTCATCTTCTCTCCCAGGTTATGTACTGCTTCAATGACGTGGGACAGGGACCCATTTTCTGCGTCTTCAGAAGGTACGAACGTGCAGCACGCACTTCCTATTTTTCGGCAAACACCTCCATCGATCGCTGTTAGCAGGTCCAGAACATACCTGTTCTGCATGGTCATTAGTCGCAGAGCTCGTAGTTCCACCTTTATTATGTTGAACCCTTCTTCAGTGTCATTGGCCAGCTGGATCAGTTCCCACCGTGTGATCTGGAGCCATTTTGCATTTGCTCTTGCTTGGACACTTGAAACTAGTGAGGCAAAAAATGTTTCCACGGAGCTAAACAGGCGATACCTGTCTGGGATCTGTGCCAATAAATCGGATGATGCTTGTGATATGTAGTTTGATGCTCGCTTGTTCCGTGATAGCTCCTCTTCTTTCCCTCCGGAGGACAGGACATAGAGGTGCGCTTCTGCAGTGGGAGACGTCGCATCCTTGTTCATGTTTCCTTGCGTCCTTTTATTTTCGTCGACGTGACTTTCTGGAATCACCATTAGGGCCGAATGCAAAGTGGCCATTGAGCAGCTGCCACTCCATGCCTGGGGGAGGTGCAAGTAAGCCTGATTCCCGCATACCCAGTATGTGTCCATTAGTGCTGCTGTTCCTTTTTTCATGTCTGGGATGGTGAGAGTTTTGTTACAGTTTTTATTCGTTCCCATTGCCACTTTTCCTTCTCCCTTGAAACATAGTTCGTTTTGTATTTCACTTTGTAGCTTGAAGGGTTTCTCCATCGCTGTTACCCATGTTAGTTTAGAGATGTGTTCTTTCCATATTGGTAAGCACGTTTTTTCCATCCACCGCAGCTTGTCTGGTTGGACACCTCTCAGTGCTTCCGCTTTGCACAGTACTTCTTCATCTTTCCATTTGTTTTCGGAAAACAGCGTCCCTTGTATTGTAAAGAAAGGTTCTTTAAGACAGACCACTCCAGACGCTTTTGAATAGCACGTTTTGTTGTCCTGTATCATTTTGAAAGAGACATCGTGTGCTTGGAAGGTGTTCTTTATTCTACACAGTGTGAGATGAAGGAGACATTGGGCATCCACAATGGGCAATTCTCTTGGCAACAACACTTTGGGTGTACCTGATGCATGGGGGATGAGCGAACAGACATAGCAGCTTTCATTGGTTGTCTGTTTAGCTGTTGTACTCATATCTGCATACCATTTATTTGCTTGGTGGGGGTGTCGTGGGTCTTCCATCTTGTCTAATCCTAACCCATAATACTCATCATACCCCCTCCTGCTTGTCTCTCTTCTTCGCCTACTTCTCTCCCCCCTCCTATACCTTTTAGTTTCGATAGGTGAAATAATAGGCCCCCCTCTCTCATTCCCACCCCCCTTTTCCAATTCCTCATATAGGAGCTTGTGTTCTGTCATCGTAATTACTTTTCCATTTTCCTCAATAAACAACAAATCGCTGTTTTGTATCGGGGCGGGAAGGGTAGTGGGGCTGTTATATATTTCAGGTAGGGGCATTGTGTCATTTTCCATATCTTTATATCTTGATTGTGACGGGGCAGCAGTCGGTGGTGCAGTGTAGTAACCCCATACAAGGCGTGATCCATCCCAGACCAAAAAATCACCTTCTTTAATATTCATACTTGTAATTGAATTCGTGCCAGGGGCAAGGGTGGTGTTACTCCCCCCTCCCCCCTCGTTCATCTCGGTAGAGATGAACGCTATGACCCAATATGTCACTAGGCAAAATATTGAGATGAAGAACACAATAACACACATTGATAAACCACATTCGTATGAATATGTCAATCTATCTACTAACATTTCTCTAAATCTAACAAATCTATTAGTTGCAGGCTGCCCATTCGATGCCATAGTAAATCCTGTTTGAAACATAAAAGTGCATTAAGTACAAGCATGTAAACATTTATAACGTTGTGACATTTTTTCGACAAAGTATGGGAGTGGGTGAGGGAGGGGGTGTGTCCACAGACAAGGTAACTTTACAATCATTACTATCCGTACATTATTTCATATGTAAAGAGGAAAGTCGAGAGGAAAAAAAAACTTCTCCAAAACCAAAAAAAAAAAAAACCCACAAAAACCTTCAAAAGTTGTAAAAAATTATATACATATATATATATATACATATTTATTTCAGTACACTTGTCGTGCGCCAGTCGCGTTCAATGTTCATCACTTAATGCACACAAAATTCCCATCATTCATTCTGCACAACTTCATTGTCCGCAGTTGCCTGTGCCTCGTCCTGTACCTCACCTTCCACGGCGCTATAAGCTCTGCGTACGTCTGTCAAATGTACCCAGTATCGTAGGCCCTTCACCTTTACTGCTGTGGGTGTGCAAAACACTACCTCATAAGGGCCATGGAAACGTGGCGCATTCCACCTTCGCACAAAACTTCTGACATATATAAGGTCACCAGGCATTAGTTGTAATGGTTTTTCAGGCAGTGTCTCTGTTTCTGTTGTGTTCCCCTCCTCTCTTGTAGAGGGGGGGGCTAGTTGCTTCGCAATTACGCGCGCTGCCCGTGTCAGTTTTTTCAAGTACTCTGTGAACTCCTCTCCCAATATCGCTGCACTTCTGTGTGCATCAGAACGTTCACGGAGAGGCGAATGCGCTGTGTGCATTCTCCTTCCCGTGACGATCTCATGCGGGGACAAATGGTGGTCTTTACTTGGCTGATTTCGTAACTCAAACAGGGCCAAAGGCAGGCAGTACATCCAGGTCTTTTTAAGGGAAAAACACAGTTTTGACAACCTGCTTTTCAACAGACCGTTCATCTTTTCCACTACGCCATTACTTTGAGGATGATAAATCGAACATAATTTGTGCTTTATTCCCAGTAGCGTAGTCACTTCCTTTAATAGTTCATTAACAAAATGCGTGCCGTTGTCTGAGCTAATAACTTCGCAAATCCCCCAGCGCGGGAACACTTCCCGCACTAGGAACTTCGCGGCGCCCTTCGCATCAGGGCGCGCACAGGGGCCTGCCTCCACCCACCTCGAAAATGGACATACAACCACAATCATGAAGCGAGCCCCGTTACATCTTTCTCCCATGTCTACATAATCAATGTGGAGCTCTCTGAATGGGCCATTTGGTTTTGGTATCGTTCCTCTCAGTGTGCGCAATGTCATACCTGAGTTGTAAATCTGACATGTCGTGCATTCTAAAGCCAGCCTTGTGATGTGTTCATGGAGGCAAGGTGCAAACCAATCTTCTTGTATGTCCGCCATTATGTGTTGCTTTGCGTTATGTGCGGGAAAGTGTAGTTGTTGAAATGCTATTTCTAACAATGTAACTGGCATTACCGCTTTTCCTGAACTTTTTTGTCGCCACAATAAATCAGTCGGCGATTTGCTGCATCCCCTCTTAGTCCACAGCAATTTTTCTTCTGCACTAGCTCCCTCTTGCAGCTCTATTATTTCCTGTGTGGGCATCATGTTGTATCCTGTGGGGACCTCTTGGCTTGCTGTGTGGTGCAACATGTACTCTCCTACTTCACCTTTCTGTAAATACGAAGCTTCTTTGGCAGCGGCGTCTGCTGCCGCGTTCCCCAAAGATATAAAATCTGTATTTGTGGTGTGGGCTTGGCATTTTACGATGGCCACTGCCGTGGGGTCTTGCAGGGCCTCAATCAGTTCTTTCAATAATTCTGCATGCTGAACCGGTGTTCCATCTGCTCGTCGAAACCCTCTCCGCCCCCACCGTGCCAACCCGCCGTGTACTGTTGTTGTCATGTATGCTGAGTCGGTATATATTGTCACTGCGCACCCCTTGGCGGCATGCAATGCTTCTATTAGCGCTATTAGTTCTGCTGCTTGTGCTGAATAGTGTGATGGGAGGCGGTGTTGCACTAGTGTCTCGTATTCATCTTCCTCTAATCGTACAACTGCCATACCCACATGTTTCTCTCCTGTCTCCATGTCTATTGAAGCTGACCCGTCCACGAAATACACCTCTCCCTCGTTCAGGGCATTCTCAAAAATCACTTGATCCTGACCTTCGTCACCTGTGTATGTAGCGCAGTTGTGGTTCTGCATGTCCTCTACGGTGCACGCCTCTGTGATGAATGTGGCCGGGTTCACTGTTTTACATCTTACTATGTGGATGTTTGCGCTGGACAGTATTATTTCATATGCTGTGGCGCGTTGTGTCGTCAATGTGCTCTTTGATCGCTCTAATATTGCAAAGAGTGAGTGTTCCACAAACAGTGTCACAGGACAGCCCATCACTATCGTGGCACTTTTCTCAATCGCGAACGCGGCTGCAGCTAGGGATTGCTCGCACGCGAAATGACCTTGCATTACTGCGTCTAGGGTGCCACTATAGTAAGCCAGTGGTTTGTGCCCTAACGATGTCTTTTGTGTCAGTACTGCTGTCATCAGTGTTCCTTTGCAGTGTGAAAATAAGAAGAATTCGCGCCCATAATCTGGATTTGCCAGTACTGGAGCGCTTGATATCAGCTCTTTTAGTGAGTTAAATGCTGTGTTCATCTCTTCTGTCCATTCTATGTGTTTGTTTTCCTGCTGTGCCTCTTTTAGTGCCTGTAACAAGGGCCTTGTGTATGCTCCATAATCCAATATCCATGCTCGGCAATAGTTGCACATACCCAGAAATGTCTGCATCTCTTTTACTGTTTTGGGCTCCCCAACTGCTCTAATCGCCTGTGCCCTGTCTGGTATGATCCGCTTGCCATCCTTTGATATCAGCTGTCCCAAGTATAGGACCTCTGTCAGACAGTATTGTAACTTCCCCTTGTCCACCTTGTACCCTTTATTGGCCAATAATGTCAGGAGTGTTATTGAGTCCTTTCTACACTCTTCCTCAGTTTGTGCACAGATCAATAAATCATCAACGTACTGAATCACTGTGCTTTCTACAGACAAATTCCCCAGATCTTCATGTAGTACCCTGTTGAATATGCTTGGGCTCTCGCAATATCCTTGTGGTAGTCTGCAGTGTTCGAACCTCCTCCCCCCTAGTGTAAACGCTGTTAAGTACCTGCTCTCCTCTGCTAAGGGAATCGAGAAAAATGCATTTTTTAAGTCAATAACTGTGAAGTGGGATGCCGTTTTCGGAATGTTGCACAGTATTGTCGCCGGGTTCGGCACTAAAGGGAACTCTTTCTGAATCACATCATTGAGTGGGCGTAAATCCTGTATCATCCTCCATGAACCTCCCTTCGCCTTTTTAATCGGGTAAATGCATGTGTTGCATGGGGAGTTTGAGGGCACTATTATTCCTTGTGCTAGCAGTGCATCTAGTGTCTCTCTGATCCCTTCTTCTGCTTCGCGTGACAATGGATATTGTTTTACCCGGGGTAGAATTGCTCCCGGTTTCAGTTTTATTACCACAGGCTGAACCCCATGTAATAACCCCACATCATGGGGGCCATTTGTCCATAGGTTAGTGGGTACTAACCTCATGTCGTCATCAAAAAATGCATGTGGTGCTCCTACTACTGCCATTAATTCAACTTGAGTTTTTCTGGCTGTAACTACAATGTCACACGGCATTGCTAGTTCCATCACTATTTCGCCATCTGTCTCAGTGTCAGAAAATAGCTCCTCGTCCGAGAGCTCCCTCAGTGGGATATTTGCATTTGTACACAGTACTGTCCGCCACTCACATCCTTCCATGTCAACGCCAATCACACATATTCTGTTTGCTGACACGTGTACTGCGTGTAAATCCAACGATAGCACTGACCCGGGAGCAGTGTCGGGGCTTGCTATGGGGCGGAAGAGGAATTCGGCTGGAATCCTCCAATCCATCCTTTTTAGTTCTGGTACTATGAGAGCCAAGGTTCTCATGCCCTCAACAAACATCTCCTCGTTTCTTGGTAACCCTCTGATCTCTTGCATGATTGTGTGGCCGTGTATTACCGCTAATATGCGGAGGGGGCATATGCCTGGCGTCGAACATACGATACCGCTCCCTGTGAATGATATTGTCATATTTAGTTTGCTTAAGAGATCTCTCCCCAGCAAATTAATGGGAGAGTGTTCATAGTACAGTAAGGGTGCTTTCACTGTTTTACCCCCCACTGTCACATCCAATGCCTCTGTGTAAGGAACTTCAATTACAGCCCCAGAGAACCCCTGCGTCTCTAACGTTCTATTAGATAACGGGAACCGGCCCTCTCTAATGCATGATTTCTCCGCTCCCTAATCCACCATGAATATGAACTGCTTGTCTCCTATCTGCGCTCCTATCAATGGTTCCTCTGATGCATTGTGGGTCGTAGATAGTACTGGACACGCAAGTGCTCTCTGTGGGCTGTCCTATGCGGGGTGTCTCATTGCCCCCCCTTGATCAAAAATGTTCCCCGAAACTACTGACACCCCGCTGTAAGGTGCGGGAGCAGGCGCTCCGTTAGCTACTGTGGCGAAAGTGTTACCTGGCGTGTATTGCATATTGTCATTATTCTGTGGGTGGTTTTGTGTTCTGTACTGATGTCCGTGTAGTTGTGCGTTACTTCTTTGTCCTACATTTTCTGGTTGTTGGTATTGTCCCATGGGGAGGCCGTAGGGGCTTCCTGGGTGGGGGTGACCGTACTGTTCTGTCTCCTGGAACCCGTTGTTTTGTCTGCTCCTGCACTCTCTTGAGTAGTGCCCCCATCTCCCACAATTCCAGCAGCTCCCCTGTGGACCTCTGGGACCCTGCCACCCATTTCCTCCCATTCCTCCATACCCTTGTCCTCCTCTTCGGCCCCTGTACCCACCTCTTCCCCCTCTTGGGGCCCACTCTTGCCACGTTGGACCTCCGTTCTGCTCCTGCTCAGTCCACTGTCGTTGTCCTTGTCCTGCCCAATTTGCTGCTATTCTTCCTTGTATTGCTATTTGCCCCTCCTCTCCTTCGTCTCCCTCCCTCATGAGTGGGAGCCCTGCTACCGCTGCTGCAACCTTCACCAGTTTTGATTGTACCAACTTCGCCTCGTCTGCCAACCTTTTCTGTGCTACTTCCCTCTCTCTCTCTTTGATCCTTTTGCAATGGTGCACTATTATACTTTGGATCTCTGGCCACCCCTTTGCCTCAACGCCCGCTATTTTATCGAGTGCCTTCTGCACCTCTTTTGGGAGCCCTCTCTTAATGATAAAATAAAATAGAGATGTGGATTGGTGCCAGGGCGTGCCCGTTTCCGCTCTCCACATCTCCTGCACCCGGAGAATGTAATCCATAGCATCCTCCCCGTCATTCATTGTACATTGCATTACTGACTGTAAATCAGGGGTATCTGGGAATGTCTCCCGCAGTGCGTCCCACACCCTTGCTCGTACCGTATTAAAGGAAGCCCCATCATGGCGATCACAGTCCAACGTCACGGCCGGGAAACCAGCCTTAGCCCATACTCTGTCCGCTTGATCTCCTACTGCGGTTACTAGTAGGCTTTTCACATCGCCTACTGCCAACGGTATGCCGGCGGTATGTTTCTCAAATGCATATATCCACTTGCTCGCCCCTCCTGACAGCTGGGGCAATAATTTCATTAAATTAGCCTTATCCATCTGAGCCCATGGTATATAGTTTGGTCTCCCCCCCCCTCTGTGTATCAATGGAAGTTGTAACTTCCCTTTTGCGGTTGCACCCTCCCTTTCCTTAGTCGCTGCTGACTCCAATGACGCCATCTTCCCCACCCTATTTCTTAGTCGTCCCATCCATTCGTCGTCTATAGTCCCTAGCGAACATGCACCGTCCACTTCCTCGCTTTCCCCTCCCACTGCCATACTCAACCTATCACTCTCATCCAACCCTCCTCTGACATCACATAAGTCCTCTCTGATCCCTCTCTCTCGTGATACATCACCAATGCTCCCTTCTACTGCTCCTATCTCTATTATTCGTGTCGGCTCTTCCTCAATTCTGAACAGTATTTCCCCCTTTTTCCATCCCTCCTCAATTTGTCTACTTTCGCTCGACGCTCTAGACGTGCGTCCTGATTGTGTAGGGGCGCACGCCGTGCGCTCACATATGTCTTTTATTCTTGAGAGTTCATCCCTTGCCACAGTAAGCCTCGACTCTAAGTCACTCGTTAGCTTCTCTATATCCACCCTCTGTGTGCTTCCCTGGGCGCGCTCTCTGGTGCTTTCGTATGGCGGGGGGGCTGTTGGTCTTTGTGGTGTACCAGTTGTGGGGGGAGGCACATAAGTAGGATCGCTATATCCTGCTGCGGGGGCTGGTTTAGGCAATATCGGGTACAAACTAATCACCTCCGCAGGTTGTTCTGTACGTAGCTGTTCCTTTTCCTCTCTTGGAATCATCAGTGGATTATCTGTGGTGGAAGGTAGATCAATATTTGGTGCCGGAGCTTTGGGTGGGGGTACTTCCTCAAACAATCTCCAGAGGTCTAATATCTCCTTCCTATTTTGCCATTGTTTCCCCTTATACTTGAGGCTAATGCATGCTCGTACCATATCAAGAACGCTTTTGTCAAAAGACCCTCCCTCGGGCCAAATCTGGGGCAGACCCTCCCCTTTCAATTCTGTTACCCATTGATCGTGATATTTATTTATTCGTTCAGCGTATCCCGGTAAGCTCTTACAAATGTGTGACAAGGGAGTTTCGGCCCCCATCCTCTAAATCACTAACACAGCCGTGTCCACCTTCTTTACTTTTAGTTAGGTGTAGGTATGTGTATGTATACCTTTATGGCACAGACAAGAGCGGACGTCTCAAAAATTATCACCCAACTTTATTCACTGCGCAAATCCTTTCTCACTCACCATAGCTCATCTCCTTCCCATTCCCATACACTCTCATGTGATTTCACTTGCAACTGATCAATTACTAGTTATAGTCAACACTCTCTGGCACCACCTCGCGGTCAACCGTTCGTCTCCAACACTCACACGGTGCGCGCACCCTTCACAATGCTTTTCCACTCACACCTCGTCTTTTTTCCTCCCTTTCCTCCCTGGCCAGCTGTCCCTGTTTTTCTGCTAAGGTTACTATGTTCACGTCTGTACGTGCCACTACTTAATCCCCACTCCTACAAATGTGCTCCCTATTTTATAGTTCTTCTACAAGTATATTTACCTTATACCCTTTTCGCTTTCTCCCCCTGCCCCGTGGAATGGAAAAAAGAAATAGAGAGAGTAGCAATCACTAAAAAATATTCCCGGTGTCTCCTTTTGCCAGACACCAATAACTTATTTCTTACTTCTTCATATATTCCCAGTACTAGTTTAGATAGCACTATGCGGCGCCGCCTTCCACCCCCTTTCGGAGCTAGGTTTCCGTCACTTCTACCACTTCACTTATTTCTTACTCCTAATGGCCATATGCAAAGAAAAGATAAAGAAAGTTTCAAGACCCGTCTTTAGTAGACCCCCGTTATTCTTCTCCTCTACCTGTCCCCGTTCTCCTGTTATAATTTCCCCTCCCTTCCCCTTTACGATCGCTCGCACTCAGTACTCACGTGCCCGTCTTGAACCGATAGTCTCCGAAACTGGGTCCGTCCAGGCAGTGTCACCGGTAACTCAACGGTCAGCCCCTGGCTCCGGCGAGCGGCACTCAAAGGGGATTTTTTTCCAATCGGGATCCCGTACCCTTTCTCATTGAGTGCGCACTTCTTATTGTGCCAGTCGCCGTTGGCGGGCAGCCTCCCGGAGCCGGCTCACCGTGCGTATCCCTTCTCGACCGGAGATTCTCGTGCCACAAGGGGGTCGTTAAAAAGGAGTTAGGAAAAATAATTTGGAGATATCACGCTATCGGGGTCACCACTGAAAGGAAGCGCCCCCAATTTCAGCACGATCCTCCCCGCAATGAGAGACAATAAGGGACTCTCCCGTAGTGGGAATAAGACCAAGACAGAGTGCGGGTGAGCGTAAGTGGGAGTTTATCCAAAGAATAGGGCATGCAAAGAACTCTGCAACCTCCGAGAGCTCTCTGTCTGACAATAGCAAAGACAGGCGTATTTCTAATACAAAAAACGTCATCAGAACCTACACACTATAGGGGGCACAAGTTAATTGGGATTGGGTGGCGTCGACTAACTATAGGTGTTGCTGCAGCGTGGTTGGTCTTGGCGTGAGGACGTCACTGGTCAGCCTCGTGGGTTGGGCCTGGCAGGCCAGCTTGAGGTCATCCGAGCGGTGTCGGTATGCTGGGGCAGCCTGTGACAAAGATGAATACCTTTCCTGACTCGTTTGCCCTAGGCCATGCACACTGCAGTTATTCAAGAAACGACATCTAAGTTCATCAATAAATCGCTCAGCAGTTTGTCTTATAAAATAAACGCAACACATGAGGAATGCACCTCGTGAGAGGTCCGGTGGTTGTCGGTTGGGGTGAGATTTACCTGTGTCCTATTGACCGGTATTTTAGGTCGAGGGGCTGGGCTCTGGGGCCTGAGCCGAATGATACATGTCTGTCTGCCGCGTTAGGAGTTATTGTATAAATGGGTCTCTGTGTCTTGTCCCAGTGATGGGGGTCGTCTTTGCACGGGGTCATGATTCTTGGGGTGGTCTAGGGGGAGGGTTGTGGAATTTACGAGAGGGTGCTGGTAGATCAGTGGATTCAAACGTGGGTTTATTACCGTGCTGTAAATAACACAGGTGGCGGGCTGTGGCCTTGGGTGCGGTACCGGGGCCTCTGACTCTCTGAAGCGGCTCCAGCTTGGTTGGGGGAGGTGAGGGAGCGCGGCACAGGCCTTAGCTTCTTTATCTGGCAGGCTTGGTAGGGTGGGAGGGAGAATGGCCTTGCATATATTCACAAAGGTTTTTTCCTCGTGCGTTGCTAACTTTTGAATGCAGAACTTTTATAATGTTCCGCCTTATTTTGATGTTATTTAAACACACATATATATATCAATTTCGTTACACATTTCTTTAATACAGTCGGTCCGAGTACCTTTTCGTTACCTAACATTATATTTATTACATGGTGTGATTATTTTATGTACATTAGACGTTACACGAGGTAGTTCTAGGTTATGGCCTACAGAAATTGATGCTCGCTGCTTTAGGTGATTAAGAAAACATATATGAGTTCAGGTTTCTACATAAAATTGTAAGAACACTTATACAGATAAAGGCTATACATTTGGTCGACATCTTTCTCTGTGGTTATAGCAGCACTAGTCCAGACCTGGGGTGGTATCATGTAACGTTACATCTTTATGGTTTATTCACAGTTTACAGGATCTGTTTAAACAGAGGTAGTTCGTTAATACCAATACTTGAATTATTTTCTACTTTCTTCAGATAGTGATGCTTCAGCTTTTTTCCCGTCACCCCGGCCTCGCGGACCAGGTCATGCGGGGTGCAATATTACATTGTGAACGATAAAATGTTACAGTGTTAGCATCTCGGGTTAGCTCATACCCGACTTTCTCATGGGAACGCGCTCGCAGCGGATCTACCAGGGCTACTGCGGCGGTGGAGATGCATGAAAGGCCCTCCAAAGGTGGGGGCCTCGTTACAGTGTGCTGAACTCAGGCCATGTTTGCTAAACAAGATGGCTTCTAGGCCTAACTGAATTTTGGTATATGCAGGGAACGGATATGTGTGGGCAATGTCGTCGGCGGGTGACCCCTCCTCCACCTGGGCCCGGGTGGCATGAGGGGACGGCCACCGAGTCATGGTCCTCACCTGGGGAGAAGGCTGCAGGTGAGGAGGGCCTCGCGGCCAGTCCTCCCCTACAGTAATTACCGCCCCGCAACCTTGGAATGGGGCGGTATTTCCCCATTCCACCATGGAGGACTCGTTACAACACCGGCACCAACCATGGTGCTAATAGCGCCATGGTTTAGCGCCCGGGTTGTAATGAGGGCCATAATCTTTGTTGGGTTTAGAAAGGTTTACTGGTATAAAATGGTGTACTTAAGGACAGGACTTGGGGTACACTTTTCTGGGTGCACAAGGCCCTCAAGCCTTTTGCTTTTTAGCTCCACCTAAGCTAGGTGGTCCTATAACATGTCAATAAGGTGTCCCTTTGACTCCCGCTTGGGCCTTCTACCAAAGGTTTGCTGTTCCAATTCTGTTTCTCCAGGGTAGTGATGTGATGTGTTTTGATTCTATTATGATTCCTTTCATCTACACATGGGATGAAACCAACAATCCTTTCACCCCACAGGTGAGGGGGGGGGGTAAAATTCTTTATCTCCAGGAGAAATAAGTGTTTAACTTCTTTCGTTTATTGTCTAGGTACCATAAGTCTGTCAATCTGGAAAAATGAATACCCTTCATTTGAATGATAGACATAACTGGATGGCCGTGGGCCAACCGTCTTATACACCGAATTGGAGAAATATGAACTGCTATGCTTGACCGACGAGCGGCCATTTTAAATGTAGTAAGAATCGCCATTTTGCGTGTTAACCATTGCTCATTGCTTTTTGTCTAAAAACTGCTTTGCAGCTTGCAATTCTTGCGGATTCTGCTTACTCTGCCCAACTGTTAACATTGTTGTCTGACTATGAAAGGACAAGGTCGCGGGACTGAAGAGTTTGCTGAAACTCCTCATGAGTAGCCCAGAGAGGAATGCCCACGCTCCTTCTCTGTAGCCTTGGGAGGAAGCCCCAGGGCATTTAATCACTTCACAGCTGCCAGCCAGTCTCGTACGATGGTAGAATATGTTAGAATAATACAGTTAAAGGCTTGAATTATGCTTCTCTTACGGCCCCCCCTCGCAAAACCCTTTAGAACGTGTCGGCTCCCAGGACACGAATAGTACCTCATAGATAGCAAAGCTTGGAATGTGGCTCTTCCCCTGTGTACAGATTGCTTCCAAGAACAGAACCACTGTCTTCTAAAAGATGCCTCCGCACTTTCTAAATTGCACATTGTTACTAGAATAGACATCGAAAGCATTATAATCGTCATACTCTTCGGATATGTTCATCGTCATCCCGAGTTCAAAGGAACTTAATACAGAGGGGTGTTGAACATGACTTTGCTGATTGTATGATATGCATTTTGTATATATGTAACTGATGTACGTAATTCGCTCTCTTGCGTCCCTCGAGGTCTAGGAAACTCATGTCGCGGGGCGTCAGATCAGAATTGGCCAATTGATACTATCTTTTGCTTGCAATAAACCCTAGCATTGGGAATTTGAAACCTCGTGTCTGGCGCATCTTTTCGTGTATGGTCATTGCCTTGTTTCCATAGCACGAGGGACCCCAAGGGGCCCCTTTCAAGTCGGTATGACTTTAAATGTTTTAAATGTTTGATGTTGAAGACAAAGGAGCTTATTATTCCTATGTTTTCTCCTGCCTATTACTATAGCAAGACTTTTGTCTGGTGTCTCCCCAACCCCGCCCCTCATTTTAACCAGTTGGTTTTGGTGGCCGGTGAGGAACACTGGAATTGGCACATCTTCCTAGTTCTTTGCAGTTAAGACTGCTATGCCTTAGGACAGTTATTGGGGCAGCATTGCCTGGGTGAATATATTTGAAAGCAGTTGATTGGTCAAAATAGAAACATTTAAACCACTTCTTCTCCTATTATTATTATTATTATTATGGTATTGTCACTATTGTATTGATCATGTTGTAATTAATATGATGCAAGGGCTTCAAACTTTCATAATAGGAGCCTCCTGTCTTGCCATAGAATAACTAATCCCCCTCACTAGCGTGAGAAGGGGGTTTAGATTCTATTGACAAGGAGGCGAGTATTATACCACCCACCCTTAATATGATATGATATGGCATTTATAGCGCTCCTATACACAGGTGTTTCAAGAGAGAACATTCTTTAGTTTGTTGTTCTTCCCATCCACCCACCCTTCTTTGTTGTTCTTACACCTTCGGGCTGAGATGTTCTGTTTAGGAACATTAGTAACAGTTACAAGATGTGGAGAGTGCGTGATCCGAGAGCTTCACTGGATTGCATTATCATCTGGTCTACGGAGTGGACGTCTGGTTCAAGACAGCTACAGAAAGAGGCATGACCTGTCCTCCATGATGGATTGGGGAGTATCCCCTTACATTGACATGAACTCTATTTAGTTCCGTGTTTCAAACTTTTTTGTTTGTAAAAGATTTTTCTTTGCTGCTGTGGTTTCAGAGTAAAGAATGTAATGCATAATACTCGCCTCTTTGTCTTTAATAGAATCTAAACCCCCTTCTCACGCTAGTGAGGGGGATTCGTTATTGGCATGTGCGGACCCTGGCCACTATGCTGGGATGAGGGCCTCACGGCAACAAGGCCTGCAGGGCCGTGATCACACGGTGCAGGCCTGCGGGCACATAATGAGAGACAGAGGCAGTAATTCCATTCTTGGAGTCTCCCGCCATACTACTGCAGGTGCGTGCAGGGGGCTCCTTTTATTCACATCAAGTCATGACGCAGTGATGACACATCTGAAAGCAGCCAGACACTACACTCTTCCTTTTTCATTACAAATGAAATAAACACAAATATCACTGGGCATTAAGTAAATTAAGTCACGAACCGTGATACTTTCAATTATAGGCACAACACAATAACCACCTACAATGGAACACAGACCAGGGCAAACACCAAACACATACTGGGCAGATTATACAGACATTGAGGGTGACAGTTAGGACTGCTGGTAGCATGTTGGGGGTTTCAACACATTATACGAGACCCTTTATTAACCTGGTGTGAGTGAACCTTCAACCACTGAATGACACCATTGTCAGCTACTGGCACCATATAGAACATGCCGACAAACTGAAGGAGCACAGCTTCACACGCTCTCTAACTGAGGCCAGTTTAGTCATGCCCAGAATATGCAGGCTTGCAGCATTTAGATAGATGTTTACTGAGTCCCCTTTAAGCATTTGCGGGACTGCAGGAGACCAGTTGAACTTGCATTGGTATCAGTTCAGGACAGGCCTTACCACAGCACAAGGGCAGTTGATGGCACAGTTACGAGGCCAGCAAAGCCACACCTGGGAGCACCAGGGGCCACATCGACCTCGTCCATGGATATCGGGGCAGGCAGTGTCAGGGTGACAGGCAATTGCTTGTTCAGCTCCCCCAGGCAGGACCCCAAGAAACCCTTATCCAGGTGACCAGGACACAGCCACCGCTATTGGATCCAGTTCCTGGGATCGGGGGACCAGTGAGGGAGGATCACCTGGGTAGGGGAACCCAGGATTATGCACAGGGGAATGCTCCAGGTGAGACGCAGTGTTACACAGGTGAAGAAGACGAGGAGGATGAAGTTTTTATAGGTTGTTCCAAGTCAACCTCCCTTCCACCCAATGTATCTCCCTTACTAGAATCCAACAACCCCTCCGCATCTGGTAAACCTATTAAGAACCCAAACCCTGTTACAGTAGGAAACAACATCTCCCAGAATCCCTGTTTTCCTGTTGCTTACCCGAGTACTCCCAGTCATTCTTCTCCACCCCTCTCTGATTTTTATTTCCCGAACTCCCAGTCTGCTTTGACAAAACGCTACCCTTTCCACAATCCCTCCTATTCATTTCATGACAATAATCCCGGTCATTCCCTCGATAGATCTTCAAACTATTATTTTACGGATATTTCCCATTTGTTTCACAAACCCTACAAATCTCACCCATCCGAGTTTACCAACCCCCATAGGACAAGGGTCAATGAACTAGGAGGTAGAAAGAATCTTCATGTGAATACAAGGGCTATAATTCCTTATAGTACCTTTTTCCCATCCTACCCAGTAGGATATTTAGAAATTCTACTCCCCCCTCTTTTCCTACACAAACACTTTCTCACACCGTGAGCGACAACACACTAACACCAGAGCCGTTTACCTGACATGTCCCCACACAAGGGTCAGGCTGAGACAGGTAATTGCCAATAACAACACACACCCGACTGCCCTTTCTCTTCCCCCATAGGGATAAAAGGCAAAGCACACTCTGAGCAAGGACAAATGCACAACGAAGCAGCTATTCCCGGGCGGAAGTTCAAATGTTGGAGAAAGATGGCAAGACCTGAAAGGACGACAAGGAAGGAATTACCTTTGCCCTTTTCAACCCAGACCTGTGAAGCGTCCCAGAAAGGAATCACAGCTGATTGTTCCTGTAGGAGTGGATGATGCTAGCCCTACAGACCCCCTAGATCTGCCCGTCCAACAATCCTTGAATTTAAAATTGCTGAACTAGCAAACCCGAGGGGAAATGGGAAGTCGATAAAATAACAAGACACGCCTTGTATCTGCTCGAAGCCCTTGCTATCTTTTTTTCCCTCTTCCGAGAACTACTGCTGAAGTGACCTAAAAGGAAACACATAAAATGTTAAAAATAATTCACTGCTCTATGATTCCTCTTTTTCCCATTACAATTTTCCCAAAGGTTTTTCCTACTACCTTTTTGCATTTGCTGAATTGCTGAAAGGCTTTCTTTTCAATTGGTGCTGAAGTTGATCTCTACATTTAAAGACTTATTAAAAAGTTTTCTATATTCCTGTTCCTTTTAGTCAAGTTGCTGCTTGCAGTTTTAAGTAAAAAATAAATAAAACTGAGAACTTCATTTAACAAAGTCTTTTTCCAAATTTGTTTCCTCAATCCTTTAAACTAATCGTCGTTTTTCAAGGCCACCAGGGGGCGCACAGGCAATGGCAGCCTGAACACGCCGCTCCCGCCGTAACTGGGACACGCAGAGGGATTGAGCCCCCCCCGCGACCCCTCCACGGGAGATCCACGGCCCACGGAACCTGTGAACCTCGGGTGCCCCCCGAGGCGAAAGAGCGGCATCTGGGGACCCCCGGGGGCCCGAGAACGAGCTCCGCGGCCCGAAGGGAGGAGCCCCGGAGAGCCCCAGGCAGCGTCTCAACCTTCGAGAGGGGAAGTGGCGGCCTGTATTCGGAGGCGCGCACGACCCCCTCTCCTCCCCGAACGCGGAGCGCGCCGGCGCCCTGGCAGAAGACCCGCCGGCGACACCCCTGCAGCACCCTGCCGAGGAGCCGTCGCGGAGGGGAAGTCCCCCGCTGAGGAGCTGGGAGAAACGCGGGCCGCGACCCGCGCAGGGAGAGGCGGCTTGCCCGCGCTCCCGAACTCGGTGCCGAGGTAGGTGGGGGGGAGTCCACCCCAGCCCCCACGCAACCCTCAAGGACCCCGGGGGACCAGCCGCGGGACGCATCGGTGGGCTCGGAGGGGCGAGTCGGCCCCGCCCCCCCCCCCTGTCGAGCCCCCACCCCAAAAACAAAAAAAAACAAAAAAAAAAGAAGTGGAAAAAAGTCGGGAAGACGCGGGGGGAAACGCCCCCAGCCCTGGAGGGGTCACAAATCTTTTGGAGGAGAGTATCCTCGAGCCCATCACTTTCCTAGGTGGAGGCCCCTGGGCTCTATCCCAGGGCGAGTGCCCGCCTGGGGGCTCTCGCTGGAGGAATCGCGCTTGAGAGCCCCCCAACAAACCGCTATTGGACAGCCATGGCCGCTCCCCCCCCACCCTAAGAACTGCTACCAAAGACAGAGGACACAAGGGGGGGAGGGGGTGTGAGGCCCCCACCGGAGGTCGGTGGGGCGAGTGCCCGCCCACGAGAGGCCCCCCACAGAGGGCCACACCGGAAGGAGAGAGAGCGCGTCCCCCGACCGGGCTCTGTCCCTTGCCCCCAGGGGCGCACCAGCGGAGGGGAGAAGCAGGAGGACCGAATGAGTTGGCGCCGTACCCTCCAGGAGTACCGCTACCAAGACACCAGCAGGGAGAACAGCGACCCTGACCGACGGGCCGGCATGTCTCATTCCGAGACCCCACCCCTGCCCACCCTCACCATGGAAAAGGGCTTTGCCTCGGTCTTGCAGGAGATTAGGGACATGCGGGCAGACATCGCCCAAAAAATGGAAAACATGGACCGCAGAGTGGACAAAGTCGAGGATAGACTGTCACAACTAGAGTCCAACCAGTCCTCAGCAGCGACCCAGGAGCTGGACACGGCCCTGAGACTAACGGCCCTGGAAAAGAGAGATGAGGAGAGGGCAAGACAAATGGACGACTTTGAAAATAGAGAGCGGAGGAACAACCTCAGAATTTTCGGGGTGCCGGAGTCGGAGGGGGAGACGGAAAGAGACTTGACCAGGGTAGTGAGGGACATCATTACCCTCCTCTTCTCGGATGAGATGACAACCGAACCGACGTTTGATCGGATCCATAGAGCGGGGGGAAGAGCTGGGGGCCCCCGGTCAATTCTGGTCCGCTTCCACTACTACACTGAAAAAGCGAAGGTCCTAGAGGAGGCCAGGAAATCCCGGGAGATAACCTATAACAACGCTCAGGTGGCCATTTTCCAGGACCTCTCATCATACACGCTGGCCAAACGGAGGATGTGCCGCCCGCTGACCCAGATGCTGAAAACAAAGGGGGTGCGCTACAGATGGGGGTTCCCCTTCTCCCTCATGTTTGAATACGAAGGCCAACGAGTGAACCTGATTACAGAGGAAGATATAAGGGGAGGAATACGCAACGGACCCGACCCCGCGGAGGGAACCCTCCGGGTTCGCCGCGGATGAAGCCAGAGCGCGCCGGTCACGAGGAGAGAGGAGAAAAAAGACTGGCCCACGGAAATTTAAAAAATTGAACCCTCCGTCCCCATCAACGGACAGGAATGACACGGAACCCGGCCAGGGTGGAGCGGGACTGTCAGACCCGGGCGAGGAAGGGAGCTGAGGCATCTCACGGCAGGCGTCATCAGCCTCGGGGGAACCGTGTAAAGAATTCATCACGGGGACTCGCCATCTGTTCCGGCCCGCAGACAGGCCGTGCTCCAGGACCATGGGGTCCGAACTTGTGTGGACCCTCCCGGAACAGCAAGTATGAGAGTTACATTGAGGGGGGGGGAGAGGGGGTAGGGGGGGCTCATGGAGGCTCTAATTTGGATATTCACCCAGCAGGAGGCGGTAGGCTGGTGGTCCGGCCAGTTACCAACAATGGTAGAACTATTTGGCTGGACGCCGGGGTGGGGGGAGGGGGGTAGGGGGTTTGTTGATGTTGTTACGTTCACAGGGGGGACCAGGGGTCAGTTGGGGAAAGGTTACAGGACCACCTGGGGGGGGAGGGGGGGAAAGGGAAATGGGAGATCAGAGGATAACACGAAATGAGCCGGACAAGGAAAGTGCCACGAGTCAGCTATCCAGTAGCTGGTTATTCTTAGACAATGGCTGAGGATCTGCCTACCCTGGGCGTGGGCTCCCTTAACGTGAGGGGACTGAACACCCCCACCAAAAGATCCCTGGTCTGCAGGGAATTCAGGAGGGCTAAACTAGACGTGCTTTTCCTTCAGGAGACGCACTGGGCGAAGGGGAAAGAACCAAAGCTACGGGGGGGGGGGATTGGGGAAGTCCTCAGCGCCTCCCACAAGACCAAGAAAAGGGGGGTGGCCATAGTGCTAGCGAGGGACATTGGCTTTGAAGTAGAAGCCTCACTGAAAGACCCAGAGGGACGATTCCTGCTGACGAGGGGCTCCCTGCGGGGCTCCCCTTTAACACTCGCAGTTGTGTACAGCCCCAATGAAGGCCAGGCGCAATTTTGGGAGGGAGTGAAGGACAGATTGAAATTATTCGTACGCGGGCTAATGGTGGTGGGGGGGGACTTTAACATGGTCCTGGACCCGAAAGTTGATAGGAAACGCTTGGAATCCCAACCCACCAGGGCTGCAGACGAAATGATGGCCCGCTCCTTCCAAAGGGTGAACACGGAGCTGGGCCTAGTGGACACCATCCCGACCCCTAGGGCAGAACATCCCTCCTTCACGTACTACTCTGCAATCCACACATCATACTCCCGAATAGACTACATCCTGGTAGACGAGTCCCTGCGCCCATATGTCTCTGGCTATGAGGTTGACCCGGTCCCCTGGTCCGACCATGACCTGGTCCGTACCACCATTATAGGGGAATGGCGAGGTGGCAGAAAAGGGCGATGGAAGTGCAACGACTCCCTGCTGAAGGACGACGTCCTGGCGCAGGAAGTGCAGGACGCCATTATGGAATACTTCAAGCTGAACGACAATGGCGAGGTGGGTGCGCACGTGCTGTGGGACGCCTTCAAGGCGACCTTACGCGGGGTTCTTATAAGAATGGGGGCTCAGAAAAAAAGGGAAAGGGAGGCCCAAGAAAAATCCCTTAGGGAAAAGATCGCACAGCTCCAGCCGGGAGGCCCCCCGGAGGCACCCTTCACTATGGAACAGATCACTGCCTTAGAAAATTACAAACTTCAATTGAAAGATCTCTTGTTGCATAAAACTGAGCGCAACCTCCAGCTAGTGAAACAAAAATACTATGAGAAGGGGGATAGAGCCGATAAAATCCTGGCCTGGAAACTCAGAGAGGTCCAGAGAAGCAGAATGGTGAGGGCGATCAGAAATGAACAGGGCTCACTAGACCATAGCACCCCAGTCATAGGAGCGGCCTTCCGACGCTACTATGAACAACTATATTCGTCAGAATATGCCGGGGAAGACACTCAGATTGAGGAGTTTCTGGACTCCATCCAGATCCCGTCCCTGACAGGCGAAATGGCAGAAGGTCTAGAGGGAGGGGTCACAGAGGAGGAGGTGGAGAATGCAATCGGTGGGATGAAGGCGGGAACGTCCCCGGGGGAAGATGGGTTCTCAGTACTCTTCTATAAGAGGTTCCGGTCCATTTTGGCCACACACCTGGCGAGGGTGTTCAATGCAGTACTGGAGGGGGGCACCCTGCCGGAAACGATGATGAGAGCCATCATAGTGGTACTGCCCAAGGAAGGAAAGGACCCCACTGACTGCTCCTCCTACCGCCCGATCTCCCTCTTAAATATAGATGTTAAGATCTTAGCCAAGGTGATGGGTAAACGGTTAGAGGGGATAATGCCCAAATTAGTACACGGGGATCAAGTGGGGTTCGTGAAGGGCAGGCAGGGCTCAGATAATATCAGGAAGACTATTGACCTAATCCACTATGCCCAGGAATCAGACCTAGAGGCTAGTTTGCTTTCCTTGGACTCCGAGAAGGCATTCGACAGGGTCGAGTGGAGGTACATGCAACTCCTCCTCCGTCGAATGGGCTTCGGGCCTCACGTCAGGACCTGGGTTTCCGCCCTCTATGGAGCCCCAACAGCGAGAGTGCAGGTGAACGGGGAACTCACCGACTCATTCCCCCTCACGAGGGGAACACGACAGGGGTGCCCACTCTCTCCGTTAATATACGTCCTGACGATGGAACCTCTGGCCATAGCGGTCCGGGCCCACCCCGACATCAAAGGGATCAAAAGGGGAGAAGTAGAGTTCAAGCTCTCCCTGTTTGCTGACGACATCCTAGCGTACTTGGTGGAGCCCAGCTCCTCGCTCCCCCCCCTATTGCGTCTGATGACAGCCTTCGGGCAGTTCTCGGGACTAAAAATAAATGCAGCAAAATCAAAGCTCCTACCCATGAGGGTCCAGGACCCGAGGTTAGACCCCCGGGACAGGTGTGCGGGGATTGCGGTGGGGAAGGATTCCATCAGGTACTTGGGGGTAACCCTGACTAGAGATCTCTCGAGACTGGCCCCGGTGAACTATGGGCCTACCTTGGCGGGGGTTACGTCAGATCTGAGGAGATGGGATGGTATGATTCTGTCCTGGTATGGGCGCATGACGGCGATAAAGATGAACGTTCTGCCGAGATTACTATATTTATTCACCACGCTCCCAACGGAGGTCCCCACCCAGTTGCTCCGCGATCTACAAAAAGCAATCCGCGAGTTTATATGGCAAGGGCGGGCCCCGAGGATAGGAAAGGCCACC